>NC_062552.1:85317447-85992864 GCF_016906955.1 Phacochoerus africanus | reverse complement strand
ACAGGAAATTGAAGTTGAGATAAATGAACTAAGCTAACTTCACACAGCCAGCAAACAGTCAACTTGGGATGGATGAAAAAAGCTGATGGTATTTCCACTACCTCAGGCCACTTTCCAAAGGAGATCTGGGATGCATGCATCCATCTCTGAGAATCATGGGATTTTAGAGATGATAGAGATTTTGGAGATTATCTCATCATCCTCTTTGGTGACTCAAATTCCCCTCAAAATCTTGTTTCCTGAACCAAATGCATGATTATCTCCCACAAATCTGGTCTTCTTCCAGTGTTCTCAGTCTAAGAATGACATCACCATCCATTGGGTCATTCTATCCAGAAATCAAGGACCCATTCTTAAGGACACACTCTCTTTCAAATGTAAACCCAATTTATCATCAAGTGCTGTCAATAGTGTCTCATAAATATCTCTTCATTCTGTCCATCTGTCCATCTAATGCACGCAACCATCAGCTCTTGACCGGTCCACTACAATATTCTAATCTGTTTCCACTCCAGGTCTTCTACTCCAAGCTCTCCAACAATCATTTTCTAACTCAAATCTGATAGTACCCATCCTCTTACCATATGCTATGCAAAATTATCTCACTGTCCTTGCTTCCTTGTTCCCTTGCTATCCATCCTCCGATCCCATGCACTTGCCTTGCTTCCTCCCTTACACATTCTGTTTGCTCTGCATTCATTCATCACGTCTCAGCTCAAGACTTACTTCCTTCCTGAATGGGTCACATTCCTTCCATGCATTCAGATTGCCATTTATTTCTGGCTATTGCCATTTTACTGCTTCAGAGTCACTTGATTAATGTCTTTCTTTCTCAATGGACTCAAAGCCCTGTGAAGGACACCTGCCACCTCTCTTTGCTCACTTGTGAATCCTCAGAATCTACCAGAGTTCATGCTATATGGTAGATATTCAATAAACATTAATTGAATAAACCCTCCTTCTCTATTTTACAGATCATAAAATTGGGTCCCTTTGAGGGTAAGCAAATTTCTCAAGGCACACAGCTGGTGAGTGGCAGAACTGGAACTTGAACCCACACATCCTCACTCCAGGTTCAAAGTCCCTTCTTTGTATACCATTCCCCTCCCGCCAAGATGTGTCACTGCTGCTTTCCCCCTATTTCTCTTCCTGTGCCTCATCACCTGATGACACATGCATACACTAGCTATATTTAGAAGGCAGAGTTCAGCCAGTTCTTCACAGGGCGAACATGGCAAAGACCGAAGGACTCTGTCCTCAAAGCCACAAGCACAATAAACAACTCCCGCTTCAAAAAAGAATCCTCCGCATCTCCCTGGATCCAGGCCTTTCTTCATCTGGGCAGGAGGAGGATTTCACCAACCTGTCACTCTCCAGCCAATTATTGGCTTCAACAGGGAGGGAGATGATAAGTATGTCCTTCTAGCACACAATGGAAATTGAAATTAATATAATTAGTATGAGAGAGCACTTCAATGCCATCACGATAGGCCCTAAATGCAGAGATGAAAGAAGGAAATACAGATGAAAACGGATGGTTATTTTCAGTTCAGTTTTAGGTTGGAGGTAATTTTCTGAGATTTGTTGTATCATTAAAATACCAAACTGGGAGTTCCCATTGTGGCGCAGCAGTTAACGAATCCGACTAGGAACCATGAGGTTGCGGGTTCGATCCCTGCCCCTGCTCAGTGGGTTAAGGATCTGGCGTTGCCGTGAGCTGTGGTGTAGGTTGCAGACGCGGCTCGGATCCCGCGTTGCTGTGGCTCTGGCGTAGGCCGGCGGCTACAGCTCCGATTAGACCCCTAGCCTGGGAACCTCCATATGCCATGGGAGTGGCCCAAAAAAATAGCAAAAAGACAAAAAAAAAAAAATACCAAACTGGAGTTCCCATTGCGGCTCAGCGCATTACAAACCTGACAAATATCCATGAGGATGCGGGTTTGATCCCTGGACTTGTTAAGGATCCCGCGTTGCTGTGGCTGTGGTGAAGACCGGCAGCTCCAATTCAGTCCCTAGCCAGGGAACTTCCATATGCCACAAGTGCAGCCCCCCGAAAATAAAAATGCCATACACTGATGAGACCCAACTGCTGAACTCTTTAAATCCTTCCAGAAACATATAAATATACACACACACTTCATAACATGTAGGTAAAAGATTACAAACGTTGCAAACAGATTAGCTCTAGCTTCTGTATTTCTTCTTCAGATATGATGACTGCAAGGTGACATCTGTTTTTTATTTTTATTTTATTTTATTTTATTTTATTTTATTTTATTTTATTTTATTTTATTTTATTTTTAGTGTAAACTATATCACCAGAATGACCATGATCAATCTGGGACTTGTGGTGAACAGTGGCTTGCACTGATGCTTGAGGCTACTCAAATAATACTTCTGTCAAAAGGAGAATGCAAGCAATGAACTTGCAGTGCTCGTACACCTAGAGCTACCTATGGATCTCCCCCTCCTAGATTAAAAAGATCATAAGCATCTGGCCCCCGTTTCTAATTAATATGGCACTTTCAAATATTTCAGAAGGAAGCTGCTTGGGCATTATTCAGAAATAGCGACTGTGTTTCAAACAACTGAAGTGAAACTCGAGAGAGACTATGTCAGCAGCTGTTTAATAATAGTTTGTATAATAAAATATTCATATCATCATATATTTCCCATCATAGAGGATGGATCTTAATGTCATTTTAATATTTTTCCGACTAAAATAAAATTTTAATTAAGGCGAAAGATATATAGCCTAAGGAAAGCTAAACTGTTTAAAATTATTAACTGCTTGAACACTTGTTGCTATACGACAAGCTGCCATAAAAGAAAAGAAATTAAGTACTCGAGGGATTAACGCAATTTTGAAAGCTGCACCCTCCTCCTCCCTTCCCTTTTTAGCGACGCCTAACTGAGCCATAACTATTTTTCTCCACTCAGCCAGACTCCAGCTTTGTGGCTTTTTTAATAACCTGGCTTTTCAAGGCCCTGCTCCTGAGAGCCTTTTCATTTCTGCCGCACTACCTACAAGCAAATTTCTTCCAGTTGTTCAACAGGCGAATGCCTCCCTTTCTTCGTTGCTGAAGCATTTCATTGCAGTTTCATTGACGGGGTGGTGTTTTGTTACAGTGGAATCAATAGCTCAGCGCTTCCCAGCACACCGATTAGCTTGTCAGTCAGAGCCTGGGGGAGGTAGTGTAAATCCCAGAATACCAGGGGCCGGGAGTTTGCACACAGAGGAATGCAAGCAGCCCCCGTGGTTGTCCACCACCTGTTGCTCCACAACATGTGTGAAGTGAATTAACTTTTTTGCTGCAACATGCCTGAAAGGTCAACTGCAATGGAAGCCTGAAGCTTTTGGAATATTTTAACACGTGACCTGCCCCTCCTCCCAAATCCCCCTCTCCGGATTTGGTCCTGGTTCTGGGACCCAAAGGGAATGGATTCTTTGAGAAGCTAAGTTGGACAAACAGGTTGGCCATGGGGGGTGGGGAGCAGTCAGGAAGGTCAGAGAGGGAGGGAGGAGGGTTTCTTCTTTTATTTTTCAAAGTGAATGGCCTGCCTGCTTCTTGATTACACATTAATGGAAAACAGTTTCCACTGTTAATGTGAGCATGCTGTGGGTTTCCGCGTGCGGGTGTGTGTGTGTGTGTGTGTGTGTGTGTGTGTGTGCTTCTTGCTCAGACTCCTAACAGGACTCTTTGATAAAAATTGTGAGGAGTTAAAAGGGCATCTTTTCCTCATCCAAAAGTTAGACACACGAGATGGTTAAAGATATTTCAAAAAAGAAATACAAAACAATGTTGCTTAACTGCTTGGCTCACATACCAAAAAACGTGTGAGTACGTGAGTATTAGAGCTAATAAGAGATTAGATAATTATTGTCTATTAGGACATCATCACAGAAGGATGTTCCCTTAACATATCTATATATGTTATGTATGTACATGCACAAACACACACACATATTTATACACATATATGTATGAAAAAAGCTATACACACACATATATATATGTCATGTATATGAAAAAAAAGTTTCAAATTCCACCGTGGAAAGCTGCAAAATCAACCACTTCATGTGTCAACTGTGCCTTCCACTCAACCTCAGGAAATCTTTTTACAGATATTTATTATCCAAAGCCATGTCACCCCAGACCACAAAAGGAAATTCTGTGTCTAGTACATACAGGGACCACAGTCTGAGAAAGGTTTGCTTTCAGCACTCAGAGTTTTCTCTCCAAACCTCCATAAACTCACCACAAACCACAATGTAAACCAGCGCACTTCAGATATGACTTGTGAACCTAATTCCACCAAATTAATTTACCCATTTTAGGAGGGATTTCTGACTGATGATGCAAACAGAAGCCCCAAAGCCATGAAAACACACATTTGAATGTGAAGATTGGCAGGGGAAATGTTAATCTTTTGGGGAAAAAAAAAAAGAAAGAAACACATAAGGAAAACACTGACTACTACAGTGCCAGGTATAATTTTTTTTTAAGTTTAACTTCATTTGACTGGAGAGGTAAACATGTCCATTTCAGAATAGAGAATGTATGTAGCACCCCAAGTCCATTTCCCTGAAAGGAAAAAAGGGTATGCATTCTATTTTAAATTGCTTGATTGCTTATCTTTCTTCTATTCTGTTTGTATGCTTGCTAGAAGTTTAATTCTCATTTATGCAGCTCAGATCTGATGTTGCTGTGGCGTAGACCAGCAGCTACACCTCCGAGACAACCCCTAGCTTGGGAATCTCCATATGCAGTGGGTGCGGTCATAAAAAGACCAAAAAAAATTGTTTTGCTTCACAAGTGTGCATGAATTGCTATTCTTGACATCTAATAGGGGCCTATAATGACTTCTTACAGAGGAAGAATCCTCTGAAGTCATAGCATAAAGGGTTAGACTTCACTGCAACTTTTCAAGCAAAGTTTTTTAGCTCATCTCTGCTGCCTAATGCCTGGTACCTTAGCCAAAGATTGCTCCACTCACTGCCTCTGCTCACGATGGCTCTTTTCTACAGCAGCCCACAGCCAAAATATACTCCTCTGCAGGCAGATAAACTTCTTTTGTGAATATCCAGGTCTAATAAACTTGCAACAAGCTCTGAAAGAAAAGTTCTAAGGATGCTGCTCTCAACTACACTTCTGACATTACTTGAAAAGTCCAGGCAGGGACACACCAGATAGTTGCAGAGGGGGATTTTCTTCTCAAATCCTGATGAGCATGGCTAAATTGTCTTCTTTACTTAGTTCAAAGAATATTGCATTTGAAATGTATTATCATTGCCTATCTTTCTCAGTAGATTATCTTTGCATATATTTTGGAGTAATCTCAGTTGTTTCTCTGAAAATGGACCCAATTAGCCATTTTTTTTAAGGGCCACACCCATGGCATATGGAAGTTCCCAGGCTAGGGGTCAAATCGGAGCTGTAGCTGCTGGCCTATGCCACAGCCACAGTCACTATGATGCGGGATCCGAGCCAAGACTTCAACCTACACCAGAGGTCATGGCCACGCCAGATCCCTGACTCATTGAGCAAGGCCAGGGATTGAACCCTCAACTTCATGGATACTAGTTGGAGCCATTTCCGCTGTGCCACAATGGGAACTCCCCAATTAGCCATTTTAAATAGGAGCAGCTACCAGGAATATATATGTATTCCCCAATATTTACTCATTTACATAACTGTAGCATTGCAACAGAAATTCAAAAAAAAAAAAAGGGATTTCCCCTTGTGGCTCAGGGGAAATGACTTACTAATATCCATGAGAACACAGGTTCAATCCCTGGCCTTGCTCAGTAGGTTAAGGATCTGGCATTGCGGCTGTGGCATAGGCCAGTGGCTGCAGAACCGATTTGACCCCTAGCCTGGGAACTTCCATATGCTGCGGGTGCAGCCATAAAAAAGACAAAAAGAAAAAAAAGAAATTCAAGAAATGAGGTGATTCGACTCAAGCATCCTTTCTGAATGGGATTAAAATCTTGGTTGTCTTAACTGCCACAGAAACTTGACATGCCAAGAACATCCAGAGCTCAAGTACCCTGTTCAGAATTTGTCTGTTACAGTGTCTATTACACAGTGTCTATGATAGTATATTTTTGTTTTATTCTATTATAGTATCAAAAGGAGTTAACAGGAACTACAGCTACAGTATACCATGATGATGTAGCAAAGTGAACAAGTAAAGAGAACAAATGGAGAAGTCAAGAGGGAAGTAAGTGGGACAAATATATCAGGGTTCCTGGAGTTCAAGTCCAAATGACTACAAAGTTGTCTCAATTGCCATCCACAAATGTCTCAGGGTGACATTGCCTCTACCTTCACACAAGGACTAAAGAAACAACTATTTGAGAATTTATAGCAGATACATGAGTTGATGATTTATTTCTCCACCCCAGAACCATATGGAAAAAAAGGGGACAGTACATTTCTTTTTTCTCTAGAAATTGTTATATAAAAACATGCTAATTAGACCTGATTAAATATAGATTATATTTATCTAATTCTCTGAATGACTTTAGGCTGGATTTATTTTAATTGCATGTTATAATTGGCTTTACATTAAGCATTGCAAATGTGAATATCTCATCCTGTGCAACAGTCTTTTCATTAACAAATTTTCAGGATATGTGCTTAATAGTATAGTTTTTTAGGACCCAGATATAAGTGAACATAAAATCATAGTTCTGCAAGTTTTGTTCAGTCAGGTAGAGGCTCTTAATCTGAATCTTCTCCAAATCTCTCTAACAGATAACATGCACCCAATTTCTACCTCCATATGTAAAGTAGAACTTGTTATTTTTCGTTTTTTAATTTTTTTTAAGCCTGCACCTGCAGCATATGGAAATTCCAGGCTAGGGCTCAAATGGGAGCTACAGCTGCCAGCCTACACCACAGCTCATGGCAATGCAGGATCCTTAACCTACTGAGCGAGGCCAGGGGTCAAACCCGCATCCTCATGGATACTAGTAGGATTCTTTTCCACTGAGTCACAGCAGAACTCCTTTTTATTTGACTGTTTTGATTAGTCATCTGGTAGAAAAGTGAGTGACAGAAAAAGAGAATAGGAAGTATGAAAAAAAGAATTGAAGTTTGTCAAGAGAGCACAGGACACTACAGTAACAGTAGACATTGGTCCAGCACATTCAGAATTTTCTGTTTAAATATCAAATATTCTAGGCAGTACTTAAAGCAATTCATTCTACTATTGGGAGTGTGTGGACAAGAAAGAAGCAAAAAAAAAAAATACTTGGGTCATGTGTACCTGGGATTATATTCTATCTTTGCTGCTTATGAACCTGCCTTGAGACTTTGGGTCAGTTACTTAACTCCTCTGAACCTCGGTTTAGCTGCAACTATGAAAAAGAGATAACATCAATTTTTAGGGACATTAATAGGGTTAGGAATAATATACCTAAGCATGTAGTAGTAAATGAGCCAGGACCTGTTAGGCACTCAGTGAAAAGTAGGTGATGTCATTAAATTTCCTGCTCAGAAATCAGTATGATGTTACATTCACAGACATGAACTGCAGTATAACAATGATAAATTAATCTGATAATTCACATGATTTTTTTGTAATTGTATACTGAGTCCTAACAATAATATCTTTTCAAAAGAATTTTACTGCAATAGAGTTGACTTTCAATGCTGTATTAGTTTCAGGTGTACTGCAAAGTGAATCAGTTATACATATACATACATCCATTCTTTTTTCCCATATAGATTATTACAGGCTATTGAGTAGATTTCCCTGTACTATACAATACTAACAATAGTATCTTAAAGATGTTAGAATCCTATTATCCAGACCTCAGCAAGGCACTCAGGTAGGATCGCCAGGTTGTCTGCTCAAGGAAACCAGAATGGGAAGAAGGAGGTGTTTTTATAGTACTTCTTACTGAGCCTTTAAACACTAGGCTGAGTCATTTAGGTGCGTGACCTTCCTCATCACAGCAAATTTTTTAGGCAAGTACTATGGACATACCCACTCTATGGTCAAGAAAACTGAGACACATAACCCACAGGTCAGGAGGGGAGCTGATAAGATTCTGACTCTCAGGTGGACTCCAGCTGGGAATTAGAATCTGTGCCAAGATGAACATAAGATGTAAATCCACAGGTCACAGGTGTGATGGAAGAGGTATAATGTCAAAGGCTTGGGCGGAAGGAAAGAACACATGAATTAATGGGTGGCAATACCAACACTCTAAAATCCAGATTTAACCCACTCCCCTCTTCCAGTCCTAATCTCTTCTCTCCGTTCTTTCTCTTGACAATGTCCTACAACTAATTATGAGGATCCATGTGCTTTCCTCTTCCACCTGGCGAGGGGGCATGGGATAAGTCCTTTCTTCATTCTAAGAAGTAGATTTCCTCAAGAGCTAAACGAATGTTGAGGCTGGGCTTTCTTGCCACTGTCTGTGTGTAGAGCAGGAAATAGGCTCTCAACATCTTAGTAAGAAGTCTTAAACCCAGATTATGGCACCTCTCTCTCCAGAGTGTTCTTTTTGGGTTGGGGTGAGAGGTCATCCTCTCAGACTGGCTAGTTGTACTCAACCAATTACAGAACCCCAGTGTTTCTACAAAGAGATGTTTAAAATTCCATCAAAAGATTTGTTGCAAGTGATTTACAAAAAGCACAATTTAAGCAAATGGGAGCATCGTTCAAGACCACGTGGTGGAAGAAACAGCATATTTTAAGTTCTAACATAAATATTAACAGCAAAAAAAAAATACACATTTAAAAATCTGTAAATGGAGTGTGCATTATCTGTCCTATTATAATCAACTACATAATATCTCCAATTATTTCATCAAGGTCCAAGCAGAAAAAGAGATGAGCATTGTAATATTGAAATGCTAGAACTCAATAAATCTGAGCAGATGCACGTGGAAGCAATGCTTTACTGAAAAGCTCTGGGTGGCCTTGGACCCAAATTATACACCTTTATTGTCTCTGTTTAACTTGAGGTATTAAAACTGCTTAAATGAAAAGGAAATTTGCTTTTTTTTTTTTTTTTTTTCCTTTTCTCTCAGTATCATTCAACCAAGGACAGTGACTTGCTGGTATTTTCCCCCTTCTTGAAGGGCAATCTTCAAATGCGAATCTCCAGCCTAAGAAGGTGTTGAGTCAGTGTGTTTTAGTGTCAAAGACTGCAGAGCCTATTACAGGTCTAAAATGCCCTCCTTGGGCCTTAATATAATCAGAAGGAACTTAGGTCAACACTTGTGTCATGATGAATAAGTTTATCCATAACTAATACTTGGTTTCCTTGAGTCTCTTGAGGACATCGCATGCGGGTTTTGACAGAGCTCTGCTCTTTTTCTACAAAGAAAAAATATATCTTAGTGAGAGGGAAACCATTTTGACAGAGAATTTCAAAATCAGAAATAAATGGTTCATTTTAGGAAAGACATTTACTCTATCATCTTTGTTATCTCATCCTACAAAATAACATGTCCCAGAAACTTTTAAGAAATTCTGGACAGGGAGTTCCCATTGCGGCCCAGTGGAAATAAATCAGACTAGTATCCATGAGGATGCTGATTCAGTGCTTAGCTTCACTCAGTCTACAATAAACCTCAGAGTATGATTAGAATGCACTGAGTACAGAGGGTTCCAACAGACTGTAACCAGTAAAAGAGGAAAAAAGTAAAGGGATTTCAGGGAGTTCATCCCTGAAGTAAAAGGATGAACTAAAAGGATGAAGTAAAAGTAAAGGGAGTTTATCCTGCATTTCTTTTTGTCTTTTTTTTGTCTTTTTGCCATTTCTTGGGCCGCTCCCGTGGCATATGGAGGTTTCCAGGCTAGGGGTTGAATCAGAGCTGTAGCTGCTGGCCTATACCAGAGCCACAGCAACGCCGTATCCTTAACCCACTGAGCAAGGCCAGGGATCAAACCTGCAACCTCATGGTACCTTGTTGGATTCATTAACCACTGAGCCACAACAGGAACCCCCATCCTGTATTTTTATTTCAGTTATTGTATTTTGCATCTCTTCTTGTTTAAGTTTTATATCTTGTATCTCTTTGCTCAGTGTTTCCTGTAAGTTATCCATCTTTGCCTCCGGTTTATTTCCAATGTCTTGCATCATCTTCAGTATCAACAATCTAAAGTCTTTTTCCTGGAGGCTAAGAAACTCCTCATTGCTTCGCTGATTTTCTGGGGTTTTTCCTTTCTCCTTCATCTGAGTTATAGTTCTCTGTCTTTTCATTTTTATAGGTTTTTGGCATGGTGACCTTTTTTACAGATAATAGGGTTGTAACCTCTCTTACTTCTGGTGTCTGCCTCCCTTGTGGCTGAAGTCTGTATGGGGGCTTGCTGTAGGCTTCCTGATGGGAGGGGCTGAGGCCTGCCCACTGGTAGGTGGAGCTGATTCTAATCCCGCTGGTGGGTGGGACTTAGCCTCTGGATGGGATTAGAGGCAGCTGTGTGCCCGAAGGGTCTTTTTTACTGAGGGTCTTGTTTACTGAGGGGCGGGGCTGTGATCCTACCTGGATTGTTGTTTGCCCTGGGGCTTCTCAGGCTGACTGACAGGTAGAGCCAGATTTTCCCAAAATGGCCACCTCCAGAGAAAGGCAGCTGCTGAATATTCCTGAGAGTTTTGCCTTCAATGTCCCTCCCTCACAACAAGCCACGTTCACCCCTGTTTTCCCAGGATGTCCTCCAAGAACTGCAGTCAGGTTTGACCTCGGCTCCTGTGGAGACCTCGCTCTGCCCTGGGACCCAGGGCTCGTGAAAGTCCGTGTGCACCTTTTAAGAATGGGGTCTCCATTTCCCCCAGTGCTGTGGAGCTACTGTGCACAAGCCCCACTGGCCTTCAATGCCAGATGCTCAGGGGCTCTTTCTTCCAGTGCCAGATCACCACACGTGAGGGTTTGATGTGGGGCTCAGAACTCTCACTCCTGTAGGTGAGTCTCTGTGAACCAGTTAGTTTTCAGTCTGTGGAGCTTCCCACCCAGGAGGTATGGGGTTGTTTATATCACAAAATCACCCCTCCTACCTCTTGATGTGGCCTCCTCTATTTCTTCTGGAGTAGGGTATCTTTTTCAAGGTTTCCGGTCCATTTGGGTGGAGATTGCTCAGCTTTTAGTTGTGAATTTTGTTGTTTTTAGGAGAGGAGTTGAGCTCCAGCCCTTCTATTCCTCCATCTTAATCCTCCGGCATCCTGTATTTTTAAATTAAACATTCAAATGAGGTCAGAATATGTGTGTGTGTGTGTGTGTGTGTGTGTGTGTGTGTGTGTTAAAAATAACATTTTAATGGGAAGTTTCAGGGGCAAAGACTGTGCATCTGATGTCACCCAGTATCCAGAAAGGCAAATAAATGGAGTTGGGGCAGGGACAGCAATGTTGTCATGCTTCTTTGTAAGCTCAGCTCTTGAACCCAGTATGGTAAATTATCACATTAGATAATAGAGATGTGATGCTTCTATTATTTACTTTTACTGGTATGTAACATTATCTTAGTTTCAGGTGTACAACATAATGTTTCCATATTTGTGTATATTGTGACTTGATCACATTAATATCCAACAACAAACATAGTTACAAATACTTTTTTTTTCTTGTGAGTAAATTTTTCTTAGCAACGTTCAGAAGTACAATATAGTATTATTACCTATGGTAAATTTTTCTTAGCAACGTTCGGAAGTACAATATAGTATTATTACCTATGGTCATTGTGCTGTACATTACATTACCAGGACTTACCATTCAATTTTTTTTTGTCTTTTTGCCTTTTCTAGGGCCGCTCCCATGGCATATGGAGGTTCCCAGACTAGGGGTCCAATCGGAGCTGTAAGCCGCCAGCCTACACCAGAGCCACAGCAATGCAGAATCTGAGCCGCGTCTGCGACCTACACCACAGCTCATGGCAATGATGGATCCTTAACCCACTGAGCAAGGCCAGGGATCGAACCTGCAACCTCATTGTTCCTAGTCAGATTCGTTAACCACTGTGCCACGATGGGAACTCCATTCAATTTTTTTTAATGAGGACCTAGAGTTATTTATTCCAAAGGAGCAGCCAAAAAAATAAAAAGTCCTTGATCCCATTCTGATCATTTAATGCTTGCTCTGAAAACCTTGGGAAATAGCTGGTTTACTCCATTTCTTACCTAATTTTTCAGGAAAATAGGCATTGTGAGTGTAAGTATATAAGAATCCTATCAATGGCCATAAAGTAGGAGCAAATCTTTCACAAACCACATGAAAACATAAGCATAACCATAATTATGCTTATTCACCCAATAAGTGTTTGTTCAGCGAGTTCCCAGTTTGTGCGAAGTAAGTTCTCAGCTCTGGATATACAGCAAGAGATAAAACAGACACAAACTTTGTCCTCTCAGAGTTTAGATTCTGATAGAGAAAGACAGACAGGATCAATTAAGCAAATAACTGTGTGTTATGTCAGCTGGTGATAGGAAATGGTGAGGAGAAAAGTAAGTCGGGGACCAGTGGGGGACCCTAAAAATGGAAGGTTTTTCCATTTGGGCAGAGACTTGGGTGGAATGTGTCCAGGCCATGGGAACATCCAGGAAAAAAAAAAACTTTCTGGACAAAGGAAACAAGGAACAGAGGCAAAGAATTCCCACCCATCCACTCACTCATCAAGGTAGGAGTGTGCAAACATAGCTGAGTAACAGAGAAGTAGTATGATTAAAGAAGAGTGAGCAATGCAGGAGAGCTGGGGGCAGTAAGAAGAAATGAAATGGAAACCAGGAAAAAGATTATGAAGATATTGAAAAGATTTACTTTGTAAAAATCTGCTGTCCTAATGAGATGAGCAGCCATAGGAAGGTTTTAAAAGAGTGACTGGATTCTAGAGCAAACCTTAGGAGAGAGTTGCAGACAGAGTATGAAATGATGGTGGTGATGGTGACTTGGACCAGAATTACAAGGAAACACCTCCAGAAGACCTGAAGTTTCCTCCATCTCCATGAAATAGTCTTCATAAGAACCGAAAGAGCTGTGAAGGGCTAATCAGAAACTGTGGTAGGTATTTTGGAATCCGGGGCCATCTGCACAAAATCCCAGCCAAACGAGTTTCCCACTGCCCCACCCAAAGTCAATGACCCCACACAAGACTGGGAAAGTGGGCAAACGGCTTGGTTCCAAATTCCTTGTGTAGGAAGATTAATATTACATGAGTCAATGAATCTTCACTTCTCAAATTTGCCACAAATGAAAGAACTTCCTCTGCCCCCTCAGAACATCTGGATGCTGCCTGGTGGGCCTCAAATCCAAGTGGAAACATCTGGGTACCGGCCAAGAGGTAGAACTGGGTGGCATCTAAATATGATTTTGCAAAGTTGCTTGAGTAAAAGCATTTACCCTGGTAATGTTTAAAAATTTACCCTGGTATTACATAAATTTACAGTATATTTAGATGTTCTTGTTTATTTTTTTCTGACTCCTTCACTCATGCTGACTGCTCACATCATGGGAAAGAGCCCTGGCTTGATAATGCAGAAATGTAGCTGTGTGACCAAGCAGACTTTTCTCAGTTGATCTACTAACTACTGAACATGTAGCTTTTTTTGTTCTTTCCGCCTCAAGTAGTTAGGTCCTTCTCTGCAACTCTGAAAATCTGGAATTCATGGGTAATTTTGGCCCTGGCCAATCTGAACTCCCACTCTGCATGCTTTTTGTATGACTGTCTTTCACTGAGGAGGTTCAAGAGAAAAATAGAAGCAGTGTGGTGTGTGAGAGGGAGAAATGTGTGCATTAGTCATTGTATTCAGTGCGTACTACATTGTCATCACTGTCAAACATAATAAAAGTGTAGCTAAAACACTTAACCACATATTGATCTGCTTCTCCATCTCCTGTAGGGAACTTAGAGTAACAGAGCCCCTCCCTATCCCCCCTCCCACTCCGAGCTTTAATGCAGAGGAGAGTGAGCTTCCTGTAACTGTTTGTTTTGGAAACAGCTGGGGAAGCATCTGACCTCAAACTTCCCCATTGTTCAGCTATTGCCATATAATCCCTAATATGAATCAAAATATGTTATAGTAAAATGTTAAGCTGAACTTCAGTGGAAGCTGGTTTGTGATTAGAGGAGGAGGAGGAGGATGAAAGTTATGACTTTTGATAATCAGTACTTTTTTTTTCAAACCATATACTTTCAGGTTTACTGCTAGCAGTTGCAATGAGAACCACCATATATTGAATGCTGACTCCATTACAAAGAACTATACTATACACACACACACATATATACATATACACACACACACACACATATATCTGTTTAAATTCCTGTCACATACCTCTGAGGTACATGGTATTACATGTATTTTACAGATAAGGAAGCATCAGCATAGATAAGAAAGAAAGAGAGGGAAAGTGGCTTGCTTCTAGTCACTCAAAGGGAAACAGACAGGGCCAGGGTATGAATCCATGGCTGACTGATTTCTGAAACCCATGTATTCAACCACTTTGCTAGGTGGCAAGTTCATATATAGAATTGGGAAGACAGCTTCCTGCTGTGCAAATGTGTATGCTAGACAGCAGTGCTGGGGAACCTGCACCTGACCCCTAAATCAAATGCAGAGACTAGAATTCAAACTCTCAGGCTCTCTAGCATCTCCCAAGATGCCACCTACATGAGACACACCTGAATGAGAAGTTGGTTAAGGCTCCTTGGGGAGCTTTCAATATTCTTGAAATGGATAACAACATATGCCTCAAGATTAGGGTTGCAGAGTTGAGTTCCTGAGGTTGACCTGGCATCCATCAGTGTGGGCAGTAGCTGTGGCTACAAAAAAAATTCTGAGAGTTTTCTGCTTATCCAGAAGCAATGACAACTGTCTTCTCATGCTTCAGTTTTGTGGCCTGAGGTAGGATATATTTCCGGAAACAGCCTCAACTCTGTTTCTCTGCACCACCCCCCACCTCCGCCCAGTGATTCTGTGAGCTACTAATTTCCTTTATTAAATCCATTTCCTGCTTAAACTAGCAAGAGTGGATTCTGTTGTTTGCAACTTTAACCCTGAACAAAGAGGAAAGATAGAGCGAATTCACATACTTCTCCTCTCTTTGCCCCTGTTTCTCTGGTGAACTGTCATTTGATGCCAAGACCACGACCACCACCATTACCACTCCCATCGCCATAGGAACTGCCTAACTCCCTACAGAAGGGGCAAGGTTCTCCTGTGGCAAAGACATCTAATATCTACCAGAATGGCTTAGGATCAGAAGGCAGAAGTTTGGAGCTCTGAAGAGCTTCTCTATTTAGACCAAAAAAAGGAAAGAAAGCTTCAACTTTCCCAATGGAAGCCCCATCCACAATGAATATAGATATGTTCTATTATCAGTAGATTTGAAAACATGGTTCTTTGCAGTAAGTCCCAAATCCCTGGGAGTGAAAAATGGCAAAATTATACACAATGGCTTTCCACTTCCCTAGAACTGTGTTTATTTCTCTGTGCTGATAACACACTTTTACATAAATTCAGGCTCCACTTCACTTCATTAAAGCAAAATCTGTTCAACACCGTCCACAGCTAAATAAAAGTTTTCCACCAAAATATGACTTGTCCAAGAGCAGAGGATGATGGCCAGAGATGAGGAGGTGAAGTGTATGGTGACCTTGACCAGGCCCAAGTAGAAAGCTGAGAGACTACAACCATAGCTAATGCAAAGAGGTACAGGCAGGTAGCCTGGGATATCAGGTTCAAAGGAAGCATCAGGCAAACTGTGGTCCAGGCAGAAAGATGATGAACCAGGAAGGGCTTGAGTCCATTATAGGTAAGTGGGTAGGAGGCGGCAATCCAGATGATGGGTCCTTTTCCTCCCAACCTAAATTAGTTATATTGAACACTGTCAAACATACCTTCAAAGCAGCAATGCAAATTTATTCAGGCATAAAGCAAAATAAACATCTTAGAAATCTATAAGGTCTCCTTTTGGCCATCAGAGTACCACTTAATAGTGTATTACTCCAGAACATATAATACTCTTGTGAAAGTATTATATAACAATGTTTTGTTCTTCCTAGCTTGTGTTTGTGAAAAATACAGACTGGATACTTGAAAAACTAGAGTATCTAAATCCCCTTGGGTTAGTTGCAAATCACAGTGAGTATGTTAAGCTCCAACATTCCCACTATGTATCTGCGTTTTTTTTTTTTTTTTTCCTGTAAATATCCAAAAGGCAGAAATCCAACCCTAATGACAGCAATAAATGATACAATGGAACTCTCGGGGTGACATAGAGAAGACAATCCAAACTAATTTTCCTTTTTTGAAAAAAAAGTAAAAATGTCTATTTTTATATTTTACATTTTATATAATTTTTATAGATGTTAACAAGCACAGCAATGAAATTTATGAACACTTCTACTTTCCAATATTATCCTATCCCCTCCGAATTCACTCATGTTGTGCATGTTGATATTCCTGGTGAAAGGGTGAAAGTGCATTTTTTTTCATCCAATAACTCTATTTCTAAGGAATCCATCTAAGGGGGGAAAAATCATATAGGCAGCCAAAATACATATGCAAGATTATTTATAATAGCATCAATTAGAAATAACCTACTCATTGAGGAATAAGGACATTATTAATATGTATTACATAAAACTATAATAAATACACACCATGAGTATTCTGTAATAATTAAAAATAAAAAAATGTAAAGAATATGTAAAAGTGGAAAAATGTGTAGGAAGTGAAAAAGTAACATACCAAACTGCATACCAGTGATCCTAATCATGCATTTTTTTCTTCACATGCCTTAGTTAAAAAGAGTGGAAGAAATAATGCCAAAATATTTGCAATAATGGACTTTTCAATAAGTTTTTGTTTTCTTCCTAGTTTTCTTTATTAGTATGTAATATTATTTTATATAATATTAATTTATATAATTATAGTTTTATAAAAACTGGTAGATATGTCTTAAAATCACTGTAATAAAACCAAACACTGACCAGCCAACACCTCTTCATTTCCTAACCTGGTTTAGGTTAGCAAATATTCCATGATTCCAATTTGAGCTCTGGTTTGAGACCCAGAGAAGTGGTTGGATCTTTCTGAACAAAATGTATCTAACGGGAAGAGGGGGTGAGAGGGAGGTACTTGCTGCAGCGAGACAAAGAGGAGGATGGGGGTCAGAGTCATGAATAGTCCAAGAAAAAAAATCTTTTATTGTGAAATAATTTGCTTCCTATTCTGAAAGCAGCTTCCAGAAGTTAACAGAAATTGATTTTCCCTAAGGAAGTGCCACTTTAGGACTAACTAAAAGTCACCTCTTGTATTCCTGAGAGCCCAGTTCTCTGTCTTTATTCCCCCTTACAACTTTTGCTCTAATTTCTTTGCAAAATCCCCTTGTTTTGTAAAGATGTTCATTTCTCTATGGGCCTATCCTGTTTGCTGTGTGTTTACTATGACAGTTTCTGTGCCTTATGTCTTTACACCCGAAACTTGGGAATTTGGCCTTATGGTAGAAAAGAATATTTGAAGTTTTTGCTGTCCTAGAAAATCTTATACCTCCAATACTCACTGGATTTAGTTTCAATAAGTTTATTTCATATAAGGAAGATAAAGTTGATGATGCTTCTGACCATGATGATGAAGAATGGTCCTTTATCTGTAAAGTGAGGAAATATCTATTTCACAGGGTTTTAGGGGGAAAGGTAATGAGATGATTGTATATAAAGCCCATAATAATGCTTGGCAATGAATAATTTTTCAAAGTTTATCCCCTGTGGGATAGCTAGCTCCTAGAAGATAAACTGTTTTGAAAGGAAGAAAGTAATATATAGCAAGGTCAATCCAAAGCCCATGGAATCAAAGCGGGGCAGCAGAACACAACCCGCTAAAGCTGGATTGCTTGAGTTTGAATTCCTTCCTTGTGACCAAATTACTTAATTTCTCTACACTTCAGTTTTTTACATATGAAGGTGAATCGATAATCGTTCCTGCTTTGTAAGGTTGCTATGGGGATTTACGCCAAGCAGTTTAGAGAACGCTTGGCAAATAGTAATCACTATATGAGTGAAGGTAAATATCTTTCTATTCCAATTTGTTTCACAACAACACAAAGAAATTGCCTAGAATGCAGCACTACCTGCTCTGTGAAGGTCCTTGGATGCCCAGAGTTCTGTACCTTTTGCATTGTGCTCCCTTCAACCACAGTGGTTCTTTATGTATATATCCATTCCCTGTGTCCTTAACTAATCAAGTTCCTGTTGGTGCTTTATTCACTTTTGTGTTCCCCAAACCCAATCTGTCCACACTAAACATTTAATGACATTAAAAAACAAGCTATAACTTATGAACAATGGATTTTATGAATGTTAAGTTGTTTTATATCCCTCCCCCCCAACACACACACACACACACACACACAATGTATCTTTTAAGGGGGAAAAAATGGCACGTTTTACCTCAAATGTTGAAAAGTATTAATAAATCTGAATTTAGACTTAATTCTAATAAAAATCTTTATAAAATTGTTAGTTTTACCAATTAAAATTCTATCACTAATTGTAGAGTCATTTCCATGATTCCAGTGTGAGCTACTAAGAAAACCCTAAGCAGAAGCTATATGAGCAGGAGTTTCCACTGTAGCATGGTGGGCTAATAATCCAGCTTGTCTCTCTGGAGGTGCCAGTTCAATCCCCAGCCCAGGCATTGGGTTAAGGATCCAGCATTGCTGCCGCTGTGGCATAGATCGCAGCTCCCACTGAACTCTATCCTTGAACCCCTGGCCTGGGAATTTCCATCCACTGTGGGAGACAGCAGGAAAAAAGTAAAAGAAAAAAGCTATATGACCAGTTATTTCTGTGCTACTAAGAATATAAACAAATTTCCAGCATCGATAGCTCATGGGTAGATGGGGCAGAATTCCTTCACAACATGACAACAATGGCAACAATGACCACATGGGACTTCTAGGCCTGCAGCCTTGGATTCTGGATCAAGGGACTCTGACAGAGTCACAGCACCTCTCCAGGTTGGATCTTCTTATTTGCACAGCAATATGGCTGACAAACGGGTCTAGAATTCAAGGTAAAATGAAACAGTAAATAATTCTGCTGGAATTCAGGTGGCAAATAGCAAGGAGGAGGTGAGAAGATGCCTTTAATTAAAGGAGTAGCTAAAGTTTATTTTGTTGGAAATTTCTAGATGGAGTTTCTAGATGCTTCCAAAACAGTGCTGTCTAAATTTCCCTAAACCACTCCAAGCCATCCTTAAACTGTTTGCAGAATGGCCATTCCCAGGCAAAGTCCTTTCAAGCCAGTTCAGCTCCGCAACACAGATCTCTGCCTTTTCATATCAAAGGGGGCTTCCTGCTGAGTTTGTTTACACCATTAAATTTCCTCAAATGTAAAGCCGGGAAAATTTTTCCAGGTGTTCAAATTCCTAGAGGGTGGGGGGAGTGCCGAGCACTATATTAGATCAATACCACGCTAGAGTGAAACACAAAGAACCTTTTTCACGGTGTTGCCCCCTCTGGAGATCCCTCTTTCGGAGGCAGTCTTGGCAGGGCCCGCAAGGCTGCCTGTCACTCTCCTGTAATACCAACTGCCCGACCCACCAGGGCGGTCCCCGGAGTTGTGCTGCGGCAGCCGTGCAGGGCCGAACCCGGCCTGGATCCGACCTGCGGGCAAGGTGCAAGATGGCGGGATGGGGCGCACCTGCCCCGCTCACCTAGTACCTGGGTTCGTTGCTGGCCTCCTAGCGCAAGGGATCGGCAGGCTGCCTCCAGAAACCCAATTTAAATAAGGAAGGATTGAGATTCCTAGGAGAGCTCCGGGTTGATATCAGAGAGAGAGCCCGGGCTTCTCCCAGCCAGGTGAAAAGAGCTGGCAAGGTCACCCATTCAGTCACCAGGTGGTGCATTTAATTTAAAAGGAGTGTTAACCTTGTTTATACAAAATAACACCAATATGCAGAGAAGCAGTAAATCCATTGTCGTTAAACAGCGGGGAGCCGCTGGCGCTGGCAGCCTGCCCGCCGGCGACGTGAACTCGGCTGGCACCGGGCGGGGAGCGCGCCGGCCGGGGCCGGGCCTGCGATCCTGCTGGCCTAGCAAGAGAAGGCCAGAGCTGTGCCCTTTCCGCCCTCCAGATGACTCTTTGCATTCTTGTCAAATATATTTAGAACAAGAGGTGTCCACTTAAAGAGAAACATTTGTTAATCACTTAAATGCAGGCGTTTGGCAGCCCTCCAGTTTCACCTTTATAAATATGTAGGATCGGTTTCCAGCTAAGCAGGGAACTCCTGGGCAAGTTCTCATTTCTCTCCGCGTCCCCTCGAATTGACCTAAGGTGAATGTCCCTAGCACCTTATTAATTTTCTATCCCAGGGGGCTTTCCGGAGCCAGTACCAGCCTTCTATCTGCGCGTTGACGGAGATAAATAAATGATGCACGCTAGAAAGAGAAAGAGAGGGGTGTTTCTTTAAGCAAGGGACAGATTAAAGTGAAATTCCTGTTGACGGAGGCGCTGGTGTCGTCGACATCCTCCTTGTTTACCAGCAGCTGTCCCCGTTTAATGACACTCTGATAACTCGCGGAGGCTGCCCTGCGGTAGGGGGTGAAGCAGATAAAGGGGCCTCTGTTCAAACAGTCCAGTCCTCGAGCCCGCTTCTCCTAACTTCCCTTCATTTAACGATCGGGGAAACTGTTCAGAAGAGGCAAACTCCGGGTGCGGAGGCTTTTACTCTCCTGCTTTTGGAATCCGTAACCTAAAAACCGCGGCTGTCCTGGCCAGCCCTCTGCTGAGCTGATGGTTATTCCAGGAGTGGAAGCTGAGGAGGGGAGAGGCGGGGAGGTGGAAAGGCAGCTGATGGGCCAGGTGAGAAGGTCAGCGCTAGGTGTCTTGAAGAACTCTGCATTTTTCTTTCTTTTTTAAAAAACATTGATGTTCTCTATCCCTCCACCCCTCCCCATACAAGTCTTCCTAAACGAACAAGTCAGGGACAAGGTTGCAGATTTACTGTTCTTTAAGGGCTGATTCAGCATTAGGAGTTAATCACATTAAAAAAATCACTTTTAATTCTTGGAACAATCTCCTTCATAAGACTGTAACGTTGCAGAGGACCTTGCGGGCATCCAAGCTAACATTCTGATCTTGCAGCTGAGAAAGCAGGTGCTGGGGAGGCTAAGGGGTTTGCCTAAAGTCACTTAGAAGTTCTACCACAGAATGGAGGTTGAAACCCAGCTCCCAATCCATCATTCTTTTCAGACAGTGTAATATTATACAATATTATACATATTTTATAATATAGCTATATAATATATTTTATAACATATACACATCAGGTTAAGTAGAGGGAATTTAAAGAGATACATATGTATCTTTATTTAAATGTATATATTTTCAAAATTTCCTCTTTCTGTCCTGATGCAAACAGCAGCCATGGAATGTGTTTCGCCCTGAGGGGGAGCCAAAGCCCTTACCTGGCTCAGGTCCCAGCCTGGTCCATCCTTGGGCTTCTCTAAGACACACCTCTACCCTGCTTATTTCATGAATACAATCCATTTAAAGATCAACAGACCTGGGATCTCATAATCTCTTTCATGCTCTAACCAGTCAAGCACACATACCTCCAATAAAGCAAACACAGAGAAGAAATTCATTTCTGCTTTTTAAAAAAATGAAGATTATGTGAAACAAATGATCTTACTTCCATTCATTTCGATTTTGTCACCCATAGGATGTCCCATATCCAACTCCAGAAATTTTGAGACAAAAACATAAATACAAGGCAGGTAAAGTGTTTTGAGATATTTGGAAGAAAGATGTCAATGTTTTTGTCTATGTGGTCTCTTTAGGAAAATTCTTTACAATATTTTTAAAGATAAGTACTATCCTGCAGTACAGTGGCCTCCAATAACATGAGGTTCATCACTTATATTTTCAAACTATACTGACTCCTCAGTTTTGTCTTTATAGCAAGGTATGATAAAATTGTTTTTTTCCTACAGAATTTAAAGTTAGCTTAATAATCTTTTTATGCCATTTCCTTAATGATCAGTTGTGTCCCCCTAAAGGCCTGTGTTAAAGTCCTAATGCCGAGTACCTCAGAATGGGATCTTGCTTGGGACATGGTCTGTATTTATAGAGGTAATTAAGTTAAGATGAGATCATCAGAATGGGTCCTAACCCAAAATGACTGCTGTCCTTATACAAAAGGGAAACTTGGACACAGAGAGGGAAGATGTGAAGAGACACAGAAATGTATTCCTGTGGCCAAGGTGACAGGCCTGGAACAGAACCAAAACTTCCAACACCTTGATTTTAGACTTTGGTCTCCAGAGTTGTGAGGCAACAAATTTTGGCTGTCTCAGCCACCCAGTCTTTGGTACCTTCTTACAGAGCTCTAGAAAATGAATAAGCCAATCAATTGTAACCATCTCAACAACTTTAACTATCTTCTAGAATCAATATTTCAAAGACTAAAAAATAAATTTAAGTGGCTTAAAATTATTTTTAAACTGTTATATGTAATGGGAGTATTAACAGAACTAATACTTATTATACATCTACTACATCCGGGGTAGGGCTTGGGGATCTTGATGTATTTTTGTTCGTTTTACATATATAACCATGAATGCTTAGAAAATAAAATTTTATCTAATTCAACAGAAGTACATTTTGTGTAGTAAGAACATTTACAGTAAACATGAGTAATTTAGCTGAGTACTAATTAAGGGGATTGTACTTGCTTAGCATATTTCATTAAATTACATATCATAGAAGGTAGAATCTTCTCTACATTATGCTCAATGGTACTTATTGAATCCTCCCCCATCACTTCTCCCACATTTTTTGATGCGTAACGTAATTGATTGTTGAAAAGTTTATAGTAGGTTTTGTCAAGAACCTAGTTATGAACAGAGATTATAAATAAGCACAGTCAGTCAAGAAGGTTTACCAAGTAAGTGCTCTGTATTAAGTCCTGGAAGGAGGAGAGGAAAATAGAAAGGCTATACCACCTATCTTTGGGTAACTAAGAGTCTAATTGATTAAAAAAGGCCACAGGTAAGTCAAGAAAGCAAATTAAGAGTTCCCTGGTGGCTTAGCGGGTAAAGGATCCTGTATTGTTGTTGTTGTGGTGCAGGTTCAATCCCTGGCCCAGAAATTTCCACATAGTGGTCATAGTTAAAAAGAAAAGAAAAGAAAGAAAATTCAAATTATACTTACAAATAATAGCTCATCAGTCTAAAACAAAACAAACTCAAATAGGGAACCATAGATCCTATGTGCCTGCAATACTAGTTCCAGTTACACCTGCCAACTAAGCTTAATTGCTGAGAAGGTCATCTTTTGCTCCCCAAAATATCAGGATTTGATTGAAAAGTCTGCAGTCACCTTAACTCAGGGTTCTTCAACATGGGCTCTAAGAGCACTTAAAGTGAATAATTCTTTGTCATGGGGGCTGTCCTGTGCATCACAGGACATTTGGCAATACCTCTAGCCTCTACTCACTAGATGCCATTTGCAATGCCTTCACCCAGTTTGACAACCAAAAATGTCTCATTTAGACATGGCTAAATGGCTCTGGGGGTCAAAAGAACCCTCAGTTGAGAACCCATGTTCTAACCCAAGATTCCATAAAGTTTAGGAGAGTTTCTGTTATAAAAATGAGGATTAAACTAGGGAAAACTATCTTGCAAAAGTTAATTTTCAACATCCGTAGATAAGGAACCCAAATCAGTCAAAGAAGGAGGAGAACATTCTGCATATAAAAGGAGGAAAATGGAAAAGAACAAGTTGAAAATCAGAAATACAAAACAGGTAACAATTGGAGAATTAAACAGGTTAATGCACCTGTTCACCAAGCTACAGTTATATCTATATGCCCCTCAAACATGTTCAAAAAAACAATAAATTGTTAAAATTTCTTGATCTGTGGGGGTGGTCCACAGTCCCTGACATAGTCCCCAGCATTAGGATGTTTGTATTGCATGGCTTAGCTTCTTTAATATAAATAGAGAAGCAGAGGGGGTTAACTTATCCCCCAATCTTTTCTTGAGCAAAGATCAGTTGAGAGCATGAAAATAAAATAATAGCAGTTGCTGTTCATTGGTGCCTTCTAGATCCCAGACCTTTTCCAGATGTTATCTGGTTTAATCCCCTCTAGACCTTGGCAAGGGCAGCGTTAACCACTCTAGAGCTCAGTTTCCTAAACTGTAGAGTAAGGGTGGGTAGCATCACCCATGTACCAAATATCGGGGCCATGACCTGAATCCAGGTCCTGCTACACCAAGCCCACGTGTGCTGATCTTGCCCCCACAGCATGGTCCCACAAGACAGAAAACAGAGGAACTCAGCCACCCTAGGAGTGGATAAAATGATCAATTTTTGTACAGAGGCTCTAAAAAAATAGGGAAGGGTAATAAAATTTCATTTTTTGTCTTTTATTATTTTATTTTTGTTGTTGTTGGTCATGGGATGAATAAGTTCCCAGGCCACAGATCAAACCCATGCCACAACAATGACAAACCTGAATTCTTAACTCACTGAGTTTCAAGAGAACTCCATCACTCTTCTTTACATCCAATCAACCTTTACTGATGAAGAGTGTCCTGATTCATTATCATCTGGTTTATTTCATTGAGATGTGAGGTGGTCATTTTGGATCTGGAGTTTCTTGACTGGCTCATGTTCAATCAAAGTATAATGATATAATTATGAATCCTGGCTGTGAAGGAATCCCTCAAAATGAGGACCGAAGCTTGTAACTTATTTAAGACCCTCTCAGCTAAGGATATTCAAAATCCAGAGCAGGCTCTCTTCCCAACTTGTTTCATTCTTAGTTCTTCACTTAGTAAATTTAGCTCACACGTGTGGCTGAGAAGAAATCATCTGGTGGGGGGAAGACAAGATCCTTGCACCTCCAGTCTTGCCAAAAGAACTTTCATTTAAATGTAGCCACATGAGATTTGGACTAAGGGGAATCATTAGTACTCCCACAGTGTGAGGTCAGATATAATCTGGGTAAGAAACTATGCTTTTTCCCTGTCCACGCTAAAACAATATGTCTTACAACTACCATTTCCTTGAATCCACTCCCAAAACACAGAGATAGATGTTTCATAACCCCATTACAGAGGTGGAAAAAGGGAAGATCAAGAGAAATTATAAAACTTGCCTGAGCTCACATGGTTGGGAAGTTATTGCGGTCACAGTTCAAACCCAGGTCTACCTGACCCCAGAGCCTATATTCTTTCTACCAATACAACTAATTCAAGGAAAATGTAACTATTTACCTTAAGAAAATGATGAGATCACATTTCCAGCCTACCCCAGAGAAGACAGGTGCACCCTGGGTGAATGGAGAGGTACCCCCAGCTTTTAGGGTCCCAGATAACAGCTGGTATCAGCACCCTGTAGTGCACTAAATGCCACCGCCTCAGGGAAGAGCAGTCATTGAGCATTACCTTCCTGTCTCAAAGACTTAATGACTCCCTCTCCCCAACCCTTGGGATGTCAACATTATGCTAGACTGTGGCTTTCCATGATCATTTCCAGCATAAATGATACTGTGAAAAGTTCAAGGAGAAGCAGATGTGTTCACTGGGATCTGAGCACAGGCTTTTTCTTTTACCCATACTCCCAAAAGTGCCATCAGCCAGGACCCTGAGACTGGACCCAGTCTGGTTCCTAGATAGATCACAGGTCCATGTGCATGGTAGCTTCATGGAAAGACCCTGCAGAGCAAGACACGAGAGAGCAAGGAAGGAGGAGAATTTCACAAGCTGCCCTCTTGCCCCTCATTCCTCTGCTCCACCCATGCTCTAGGAGAGGATTTGAAGTGGAAAGATCCCCTGGATCTGTTGCTAGAGAACAATATGAGAGTGAGGGAGGATGGGAAACATGTGAAGGGAGCTCATAAACTTTCCGAATTTCTTCAGCAAATATTCATCTGCCATCACCTGAGTGACAGATGCTCCTCTAGGAACTGGGTTACAGTTGTAAACAAAGTGCCCCCATACAGCCTCTATTCCTGTAGGTCAAAGAGAAGACTGAGGAGCAAATGTAGGAGGTCAGAGGATGCTATGAGTCGAAGAAATGCAGTGTTTTGCATAGTGGGTTCACACAAGATCTTTCCAAGGAGGTGACATGAGAGCAGAAAACCAAATGAAACACAGGAATAAGCCACAAGGATATTTTGGGAAAAGAAAATTCCCCAAAGAAGGAACAATTAATATAAATCCCTGGAAGAAAGCCAGGGTGATGGAAGGATGGAGGAAAGACAGGAGTGTATAACAGATGAATGAACTACTGGGAGATCTACGTCACGTCACTAATTTTAACTGCTATGAAGTATTCTTTAGAGAAATAAACTGTAATTCATTAATTCCTCTGTTGACATATATTTCATCTCTTTCCAGTTATCCACTATCACGAACTATGATGCACATGGGAAGTCTTTCTCTATGTATATGTAGGGAAGTGGGCTTGCTGATCACAATGAATGCAAATATTCAGTTTTGTTAAATATTATCAAATTATTCTCCACAGGGAGTGCTGTAATTACAGCCCCTGCAAAGGGCATATGAAAACTCCCTTTTCCTCAAATTTTCTCCAGTATTTGGCAATATCTGATTCTACCTTTTGAATTTTGCCTGTCTGCCAATCTTTGTCATGTTAATTTGTATTTTCCTGATTACCAAGCAAAGGAGAGGAGTGCATTTCTTTTCCAAGTATTTCTTGTTCATTCACATATTCTCTGGTATAACTGACCTTTCATACCCTTTGTTCATTTTTCTATGAACTATTTCTTTTTGGTTAACTTGTAGAACTTTTTAATATATTCTTGATATGAGTTACTAAAATTATTTAAGTATTCTTATTATTTAAAATTACTTAACACTTATTCAAATATGTTATCTTCGAAGAGAGGGTTTCAAAAATAATTGCAGGTGTCTGTAAAAAAAGAGAAGCATTTCCATAGAAAGTCTTTAATTGAATTTAATCAGATTCATTCATCTTTTTAAATTTGCACTTTTTGTGTTTGAAAAATTATTTCCTCTCATGATGTCGTAAGTATACTCTTTCACTTTGTCTGAGATCAAGCCTTGCTTCTTCCTTTTATCTGAAGCTTTGTGTGTGTGTGTGTGTGTGTGTGTGTGTCTGTGTCTGTGTCTGTGTGTAAGATATCTGTATCTATTTTCTTTGGTATGGAAAGCCCATTCTTTCCCCATTGGTGTGTAAGACCACCTCTTATCCACTCCATATGTCTATGTGGGTCTATTTCTGAGATCCTTCTTCTTCTACCTGTGTATCACCAGAACACAATTTTGAATGTGATAGGTTTGAAGTAATTCCATATCTAATTAAATATCTGCTGTTTCTTTACTCATTCTCTTCTAAATCACCTGAATTATTTTGGGTCCTGATTCTTCACGATGCATGGGCTAGTTCCATAGGAACTGAGTAGCTCTGTGAATAAAATAAACACAAAAAAAATAAAATCTATTGAAATTTTAATGAAAATTTTAGATTAGTTTTGGGATTTTTTTTTTTCTTTTTAGGGCCGCCCCCATGGCATATGGAGGTTCCCAGGCTAGGGGTCAAATTGGAGCTACAGCCGCTGGCCACAGCCACAGCAATGTCAGATGAGCCGAGTCTGTGACCTACACCACAGCTCTCGGCAACGCCAGCTCTTTAACCCACTGAGTGAGGCCAGGGATCAAACTTGTGTCCTCTCATGGATGCTAATCAGATTCATTTGCACTGAGCCATGGCAGGAAGTCCAGTTTTGGGATAATTGATCTCCTTAGGAAAGTAAATTTTCCCCGCATCTATGAGATGTATCTCCATTATTTAAATATTTTTGCGTCCTTTTAATGCTGTTATATAATGATCTCCACAAAGGCCATCCATTTATTTTCTTGAATGTATTCTTAGACACCTGGTGGGTACTGGGAATGGAGTTATTTAAAAATTATACTTCCTGATTGGTCATTGCTGATAGTTAGGGACACAATTTATCATATGTCTTAATATTTAAATATTGACCTTATATCTGTCAAATTACCACAATTCTTTTACCTTTTCTATCCCTCCCCCCATATTATACTGTCTATGACCATGACAATTTTTCCATTCTGATAATCATGGTTTATAGTTCCTTTCCTGGCTATCTAGGCAAGTAGTCTGCTGCTGAGGATATAGAAAGGGTGATAGGGTAGTTCATTGTCTTATTCTCACTTTAAAGGCAATACTCCTGATATTTTACATCAAACATGACTTTTGCTTTAAATGTTAGTAGATACTTCATCAAAATAAAAAAGTTCCTTTTGTTTCCCCAAAACTCAAGGAATTCTAATAGATTTGTGGAAATTTAATTGCCATTCCTGGACTGGAATCGGGCACATAAAGAATGTGGCCTTTTCTCTGCCAACAGAATGATAAATAGTAATGATATAATGTCTACATTTTCATACTGTATGTAGAGTATATACTTGCTAATTGCTCTTCTGTGGGCTAATATTTGGGATTAAGCAGTGGAAGAATGTAGCATTTTTCTATAAGAATTCTCTTTGGGTTTAAAATAGTGTCTTTTGAGCACCATTACTAGTGTTTAGCTTTAGATCCCTAGAGTGATGGAACTCTGTCTCTTGTCTCACAAAAGAAATGTTAGGAGTTCAAAATGTAGAAAATTATATATCAGAAAATCCTTACAAAAAGTTTGAAACTAGTAGGCTATACTAAGTTCAGTTTTCAAATCTCTTATTCTCAACAGCATTTCAGAAATGATCTGTCAAAGTGACATCCACATTCCTAGGTCGTACTTTAAATGAGTATATTTTTCCATAACTTTCTTGATATGTCTAAAAATACTTCCAAGGCTTTATTTTGTTTTCCGTTTTACTACTAGTCCCACCCACTTTTTAAGGATGAGAAATTATATGTCTTTAACTCAAAATAAGTGAAACTGAAAAATGACATAGTAATGAAAAACCTTTCATAAATTCAATACAAATTATTTGAAGGAGAGAAGGGGGTGGACTGAATTATTAAAATATATCAGGAAAACCCACAGATTGAAAGAAATAAACTAAGGAAATAATATACCTTTAAGGGCTTGAAGGAGTAGAACTAGACACATGATACTATTTTCTCTCTCTCTTATCTCTTCCATTCATCCATCATATTTCTCATCTCTGCCTCTTTCTCTGAGCCTTTCTTCAGTAGTGGAGAATTCAGATGCTCTTCATAATATTTGAGAGGTCCCTAAGACCACCCTCAGATTCAATTATTTACTAGTAAGACTCATTGTACTGAGAAAAGCCATTATACTCACAGCTGTGGCTTATCACAGTGAAAAGATACAGATTAAAATCAGCAGAATGAAGAAGCACATAGGGCAGGGTCCAAGACATAGCAGACATGAAGCTTCCAGTGGCCCTCTCCTAGGGGTATCATGGGTATAGCATGTATTACTCCCAGTGGGCAACATGCTGGTTTAGAATTTTGATTAGGAGTTGGCTATCAGTAGAAAAGCTAATCACCCACGTGAATGATCTTAGTCTCAAGATTTTCTAGAGCGTCAGCTGGTACCAAGTGAACTAACCCAAGGCCCTCCACCAAAAATTATATTGTTAGCATCAACTATCTGGCCTGGCTGAAGAACCCCAGGTAAACAAAAGCACTCGTAACAGGCAGAACATTGCAAGGGTTTAGAGATTGCCTCCTTGGAGCTGGGGGGAAATGGCCAAACTTTTCTTGGCCAAGATTAATCCTTAGCTGCACATTCTGTGTCATGGAGTCAAGTTTTAACAGCTCAGGAAAGAAGAATTGTATTCGTACTAGTTACAGTAAATAAATAAACAAACAATAGCAGCAAAAAGAATTGTTTTTGTTGGGAATTCTGACATGCCCACCTCTGTACCAACCACTTATGGAACCACTTGTGGAATGAGGAATATGACCAGCCCATCTATGCCATGGGTTCAGACTTGATGTCAGAGAACTGGAGCAGACACCGAAAAAACTTCATGTTTGTTATGGAAAATAACCACAACCATTATTACGACAACAGCTTTAGACATTAAAAAGGGGAAAAAAATAACATTTTATCTTATTTTTCTTATTTTGGAGTAAGTTCTGTTTGCTGAATCCAGGGATCCATTGATCTAAAGCAAGTAGGTTTTCTCTTAGGTTAACTAATTTTATGATACCAGAAACATCCAATGCCTTCATATTTCTGTTATCAGTGAGAGAAAAATATGTCAAAACAGCCAAGTGAATGAGACTTTAATTTTTTTAAAAATTTCTGTCACTCTGGCTAAAACTCAGACTGTTTTCAAAGGTTTTTTTTGCATACTATGACTCCTATTTGAGACTTCATTACATCTGGCGAGAACCAAAATTCTAGTTTTATTATTATAACAACTCAAAAATATTTTGAGTTTTGAGGAACTTATTAGAAATTAGGATTTTAAAAATGTCAATCATCCTTTTATAGCAATCATTTAAATCTTTACACTTTAGGTTTTTTTTTTTTTTTGCTATTTCTTTGGGCCGCTCCCACGGCATATGGAGGTTCCCAGGCTAGGGGTCGAATCGGAGCTGTAGCCACCGGCCTACGCCAGAGCCACAGCAACGCGGGATCCGAGCCGCGTCTGCAACCTACACCACAGGTCACGGCAACGCCGGATCGTTAACCCACTGAGCAAGGGCAGGGACCGAACCCGCAACCTCATGGTTCCTAGTCGGATTCGTTAACCACTGCGCCACGACGGGAACTCCCTACACTTTAGTTTAATTCTGCATTTATCAATGTTTTTATACAGAATAAATCTTAATATGAAAAAAAAGCTTGATATTGGCAAGTTTTAGCAAACTGAAAAGACATGTCCTTAAAAGCACTCTCTTAAACCTGTTTCTTGTAAACAAAGCAACCTCAGATATTCCTTGAAGTGATTACCCAATTAATTATGGAAATAGAGGTTCCTGAGATTTTTTTTTTTTATTCCTGACTTTAAAAAGTCTTAGATTTAATAGGGTATCATAGGACATGGGGCTAGGATACCTCTGATTTTAGCTAATTCATTGAAAAACTGCATGTAAAGTAAATACTAGGATATAAACAAAACTATCTCCCAGGGCAATGTACTTGGCATACTGCAAATGAAAAAAAAAATAGCAATAATTATTATAATAATAAATCATCTAGCCTCACAACATTGCAACATACTTTTTTTTTTTTTTTTTTTGCTTTTTAGGGCCTCACCCTCGGCATATGGAAGTTCCCAGGGTAGGGGTTGAATCAGAGCTGAAGCTTCCAGCCACAACCACAGCCACAGCAAAGCAACATGCAAGCCAGGTCTGTGACCTACACCATATCTCATGGCAATACCAGATCCTCAACACATTGAGCAAGCAAGCAAGGCCAGGGATCCAACCTGCATCCCCATGGATCCTAGTAGGGTTCATTACCACTAAGCCACAGTGGAAACTCCCTGACGTGCCTTTTTTTTTTTTTCCCCCCACAAATGTAAAAGATGTCTGTCAAGGTGCACCATACACATGCCCCAGGGCCACAGGTAACAGGCAACAACAGAGAGATTTGAATTCAAGACCTGCTTGCTCCAGATTGTACACTTCATCAAGAAACCTGAGAATCAGGACAAGGTCACCTCCTGGAATCCTCATCAGTCTCAGACTCCCCCTCAATACAGGTTTGTCCTACTTACTCTCATGTCAAAACTTTCTGCCAACAAATGGACTTTTCCTATGATCACCTGTCCCCCGTGATTTTCCACGTTTCCCTAACTTCATGCCTTGAAGTTTGTGGAAACTGGTGCCATGGGAAAGGCAGAAAGAAGGAAGGAAAGTCATTGGAGCTACAGAGGATGGTATAATCCCATCCACTCATTCTTTAATGTTCAATTCAAATCTTACCTTCTTCCCAAGTCTTGGATTGTCTCAAAGTACATGCCATTAACAATACTGCCAAAGACCTGCCAGGTTCTGGTTGGCAGACAGCTGGGATCCCTCCATCCCTGGCTCCTAAGTGTCTTGAATGCTAAGTTGCATTTACCCCCAGGCTGGACCGCCCCCTCCCTGTCAGGACAGCCATACACCAGAAACAAACATTATCTGCAGTCACTGTTTAATTTAGAACTTGTTAGTAGTAAAGACATTTCTGATAACATTTTTTAAACCATCTAGTTATTTGTACATTTTCAAGAGGTTGTATGTTTATTTTTCTTAGCTGCTTAAGTTCAATTGTTGCTATTTATCTTGAAGTAAGACTAAATATTTTAGAATTTGGAATGACAAGCTGATAGGGCCCAAATTCTTTTACCTCGCCAAAATCTCCTTTTTTTTTTTAAATAAGGATAGTGCTTGCAAATTTATTTTGGAAAGGCCAGTTGCCTCAAAAAGTCACTCTCAAGCTAAGTGGATTTCTAAAGCCTATATTATTTTTAGGCTGTCTAATCCTTTTTCCGATTCCCTGATAGTTATAATGTATGAAAAAACAGAAAAATAACCAGGCCCAAGACATGCTGAAAATAAAAACTTAAGGTTTCAAGTCTTTCTGGATTGTCTCCCTTCTCAGTGTTTTGAAAAAGTTTTAATTTGAGAAAGAAAAATAATTCTATCACCGGTGATATTTTAGGTTCATGAAGGGACTTTTCCATACGATGTTTAAATAACTTTCCTTTAGTCTCAAGATAAGTAAAATAAACAAGTGATAATAATATTAGCATCTTTCTCAAACACTCACTATGCACCAGACAATTGACACCTATCATTTCATTGAATCTCTACTCAAAGAGAGTTGTAGTTACCTACTTATGAATAAGGAAACAGAGATACAGAGAAATGCAGGAACCCGTTAAACTTATACCGAAATGATCAGGATTTGAACTTCAGTTGTGTGTTTCTAACCTTAAATGCTGTACTGTGGTGATTATGCCAGGAGGGCTTAAGACCAGGGCAACTGTGAGGAACAAAGCCTCAGGCTCCCTCTCCACCTGACCTCACACCGTCAAGGTTCATCAGACTGTTATTTAACATCTGATTGGTGTCCACTGAGGATAGACTTAGGTATCGTTATTCACGTGTCTTGCTTCAAATACCAGATAGACCTGTAACAGCAATAAAACTGCATCCGTTATTTCATTTTAGGTATTTAGAATTAGAGCTTCTTTTTCGAGACATGAATAGAACGTGAAACGTTATATCTATATCCAACTTAACATTTTCTTATTTTCATCGGTGTAGAATCACACAATTTGGAGTTTTGAAAAAGTGCTCTTAGATTCATCTGTTGAGTCCAGTAAAAGTAATCCAACGCCTTGAGAATTTACTAGTCTTTTTAGATGTCGTTCCACTAGCTATAAGTTGTGTTATTTTTCTTGTCATCTATACACACAAACTTACTAATCTGAGAACAGATTTTCTCCATATTCGTATTTTTTCCACATTTGTATTTTTTCCATATACATAGCCACTCAATAGCTGTATATTTCCATCCCAGATAAAAATGACTTAGGTATAGTGGATACAAGTCACAAAGTCTTCCAAGTTAGTGCATTTCTCTGGCTTCTGGCATGAGACAGGCTCAAGTGAAATCTTTCCCCTAAGTGCAATCTTGTAAACGGAGTGCGAGAATTATCAGCTTCATCACTAAACACCCGTTTTATGGCTTAGGCTTGCAGACCCCAGCTGCTTCCTCAATATAAGTTTGTTGAAATGATGGAAAGCACCGGAAAATGTCAAAATCTATTGTTTCCAAAATATCTTTGGAATGTAACGTGTTTTGAGTTTAATAATAATTAAATAGACTCTCAGATTCAATTCCATGTTTGAAGAAATCCTTAAGGAGTGATAACAGGTATGATAGACCCACAGCATGGCCCCGTATCCTGATTTGTTTATCTTTGATGAAGCCCTTTTAAAAGCCATGAAATCATTAAGAGCTCTACAGGCAGAAATATGAGTTGCTGGATTAACACTTCCCAAACAGAAGATCTCATTTCTGGTCCTAGTTTCCCTCCTTCACATCTCTGGATCTCCTTCAGGATTTCCCAGGGCTCCTCAGTGGTCTGTCCACATAGGATGGTCTTCAAGTCTGAAGCAGCATCGGGAGGACAGGGAGGTAGAAAATGTCTCAAGATAGATATTTCCCCATCTGTCCCCCTGGGCTCAGATCCAGAAGAGGCAAAACTGTAGGTCAAGAAGGCACCTTGGACCGCAAACCACTTCTGTACATCACTTTATAGATAAGGAAGTAAGGGCTTTGGGAATAGATCTCTGGCTGTGGCTTCACCAGAGTCCAAACCTCTGGGTTTCTTGTCCAGTACACTGTCATTGTACAGTGATTGTGTTCTCATAACTCTTAAGGATTCCACCAAGTACCAACAGAAGCCTTACAATTATTTTCTACATTTTGAAAAGCCCAAGAAACTCCACATTGATCTTCAATTAAGCCACACAGTATACTTCATAAATGCAGCAGGGTATTTTTCAATTAATGATATTCGTGGGGAGCCAGAAGCAGATAATTAAAAGAGCCCTTGATTAAAAATAAAAGTCAGGAGGAGTTCCCCTTATGGCTAAGCGGAAATGAATCCAACTAGACTAGTAACCATGAGGTTGCAGGTTCTAACCCTAGCCTGGCTCAGTGGTTTAAGGATCTGGCGTTGCCGTGAGCTGTGGTGTAGGCCAGCAGCTGCAGCTCTGAGTGGACCCCTAGCCTGGGAACTTCCATATGCCACCAGGTACGGCCCTAAAAAGCAACAAATAAATAAATAAATAAATATAAAAATAAAAATAAATAAAAAATAAATAAAATAAATAAAAAATAAATATAAAAATAAAAATAAATGTCAGGAACACTTGCATACAACACGCTCAGAAGAGGTATGAGGGAACCCAAGCTCGCATGCACGTGGTTTACACGGTCATGTGAGTGGACACACATGTGTATGTGTCAGCTTCACAGAGTGTCAATAACCATTCAACCTGCACACTGATGTGGCAGCAGCCACTCCTTTTAGAAAGACACAGGCAATTGACTGAGGCCACGAGCTGGCAGCTTTCTATCAAATGGCCCCAACAGAAATAAAAGGAAAGGGAGAGGGAGAGAAAGGAGATACAAAGAGAGAGAGAAAAAAAAAAGCAAAAGAAGGTCTAAGAATCATTCAGGCACCTACCTACTTTCCTTAGGCTTTATGACACCTGACCTAATCTGATAAAACACAGAGTTTCAATAGCAGACTAAGATTTGGTAGAGGGCTGGAGGGAATGGCTTCCCTATACCACAAATGGGGAAGAAAAACAAACCAGTTGTTCTTTTTCAAAAAGGATATATACAGACAAGGAAATCTCAGGCATCTCCTGGTTAACTAGGTCTGTACATTCAGTTTGGCAATGCCTAGAAGGGAGATGTATTGGGGAATGGGGCGCATAATCTAGAAGTTTCCTGATTGTTCTTCATCTACAATATCCACAAATACGATCTCTTGTAATCAGCATTTGTGCTCTGATTCAGGACCTGCTTCAAGGAAGGGATCCCAGTGCCACTGGCTTTCCTGCAAGGCCCACATCTGGTTGGCATGGCGCCCCCAAGCAGATGGGCACAAAACTATCCTGCCAGGAAAACAGTATGTGCATCGTGTCAGTAGTTTAGTGGGTAGCCTACCATCCCAGAATTCCAGCTGAGTTTGGATCATATAGTTCCATGCCTGGAAAAAAAAATGTGGCTACTCCAACTCGTTGGCATCTTTTTATTTTTCTAGCATGAGTAGAAAAAGAAACTCACAACTTACGCAGGAAATTGAGATTCAAAAGAATTCATGCTTCAAACTTTGGTGTTCGAATTTAATTTTTCCAGATAACTTTTGTCAATGCCAAAGAACCCCTTTCTCAAGGGAAACATTAGTCAGAGCCTCAGTATATAGCAAAAACAAAGAGCCAGGGAACCTTGTAGAGGGGTACTGCATCCTCACTTTTCTTACAGCCTTCTAGGGCTCAGAAAAACAGGCTTTCAAAGCTACTGAAATTGGGATTAATATATACACACTAATATATATAAAATAGATAAACATCAAGGACTACTGTATAGCACAGGGAGCTATACACAATATTTTGTAATATTTTATAATAACCTATAAAGGAAAAGAATCTGAAAAAGTAATATACATATATATTTATATGTGTATATGTACAAATAAATGTATATGTGTACATGTATATATAGATATATAGATGACAAGAAATGAAGAAGCACATGCTCTCTCACAGAACAGCTCCCCTAACTCTGGGCTGCTCTTACCAACCCTGAACAGACTGCAGACATTATGTCCCAGATGCTGCCCACTGACCCCAAAGGTTGCAACTAGCCCACAAATGTGCTTTGTTTGTCTTTCATAGTGTATGATATGATATAATATATTATATGCAATGTACATATAAAATAAAATGTACTTATACAATAATATGTATATATAAATAATATCTGTACATAATATAGGAGATTTCTTTAAATCTAGAGATTCAATATTTTTAAATTATAAAGGTCCAAGTCAAGGCCCCCATTTTCATATGAAAAGAGGAGACTGAGCCATAACTTCTCTTGCAGATGGGCAAACACTGTCAGGTTTGCCTCCCCAAGGCAGTTTCACTCATTGCTTTTGTGAGGATTAAATGAAATAATATTTGTAAATGACATTAAAATAATCCGGGCACATAGTAGGTATGTGATAAATGGTAGCTATTATCATTCATTTATTTCCTTCTCCAGGTAAGGTATTTTGAATTTTACCCCTGTTTTATACACAGATCCTTTAGAAATGACTTGCAAACTAACATTACTCATACATTAAACATCTTATATGGTCCAGGGTATGTTTAGTTCAAATGATTTCTAATATAGGAAGGTAGAACATATATGAACTTTTAGAGGAGAATGAATGACTACATTGCGTTTTTTTTTGTTTGTTTGTTTGTTTTTTGTCTTTTTATCTTATTGCTATTTCTTTGGGCCGCTCCTGCGGCATATGGAGGTTCCCAGGCCAGGGGTCCAATAGGAGCTGTAGCCACTGGCCCACGCCAGAGCCACAGCAACACGGGATCCGAGCCACGTCTGCGACCTACACCACAGCTCACGGCAACGCCAGATCGTCAACCCACTGAGCAAGGGCAGGGACCAAACCCGCAACCTCATGGTTCCTAGTCAGATTCGTTAACCACTGCGCCACGACAGGAACTCCTACATTGTGTTTTTTTAAATAATCATCTCCTGAAGTTTTATGGAAAAAAAATATCAAAGGTAGAAATGATATGAAGCCATGTACATTCTCTTAGAATGTGTGTTCCTGTGAGAGGGGAGGGGCTGTGCTACTGATGGACCTTTCAAGTACTTGGCCCAGGCCTGGGTGGATGGAGATGCTAAACAACACATTGAATTCATTAAAGGCTTGTATTGAGTCCTGAAAATGACGCCAATGGAGCATGAGAGGTATAGCCACAGCAGAAGTATGCAGTCAAGTAGAAAGGCCTACCAATGGCCAAATGATTAAGACCAAAATTATTTCCAACCCACCCAATAAGCCAAACAGTAACCAAAAATTGCCTTTGCCTATGGAGAATGTGCAGTAAAAAACATGCATAAGAAAGAGTATATCGGTTTACTTGAACACATGCAGCCAACTTAAGTATTTTTGGAATCAAGCAAGGAGAGGATAAAAAAAATCTAAACATGTAACTAATAAAAATATTTCCACATATAGTATTTTTAAAATCCCAAATCAAGATGTAAAATGAACATGTAGGTTAAATGTAGATGAGTACTCAGGTATGAGATTTGTTTCTATACATTTAAATATATTCAATATTTATTAAATGTATAGATATCAGGAATTAAATTAGGCAGATGTGATAACTTTGTGAACCCTCATAAACTGTTCCTATAAGAAAAAAGTTATGGAGGTTCCTCAAAAAACTGAAACTAGAACTACTCTATGACCCAGCAATCCCACTCCTGGGAATATACCTGAAGAAAACTATAATTTGAAAAGATACATGTAACCCAGTGTTCATTGCAGCACAATTTAAAATAGCCAAGGCATGGAAGCAACTTAAATGTCCACAAACAGAGGAGTGGATAAAGAAGTTATGGTACATATATACAATGGAATACTACTCAACCATAAAAAAGAATGAAATAATGCCATTTGCAGCAACATGGATGGACTTAGAGAGTATTGTACTACTTGAAGTTAGTCAAACAGTGAAAAGACAAACATCATATAATATCACTTATACATGGAATCTTTTTTAAAAAGGATACAAATGAACTTATTTTCAGAATAGAAACAGACTTGCAGATTTTGAAGACAAATTTATGGTTACCAAAGTGGACAGGACAGGACGAGGGATGGACTAGGAGTTTGGGATTTATATATGCGCACTGAGATATATGGAATTATTGACCAACAGAGACCTGCTATATAGCACAGGAACTCTACCCAATGTTCTATGATGGTCTATATGGGAAAAGAATCTGAAAAAGAATGAGTGTGTATACATGTATAACTGAATCACTCTGCTGTATGGTGGAAATTTTCACAACATTGTAAATCAGCTAAACTCCAATATAAATTTTAGAAATAAAAAAAAAAAAAGATTCAGCAATGGGGCTGCCTGGTTAATTTTCTTCATAGTCTTCAAAGAATGGCAAATTCCCCAAATCAATTCTATGTGAAGATGTGAGGGGAAGGGAAGAAATTAGAGCTGTAGAGGGGACACAATAGCAAGGAAATAGGAAGGAGTTGTAGGTTCTCTTAGGAAACTGGGAAGAAAACTCAAGTTGGACTCGAATTTCTTTCCATGCCCCCTCCTCTCCTCCCATTATCCCATTATCGCCTTCCCACACTCAGGAGATTGATTTCCTATAACATCTTTCCTTCTCCTCCTAAGCACATTAGGTCTCTTTCTTGTCTCTTTTTCCCCATTTTTAAAAAAGTTTTACTGACATTTAGTTGATTTACAAGGTTGTGATCATTTCTGCTGCACAAAAGTCATTCAGTTATGCATGTACACACATCCATTCTTTTTCAGATTCTTTTCCCATATAGGTTATCACAGAATATTGGGTAGAGTTCCCTGTGCTATACATCATGTCCCTGATGACCATCCATTCCATATGCAGTAGTGTGCATATGCAAATCCCAATCCTCTTCACCCTCCCTCCCCTCCCTCCACCCTTTCCACCCCACCTTTCCCCTTTGGTCTCTTCAAGGTTTACAAGTCACACACTCCACCTGTTTTTAGCTGAATGGAGTCTTGACATGGAGAAACATAGGGGAAGGGGAACAGTAAGCCCAAGAAATCAATCAACCAGTCTGAGCTGTCTCTGCTGAGGCATCAGACAATCAGGTCTAGAGAAGAAAAGGAAAGGAAACTACTAAATTGCACTGCCAATCTTTATGTTTCTATCTCTTTCCCAATAGATGGTGAGTCTTTATTTTTATATCCTCAAATATAACTCACCTAATAAAAGCAAAAGAAAGAAAGAAAGGATTCCCATTGTGGCTCAGTGGTTTACAAACCCAACTAGTATCCATGAGGATGCAGGTCTGATTCCTGGGCTCACTCAGTAGATTAAGGATCTGGCATTGCCCTGAGCTGTGGTGTTGGTCACAGATATGGCTTGGATCCAATGTTGCTGTGGCTGTAGCATAGGCCAGTAGTTGTAGCTCCAGTTCAACCCTTAGACTGGGAACTTCCATATGCCACAGGTGCAGCCCTAAAAAAAAGCAAAAAAAAAAGTCTTACTCTGTGCTATTCCATAGTATATGCTCAATTAATTTTGAGTAATTATGCAAATATAACTTGGGGGCCCTTGAGAGCTTTCTTTTAGAAAGTGTGATGGCATGCTATACATGTCTTCCTCCTCAGCTCTTTTTGCTTGATTCTCTTCCCCTATTTTAGTCTCTAATTGTTGGAATAACCTTGCCTCTCTTCTATTCTCTGACAATATATTTATTCACCTTAGCTGTTCTCATTCAGTTGTATTTTTGTTTTGTTTGACTATAAACACTAGCTATCTGTCCTTGACTTCCAGAGTTCTATCTCTTTGTTCTGCTTTTCTACTGAGCTCCAGACTCATGTACCCGACTGCCTCCAGGACCATCTTTCCTCAGAACTTAAAAATAATCTTAAGCTTAATATGGCCAAATCAGATCTCACAATTTCCCACACACCAAACTTCCATTCTTGCTCATTTTATTTTATTTTATTTTTTGTCTTTTTGCATTTCTTGGGTCACTTCCATGGCATAGGGAGGTTCCCAGGCTAAGGGTGGAACCGGAGCTGTAGCACTGGCCCATGCCAGAGCCACAGCAACGCGGGATCCGAGCCACATCTGCAGCTTAAATCACAGCTCAAGGCAACACCGGATCCTTAACCCGCTGATCAAGGCCAGGGATTGAACCTTCCACCTCATGGTCCTGGTCGGATTCATTAATCACTGAGCCACGACAAGAAATCCCCATTCTCGGCAGTGTACTCTGTACTTACATATGACTCTAGCCAAAATCCACGTGTCCTTTATACATCTCATTCCCACACTGCCAACAAAAAATCCTTCCAGCTCCATCATCACTCCTTTCTAACTCTTGCCGCTTCAATCCTAGTCCACAGCACTCCCATTTCTTGCCTCCACTCTGAAAGTAGCCTCCTGATTGGTCTCCCTGTTGCTACTTTTGTTATTCTAGAATTCATTCCCCACATAGTAGTCACTGATCTCTAAATAACTTAAATTGGACTGTGTCACTCCCCACCTTAACAATCTCCCATAATTCCATAACTTCCTTTTTTTTTTTTTTTCTTGTCTTTTTAGTGCTGAACCCGAGGCATATGGAGGTTCCCAGGCTAGGGGTCAAATTGGAGCTGTAGCTTCTGGCCTACACCACAGCTCACAGCAACGCCGGATCCTTAACCCACTGAGGAAGGCCAGGATAGAACTCGTGTCTTCAGATTCGTTTTCACTGAGCCACCACAGGAACTCCTCCCTTAACTTTCTAACGCATTTACTATGAAATCCAGACTCTTCAACCTGGCTTACCAGGTCCTACAATGTGCCTCACTTTACCCTATTCCCCCTCTTCCTCTGCAAGCTCCCTATTCCAGCTTCTAGAGTTTTCTTAATGTTTTCAAAACATGGCAACTTTATTTCCATCTTAGGGTTTTTTTCTTTCTTAGTCCTACCTCTGCTTGGAATTCTCTGTCCCAATATTTCACACCAGCTTTTTTCGATTTTCACTTCAAATGCCATATCCTCAGAGATATGTTTCTGATCACCTAAATAATGTACTGTCTCCTTCCTGCAAATATATCATTTTCTAACTTGCTAGCTTTCAAGGTTTTTCTTTTCTTCTGCTTTTTGGCCACACCTGTGGCATGTGGAAGTTCCCAGAGCCACAGCACAACCCTAACCACTGCAGTGACAACACCAGATCTTTAACCAAGTGTGCCACAGGGGAACTCCTAAGGTTTTTCTTTTTAATTGCCAAACTCTCTCTACTATCTGAGGTTACCTCCTCTTACATTTGTAGGCATGTTTATTTCACCTCATTCCCCTTTATAACATGAGCTTTCTATTGAATGAAAGCCAAGCCCATCTTATTTAACAATATGCCTGGTATAATACCTATCTCAGGTGACCTGTTCAATGAATACTCTGCCCATCACCACCACATTGGTCCTAATGTGAAGACAATTCCAATGGTAGAAGCAATGTAAGCTCTTGCCCTGCTCATCACAGTCTGTTTGACCTTGGGCAAGTTACTTAACTTGTCCAGACCATGAACTTGGAATTAAGGAAGGAGGCTGAACCCAGCACTATTAATGAAGTTGAAGAGAAAGCTCTTCAAATAGAAGGAAAGGCAGAGATAGAAGACAAGGGACTGGGATCTTGACAAGGGAAAGGTAGGAGAGAGTAGGGTCCAATATCTTGGGGGTAAATCTGCCCAGAGTATAGGTGATGGGAAAGACCTGTAAAGAGGAAGGTCACCACAGTTTAAGAAATGGCAGAAGCTTGCAGTTATGGTGTAAGCTGGAATTTACCTCTGATATTTGGAAACATTTTCTGTGTCCTTCCCTCTTCCATTAGGGTGGAATGCCCTTGACCATCACATCAATTAAGTGGAACACAATAACCTAAAACAAGCACCAAAAAACATGTATTATTTATATCAGTTGTCTTGAAAGTAGGCAAATAGCCCAGCTAGGTGGACGGAAAAAGAATATCAGAACGCCTATGAATATTGATGCTGATTTATCTCATCCTTCTTACTAATAGTTTTATCTGTATTCAATATGCATAACATTTATTACAACAGTACATGTAAAATGCATATAAATGCATATACATAAAGCAAGACTACATGCAGCTGTAGGGTTTTTTTTCCTTGCTGATAAGAGTCTTTTGTCAAAGTTAGAGATAGGACTGGTTTTAATGACACATGTAACTCCATATTCCACTTTATATTTCAATCATCTTTTAAAACTATGTATATACATATACATACAAATACATATATACACACATATTTGTATATATTAAGTTTCTACAACCAGATTATGCATTTATTCATGGTAGGGCCCATGGCATATTCTTCATAGAGACCAGCAAAGCACATGACCCCCACATTCTGTCTACCACCATCATAGGTATAGCTGTGTGTGTAGTATATATATATGTGTGTGTATATATATATATATATGTATGTGTATATATATATGTGTGTGTGTAGGTATGTTTTATATCATATATATGTATCCTTATCCCTATACATGTCCCATATGTCATGTACATATACATGTATATCTCCTACATATGATCCCCTACACATAATATAGGATATATGCATATAATATACACACACACAAGACTGAAACTTTGGTTATCTTTTTAGAGTCATAATGATATTTAATTTTCTAAGTCAGCATAAAAGGCATATGGGATGTTACTATAGCTTTGGCATTAGAAAAGACTCTTTCTATGAAAGCCCTTTGATCTACTTTCATCTATGTTCCAGGTACTGCTAATTTAATTGCCAGAAATGTAAATATAAATTAATGAATAGTTTTTCCAATTGTCATTTTATGGATTGGAGAAATGGTAAGCACTTCTTTTGCACATACATAATTATTTAATGATATCTACATAGAAGCTTTTAATTATATGAGAATAGTGATAATAATTATAAAGGCCTACACTCCACTGATAAAATACATACTGCTCCAGAAAAAAAATTAGTATGTCTATTAAAAATGAATTATTTCTAACAGGGAATGGCTCACATGACATTTTTCAACAATTTAAACATAAGCAGACTTGAGCTTTTACACTTTTGGGGGGAAAAATTGCTAGTTCGTGGAATCAGAAAGGTTTTTTCTGTTTTTTTTAATTCCTCACCCTCTAAGATTTTATTTATTTTCTTATTCTTTTAGTACAAAGCATATGCCTACCCAGTGTAAAGAGACTAGTCAAAAGGAAAGTTGGAGTTGATTTTGCAGGTCAAAGTTTAGTTTAAAATTCATGTCATGGAGTTGTGGAATTAGGTGCTTATATCCTTGTGTTTGTCAGTGTATATTTACCAGAAACTAAACTGCAGCTATCTGTGGAAGGAATCTTGTCACATTTTTTCTTCTCTTAACTAGGATGTTGACATCCAGATTTTCATATTCACCAATATTTGCAAAATCAAGATGAAACAAAAGTCTAGTATTTATGTATGTGTGTGTGTGTGTGTGTGTGTGTGTGTGTGTGTGTGTGTGTGATAACTTTTAAAGTAGGGTTTCCTTCTGAGTTATAACTTGCACTAAGAATACAATAAATAATGTGACAGAGAAAATCACTGTCTTTTTAAAAATACTGAAAATTGAGAATTTAGTGTCCTTAGGTGAAGCCATATGCTAACTACATTAGAGACATTTTTGCCATGTCAATATCATAGTCTGATTACAATTTCTTTTTTCTAAAAACATAAAAAAGGAATATTTATTTTTTTGCAAGACTGTTTACCTTTTTTGTCTTCATACCAAAAAAAAATGCTGAAATAACCTCCTGGAATTAGAATATTTCTATATTGCATTTCAAGATTTGGATTCAGGGAGTGGGGGATGGAGAAATGAAGGCTGGTCAATGAGATTAGTGTTTTAAAAATAAAAAAGAGAGAGAGAGAGAGAAAGTCCAATTAGAAGTATCCTGGGGTTATTAGCGATAACAGTGCTCATATCCAATTAAGATGAAAACCATTTTACCAGCTTAATGTGCCACCTCTGGCAGTGTGGGTTTATTAGTTTTATCAGACTTGAGAACTGAAACTTGAAATGATACGTATGCTGGGTACCAAAGAGACACTGTTAAGACTTAGAGATAATTGGTATAAAATGAGATGCCTCAAAAGTTGTTGATTAACAAGCATTGTGGGTTTTGGAGAGAGGAAGAAATTGGTCATTTTAGACAGTGTTTGAAATGAAAAGACTCACTGAACTGTGCAGTGAGATTCTGTAGTCAAGAAAGTGCCATGACCTTCCTCCATGTCCAAAACCTCAGCAATGTAACATGTTCATATAAGACAAGACAGCCTCCGAAAGCCATGATGCACCTTCTCTAGTAAAAACTCAAATGAACAAAAGCAATTGTTTGTGATGAGTATTAGGTTTCTTGTTTTCCATTCCAGATCAAATGATACAATAATTAATGATTAGTATTAATAGTTAATAAGAAAATCTCTCATATTATTCTCAAGCTTTTTAAGATAAGCTAACATAACTGGTAAAACTTATAGTCACTAATTAAATTACATTCCTTTGTGCTTTTGGACAATCATTTGAACTTTTCAAAAAAAATCTTTACATTTCTATACCATCCATCTGAGTATCACAGAATGATTAAAACAAACAAATACATTCACAATAAAGCTTCCCACTTAGGCAGCAATAAAATCACTGTTGCGTTGCTTCAATAGACATCTCCTTGACTAATAAAATTCTCGTCACTCATTTCTGAAGCTGGTGGGGGAAAGCCTTTATTGTGCAGGCATAGTGTTCTGGATGCTTGTCTTTGGTAAAATATTCAGTGCACGGCCAGGAATGTATAATGGAAATTGTCGGAGAGATGGCCCCCGGGCAAGCCTGCACTGGTGCCCGGCAGTCTGATTCAAGCGGTTCTTCTGGGAAGCTCACTAGCACTTCCTCTGCTAAAGTGTTCGAACCCTCATACGAAAGCCCCATTCCATGATACTAAGGAAGAAACATGAGAGTCTGGAGCAAGTATGGCCCATTGGGGGGGGAGGGGCGGGGGGGGGAGGACAGTATGATCAAGTAAAGAATTTAGGAATAGTCCCTTTCAGGGAAAAATATTAGGCTCTTTGGTGACCTGTGTTTGGATAGAAGACCTTATGATGAAATTTCAAGTCATGTTCATTTCATGTGAGTCTTTCAATTTCATAAAGGAGTGAACATACTGTGTTAGCAATATTTATATTTGCCTCTGCCAATTAGAAAACTAAGGGCTCTGAATAAATTTTAAGTTGACACAGGTCACACATAATTCTTCTAGAAAACAAAGGAAAAATTAAGATTTTTTTTTTAAGTTATGAAGTGACTTCAAACGTGTGTGTGTGCCTGTGTGTGTTTTGCAGACTTTTCTGAACAATGCATCTTAGAGCCAAAAACAGTAACTACTGGTTGGAATTTTTCAAAGGGCACTGCTTACGTGGTTTCTTGGATAGCATGTGTTTTAAATGCTTTTAAAGGTATGTGTGTCCCTTGGGTGTTAGTAGCCAACATCTTAACTAGTATAGGTCACCTTCTAGATAAACATCATGGGCAGGATAGAATTACTGAAAATGTGGTTAATGAATCAATGTATTAACCATATGCATGCATTGGTTTAATTTATGTGAAAGTATCATATATATTTGGGTATTAGACTTTTTAACAGTTACATTTTTATCCAGAAAAATACCAGAGAAAGACAACTACTGTATGATATCACTTATATATAAAATCTAAAAAAGGCTGAATTCATATAACAGAGACTAGAATGATAATGGTTGCCAGGAGATAAGAGGTGTAGGAAGAATGGGATGCTTGTCAAAGAGTACCAATATCTAGCTATAAGATGAAAATTCTGGGGATCTACTATACAGCCTAGTGATTAGAATTAATAATACTCTATTATATACTTGTAAGTCACTGAGAGAGTAGATCTTCAACATTCTCACCACAAAAAAGATATATAGTCAGCCCTCCATATGTGCAGATTCTGCACCTGCAGATTCAACCAAATGCAGATCAAAAATTTTTTTTTAATTCTAGAAATTTCCAAAAAGCAAAACTTGAATTTTCTGCACACCCACAACTATATACATAGCCTTTACATTGTATTAGGTATTGTAAGTAATCTAGACACCATTTAAATTATATGGTGAAGATGTGCTAGGTTATAGGCTAAAAAAAAAACCATTTTGTATAAGAGACTTGAGCATCATCAGGTTTGGTATCTGAGAGAGGTCCTGGTGTCAACCCCTCCAAGGATAGTATCCTCATGGTGGCAAACAGTTTGGTAATATATGTCTATCAAATCAACATGTTGCACACCTTAATTTACACATTGTTATGTGTCAATTTTATCTCAATAAAGATGCTGAAAAAAATTAAATTAAAAAGAAATTGTAATCAGACTATGATATTGACATGGCAAAAATGTCTCTAATGTAGTTAGCATATGGCTTCACCTAAGGACACTAAATTCTCAATTTTCAGTATTTTTAAAAAGACAGTGATTTTCTCTGTCACATTATTTATTGTATTCTTAGTGCAAGTTATAACTCAGAAGGAAACCCTACTTTAAAAGTTATCACACACACACACACACACACACACACACACACACACACACACACACATACATAAATACTAGACTTTTGTTTCATCTTGATTTTGCAAATATTGGTGAATATGAAAATCTGGATGTCAACATCCTAGTTAAGAGAAGAAAAAATGTGACAAGATTCCTTCCACAGATAGCTGCAGTTTAGTTTCTGGTAAATATACACTGACAAACACAAGGATATAAGCACCTAATTCCACAACTCCATGACATGAATTTTAAACTAAACTTTGACCTGCAAAATCAACTCCAACTTTCCTTTTGACTAGTCTCTTTACACTGGGTAGGCATATTAAATCCTAGGCATATATAGTACAAGATAAGAGGAATTTTAAACTCATTTTAACAAGTTTTTAAAATTAAAAAAATTCAAAAATAGACATTAAATATCTTAAAACTTATTTTTTCTTTAGTGGCTCTTTGTATTTTTATTGCACAGGAATAATGACATCATCAAATTATTCTTTTAAAGGAGTGGCGCTCAGGTTGTTCTTAGTTTTACGATGATCAAAAACATTGCAAAGGATCATCTCTTTCTTGTTAGTTTATTTCCTTAAGACAAATTCTAGAATTACTTTTAGATCATGAGATATAAGTATGCAACAATGTCCACAGCATGATGACACTTTGAATCCTCACAACCTCAGAGAAAATATCGGAGAAGAATCTGAAGAACACAAAGGGGGGTCATGGACAAAGAAAGAAAAATAATTGGGCTACTTAAAAAACAATATGAATGGGTTTACACCTGTTGCTTTCCTCAGAATAAAAACTAAGTAGTATGCTTTTGTGAATGTATATCAGCATTAGTTACCTATTGCTACCTAAAAAATTACCAGAAATTCAGCAGCTTAAACAACATATATTTATTATCCTACAGTGTGTGGGTAGAGTTTAGCTGAGGTCTCTGCTTCAGAACCCCTTTCAAACCTACAGTCAAGATGTGGACTAGGGTTGAGATCTCATCTGAAGTTTCACCTGGGGAAGGAGTTACTTCCAGGCTCACTTATATTATTGTCAATCAGCATCATTTAATTTCTTTTGGGTTGTTGGACTGAATAGCTTAGTTTCCACCTGGCTATTGCCCAACGGCTACCCTCAGCTCTTCGCTGCACAGTTTTCTCCAACATGGCACCTTGCTTCATTGAAACCATGAAGGAAGAGAGTTACCTTGTAAGACAAAGTTACCAACTTATGTAATGTAATCATGGAAGTTATAGCTCATCATTTTTGCTGTATTCTTATTGGTTAGACGTCATAAACCCATACTCAAGGAAAGGGGATTATCTAAAATGTGAATACCAGGAGCCAAGGATCACTGGGGGTCATTTCATAGCTTACCTGCCATAGTGGGGCTATATTGGAAGATGTCAAAATAATCTGAGATATACTGATAAGGTGTATTTACATGGGAAAGTTATTTCTGGACATGATATGAAATATTTTCTCCAGCTGTGCGAAGACTTAGAAAAAACAGTTTGTTTTCTTAATAACCCTCAGTTTTTAATCATTTAATTTTCTTTGTTATAAAAATTAATCTGATTTGAATATTTTTATAATTATCAAAAAGCATTTAAATTGCTTAGATGTCAAAAATAATCTTTGAACTGCTCCTTGTGGCTTTCATAATTTAACATATAATTGAATTTAAAGCATCTTAATTGGTAGACAGCTGGTGTGTACATACTTTAACCATGTTATTTATTTTTTTAGAAAAAAATCTATTAAAATATGGCTTTTACTTCATTTCATTTTCACTTTACCTCACACTATAGATGTGAGCAATAGTAATTATGGGATATAAATGTTCTATTATTGCTATAGATGGCATTTATTTGAAAAATATTTCTATTAATCTCTTTCAAATGCATTTAAATGCATGTGTACAAACATGTAATCTCAAGGAAGAGGAACTTATAAGAAAAGATATATTAGGTGGTAAATTTTCTAATGACTGCCAATATCTAATTTTACCAATATCTATACAATATTTTCCTTACTTCACCAATGATTTTCTGTTTCCAGAGCTGAAAGCCCATCCACACATGGACATAATACGTGGCTGGATGGCAGATGGAGCCCTGGGCTACCACATTTCCCAAAATTGGCCTTTAACCTCAATAATCATCTTGAATAATTATTGATTCAACTGATGGAAATGTATTCTGTCTTCTGACCAATAAGAACTCCTTCCCATTGTACTGCCCCCTTTTTTAGGAGAGAGGAAAAAAGGGCAATAAATTAATGACTTTTTAAAAAGCTAACGAGAAATTGAAACATTTGTAAATAAAGTGGAATTTAAGGATAAAGCACAGACTGCCCAGCTTCATTCTCATTAAAGAGAAAAGTATTTATGTACCTAGTAAATGTTTAAAAATAACTAAGCAGCTAGCAGCACCGACTCAGAGTTGAGGCATAATGAATCTGCAAATCATTATTGATTAAGCTGTGAATTCAAGATTGCTTCTTAACCTAAGAAAATTTCTTCGCCCATACTTTTTTCTTTTATTTGGCAAACAAATTCAATTCAATTAGTAGTTATTGAACACCTTTCCAATACATGTTTCTCTAGAAAGCTGAAAAATACTCAGATTTGATCTTTGGTCTGCTTGCCAAGGAACAGTTTTTCTACCCAATGTCAAGGCACTCTTTCTGGAGATCCCTCTTCCTGGAGCTTCTATGTGACTCAATGGGTTAAGAATCTGGCATTGTCACTGCTGTGGCATAGAGTTCGATCCTTGGCCCAGGAACTTCCACATGCCATGGATGTGGCAAAAAAAAAAAAAAAAAGACAATTCCAACCCAACCCACATGATCTCCTCAAGGCAGAAGTCTAGGTCATTCACTTACAGAACATTTCGTCCTATGACATATGCACATACAGAATGTTTAGACCCTTAGCAAAATTTCTTGGCTCCACCGGGAGAGTAGCTTTCCTCCAGACAGTGAAGTGGTAAGTGTACAGTATGTGTAGAGTCAGTGAAATAGAACAGTGCTAGAAGCCAGGAGTCTCCATTCATAAAGCAGCTAGGGTTAACAGCCCACAAGCATCCAAGCCATCCAAACCCACAAGCATCTCCTAGCAACCCCTGAATGTCAGGCCTTGGGAGAATCAAGTGGGAAAAGACCTCAATGCTGCCTTTTTTTTTTTTTTTTTTTGCTTTTTGGGCTGCACGTGTGGCATATGGAAGTTCCCAGCCTAGGAGTTGAATCAGAGGTGCAGCTGCCAGCCACAGCCACATGGGATCTGAGCCAAGTCTATGACCTACACTACAGCTCATGGCAATGCTGGATCCTTAAGGCCAGGGATCAAACCCACATCCTCATGGATAGTAATCAGGTTCATTACCACTGAGCCACAACAGAATGTTTCATGGAGGAGACATCCAGAGCAGGAGCCTTGAGGTCTCCATCTTGGCTCTGCTAATTACTCAGAAGCTCTATGTCTTTGGACACATTTTAAAATAAAACCTGGGACTAATATTTTACATGAATGCTGAGAGGATTAAATGAGGTAACAGTAGATAAAAATCAAATTGGATGTAAATCCTGTTTCACTTTTCATGATAAATGTCAGTGCAGTAAATGTGTGATGAAGAGACAATGAATCATATCAATTAACTTATTTTAAAAATATTTTTAATAAAATTCAGGCATAGGTATATTGACAAGAAAAAAATACTTTGGCTATAAGATTAAAACCTTCAGTAACGGTTACATTTCTTGAATTGAACTTATACACAAGTTACTTTGGAAGCAACCTAAGTGTCCAAAAGAAGCATGAATAAAGAAAATGTGATATATAGATATAGGTATAATGGAATACTACTCAGCCACAAAAAAGAATCAAATAGTGTCATTTGCAGCAACATGGATGGACTTGGAGGATATTATGCTAAGTGAAATAAGTCAGAGAAAGAAAAATACTGTAAAATATCACTTATATGTGGAACCTAAAAAATACCACAAACTAGTAACTAAAACCAAAAAGAAGCAGACTCACATATAGAGAGAACAAACCAATGGTTACCAGTGGGGAGAGGGGTGGGGAGAGAGACAATATAGGGGTAGGGGAAAAAAGGGGTTATTTATGGGATTATATGAAACTATATTGTGAAAATTTTGAAAAGTGTAAAGCACTACAGAGTTTAAAGAATCTTCCATTCAATTTTTAAAAAGTGATTAAAGCCTTGGTAGGGAGTTCCCGTTGTGACTCAGCAGGTTATGAACCCAACTGGTATCCACAAGGATGCAGGATTGATCCCTGGCCTCGCTCAGTGGGTTAAGGATCTAGAGTTACCATGTGCTATGGTGTAGGTTGAAGACACATTTTCAGATCCTGTGTAGCTGTGTCTGCAGCATAGATGGGCAGCTGTAGCTCCAATTCCACCCCTAGACTGGGAACTTCCCTATGCTGCAAGTACAGCCCTGAAAAGCAAATAAATAAATAAATAAATAAATAAATAAATAAATAAATAAATAAATAAATAAATAAATAAATAAAATGAGGGAAGCATTTTCTACATTATGACACTTTGAAATATATGTCTATATTTTTGTCATTTTGTTTAAACTTAGCTGAGGGCTTCTTATAGGTCAGGCACTGGGTCATTTATAGACCATATCATTTTATCCTCCCAGAAATCCTGGGAGTAGGTAGTATTGTCACTTCACAGATGAACAGACTCTGGTTTAGGAAGACAGGGGACCTCGTCCACAACCACATAGTGAATATGTACAGGGTCTACCAAATTTAAGGCCTCCATTCTTTACCACCAGTGTATTTTGAGAGCTTCGGTTTTGATGTACTGTCTCCAAGGTTCTTCATATTAACCTATAGTTCAGCTGTTGGTATTGTCAGAGAATATAAAGAAGAAAACAGAAGCAAGTTGTATCATTGATAAGTGCCGAATTTCTGACCTCAAAGGTTCTTCTGTTTCCATGATGCATCTCAGGAAAAGAAATATTAACAAAATTCTATTTAAAATACTAGCTTTTGGAGTTCCCTGGTGGCTCAGTGGGTTAAGGATCCAGGGTTGTCACTGCAGTGGCTTGGGTCGCTGCCATGGCCTGGGTTAGATCCCTGACCCAGGAACTTCTACAGGCTGTGAATGCAGCCAAAATAAAATAAAGTAAAATAAAATGCTAGCTTTTGCTATTTCTGCATAGAATATTAGGTCTTTGACCATGTTTCAAGGACTTTTATTTATGTATCATATATGTTTTCTCCTCTTCAAATTCTTTGTCTTAATCAGTGTCTCCAGATGACTCTTTTAGCCCATCCGAATCCAAATCATAGCAGCCTTGACCTTTCTCTTTTCTAAAAAGTCCTTCCAGTGATTTACTACCACCCCATTACATGCCCCAGAACTGTACTTATTCACCTTCAGCTCTTTGAGGGCTGCAACCACAGCTCCGGGGCTTCAGAGCTCAGATGCCTGGACACCATATAAGCACAAAAGAGATCGAGTGATGCAAAGCCTACAAACACAAGTTCATGAATTGCAGTTGATTCCACTTGAAACACACATTAGAAACAACTTTCCCTGTCTCGTTTCAGGTTGGTAAGGATGGCATGGCTAAAAACCAATATGCTCTTCCAAAAAATGTCCTTACACTTTTAATAATAAGGAAAAAAAAGGAGAATAAAACATTTCCTATAGCTTAGCATGTCCAAATTTTGCCACTCTGATTTACTTAAGAGATGTGTTTATATTAAAGAATTTTATTGGGATCTTTTTTTACTTTTAAAACTACCTTCTTATAGAATATTTGAAAGGAATGACAAGCAATAACTTGTTTTTACCAATACTATACAATTATTAAAATGGAGTAAAAACAAGATTTCAAATCAGGATTTTAGATTCATTTGCTTATAAACACTAAACTTACTCATGGAAAAAGATTAAGAACTTTTGAGAAATAAAATATGGCCATAAATTTAAACTACGGTATCTCACAGGATCAAATTTTGACCAAATAAAAGGTTTAGCATGCTGCTTTGGTAAAAGTTTATAGTTTTGTGTTATGAATTATTATTTTATGGTGAGGGGGTTGGAAGTGGAGGGATAATTTAGCACAGTTTAATCAAAAATTCACTTTCGTGTGAAATCAAAAGTGCCTCCAAACTACGTAACTGTTGAGTTGTAGAGCTATTCCTCTTTGACAGCACAATTGTTTAAAAAAAAAAAAAATCAGAAATATTGTTCTCCAAGAAAAGGAACTCCAATAAGGAACTTTGTTACTGCAGTCAATTTTTGTCCCTTTCCTCCATCTGAATATTTAACATAAGAGAAAAAGTCCTGCTCTATTTTTCAGCTGGAATCACAGCAGTTTCTGTTTCTAACCTGGGAAGAATGTGTTTGGGACTGAAAAGCCCCCTGTCCTATTGTTAGACTCCCCGGCACTGATCCTTGCTTTTAACATCATAATGAAGGATGCTCTTTAGTGGATTATCTTGAGAAGGGATTAACTCCTTCAAGTCTTCTAGGGGGCAAGGTGTTTTGAGCCCTAAATACACACCAATTGCCTGCTTAACTTTTCATCTTATTTTGAAAACTGCCCAGCTGGAATTCAAATTCTTTTCCATAGAGCTGAATTTTATTAGTAGCAAAGTTGGAGTTGGGGGCAGCAGATGCTAAATATAAGCACTGTTCTTTTAATCTCATGGGGCCAAATGCTTCAGATATTTCACTGAGACAGGCATGTCAGGATAAGACTCAATCTAAACTTTGCTGTAAACTTTGCAAGCGCCTAAATCCTCACCCCCTCTCCCAGACCCATGACTTAAGCCTTCCAGAAGATCGTACTTTTACTAGGACTCTACCTTTCAACTCTGTTTGTCACCATGGCCCTTGTACCACAGCTTTTAACATTATTACCAAAATTTTTTTGAAGTTACCCTCAAAGTAGAATTCAAATGCCTGGTAAACACATATACACACACTTGAAAAGAGAGCTAATTGCTCTATAATTTATAATCAAGTGGTTTCTTTAGCCTTTGCTGCTTTCTCTTAATAACCACTTATTTCTGTCTGCCTGTTACATTAATACCGAAATCATACATTTGTTCCATATTCATCTTACCCCTTCCCCAACCTCATTTCTGTTATTAACCACTCTATTGTGTTATCATAGGATTTGCTAGATGGTTCTAAACTTGTTCTTTCTTTCTCCTTCTTTTCTGTTAATGAAAATTTTTTCCTTAATAGCTTTTCCTTTGTTCAACCCAAATAGTATTTTTACCACCAAACACACATTTTAAAGGTGTTTGTTACATACAGAAAATTCCCTTTAAACACATTCGCAACAAAACTTTTTCTTGGGAAAAGATCTTGGAACACTATCTTTCAGTCTGATTTATTTATTTTTAATCAAATAGCAATAGACATCACCTGCAGCTTAAAAAGAATAATAAGGTATCAATGAATTAGAAAATGCTCTATTAATTGTCTACAAAGTCTTAAACATAAACATCACCAAAACAACAGCAAAAGGATCTTGAGAAAGTGAAGTTTCATAATTTTTTTCAACCTCCAGGTGCATTTTCTTGTGAGCAAAATGAAATAAACTCTTATTCTTTGTTTTAGACATATAATAAATGTATTCTAGAGGCTCTGCTTTAATTGTAAATAATCCTCCACATTCTTTCAGTGTAAACTCTTTAAAGAGTCATGAATTTTATTTATACTCTCTCTCTCTTTGAGAGTCTTTTGTTTATTTGCTGTTTCGTTCTTTGTGAAATAACACTCCCAGAGGAAAATCCCCCTCTCTGCTTAAGGAATTAGGCCAGAGACAAAAGCAGGGAATTCTTTAAGCCTTGTTTTGTGCTAAGAGAAATGTTTGACATTTCTGTGGAGAGGTGTTTAGTTTGGATTCATTAGGTCTTAGGAACTCTTTTCTCTTTTCTGGCCTTTCAGATTCTGTCACTGTTTTTTTCTGTGTTTGGTAGACTGAAGAGAATTTACCAGGGTGTAATTAGGTTTCCTACATTCAAATAGCAAAAATCCAGCTGTTTTAAATAGGTGGACCAAGTATTCCTCTTGCTCAGCAGGCCCAAACCTGAATCCCACTTTCCAATACCCATAGGGATAGAAGAACAGACAGCAAGCGGAAGCAAGAAAGAAAAAGGTTTCACAGAATTTTATGCCCTGATCGAAGTAAATACCCCTCACAAACATCTTTAAACAAAGTTGCTTGACCATCACTCCCACATTTCTGGCTAGGAAAGTCAAGACATTTGGCTTTTCTGTGCTTTGTCTAGAAACACTAAATAAATTCACTTTTACCGTAATTTTTTAATATGAAAGGATTTTTTTTATTATTATTTTAACAACACTTGACTGGCTTCCATTCCTTCCCAAGATCATTTAAAAGATGTGTATTGCCTGGCCTTGGAAATGGCACATTCTTGACAGGGCTTCACAGCCAGATCGTTTGCCTTCACAAACAACAGGGAAACTTTGCTAGATTAGTAGTTCCGTTAGTAGAATTGGTAGAAGCTCAAATACTTGGCAGTTCCCCAAATCCTAAAGCTGGAACTAGAACTTGGTCATAGGTATCCTTTTCTTCTTGCATGTGACTTTATAGACCAAACCATGATGATTTGCTCAAGACTTTTTACTGCAGGAATGGAAGCAGGCAACCTTGAAAGCCCTCGAGAACAATTCAGAGATTAGCGAGCACGAACCATGTACACAGTACGGACTCCTTTCCAGCTAAATCCCAATTGATGTTCCAGAGCTTGCCAGTCTCAACCCAAAGGCCTCTGACTCTCAGTTTAAGAATCTTGCCCTCTGGCCACTGCTGGACCATATGTTGCCCACACACACCACACCTAGAGAGTGATGAAGTGAACAGGGTAGATGAGAAGCCATGTCTGAGCTCTCACCAGTGACATCCTTACTGGGACACAAGCTTGCTTTGGCTGGCTGACAATAATGTTCTGGCAGATGTGGCTGGGAAAGCATTAACCAAAAACAAAAGACAGAAACACTGAAGGAAGGTGTAGGGCTCATGATTAAGTAGGAAAAGGCCAGATACTAATATCTTTAGGGGATTGCACCATTGTCAGCCCTCCCCAGCCCCCAAAGAGCACCGATTTGTCTTTATTGAAATTGTGGAGAACCTGTGAGCCATGTCAGTCCAGCCCTATCAGTAAACATGTCTATAAAGACCAACCCCCCTCAACATACTGTCTCCAGGAGAATTTTCACCATGTGCCCCAATGGACATTATGTCATTGGATGTGAAACTCTACCATGTTTGTTAAAATTAGTTCTAATCTTGTTTAACCTTTAATAGGGTGAAAAACTCAGACTATTTTTCCCCTTCTTTCTGAAACTCTAAATTGTACATTTTAGTTCGAGTTCTTTGAGGACCTAGAGTTTCCTATCAGAAACCATTTTGTAGCTCCACATAATCTAGAAACCTCTGAGAAGAAATGTAAAGTTAACAAAAAGTAATGATTGAAATCACTGATGTTTTAAAAAAAAAATGTGAGAGATAAAACCATCTGCCTTTGTCCACTGGAGAAAAAGTAGGCTGGAGTAACACAATCAGCATTTATATCAATAAATGTATTTATTTAGGACATTTGAAGAAAGATTTAATAAATCAAATATGAACCATGGGGTTGAAACATAAAATTTTTCTGTCCTTGGAGTTCCCATCCTGGTGCAGAAGAAACCGAGTCTGACTAGGAACCATGAGGTTGTGAGTTCAATCTCTGGCCTCATTCAGTGGGTTAAGGATCTGGCTTTGCCATGAGCTGTTGTGTAGGTCACAGAAGTGGTTCAGATCCCATGCTGCTGTGGCCCTGGCATAGCTCTGATTCGACCCCTAGCCTGGGAACCTCCATATGCCTCAAGTGCGGCCCTAAAAAGAAAAAGAAAAAAAAAACCTTTCTATCCTAAAAAAAAAGAAACTAATAATCTCTGGAGAAAAAAAAAGAAGAAGAAGAAAAAGAGAAGTGCCAAAAAATATAGTGCATTCGAGTGTATGCACTACAGTCTCCCCAGTGTCTTCCTTTGAATCAAGTACTAAAAAACTTAGGGATCAGACAGGGGTTTTGCAATAATGGAAAATGTCCTCAGACCCTGATATAAGGATGGCATATTACTGACCAGTTCCCTTGGGTGAAATCTATCATTCTTAACAATAAGCCCAAGTTTTAGAGAAGTGTCTCAATCTTCAGCCCCTGCACTGACCCTAACGTAAGAGGAGGGGCAGGAAAGGAAGCTGGTGAAGGAGTTTCAACTCTCTTTGAGAGAGCAGGGGGAAGAAAACAAAAGTCATTGACTAAAGTAACACTACTTGGGGTAATAACACAGATGACGAAAACTTGTGAGAGAAAAACTCCAGTTGTTCTTTCATCATACATAAAAATTTGTGCTGACCAGATAGATGTTAATAATTGTTAAAAGACTGAGAGACGCTCAGTTCTTCTTGAGTACCAAAAGAAACCGAGTTTGCTTGGACGATGCTTTGGCATATTAATTATTCAATGGCAAGTAGATTGGACTGTTTACTACTGCTATTAAACAGAAGGTGCAATGATAAGGACATAGTGATGGAATTTGCTCTGCAAGCATGCATCTATTCATACCATAGAAAATCAATTACTATAATTCCCACAGGACTTTTTCCCCCCACTAAAGCTACCAAATGTGTTCTAATGTGCAGAGAAAGCTGTAGAGAGCAGTCTCCACCTTAACCCTGGGGCTCTTGACCCCCAGCACCTCAATGTGAAAATCAGAGTCCTCATCAATTGCAATTAATTAGAAACGAATGTATTTCTGTATTTTACATCTTGTGTAAACATACTTATTTTCCAAACAGAGATAGCTACTCCTTAGCCCTGAATAACATTCCCGTTATTTCTTCATTACTGTGCAGATAGTAATTTTAAATAAGCATGATCCTTAAACTTCTTAATAAAGACAAATTACCTTCTTAGCCATTATAAAAAGTGGCATTATTTTTTTTATAATCAGATGTGGGTTTATAATTTTGAGACTATAAAAATCAGGATTTCTTTTGGACAGTAGCTTTATTTTTCTTACAATGATCAAACCATGTTCCGTCCTCCCTTGCCTCCTGGCAGATAAGGCAGAACGACTTGAGGCATTAAAGATGTGATTATGCCATATATATTTAGTTGATTCCCAGTTTTTCTCCTCTGTATGAGGTCTAAGATGCTCAGGTCCATAGTGCAAGAAAATATGATTGATTTCCAAGGGGAATGGTTGAAGTAAAAAGAGATCCTTTTTTAGAGATGGCATTTGGTTGAACTGTTTTTAGAAATAGCAAACATCCTCAGAAAATGAATATAAGTAATATTAGTTCTTCACATAATGGATTTCATTTAGATTCTTCAATATTTTATGTCAAACCATGTATTAGGATCGCATGAAAGTTAATGGTACCTTTCTAACAACTGCAAACACTGCTCTTGTTCCCCACATTACAAGCACAGTATTCTTCAAAATTTGAAAAGATTTCTAAGAGTTTTTTTTTTCTCTTACATTTGGATTAAACACAAAAGTGAAATATTTTGCTTACAGGTGCTAATGGGAAGTTTGGGTACAGCCTTAAACAAATTCCTAATATAACAAGACAATTTTCTATAGTTGATATGGATTGTAGGGGTTCCTTTGCAGATATTGTTTTAAATGCGATTATCTCACCACCCTTTTTTTTATTGTTACAAGATAAAGACTTTTTCCCTTAGGTTGCCTGTCAGTTTTGAAATGGGAAACATGATGAATTATGGCACATTTGCCTTGCTATGCTTTATCAAGCTCATTAGAGATGATGCATGATCTGAACTTTACAGAGGAAAAAAAGAACACATGGGCACCCTCTTTTTTATCTTCTCTGTTTACCTCTGGAATTGTGCCGTTTTTACTTGTTGCACAAACTGACCACCTATTAAGAAAAAAAAAAATGTCTTGTCTGCAAAACTCATGGCTTTCCTTTACAATAACCCTAAACTTGAACTGTTAATTCTCCAAGAGTGATATATTTACATTTCTAGCTCAGAATCCTTTGTTTTATTTTTCCATTGTCATTCTATGCTAACAAAAACTTCATATGCATGTACAGATTTGATAGAAAAGGTTATTTTTAATTCAAGTTTCCTATATTATATACTTTAATAAAAACCTTCAGTGAGAAAACTTCAGTTTAATAAAATCAACTTTCATACATAAATTTAAACAAATCTAATTCTCCTTTAGAATTATATAGTATGCTGAAAATTCATTTTTAAAGAAAAATTTAAGACTCAGTTTTAAACTGATTTATGCCAAATAAGTTTTAAATGTCTTGAAAATCCAAAAATTATTATAGAGATTAAAAAGCCATATCTTCTTACGTCTCTCTACTGTACTTTGAAATTTTGATTTGCCCTAAAACCTAGACAGAGTCATCATGATGAAGGTCATCAGATAACAAAAAAATGTTTCTCCAAGTTTAATTCAGTACTTATCAGCTAGAACAATTCTTCTCTAATCCTTCAGATGCTAACAGCTATTGAGATGTAAAGCGCAAATGAATATTATTTTTAAATGTTACATATGGAGTTGGAAAAAGCACTTAGGCTTCAAAATAAGAAAGGCGACTTCTTTGATAGCAAATAAACATATTATCTGAATTTCATTTTCATTAATGTATCTTTTATTTTAGGTACTTGTGTTGATGAGTTTCCTTGGTAATAGAGAGAACACTGAGGCACTTACTTACATTAAACATGATAACCAGAATCCAAACTCTTGGAGAAATGTGATGTAATTCCTTAAAATATGGCCTGGGAGAGGCATCTAGGTGGCTCATAGGTCAATCTCTACTTGCAGGATATTTTCAAAATGACTGTCTCTCCTTTCACATGTGTAATTAATCAGTTCACTACTGAAAGTTCATGTTTTATGTGTAATTGGCACTTGACAGTTTTGAACTGGTTATCACCAACATCAGCTCATTTTCTTCCTTCATTCTCTTAGAAATATTCTGTGTCAGGTAATCTTCTGGGTTTTGGAATACTGCCTCTTTCCTGAAGATGACAGGCTGGTGGGAAGATCGATCTTAATCTAATATCATTCAATCAGATAAAGAATCAAGGTGCTTACAACTGAGATGAGTCCCATGAAGGAGGATACAGGGGGCTCTGCAAGCACATGCCAGGGGCCCCAGATCTAGTGTGGGGGTGTTGGAGGACCCCTAGCCTTGTGCAAGATGTTAGGGGACCCCTAACTTGTGCTGGATGTCACGGTGGCTTGACTACCTGGGGATGTGGGACTTAGCTCAGAATGTCAGGGATCCTCCCTTAGAAAAGAATGTTAAAGTGAATTCAAGGTTTTAGAAGAAAGACAGTAGGGCTGAAAGGAAGTAATACTCAAGGGATGAGGCTGTCAAGGGTAACAAGGCCAGACCATTCAAAACCCTAGGTCATTATATGGATATGATTCTTGTTCAAAGTCCCATGGAAAGCCACAAAGAGATGCAGAGAAAGCTTCAATGCAAGGAGAGTGACACAATCTGACTTGTACTTTTTATAGATGATTGACATAAACACCCTACAATGTAGGCAAAGTGTGATAAACCCCATTGAACAAAATGTAGAAACTAAGACCTTGAGCTTGAGTTATTTGCCAAAGGCGGGATATACAGTGAGTGGTTGGCATGTACATTTGCCCACACCCACAGTACGTATCTACAATTATTTCCTTTTATTTCCATCTCTGGGTTCTGTCCACTAATGCACACATTCAAAATCAAACCCATGCTTCTCATAGTTTTTTGGTGATATTTCCTTTTAAAGTCAAGCGGGAAGATTTAAGTTAGGTTGCTTGTGAACCAAAAAAAATCTAAAGGTTATTTTTAATACCGGATTTTTCTTTAACATGTGTGCCTATCAGTTGTCTAAGGAATTTACCAGATACATTAATTTTTGCATAATTTTAGAAGCATTTTAGCTCAAGGACTAGAATGGCATTTAAGTAGTAACAACACTGTTTATTTTTAAAAGCAGATTAAATATACTATTATAAACATATCATAAGCCCCGCATAGAATAATTCCTTTATTACATACTAAATAATAATTATAAGTAAGTTTTCCAGCATTAAAGTAGTATAAACAAGAAATCTGAGCAAAATATAGTTCATTATATTCTACTCAGTTCTGACAAGTGGGCAAACACCTCTTGAAGGAAGAAGGCCCATCGTGGTTTACATTAAAGTAGAGGGATGCTTTTCCATGCTGCTTTTTTTTTCCACTCCACATTCTTGGGCCATATGCTAGATAAGAGACTTGCTCTGGGCATTCTTAGGAACCAGAAGGAAATATTTGGACCTGGTATTTCTCCTTCTGAGGAAGGAAGAATGAAGATATCAGAGCAGGAACATCTTATTTTTGCATGGTGGAATTACTGAAAAGAGTGGCAAAGCATCCTATCCTCTGCAATGGTTGTGGAACAACCAGCAATATCCACCTTATATTGTAGACTTAATCAAAAGTGCATGCAAATTAATTGGCTAATGATTCCAATGTAGACAGAAGCTGTAGAACTTACAGCCACATCTTCAGGCAGACTCACAGTGCCTTAATTTGAGCTGTAACAACAAGATATTACAGACTGAGCTGCTTGACACCAAACATTTATTTCTCCCATTCTAGATGCTTGGAAGCTCAAGATTGGAGTGCCAGCATGGTCAGGTTCTGTTAAGGACTTTCTTCCTGATTTACAGAAGTCTGCCTTCTTGTTTCTGCAAATGACAGAAAGAGAGAGACTTCTCCTGCCTCTCTTTTTATAAAGGCATGCATCTCATCATGAAGGCTCCACCCTCACAACCTAATCTAACCCTGATAACCTCCAAATGCCATACCTCCAAATACCATCATAGTAGGATCAGGGTTTCAACATGCAAATTTGAGGGGAATACTTTTAATCCATAACAGACTGTTTTTTCTTATACCAAAGCTAAATTATCCCCAAGAAGTATGGTAAGCCCTATCTTACAAAGCAGAATTAAAGAGAAAAACCTACCATCAGCTCTGGACATTCTTTTCGTCTTGAGTTTTCAGATAGACTAGTTTAGTAGAGAGTCACATAAAAAATATAGAGGTCTGTACACCAGAAATCGACACAACATTGTAAATCAACTATACTATAATAAAAATGTAATTTAAAAAATATAGGGAGTTTCTGTCATGGCACGGTGGTTAATGAATCTGACTAGGAACTATGAGGTTGAGGGTTCCATCCCTGGCCTTGCTTAGTGGGTTAAGGATCTGGTGTTGTCGTGAGCTGTGGTGTAGGTTGCAGACATGACTTGGATCCCGTGTTGCTGTGGCTCTGGTGTAGGCTGGCGGCTACAGCTCTGATTAGACCCCTAGCCTGGGAACCTCCATATGCCGCAGAAGTGGCCCTAGAAATGGCAAAAAGACAAAAATAAAAAATATAGAAGTTAAGGGAAAGAAATCTAGACAAATATATAGGTTTGGAAGCCAGCAAAGAGGGACCAAGAGCCGAAGGCAAGGCCCTGGGGAAGATTAACTCCTGTCACATTGATTGACTATTTTGCATAATTTAACATCAAACTAGCATCATTGTGTATGATTTTAGTTCCTCTTATGGACAAGTCTTATCTTGACAGCAAAGCTGTTAAATCCTTGAGGTCAGAAGAGTGCAACATAATAATCTTAAAGCCAATCATTCTTCTAAAATAGAAGCTAAGAATTGAGGAAGCCATCTAAAGTCTACCACCAAATCCCACCAAGCAAGCAGCTTGATTTAAATTCCCATTACACAAATCAGTTATTCTGCTTCGTTTTGCTGGTGGGACTGCTTGCATGGTCCACTTCTTAAAGTAGGTAAAGTAAGTGATTTATTCATCATGAGGCAGGGTGCAGCAAAGAGGGGGTAGCAAGTAACGAGAGTTTCTCTTAGATGTTCTGGAATTCAGGATCCCAAACACAAGGAGCTAACTGGGTGAAAATTGCCTTTTCCAAGACATGATGAATCATCATATGTTTGAAAGACTCTTCGGGAGTAAGAATCCCCAAAAAACTAGAGCGTCTTTTCTCCATCACCTCCAAGAACAAGGCAGGCTTCTGTAATCAGAAGGCCTATTGGACTGCTGAAATGGACTTTCATTTGGACAGAAGGATACAAAATAATTTGTATTTACAAGGCCAGTTTCAAGTTCAGGCTATGTGTGTTCTTCCCATCACCCTGTTTGAATCTAAAGAAATGTCTTAATTTGTGCTGTAAACAGTGTCCCCACTCCCCCAAAATGCATATAGTGAAGTCCTAACCCCAAAGTGTGGCATTTGGAAAATGGAATATCTGAGAAATGATAGCATTTAGATGAGGTCATGAGGGTGAGGCCCCCATGATGAGATTAGTGCCCTTATAAGAAGAAACTCCAAAGAGCTTGCTGTCCCTTAGCTCCCTGTGAGGAGACAGTGAGGAAATGGCTGTGTGCAAGCCAGAAAGAGAGTCTTCACTGTGGAACCAGATTGTGTGACACCTCGATCTTAGAATTCCAGACTCCAGAACTGTGAGGAATGAATTTCTGGGGTTCAAACCACCTCGTCTATAATATTTTTGTTATTGCAGTCCGAGCAGGCTAATAAAATGTGTACCACCAAGAGGATATCAAAAAGTTTGCAAAACTAGGGAAGTTTACCTTAAATTGGGAAAGTTGTTGAGAATGTCTAACATGGGACTTTGAAAATATTTGATCATTTGGAGTGAGCTAAAGGGATTTATGATGATACGATTAAAGAATAAATTTCATTTAAATATAGTAAATTTCATTTTGTAGGAATTTTTGCTTACTTGGTAATGCAAGCTACTTTTTAAGATATTATTCTACGGATTATTTGAAGATATTTTGCATCTGATATAAATATATAGATTTCTCTGATTAAACCAAATGAGATGAGAGAGTTAAATTTTGTGCTAAGAACATCATCTGGTATTATACCTTCTCTATTAAAAAAAAATAAATGTTTCAAATTTGGAAAAAGAAATTTTGTAAATTCTTGAAATTTGAAAGTTGGTTTCATGTCAAGATTCTCAGCAGGGCACCTGGTATGTTTCCCTGAAGCCTGTCTATGTTGGTGTGTTGGTACGACCATCTCTTTCATAAATCTGCTTTGAAACACAGAAGAAGAATGCTATTTAAAAGCTGGTGAAAGGTGATTGCTAGGCTTGAAATAAAAAAGCCGAGTTTCATTTTAAAAAACAGGCCCCTTCTCAGTTTGACTGAAATGCATTAAGCGGGATAGAGCGACTATCTCTTGTAATTGTCAGCAGATTGGCAATCTGACATATAATTCTGGCAAACCTGTACTTAATTGCTAAAATATGACTTCCTAGCAACTCCAAGTATGTTCTGGCAATGTCAAGTTATCCCAAACCACATGACTTGACTTCTGCTTTAGAATTAAAATTGAAGATTTATCCCAGGTTGAAGCTGCGCCTCGTGCATTCTGCAAGAACTCTATAGACTGCAGACAGGAAAACGGTATATCGTTAAAGCATTGCAGTGCCCCAGGGGTCAATGTCAGATACAATCTAATTTAACATCTTTATTAAGGATCTCGAAGAGGGAGTAAGCCACATATTAATGAAATGTGCAAATGATATTAAACTGGGAGCTGGTGTAACCACCAGTAAGGACAAAGAAATAATAGAAGCGCACCAAAAGAGGTTAAAACTATGAGCAGAAAATTATTACATGAAAATCACCTTCTTGGGATTGATAGTCTTGGAGATGAGCACTGGGAGTCAGAAATCTCAAAGTTTGGGAATTAAAAGGAAGAAAAAGAGGGCAAACTTTAGCCAGAATCTAATTAAGACACCAACATAAACACTTTACATTACATTATGTAAATTTATACAGTCTTCGAATCAGAATGATCACCAACTCTAAAATTTAGATACAAGCCAACTCAAATGTTGTAGGTTAACTACTACAACATAGATTGCTATTAAAAATGACTAATTTGCCTGAACAATATCGAAAATCAGAACATATGAAATAGCACAGAAAGAAAAAAGCAGAATGTAAGATATGTGCATGGTGATAAAATATGTAACACATTATAAAATGTCAATGTGTTTATTAAACAAGTTCCAGGAGTTTTCCACCCAGAAACCACATTTGCAATATACACTAAACTGGAAAAAACAAATCTAATTATCTTTTTTAAAAAGTCAAACAATTTGGAAGCCTGACCTTTTAGCCTCTTTCTTCTTCCTTTCCTATTCCCCAACCAAACAGTTGAGACCACTTTAAATATGACAGTGCCAAAGTTGTTACTGAAATAGGATGCCCTAGAAGCAGCTTCTGATGACCTCTCAGTCTTCAGGTAGGTATCTCCTGACTGCTTAACTTCTTGAAATCACTCTCTCTGCCTTGTCCACCTGGACTTCTTCCATGCCAACAACCTTGGTCACTCTTAGTAATCCAGTCATTTTAACAAGAAATTTTAAACAAATAAACACCCTGAAACAACAGGTTGCATTTTAGGGTTATTGCCCTTTCACCTACCCCTTAGAATTCTTTATGGGACTTCTCTTAGTTGACCCACATTCAATGGGCTGTGCACAGCATGGGTCTGGAAAGGAAGACCTTACTTAACCCGAGTGTCCCTGGAATATTTGACCTCACGACCCTACCTTTGGTGCCTACTCAATAAAATATAGCTTATACTTGTCCTCCAGTTCCTTCCATGATCCCTTACCTGCTTTCAGGACCCAGGAGGAGAAGTAAAGTAGGAAAATTCCTTGGAGCCCTTGATATACCAAAAGGGAACCCATTGGCCTAATGTAGAACCCACAACAGAGATCCTTCTAAAAAGTAAGACATCAGTAGCAAACCATCTAACGTTCCAATGAAGGTGGATCCAAAGAATTGATGATGTTGAAGTTCTAGTGCAGTACCAAAAAAAATTATTTTATTTGTGCTGCAAAGAGCCTAATACACATCACATAACTGCAGAGTGTAGTGCCTCTGTACCAAAATAATTCAGACATCAATAGGTGACCAAAGTTATGAGAATGGAGTAGTAATGGGAATGTGGGTGAAAACTATAAACCCAAGTAAAGATTGCAGCTAATAGGAGTGGACATGCTGAAAACCATCGAGGATATTTTTTTCCAACAAAGAAGAGGAATTATTTTAAATATGCTAGAAGTTATTGCTACAATTATAGGAATAAAACTCAAGAAGAGAACAAGTGGGTTAAATATTAAGTATTTTATTGTAGTTTAGCCTTTTCATGGACTTAAGATACCATAGGTGAAGTTAACAAACGTGGAAAGCACATTCTGAAAGAAAGTTTTACTAGTGATTCCTAGATTACAACAAATTAGAATAAGCTTCTCTACAAGAAGTGTAAATTCCTTTAATTCACTACCCGAGTTATTTACAAAGGAGAATATCCATGTAACTTCCTCACCATACCAAGTACCAATGAACTCCACCTCACTTCAACAGAAATGGAAAAGTGTTTTCAGAAAGTCATTTCATTAAAAAAAAAAAAAAGCTTTCTTGTGGCACAGTGGGTTAGGGATCCTGGAGTTGTCATTGCATTGGCTTGGATTGCTGCAGTGGTGGAGGTTTGATTCCCAGCCTGGGAACTTCCATATGTCATGGGCCTGGCCAAAAAAAAAAAGAAAAAAAGAAAGACATTTTAATTTCTTGAATAATTTATAATTAAAAAACACATCAGAAGTTCAACCTCAGAGATTTGTTTACTACTTCCTACCATAAAAGAAATTTTTTGCTCCTTTAAAGAAAAATAAATTCAACTTAATCTGTCTCTGCCTTTTTCCAGGTGTATGAAATACAAACTGTTCATGTTACAATGTATGGGATGGTTAGTGCCTGATCTGTGCTAGTCAATCTTCCAGTTTATGAGGATGAAGAAAAAAATCAGATCTAGCCCTACCCTTAAAATTTTCACCATTAGGTGAAAGATAAACTCTTTTATATTATAGACCACATTTAAACAATGGAATTAATAATACCAGTAGCCTTCCAGGAACAACAGAAATAATAACTTACTTGATTTTCAGATATTAAGATACAGATTCATTAAATGGAAATGTGTGATTTTTTTTCAAAGAACAAAATGTTAACTTTCAAAGATGATCAGAAAAGCCTATGGCAAATGTTTTATTGTGCCCTGATATCTAGTTCCCCTCTTCTGGGCCCATGCAAGGATTGTAATTCTTTGTCCTCTTGAAATCAGACTTGACCATGTGACTTGCTTTTGCCAAAAAAATACAAGAGGAGGTGAAGAGTGGAACTTCACAGTGGAAGTGTTTAGTTACCAAACCTGGAGTGCTCTCTTGCTCTTCTCTGACAGTCATTTAAGGGCATATTGATAGGAAGGTGGAATCTGGAGCTATGATGTGGAAGATAGCATATGAAGAGTCACCTAGATCTTCAATGAACTTTGCATGAGCCAGAATTACACCTTTGTTGTTAAAGTCACAGATATTTAGGGATGTTTACTCCTGCAGCATAACTTTGCCTCTTCTAACTATATACACATGAAACTTACGGAAAAATATGTCTTCATTATGAAGAGTGTTGCTCAAAAAAAAAAAAAAATCTATGAATTCTAGGCATTCCTGTCGTGGCTCAGCAGTAAAAAAAAAACAGACTACTATTCATGAGGACACAGATTGGATCCCTGGCCTGGCTCAGTGGGTTAAGTATCCGGTGTTGCCCATGAGCTATGAAGTAGGTTGCAGACACAGCTCAGATCCCGCCTTGCTGTGGCTGCAGTGTAGGCCAGCAGCTGCAGCTCTGATTCCACCACTAGCATTGGAACTTCTGAATGACGTGGGTGCGGCCCTAAAAAGATGACATAAATAAATAAATAAATAAATCTATGAATTCTAAATGGGCTAATCGCCAGCTCCTCAAGAAGAATTTATTGCATGCCCACAAGGAACATAATAGTTTAACTAGCAATGAATCAGGATTTTAATTTTGTAGAATAATTTGAATTTTGACTTTCCGAGCTTACTGCTATCTATGAGTGATGACAATAATGCAATCTGGTAGCAAGTACCTGTGTTATCAAATGCACCTTCCTCTTCCATCCCACAGGTGGCTTGTGAGTCTGCATCTACACATACCTGAAAACCATTCAAGATCCTCCAAAAAAGGCAAAGTAGTTTTACTATTTTTATTGTTAGACACCTAAACCAGATTTTGACAAGAAAAAAATACAAGTGATCAGGAAACCACTCTTAAAATTGACTATATAGTTATAATGATGGGCAAAAAGACAAATAAATACATCTAATCACAGAATGGTTTATCATGTGAAACAAAAATGAACACTCTTTTTCATTGAAGATCATTCTTTTGTATCTAATTCGGAGAGATTCTTAATAAATAGTATAACAAGGCTTTCTTTCTGTTATAATAAGTAATTGATGTAGACTTAGCCATTTTGCCTGATGGATTTCAGAGCTGGACAGTGACAATCACTCACTGTATCGTCATTGAAAATCTACATTCTAGACAATTTGGTTTTTTTTTAAAGACATTTGTCTGCTTCTTGAAATGAGAAAACATTCTAACCATGAAAGAGCATCATTAGAGCTCTTTTTTGAGGTACAAGGTGCAGAATTTCAAAAGAACATTGGAGTTCTAGGTTATAAAACCATTGAGGATGACCTAGTCTGGACTTTGGGTCAGAAAAAATTGTTTTCCTGGTCTTTGAATTCAATCCTTTTGCATCCCAACCTTCTAATTTTCCAAACAAAAGATGACTTTGTTCCTTCTAATTGAACAACCTCCAAAGCTTCTCAATTGCCTCATGCATAAAGTTTGATTTTCTTAGCCCACTTCTCTGTCCAAAATATTCTTTGTTCCTCCAATATTCCAAGTGGATCCCACTCCCCAGATTTATCATGCTCTTTCATTCTCTTACTTCAGACACATTTCATCTACTCTGTTTTCACCACTGGTAAACTCGTCACTCAAAACTCTCTCTTATGGGAAAGTTGCCATTGTGGCTCAGTGCCTTATAAACCCAACTAGTATCCATGAGGATGCAGGTTCAATCCCTGGCCTCATTCAATGGGTTATTGATCTGCCATTGCCATGAGCTGTGGTGTAGTTCGAAGATGTAGCCCTGATCCCACATTGCTGAGGCTGTGGCGTAGGCTGGCAGCTGCAGCTCTGATTTGACCCTAGCCTGGGAACCTCCATGTGCCACAGCTGAGGCCCTAAAAAGGAAAAACAAAAGCAAACAAACAAAAAAAAAAACACCTCTCTCATATGACATCTCTTTGGTAAAGCCAGAGTCACTTGTTTCTTTCATGGTGCCTACTCTGGATGCATGTTTGTTTATATTACTGCATCACATATCTTTCCTATATTTTATTACAATTATATAGTTACTCATCCAAGTGTATTACCCAATCTTTTCAATTGGCAAAGGATATATTTTATTTAATTTTATTTGACTTTGCATCAAGCAAATAGTTCAAGCGTTTGGCATATAATTGTTTGTAAATATTTGATGAATGAGTGAATGAATGAATGAATGAGACCTGAATTAAGCTGATGATTTAACCAATAACCTGCTGTGTGACCTTGGCCAGATAAATTTATTTCTCTGTGTCCCAGATTCCTGATATGAGAAAGGGGATCATAATTGCTACCTGCCATGGTGGGATGCTGTGAAGATTAATGAAATAATTTTTGTAAAGCAGTTTGAGCTCCCTGGAAGAGAGGCACTATGTTAGAACAAAGTGTTATTATAATTATTATGTAGCACCTTTCATCTGAGAATCTCAAAGCACTTCAGAAAACATTAACTCATTAATCTTCCCAATGCTCCTGTGAGAGATTTCCATCATCTCCATTTTAGAAAAGGGGGAAATGCAGACAGTGAAAGGTTAAATGCCTAACCCACGATGCCATCCTGTTGAATGCCAAATCCAAGAGCAGGTTTCAGGACTCTTGGCTCAGAGACAGCCCTTTGAACCTCCAGGCAATGTAACATCTCCCATTTCCCTATACAGAGAAAGTCATCAAGCTGCCTGGCTGGATGGCAAAGATCCAGCTGGAATGAGAGCCCAGGTTAATACCTTCCATAGAAGGGGTGGGATGGGGCCGCAAGGTGATGACCACAATCCTTCCCTGAACTGTAACAGTAAGAAGAAAATGTAAGCAACGCCAGCACTCGATCCCTCACCCGCCCCCGCCCGCAATGGCTTTGGCTCAAATCTTTTCATCAGCCTTCTTTTAACTTGACACCTTTCTGGGATGTCTGTCTCTCAGCCAGAAAATGTCTCATCACCTTTGAATACAAAGGTAGCAGTTTAGCGACCAAAGAAATAATCCTAAAATACTGCATTCAAAGGAGCTTTCCTCTCCTAATACTGTTTTTCCTGCTGAATCCCATGAATGTTAGCTGAGACAGGTGGTACTAATCCGCCTTCTAAAAGGAAAAGGAAGAATGTTAGCTATTCTGCATATACTTGTGTCCGGGGAGGTGGGGGGAGGAAGAAATAGTTTGGATAAAGATGCTTTACATCAGGAACATCTAGCAAAGAGGAGCCATTTCTATTCATAGCTAACCAGAGGTGACATGTGTGCTCCTCTCACAAATGTTACGTTCATACTTCCTGGAGGTTGTGGTCAAGATTACTGGCCCAGTAGTGTGCAAATCTGCCACAAACATACACAGCATGTGTGTCTTGGTGTCCTGGAAATAACAAGATCCTGTCTAGAGTGCAGGTGAATTCCGCAATGATCTTTGGATTCTTTCCTAACACCCATTTCCAAAGGAAATGTGACATGTTGCCTTGGTTTTAAGTCTAGAAGAACGTAACTAGTTCATTATGCTGAGTTTCTTGCTGACATCTCCTCTGAAACCTTGAATGAACATCCCTCAACTTCCTTCAAACTTGTTATCTTTCTCTCCACCCCATTCATTAGCAAGCCCACTCCTCTGAGGTTAATCACTCAAAAACTGTTGGAACTCCCGAAATACTCTTTCTGAACATAGTCTTATTCACCTCTCTAACTTCCTCATGCTTCCCTGGAAGCCACCCGTAGTCATGGAAAGAGACTTGGAACCAAACCAACCTGAGTTAATTTTAGGGCCTGCCTATGCACTTCCTAGTTGCACGACCTTGGACAAACTTCTGAATCTCTCTGAGCCTATTTGTGTGGCCTGCAAAATAAGAATTACATGCCTGGCCTGAAAGTTGTTTGAGACATAAAGGACACACACAGTAATTTCCTGAAAAGATTGATGTGCTGAATGAATGGGACCACCAATCATCCAGCAGAAGAGTGATTCTAAATTCATAAAGCACCAGAAGATGAGATGTACCCACAATGCTAGGATAGTCATCCCAAAGAAAGTCCTGGAAACAGAGATCAGACCTAGGCAAGCCATTGACAATGAGAATCCAACAGATAAAGCAAAGTAGGGTTTGGAGGGGCCAGAGCAGAGGTAAGTAACCAAGTAAACTGGCAGGTACTAATCGCCAAGAAGATCTGAAAATTAAGGGTCAAAAAATCACCACAGGGACCAGAGCTGCATGATCTTAGTCCCTACAGGAAACTCAGATTTGGAAGAGCCAAGGAGTTAAGGGATTGGATTAAGCGTTAGGCCAGGACTTGTGTAATAATATCCAAATCAAATGACTCTAGACTTCGAGCAGTTAGGCGGAGGCATCATCTGATGGACCACGCCCACAGAGTGCAGACTGCAACCCTTCTCCCCACCATCCATCGTAACTACACATCAGCTTCCATGTTCTTGGCCTGCTTGAATCTGCACTCTTCTCTCTCTAACATCTTGTCTTGAATGGACTTCAGTGTTGAGCTTGAACTGACTCTGAACACTTTTTTGGGGTTTTTCAGAGCCACACATGTGGCATATGAAGGTTCCCAGGCTAAGGGTCAAATCAGAGCTGCAGCTGCCAGCCTATGCCACAGCCACAGCAACCTGGGATCAGGCTGTGTCTGCAACCTACACCACAGCTCAGGGCAAAGCCAGATCCTTAACACACTGAGCAGTGCCAGAGATCAAACCTGCATCCTCATGAATACTAGTTGGGTTCGTAATCCACTGAGCCACAACAGGAACTCCTCTGAACACTTATTAAATACAAGACTTGTATTTGCCTCCAGGCTCCTTAGACACCGTGCTGCCCAGTCACCACGGTCACAGGAGTTCCCAGGGCCACTGCTGAGTACTTTTCCAGCCACTTTCTGCTCCCCACAGGGAAGAATATAAGACATAAGTAGGCCAGAATGGGAATGAATTACTGGACCCCCAGTTAGCACCTCACCAAGAACGAGATGATACAGAAAGCACTGGTGTGGGGCTTCACTTCCATTCCCCTTGATGTGGATGGAATGGTAGACTTGGAGGTGGCTGAACCTGCAGGTGGAAGACAAGTCCCTGTATTGTGGGTCTTGGCAGATCATCACTTCAACCATCCACCCTCTGATATGCCGCTGATGATTTCTCCTGGTCTCCTGGCTTCAGGCAGCACCACTGAACAGAGTCTTCCCAAATGCTCTGCTCTCAGCTCTAGCTTTGCTCTGGAGCATCAGGCCCACATTTCAAAAGCCTGGCAGGCATTTTCACCTAAATATCCAATGGACACATCAAATCCATTGGTGTTTCACTTCACTTTTATTAGTGGCATCAAATGTTTCCTACAAACTGGATCAAAATGGTGCTTGGACCTTCCAGGTTGGGATTGAATAGGGTCACATCCAGCCCTCGAAACCTAATCTGATCTGATTATGCATTATCAATGCTGGGAGAGGCGTCTTTGCCTCAACCAGAGACACTTCTACATGTGTGATAAGGGCAGAGATCTTCACTCAGTGAGGAGGTATAACAACACTTCAGTGGTATCTGTGAGAACTGGAGTTCTTTCCCAGGAATGTAGACAATGGCCTCTAGGGCTCCCCTGCACACAGATTGAGTGAATTAGAGGTGACTAAACAAAGCAGAAGTGACTCTGTCAGCTTTAGGATATTGCATGGGTTTTATTTATTTATTTATTTATTTATGCCTTTTCTAGGGCCACTTCCGCGGCATATGGAGGTTCCCAGGCTAGGGATCTAATCAGAGCTGTAGTTGCCGGCCTACACCAGAGCCATGGCAATGAGGGATCTGAACCACATCTGCAACCTACACCACAGCTCACAACAACGCCGGATCCTTAACCCACTGAGCAAGGCCAGGGATCGAACCTGAAACCTCATGGTTCCTAGTCAGATTTGCTAACCACTGAGCCACAACGGGAACTCCTGCATGGGTTTTAATTTAGCCATCATACTACATTCTAGCTACTGAGGTGGGGGGGAAGGCTTTTAAATAATATCACTTATATGTGGAATTTAAAATATGGCACAAATGAACCTGTCTATAAAACAGACTCACAGACACGGACAACAGACTTGTGGTTGCCAAGGGGGAGAGGGAAGGGAGCAGGACGAACTGAGAGTTTGGTAGATGCAAACTGTTACATTTAGAATGGATAAGCAATGAGGTCCTACTATACAGCACAGAAAACTATACCCAATCTCTTGGAATAGAACATGATGGAAATAATATGAGAAAAAGAGTGTGTATGACTGCCTCACTGTACTGTACAGCAGAAATTGTCACACCACTGTAAATCAACTGTACTTTAATTTAAAACAAAGAAAAAGAAAAAAATGAGTGCAATTGTAGGGAAGGAAATAAAAAGTATTAGTCGTGACTGAACCTTGTAACTCTACCATGTATATATCCTCCACAGGGTCCAGCACATGTTATGTAATTAAACATTTACTGAACAAAAGAGTTCATCTTTGATTTTCATACCCAGGATTTTCTTCTCTGAAGTGTTTTGTTACCTGTAAAACCTTACTTTCTAGGTAGCTCTTTTTTTCCCCTCCACTATTTAGAATTCTATGTAACACTTGACTTTCCACGTGGAAAGTACATTGCACACAGTGACCCAGGACTATGAACTAGCCAGCATGGTGCAATCACTTACTTAAAGTCTGGATCTGCATGGAGCACCTCACTTCCTAATAGAGAAATTCAAATAACACCAGGTGGATCAGGTCAAATATATCCTAAACCACTTTGCTGACAGAGAGTGGTTACAATAATCACTTCCATTTATCCACCCTTTACCATGGGCCAAGCACTGTGCTAAACCCTTCACAGATTCTAATCTTCACACACGCAAGAAGTAGAAAGACCATATAACCCCCACCTCCTTTTCACATGAGGTTAATCAGCAGTGAATAAATGGCCGAGCTGGGCTCTAAACACAGGTCTGTCTGCTCCCCAAATGGGGCTCTTCCCACCATCAAATTCACCCCTGCAGGGGAGTATTGATCTACCCTCAGCCTCCTTCTGTGTGCATCTTAGGGAGACCCTTGCCACTATCTCCAAAGTTCTCAGAAAGTTCATTTCCAAATCACTCAGCAGAAGATACATTTTTCCATTATAATTTACAAATGCTAAAAATAGACATTAAGTAGACATTAAAGTCTGTATGCCAGAAAGGGTAATGAAAGAAAGATTCTTCCTTGCTCAGACAAAAAAAAACAAACAAACAAACAAACAAAAAAACAATGAAACACACACACACACATATACACACAGTTTTTAACTTTAGAATTGGTTTCTTCAACATTAAATTTACTCAACCAGAATGAACATGTCAAAATAGAGAATTCTCCATAGCACAGATTTGGAGATTCAAAATGTCATTGAAAATTAAGATGTTTTTGAATGAAATAACTCTTCTGGTAAGTTATGTCTGAACATGACCACTGGAATTTCAGAATTGACTGTAGGGAGATGAAACATGGAAATGAGCTCTGCCTGGAGGATCCCAAGCTACAGGGTTTTCTGGGGATAGTGATAGGAAGTTGAATATCTATAGTTTCATCCCAAGTAAATTTAGCTTTTATTAAGGACCAAACTTCTTATTAATGCCAAAAAGCACCCTCTGATGTTTCTATAACTCAGCCTTTTCCAAAGAGTGGGATTTTATTTAGGAAAAAAAAAAATGCTTGATGACATTTCCCTTTTGCTAAACACACCTAGATTAATTAACATGTGTTGTTTCTACATTATTCTCTTTAGATTGACAATTTTCCTTCCAAAATTGAGAAAAAGAACAAGATGAACATCCGCATCCTGCCATGTATCTGCACTCAGCAAATTTTAAAGGCCTCTGAAATTCTTAGCTCTATTTAGGGACAATTTTAATGGGACCCTAGATCTCTCTCACACCTCCTGTTTCTGAAGATTCAAGAGAGGCTGCAAATCCATCCAGGTTTCTTCAGCAGGATGACTGGTAGTTTTCTGAAAGGGAAGGCCTGCTGCTGCTTCTTTGGTTTTCCAAGTTTAGAGTTATAGCTTTAATTTACAGACAGGTCCAGACAGCTGCTATAGCTACCCACTGATGCTGGTGTCACTACATAGGATTGAAACTATGCCAGGAGGCAAGTAAGCTCACACCCAGGGCCAAATAAGGCCAGAGAGAGAGCTGAATAGAGCAGGAAGTTGGGAAAGGCAGTGAATTCTTAGCTAGCACTGGGCCTCGAAGAGAAAAATTCAGATTGCCATATCAGCTGAACCCGAGGGCTCTGGGATGTCCTGTGATTCTTTATGAGATAGAGCCAAGAAGTCTAAGAGCTAAAGATAATCATACTAAGTCAAGTAAGCCACACAGAGAAAGACAAATATCACATGATATCATTTGTATGTGGACCCTTTTAAAAAAATGACACAAATAAACATATATACAAAAGAGAAGTAGACCCATAGACATAGGAAACAAACCTAAGTTACCAAAAGGGAAAGGGTCAGGGGAAGAATAAATTAGGAGTTTGGGATTAATATACACACACATACATATATATTTGTCATATATATACACACTGCTACATATAAAATAGATAACCAGTGCATATATGACTGGTTATCTATTTTATATATATATATACACACATATACATATAGATATATGACTGGGTATCTATTTTATATATATACACATATATATACATATATATGACTGGTCATCTATTTTATATATATATATACACACATATACATATGTATATGACTGGCTATCTATTATATATATATATACACACACATATATACATATATATGATTGTTTATCTATTTTATATATAGAAGTATGCGTATGTTAATTCCAAACTCCTAGTTTATTCTTCTCCCTGCCCCTCTCCCTTTTGATAACCTTAAGTTTGTTTTCTATGTCTGTGGGTCCAAATGTATGACTGAGTCACTATGCTGTACAGCAGAAATTGACTCAATACTGTAAATCAACTATACGCTATTAAAAATAAAATAAAATTTTAAAAAAATAGGAGTTCCCATAGCGGCTCAGTGGTTAATGAATCTGACTAGGAACCATGAGGTTGTGGGTTCGGTCCCTGCCCTTGCTCAGTGGGTTAGGGATCCGGCGTTGCCGTGAGCTGTGGTGTAGGTTGCAGACGTGGCTTGGATCCCTCATTGCTGTGGCTCTGGCATAGGCTGGCGGCTACAGCTCCGATTCAACCCCTAGCCTGGGAACCTCCATATGCCACGGGAGTGGCCCAAGAAATGGCAAAAAGACAAAAAAATAAAAATAAAAAAATGAAAAAAAATAGATAACCAACAAGGACCTACTGTATAGCACAGGGAAATATGCTAAATATTTTATAAAAACCTATAAGGAAAAAGAATCTGAAAAAAAAGATATATATATGTATGTATAACTGAATCACTGTACACCTGAAACAAACACATTGTAAATCAATTATACTTCAATTAAAAAAAAGTCTTAGTTGTCTGTATTCCCTGTTAAATCTTTAAAGGCAGTGAATAGATCAGTTCCTTTCATCAAGACATCCCCGATACACAGTATATTACCCACCAAAGGTAGGCACACAAAATAATTCTTGAATATCAAATGTGAACCAGTGACCTGGTTCTGTCTTCTGGACAATATTCATTCATTCCACAAATACAGACTAAGTTCCCCTCTGCATGCCAGGCCCAGCATCAGCAGGATGAGATTAAATGACACATGAGTTCTAATGAGGCAGGTCAGGCTATTTTGAAGATTTCATTTCAGAGCAAGTGGTCCAGGCTTTCAGTTAGTAACCTCATTTTGAGATGCAGAGGTGCAGAAGAGGGACGCGTTAGATCCTAGGGAAAAAAAGTAGTAACACGACTAGGATGGAGGAAACAAAGGGCATACATGCAAGTTGTCCTAGGACAGGCTCTACCTGTTCTCTGCTCTGATTTTCTGCCTGGATCTGAGTGTGGAAAGACAGTGGCCAACAGCTGTTCTGGCTCCCGGGTGAGGTGGGGCTCCACAGGTGTTCAAAATTCTTGATTGTAATGTCCTTGGGGAGATCTCACAGCCCCAACAGCTGATTCCTTCTCATTACCCCCCAGGTCAGTGTCGTGCAGACAGCTGCTCCTGGCATGTAACCCTTTGTTCGCCTTGACAATGAGGGTGAAGGCCCCATTCAGTGAAGACCACACCCATCCTGAGACTGCAAAGCCTTGGTCCAATTCCATGCCATCATTTTAGTTCAGTGGCCTTAGAAAAAGTCCTCCTCTGAGCCCTTTTCCTTCTTTTAGACAATGGGGAGAGTTATTTCTGCTCTTTCTTGCCTCCTAAGTTTCTTGAGGATAGAAAGACCCATAAATTTCAGAGAAAAGTGAAATGTATCATGATGGCTAAGGGAGAGAAAGAAGTATGTGAAGAAAATGATTTTCTTCTCACAATGGGGATAGTGATGAAAAAGTGAGCAGTGGTGATATATAATTAAGTATATGAATTCAAAGGGATATGATTAGTTTGTGTATTCATTTGGCAAATTATGAAGTATATGTTATATACCTACCCTATAATCTCTTAAACAGAACCTCCCTCTGGTGCTTGATGATGCTTTATCATCACATAGAGCATTTTCCAAGGGAGCAATTGAAGGCAATGACTGGATATCAATAAAATCTCTTCTCGGGAGAGGAGTGATAAACATCAGGATTTGTAACTTCAGTAAGAAAATGGGTGCCTTAGTGAATAGTCACCATTTCTTCTTCTGTATCGGCTTACTCTTAAAACTGTGTATTTGAAAGAAATACAACATGTAAGAGCAAATAGAAAACTAAGTCTCTTCAAAGCAGTAGTTCTCAAAGTGTGCTCCCCGGACTGGCAGCTTTGGTATCACCCAAGAGCTGACCAGAAAGGCAGATTCTCAGCCCATCTCAAGGTGACTGAATCAGGAACGCTGGGGTTGAGCCCAGCAACCTGTGTTTTAATACACCCTACAGGTAGTTCTGATGTACTTGTTGTAATGTTGTCAGATACTGCTCAGATGCCTTAAACAAAGACGCTGAAGTCGGATGCATAATTCAAATGCAATATGAAGTGAAATATCTGAGGATGGATGAAAAGAAAAGGGTTTAATTCCTCATCCTGTAACAGGGAAAGTTTCATAATTATATGGGAGTATCTCGCACACTACCTTAACAAAAGTCCTTTTGATTATCAAAGACTATTGTAACTATTATACTTTGTGTCTTTGTAAAATTAATGTGATGCCAAAACTGATAGTGCCTGAAAGAGGGAGGGGAAAATATCTTAAAAGGAAGTTACTTTTCTGCATCTCTCCTTAATACTTAATTCAGAGATGATCAAAAGCATTTTTTATCTAAAGTGTCATAAACATTATTGAGGAAACAGAAATGAGGGAAATGATGTAAAAAAGACAAACTTCATTATTTCCATATTCTTTATTCCATAGTTACCTATTTCTAATGTTGTTTTCATTTTTTTATAAACATTGTAAATCATCATCTAAAATCATACACTTGCTGGATATGGAAACACAAGTGATCAACAGAACTTTTCCTGAGTTCCCAAATACAGGTTTCAATTAATAACAATTAATTGTTATTTATTTTATTGGAGTATAGTTGATTTACAATGTTGTATTAGTTGCAGGTGTACAGCTAAGTGAATCGGTTATACATACACATATATCCATTCTTTTTTCCCATATAGGTTATTATATATAACAGTGAGTAGACGTCCCTGTGATATACAGTAGGTCCTCATTTGTTATCTATTGTCGTGTGTATGTGTTAATCCCATCCTCCCAATTTATCCCTCCCCTCCATAATTTCCCCCTTGGTAACCACAAGTTTGATTTTAAAAAATTTGGAAGTTTGTTTGTTTTATAAATAAGTTCTTTTGCGTCATGTTTATTAGATTCCACATATAAGTGATATCATGTGGTATTTATCTTTCTCTGGCTTACTTTGTCTTCTCTTTACATTAGTCTACATGGCTGTGAAGTCTCACCCAAGACTAATGCTCAGGATCAGTTGCAGTGGTTACAGAGTCAGAAGGTGGGAAGCAGTGTCTGCTTGGGTAAATCAGAACCTCTGAAATCATCCATCCTAAAGCGGTTTTGAGGTCCTTTTAGGCACCCCCCCCCAGCTTATTTCATTTATTTATTAAAAAAAAAAACTTTGGTGAGGACAAGTCAATGGTTTTTTAAATATATCATGATTCATTAACATGGCTTTTTACCCCTACCGTGTTCACATTTAAGAGGTACAGGCAAAATCAACTAGTGTTAATACCTCTAATTCAATGGGTGCAAAGGTGAAAATAATGGTGGCCACAAATTAAACAGCTGGTACTCTACCCACATTTTTATTTTCTCTTAATGTGACTAATACATGGGTCTGTGCTATGCATAGATTCACATTAATCAGATGAGGTCTAAATAAAACTATTCTTTGGGGCATCTATAAACACTCACTCACAATCTTGGATTACAAACTTTTTCACATCGCTTTTCCTAATTCCTATTCATCATTTTTTATCAAATAAATCTGTCTTGAAAATGGTCGCATAGATGGCGGAAGAGTGACAAATTCAGCAAGTTTGAATACTAATTTCACTGAATTAACAGTGCCCAGTAGTTCTGCTCTGCAGTTCCATTAGTTTGCTCTTGCTTAAAAAATGATTCCATAAAGACGCTGTAATACAATTTTGTTTTCCATTCCATCTACCAAATCCTTATTACTCTTCTACCATAGACAACATTATATTGCTTTATGTCTTTACTAACATCATCGTACATAACTATTCATCGCTGGTGATGTTAGAAGGGCCAATGAGTTTAACCCCAATAGGACTTAACTTGAGAAATTAACAGAGAACTGGGACTTAACTGAAAAAATTAATACAAAGAATTCTTCCTCATGTGGCATCTGAGACATGAAAGCCTGCCGCTGACCTGTGTCTTCTGTCAGGGAACACTTTCTGTCTCACATAAGGCAGGATGAGATTGTAAGCTATCCTAAGAATTTGATGTGTCTTCCCATTTAAGGGGGGAAAAGATAACATCATGCCCTGGATTGACCAGTTGTTTCTTACCATTGACTGAAATAATCAGGTGTTCCAGCATCTTACCATTTGAATTGTCCAGACAATATGATCAAATCAGAAGGCTTAGAAAACTAACCTCATTTGCTTGAATAAAATTTTGCATCAATAATACATATGAATTTTAATTGAAATGTACTTGACATACAACATTGGATAAATTTAAGGTGCACATCATAATTTGATATATTTGTATGTTGTGATATGTTTTACTTTGTAGCAATAATTAGGACTTCCATCAAAATATGTAACTATAATTTCTTTTTAGTACTTGGAATAATAAAGTTCTGATCACTTAGCAAGTTTGATGTTTATAATACAATATTGTTCTCTATATCTCTAGGACTCATGTACTATTTAAGTTTGTTCCCTTAAATATCATCTTTCCTATCCCCCACTGTCCATCCCCTGGTAACTACCATTTTACTCTCTTCATCTCTTTTTTTTAATTTGATGTTTTTAGATTTTATGTATTAGTAATATTATACAGTATTTGTCTTTGACTTATCTCAACATGGTGTGCTCAACTTTCATCCATGTTGTCACGAATGTCAGAATTTCCTTCTTTCTCACGGCTGAATTATATGTGTGTGTGTGTTGTGTGTGTTGTGTGTGTGTGTTTGTGTGTGTGAGACATCTTCTTTATCCACTCACCCAGTGATGGGCACCCAGGTTGTTTCCGTATCTTGGCTACTATGAATAATCCTGCAGCAGACATGGAAGTGCAGGTATTTCTTCAATATCCTGTTCAAAATAACTTAAATATCTGATAAATTTCTCATCCAAAGGAAATAAATATTCCTTAGTACAGCAACTGAATTATACGAATATAAAGTTGTGAAAATTTAACAGTAACCTCCCATTGCGGCTCAGCAGTAACAAACCCGACTAGTATTCACGAGGATGCAGGTTCAACACCTGGCCTCGCTCAGTGGGTTAAGGAGCAGGCATTGCCATGAGCTGTGGTGTAGGTTGCAGACACGGCTCAGATCTGGCATTGCTGTGGCTGTGGCATAGGCCAGCAGCTGTAACTGATTCGACCCCTGGCCTGGGAACTTCCACATGTCTCAGGTGTGGCCCTAAAAAGAAAAGAAAGAAAAAAATAAAACAAAACAGTAACCTAAATTCCAAAATGGAGGATTAATTAAATAAAATATAGTCCACCATAAAACAAAATACCAAATATATTTATTATAACATTGCTATGGAAAAAATATCTGTGCTACCTTTAAATAAAAAAGATTACACTATTGCATTTTAATATGATTCAATTATTTTTCAAAAAATATATATGTATAAATGCATGTGTATAAATATTTAAACATGCTCTCTAAAATGTTAGAAGAGGCCATAATGGATGTTAGAATCAAATTTCTTTAGTTCTTATTTTCTTAATATTCACTTTATTTTTATAATATTTCTTCAGCGATGATGTATTGCTTTGTGCCAAGAATTAAGCAGTGCCTATTAGTTTTATATTCTTAATGAGGTGCATTTCTTAGGACACGATTGCAGAAAAGTCTGAAGTTTTGACAAAGCCAAAAAAATATATCATCAAAAGCAGTCTCTAAGCCAACCTATTATTTCTCAGGAAGCAAGTTTCATGCATGAGAAACTCCCCATGGTACTGGGCAGATTTCACTGTGTATGGTCCTTCCAACATTTGCAGCTTCTCTCTTGTCATTAAAAAGATTACAGTTGTTTCCATGATGCTTTCCTCCTCCTTCAACCTCTTTTTTAGTCAGATGTCAGAATGTCTGCCTGTAGAATTATACCACTGTGCTGGTGAAAGGTAATTCTAAATTTGTGAATAAAGTCCTAAATGTTTGTTACTGGATTGGTGGGTTTGACCACAGAATGTATAGTCCCAGAAAAATCATGACCCACTCTTGTTCTCTTCCGAGATCTGTAACCCATATATACCTGGAGACCATCATTGTTCTAATGTGCATACCATCTATTGAAGCTTAGCCAGCATGTGTAAGGTGTGATGGGGGTTCAGAGAATTGGCATGGGAAGCCAGAAAGGAGGGACTTCTCTCTCACTTTTTCCTCCCCCATTTTTCTTCCCCTGTTTCTAATAAGCTCTTGAAAGAGTGGTCTCCTGGTCCCTGGCACAACATCACCACACAGTGCAGGGAAGGGGCTGGGAAGGGCACAGTGAAAAGTAAGGGGCTTGATGGAAGGATGGCATCAGAGATGAGCCCTCTAGACCAAAGGTAGGGCTCTGAGAGTCAGAGAGAAACTCAAGAGCTGGCTTCCAATAGATGTCTTAATCCTGGACCAAAAGCTAGCAAAGATTCTGATTGCTAACTGGGCCCCGTCAGTGACTTGAAGCCGTAATTTCTTGAGGCTTACCAGCAAGTGAACTGCAGCTATTATCCAGGTACCTTCCCTCTTGGTCTCCCAACCCGAACCCAGCACACAGCCCTCTTTCAATTGTCTTGGGATTTCACTGCTCGCAAAACAGGAATGACAGAGACAGCAATGACATAATAATGCCTAATTATACTCGCCTACAAGTTTATGGATTACAAAGCATTTTATAGTCGCAAACACATTTGTCCCAGAAACTCAAAGAAGTTATGTAAGTTTCCTGATTTTCTTCCTACTTTTAAGAAAGACAAAGCTGTAGGTATAGGAAACACAAATCTTGTTTCAGTCTTTTGTGTGTTCAATGGTTCATTTCCGTGGCAAACCACCTTCAGACTTTCCTTGGCATTTTAACCAAAGACAAGTGGCTCTGCAGAACAGGCTGGGGTAGGGGAGAGAAAAAGACACCAAAGTTTCTATGATGATACTTCCGGGACTAGAAGTGAGAAGAAAGCTAGAGAACAAGGCCATCTCCTTGGAGTTGCCCAGAAATATTTCCTCACTACATAGAGTGCTGCCACTGCTTAATGACTCACTCTAAACTCTATTCTGTGTTCAAGGTGCTAATTCCTTTTTATTTTTTTAATTTTATTTTTTATTATTGTAGTTGCTATACAACATTATATGTTACAAATGTAGAATATAATGATTTGTAATTTTAAAGCTTATACTCTAATTATAGTTATTATAAAATATTGGCTATAGTCTCTTTTTAATAATGTAGGATATATGTTGGCTGCAATCAGAAATTTGTTCTCATCATTTAGTGATTCTCCTTTTTACAGTAATTCTCCCAGCCTTTAAAGATCAATACCTGCCTTAAGAAATGGAACTCCAGACAATTTTTGTGCACATGGGTATTCAGGCATGGGTGCATGTGGAATTTGGAGGTGCTTGAGAAACTCTATAAAGACAATTGGGCTGTTTGCCTATAGTATACAATGAAGATGGAAAAGTCAAAAATATAAATTTGAATCTTGCCTCAAATATCTACTTCTTTGTGCTCCTTAGAGTAAATACGTAGTGTTAAAAGGAAGTGTACCACTTTGATTACATCTGAAATAGGTGAAGACAAAAGCAAAATTCATCTGAATTATCTCAGACCAGTTTCTCAAGGTACAATCAGATCTGCCTGCAGTGCTTATAAATAATACTTTGGCCCCACCTCAAACCTTCTTAATCAGACTTTCTGAGGTTGTTTCCCAAAATCTGTGTTACAAACAAACACCCTGAGTAAATTTAATGTGCATGAAAATTTGAGAAGTACTTACCCTGACCATCACCATCGAAAATTTCTAGCAGAGACATTCAATCCCCTATTATTCATTGTACAGATTTTTCTTGTTTATATTGTAAAGTTTTACCTGACTATTCCAGGCATTCCAATAGATACTTCTGTGCTTTTTTCTTTCCCCTTTAAATTCCACATGTGAAGAAGACATATTCTTTGGAAACCTATAACTTTCCTATTCTTTACATTTTAAATTGTAACTCATTGCAACATATCAAAATCTATTGATAAGAATATATTAGACATTTCAATACCAACCTAGATAAATGTCTATATAGTAAGTGATATTTTGCCACTAAGTGAAATTTAAAAATAAAATCCTTGCATGCATTAACACCCTCAATAATAGGCAATGTGACTTAAAATTTAACAAGTGTTAGTGTAACCTGAGTATATTGTGGGTAATACATAACATGAATACAGAACCATTTTATTAAGAATCCTCTAATGATAATTTGAATCTTTTAACTTTCTTTTTTAAGAGACCACCCAGTTAGACAAATATATGAAAATATAGCTGATAATAAATATATCTATTTAGAGTTGATAGCATTATCTATTTTCCAACCCTATAAATAATGAAAAAGAGATAATTGAGGAGAAAGAAATAAAGCTATCGTGGGAGACTTCCAGTTTGGAAGTTTTGATGACTGAGCAGTAGTCAAAGCACTAAAAGCAGCAACTACCCAGAATTTTCTTTCTCTGAATTTCCCCCTGGAATCATGCAAACGTGGTATTGGTTACTTCCATGTTATTTCGAAATTTGGTATCCCATTTCATTTCATTTGTCTTCTGTTTTCCAGAACACACAGCACCTAAAATATATGTTTTAAAAGTGACATGATGGGGAAAAAAAAAAGTGACATGATGGGAATTCCCTGGTGATTCAGTGGGTTAAGGATCCAGCATTGTCACTTTCGTGGCTTGGGTCACTGCTGTGGCACAGGTTCAAACCTTATGCCAGCAAAAAAAAAAAAAAAAAAAAAAAAAGACAAGATGGACAACACAGGGAAGCTATACATACTGAAACCTCCACGAGGTGGAAGAAGTTAATTACATGTTGACCACAAGCACGTAGACACCAGACCAGTTGGAACCAGAAAGCTAATGATATCAACTCCCAAATACCTCACCACCAACCCATCAGAAGAATGTTCATGAGCTGACCACACACCTCACACCCTTTCCCCACGCTGTCTTTAAAAACCTTTCCCTGAAAGTGATCAGGGTATTTGAATCTTCTGAGCATAAGTTGCCTGTACTTCTTGCTTTGGTCTTGCAATAAACTTTCCCTCAAAAAAAAAAAAATTAAGTGACATGAAAGATAAAGTAGGATTTTTAAGCTTATTTGGAGTTTAACAACTTCCTGGCATAGCCAGCACAGCTCAGGGTAGTGCCTCTATCTTAGTCATTGCTATCATTTCCACAAGGCTCCCTTGGTTCCTCAACAGTTACAAAGATGGAGTCATCCTGATTACCTGCTAGTTACCAGTTTGTGCAGAGAAAAAATGGCAGTGCCCAACGAGACGTTTTGAAGGGAATATCCTTTAGTATGATAGAATGCTAAAGCCAGATAGTGGGCAAAAACAAATGACCTAACCAACATCTGACACCCCCAGATAGTATGTATTGATGTATTTACAGAGCACTTGCTACATATTAGGCCCTAGAATGTTTATTTTATACATTATTAGAAATTCTCATCATAACCTAGTTAATCAGATACCATCATCCCAAAATTAAAGACCAGAAAACTACAGCTAAGATGAGCTGGAGAATGTTCCCTTATTACAAACCTGGTGATTGGAGAATCTGGGATTCAGATCCAGATCTGCCTGTCACAAGAGGTTTTAAATGCTCCTCAGTATCTCATTAATTTTTTATAAAAATATTTAGCACTTATAGGCACACTGGTTGCCATTTTCCTTAAAAATCAGCCTAAAATCTTTGCTCAAACTAGGCCCTTTCTCCTCCTCTGTTTGGCTAGTCTGCTGCGGCATGTCCATAATACCTTTGTTTCTTTGGTGTTCTATTAATTATTTCATCAAAATTTTATCAAGCCCCTATTATATACCACACACTGTGTCCTTAGGGTGATCTTAGTTCACCTCATTTATGAATAATTATTTGTGAAAGCTCCATATCCATCTGCCACATTCATCAAAAATACAGACCGATTGTAACTACTGAATCCCTCTTTCCCAAACTGTAGGTCACAGCCTCCTACCAGAAATATCAATGTTGTGGTTTTCAACTAGCATTTATTTTTAAAGTTAAATAGAATACAGTAGAAAACGCTTGCGTGCCTTGCACAGGGTAGCAAAGTAAACATTACATTGGCAACTTTTGCATTTGATTTGCAATGTAAAAAGTATTTCTCACTGTAGGTCTCAGCAAAGATAGTTTGAAAAACACTTTCATGGGGTAAAGGCTCTTGAGAGCAGAGTATGTCTTTTGTTCTTCTGTCTCCAACTGGGCACATGGCTGCCGCTCAGTTTGGTGGATTAATATCTCTGATTTGGAGAGAAAGTTTATAGCTTGTTGATACTGAATACTGACTTCGAGAACTGCAAATGATGTTCTGATATTTTTAATGAGATGGTCTGTCCCTCCATTTATCAATGTACTATTGGACAATAGGCTGTTTGGATAGCATAATTCAGTGACTTTTTGTAAAGGAAAAGAATTTTCATTAGTAATGCACTCATTTATTCCTTTCCAAAACACTTTTCATCATGTGGACATAGTCTTAATAACTTGAATGTTAATTATCCACTTAGATGATACAGGATATTCCTGTGAGGGAAATATATGTGATGAGTAAGTCTAGGGGGGAAAAAGTTCAGAAATTTATCTTTTCAGTGTGCATAAATCATAGTAGGTCATTTGCCTATTATAGAAGCGCACATGGGATAGGAAAACTACAGGTCAAAGCCCAGATTTGTTGCTCTATCTCATGATTATAACCAATTTCCATGAGTCTATACCTTTAGTTGGTCAGGTTATTTGTCAAAATGAATCTGTAGAATGGCACTTGCCAGGGGCTGGGGGAAGCAGGGGAAATGGGGAGAAGCTAGACGAAAGTTATAAATTTCTAGCTACAAAATGATTAATTTCTGGGGATCTAATGCACATCAGGATGACTCTGATTAATGCTGTATTATATACATGAAAGTTGTTAAGCGAGTAGATCTTAAAAGTTATTATCACAAAAAAGGTAATTATATGAGAGAATGGAGCTCTTAACTAAACTTATAGTGGTAATCATTTTGCAATGGTTTCATGTATTAAATTATCACATTGTACTTTAGCTTACATATGTTACATGTCAATAATATCTCAATAAAACGGGGGGGGGGCAGTTTCCATTGTGGTGCAGCGGAAACAGATCTGACTAGTAACCCTGAGGATGCAGGTTCGATCCCTGGCCTCACTCAGTTAGTCGGGAGTCCAGCATTGAGTGAGCTGTGGCGTAGGTCACAGACACAGCTTGGATCCCAAGTTGCTGTAGCTGGGGCATAGCCCAGCAGCTGTAGCTCTGATTCGACCCCTAGCCTGGGAACCTCCATATATGGTACAGCACTAAAAAGCAAAAAAAAAAAAAAAAAAAACTGGGGAATGCTTTTTAAATAATCTCCTAAAGGATAGGCAAAGATAAAAAGACCTCTGAACCCTGTCAAATAATAATTTCATGACATGGAAATAAGAATATAATTTAAAACATTAAAACTGCACCCATTTTCAACAATGTTTATTTAAGGGGTTTTATTGTCAAGCTCATGTGCATGTCAAGAGGAGACTGGCTTTGAAGTCAGAAAAACTCTAGATTGGTTAAAGTTGGGGATAGGAGGAGAGAGGATTTTGTAACTAATATAGGAAACCAGTTTCAAAAAGAAATCAGTGCTAGAAATTGAGCTATCACCACTTGCCAGTGTTGAGGCAGAATGATAAAAATTAGATAAGGGATAAAAATTAACATCTCCTCTAGATAACAAGACAACCCTTCAGTGCAAGATAGATTAAAAATAAACTTTGTTTTTGCCTGTCCTTTGTTTCGAATTGACTTGGCCCAGAATGAAATCAAATAGTGTAGATGCCAGTGGGGGGGGGGGTAGGGGTGCCAGATAGTCAGTCCATTTGAAACAACTTGCCTCTCTTCTATGCTTGATTGGATTATTAAGAAGTAATGTTTTCTTTTGCCTCACCACTTTTTTTTTTTTTTTTTTTTGAGAAATCTCTGCAAGGCTCAGCCTAAAATTATCCATGGATTACAAATTGTGGGATTTGGGGAGTTCCCGTCGTGGCGCAGTGGTTAACGAATCCGACTAGGAACCATGAGGTTGCGGGTTCGGTCCCTGCCCTTGCTCAGTGGGTTAACGATCCGGCGTTGCCATGAGCTGTGGTGTAGGTTGCAGACGCGGCTCGGATCCCGTGTTGCCGTGGCTCTGGTGTAGGCCGGTGGCTACAGCTCCAATTGGACCCCTAGCCTGGGAACCTCCATATGCCGTGGGAGGGGCCCAAGAAATAGCAACAACAACAACAACAACAAATAAAAACAAAAAACAAAAAACAAAAAAAAACAAATTGTGGGATTTTAATCTGAGAACAGAAAGAAAACCCTTACTTTTGAGTTGCATGGACTGAATCCTGTCTGGCAGGATGCTTAACTGCAACACCAAATTTGGAATTGAGAGTATGGTTAGAGGAGTTCCTGCTGTGGTACAGTGGGTTAAGAATCTGGCTGTAGTGGCTCAAGTCCCTGTGGATGGCATGGGTTCAATCCCCGGCCTGGCTCAGTGAGTTAAATGATCTGGTGTTGCCATAGCTGTGGTATAGATCACAGCTGTGGCTCGGATTCCGTCCCTGGTCTGGGAACTTCCTTCCATATGCCATGCGTGCAGCCATAAAACTTAAAAAAAAAAAAAAAAAAAAGAGAGAGAGAGAAAGTATGATTAAATAAATTTCAAAAATATGACAGAAAGTACAATAATTTGCTCTGAAATGTTGTAGGATTATATACCTGAAGTGTCCTCCATAAATGCAGAATTTTAATGGAAAAAATAAAAATCATTTTTAAAAAAAAGAATTTTAAAAGTATATTAAAAATGCAGAATTTTAAGGTTGTAAATAGACAGCTATTTCCAAAGCCTTAAAAATGCCTTGGCTGATGCTTCTTCATCTCCTTTCAGAATTGATTGAAATAAAATGAGAGGCCAGAGGAGGAGAGCAAAGAAAAATCCTTCACATTCAAGAAGCACCCCTCCCTTTGTTTACCCAGACATAGTATTTCATCCAAAATATTGAAATACTTGTTTCACTTACCATTTTCCCATCTCATCTACAGTTATATAAAAAGACCTAGAAGTGAATAAAGATTTATCAGTATCAATTAAAATTTTTCATGACCCAGGCATTTCTGTTCATGAGTTTATGACTCATTGAATAAGCCATCTTCCACAGAGTGACTATGGGGGAAACTCTTGTTGTAATTTATTGTTCTTTTGCCTAGCCACCTGATCTCACATTCATTGAATCCCAAATAGTGTCACAAAGAAAATCTGGTTCCTTTGATCTCCAAGACATTATAAAACAGATATTTCATATGATATATAGTATATACAATATATACAGTGTATATATAATATACACACACACAAGCAAGAGGATAAACTGAAATGAAAATTCTAACACTGAAATTTATTTTGCTGTAGAAACATATCTTTCCATAATCAAAATCCTGCTGATAACTTTCTGCCCTAGAGACATTATTGACATTGGAAAAACATCTAACCATTCATTTAAAATCATGCTCAGTGATTCCTTGCTAAAAAAAGGTCCCACACCCAATGCCAGCTCTCTCCCAAAGCAATCTCAAATACCTGGATGATTCTCACCAAAACCTAGTCTTGTAGTTACAGCACTCCAGGTGAATAACCTCTGATCTTTCCTGCCCTCCCCCCCGCCCCGCCCCCCGACCAGGTTCACCTTGGCCTCTGAGGAGTTAATATGTGCAACAGGACCATGCATGTTTGGGTAATTTACTTATTAAAAACATTAAAAGCTTTTGCCTCTTTGACATCCAAAGAAAAAGCAAAGCAATCAAGTGACTCCTGACCCTGGCTTATCAGGTGATGGGTTGTCACACTGTCAAGGCCTCATCACTGACCATATGAGGAGGCCACATTTTATAGGTGTTTACAACAGTTTAATGTTCACGCTGCCAATCTGTGTCAACACCAGGCCATGCAGGGCAACCAGCCCGGTTACTAGGGCCAAAGAAGAAAAGCGCTAGACAGAAATCCGTATCTAATTAAAGATCGTATCTTTTAAAAAAAATTTTTTTTTAATCAAAGGGAATGAACAATGTGGAGGAAAGCAGTCTTCCTTGTATCTTTCCCTACATGGCAATCAGTAGTTTGGCAGTAATGGCTTCACCTATTTAAGGATTACAGAGGTGTCAGCTAGTCAGCTGAAACTCCATGAGTACATGGAGAACATGGTCTCCACTTTGTGCTGTGCACGTGTGGCACAAGCGTGCACGTGTGGCACAAGCGCGCACGCCACGTGAACCTGGTTTTATCTAAATTGCGGGCAATAGCAATTCAATATCCCCCACTTAATTACTCTCTGTCTGGAATCTGCAAGTCTGGGTTTAACACTGAAAGGAAAAAAACGAGTTAATTTGTCCCTTCAGAAATCAATTATATCTCAATAAAATCCAAAGAAAGAAAAGTAATCACCAGATATGAATCTAGTTTGAATACTCTGGTTGAGGAAAAGGGATGCTTGAAATGTCTAATGTCCAATGCCTATATTTTTATTTGATACTTCAGAAGAGGATCAGAGAGCATCTGTTTGAATCTCACATATCTAAATCACTAGAAAGCACTTGATCTGTGCAAGGTGAATTCTCTTGACCATTCAACTTTCAAAAAGTTACCACTTGCTAACAAGATCTTTTGCATAAATGGTCTAACCGTAAGGTCAAATTTTCAGACTGATGTACAAAAATCTAAAATCTCAAATCATTTGAATCTGCATTTTCACTCATTTTGCACTATTATGAGAGTGAACTCAAAAGTAAATGATTTGGTATTACAAATTTGGTTTTATGTCCCTACACAAGTTAGTGAAGTCACTCATACTACTTCTCAGATGCTTGATGAAAGTATTGACTCCTTATTTGCCATAATTCACCTAAGCCTTCCAAGAGCCTCTTCTCCCCGCCTCCCCACCGCCATTCTCCTCCCACTCATACCCACTGCTGGGTCACATAGGAAGAGAAAAAAGAAAAGTTACCTTGACGAGTTTCACATTTCCAGTTGAAATCATTCCTTTCTGGTAACTAATCTTCTCTCAGATAAATGCAGTCTCTGCAGTTTCTTCCTCTCCTCCCTTTCCTCCCTGAGATGCTGTCTATGTATGAGTATGTTCTCTGTGTCCTCAAGGCAGTGGGAAGACAGGAGAACAGATTCATACAGCGACTCCAGATACATATGGATTCTGATGAGAATTGATAAGTCTGGCCCCATGGACAAGAGGTCCTTTTTCAACTGTTCACCCAGGCCTCCGATCTCAAAGGGTGCATATACCACTGCATATTTCTCCTAACTCTGGACTTCTGCTAGCTCACAGCCCAATCCAACACATCCATATCTCCTCATGGAGGCTTGTGGAAAGTTCTGAGGCCCAGGGACCTCATGCTGAGCATGAAAGTAGTGCAGCCTCAGGAACATCTTTCAAACCCAGATGCCACCATGTGGCTCCAGCATTAGTAGGGCTTTTCTAAGATGAAATGGACAAGACCATCTGTCCTTGACTCCTCTAAATATATCTGATCATTTCTGACACACCTCCAGATATGTTCATTCTACTCTTTCCCCCACTATTTGTTAACCAGAATTTAACTGTGCACCTGAATTCCCTGAATAACAATTTTCCACTTTTCCTTACATCTATCTAATTGGTCAAATGACCAAGTTCTGACTATGAAATGGTCAAATTTGGGGAAATATCCTTAAAGTTAGAGAGTCTGGTTTTCTTTGTCCTTTTTTTTGCCTTTGCTGGCTGGAATACAGATGAGGTGGATAGAGCTGGAGCATCCATCTTGGACCATGAGGCAGCCTTGGAATGGAGATCACGGAAGAGTAAAAAGCAGAGTCGCAGACTCCCTTAAACTATAGAGTGCCATCTCACCCTTTAACTAGCTTTCTCCAGGTAACCATATAAAAGAAAATACATTTCTATCATGTTTCAACCACTGTTTAGATTTCCTATCACTCAGAATCAAGGCTAATCCTGACATATCTTGTCTGCCTCTTTCCTCCTTCCCACACTCTGCCTGAGCTAAAGGGGGAATTTCCTCTTCCTCTTGTCTGACTTGCAAAGGCATCCCTAACTGTAGAATGCTAAGCCTCATGGCTCAGCCTTTTTGACAGAGTTGGGGTATTCCTCAGGAAGAAATAGATGAGCCCATCTTCCAACCTGGACTCCAAATTGGTTAACAAGAATTTAAAGGAATATGGGAAAGCAATTTTCCAACAAAGGCTAACTTGCTGCAGACACATTAAAATCCAATGTCTTCTGTTAAAAGCTGAATATGGTGCCCCTCTTTCTTTCTGCAGTCCCATTAGAATAATCTTAATCTTCGCTGAGGCAACTGAATACTTTGGACAAAATAGGTGGTGGTGGTGGTTATGGGGAGGTAAGTGAGAGATCATGCACTAAAGAAAAGGGAAAAGGTGAAGTTCCTGTCCTGGTTCAGTGGTTAACAAATCCAACTAGGAACCATGAGGTTGCGGGTTCAATACCTGGCCTCGCTCAGTGGGTTAAGGATCTGTCATTGCCATGAGCTGTGGTGTAGGTTGCAGACTTGGCTCAGATGCCAAGTTGCTGTGGCTCTGGTGTAGGCCGGTGGCTACAGCTCTGATTCAACCCCTAGCCTGGGAACCTCCATATGCCGCAGGAGCAGCCCTAGAAAAAGCAAAATGACAAAAAAAAAAAAAAAAAGAAAGAAAGAAAGAAAGAAAAGGGAAAAGGAAGAGCATGGCTGAATTTAAGAAATATCACCTTTTAAATAGGCAGATGTGCGTATACACATGCATACGTACTCATACACACATGTGGGGAGATTAGATATATATACACATATATATAGATAGATAGATATATAATAATTAAGTAATTCCTGCCCTACAAACCTGTAGCCACAAGTGAAGTAATACTAACTTCAATTATTTCGAGTTGAAAATCCCATCTAGCTTATATATAAGCCTGGGGAATTTCTCCTCAACCCCCAGCAAAGTCTCCTCTCCCCAAGTTATTCTTGGACAGTGCTTTATTGGCCTGAAGCTTTCATGAATATGTCCAGGAGACACTACCTCCAGGCAGTCCCTTGTGAGCCTTAGACACTGAAAAGGGACTGGTTTGAACTCTCAGTGCCCCTGGGTTGGGTTCCTTTGTCAAATACACAAACTTCACAACTGAGTAGCAGTCTGCTGCGTAAAAGCCACTGCCTATCCCACTTTGCAGTTAACATCCTGGCCTTATAAATCAGGGATCCCTCCTCTCAGGGGTCCCCCTCTTAGGGTTACCAAGCCTGTCAAATGCTTGAGTTGTGACACTTCTTTAGTTCTGACTATGTGACTCTCTGTTACTCTGTAGACTGCCCTGAAATGGGGAGGGTCTTATTTCCTTAGCGCCAGGTCACTCAAGCTGCAGCACAGTACTGCTCAAACTGCAAATTTCATGTGCTCCATCACCAAAACACTCAGTGAATATCTCTCTCTTTGTGGCAAAAAGACCTTACCCAACCATTCATCCCACTGCCTCCCTAATCCCCCAACCACGGACCCAAGCCCAGAGTCTCAGTCTCTGGGTGCTGCCCTTTTGTCTTATCCCATACCATCCTACAGGATGCTCCCCTCAGCTCCCAGGCTCCAATGGGACTTCCTTCCTTAGCTTAAATATACCAGGTTTTCTCCAACAATGGGGCTTGATGTGAGTCGTCTGCCCCTGTGCCCAGCCTGGTAATTGGGTCATCCCTCACAGTTTAAGAGAGTGGCCCCTGGTCACCCTTCAGTGCTAACATCACAGAGCAGCCTTCCCTGTCCCCCAGAAGAACTACCTTTTTGCTTCTTAATTACTCTCTCTCTCTCTTTTTTTTTTTTTTTGTCTTTTTGCTATTTCTTGGGCCGCTCCCGCAGCATATGGAGGTTCCCAGGCTAGGGGTCCAATTGGAGCTGTAGCCACCAGCCTAGCCAGAGCCACAGCAACGCGGGATCTGAGCCGCGTCTGCAACCTACACCACAGCTCACGGCAACGCTGGATCGTCAACCTCATGGTTCTTAGTCGGATTCGTTAACCACTGCGCCACTACGGGAACTCCATTACTCTCTTTTTCCTTTTTAACACTTCACACTTATCATGAGCTTACTTTTTTTTTTTTTTTTTTTTTTTAATGGCTGCATCTGTGGCATGTGGAAGTCCCCAGGCCAGGGATTAAATCCAAGCAGCAGCTATGATCTGCCCCAGAGCTGTAGCAATGCTAGATCCTTAACCCATTGCACCAAACCAGGGATTCAAACCTGCAACTCTGCAGCAAACCAAGCCACTGCAGTCGAATTCTTAGCCCACTGCACCATGGCAGGAACTTCTGCTCTCACACTTTTGTGTGCTAGATCTGTGTATAAACAGATCCTGAGAGTGGCTTGATGATACCATGTGAGCAATATCATTTGATTGCTCACAGGTTGGCATTATATCATCTCATCCTTTTACTGCAGTTGGAGTGATAGGACATCGGGCAAATAAACATAGAATGACTCCTCCAAAGTAGAGGAAATCTAAGAATCTGAACTTCTAGGCTAAATCTCCTAACATAAAATGAGATCAGGTGAGATAATGATCTTAACTTTTAGAGAAGAAAGGGAAAAGAAGAATATTCCTTAGAAAATCACGGTTTCCAAGTGCTTTGTGTTTTTTGACACCTCCAATTTGACATCTATGGAATTGTCTAAACATTTGACTAATTCAATTTATTTTTTAACTAGTGTAACAAAGAATGTTGGCTGGACTATCAAAGGTTAGGCAGGCATGCATGTTGATCCAAATTGCCTATTAGAATGTTACAATTCACCTTTTTAAAATTTTTTATTATAGTTGATTTACAATGTTTTGTCAATTTCTGCTATGCAATAAAGTGACCCAGTTTAAATACATATATATATATATATATATATATATATAATTTTTCTCACATTATTCTCTATCATGTTCCATCACAAGTAATTAGATACAGTTCCCTGTGCTATTACAGCAGGATGTCATTGCTTGGCCTCTTTGCATAGACAACACATCAAGCTTTTATCTACAAGCCAGTTTTCCAGACCGTCCCTTTTGTTGGCCTCTCTCTAATATTTTCTGGGATGTAGGCAGAGCTATATGGGGAGTTAGCTTGAAAAAGCTCTCTAGAACCCATGTGCGCCTCTCTTCTTAACTCTAAATTCAGTGGGATCACAGTGGTAGCTCAAAATTGGCTCTAGTTGGTGTATGATGGAAAGCATCCAATATCACAAAAAGTTCTTTATTTTCAAAGAGCCAGTTGTTAAACGTTTACCAGTGTACCACAAGAAGTAAAGAAATCTGTAACCAAATTAGGAATCCTATCTTTAAATTTAGAGTTAATTTAGAGTCACCAAGCCCTAAGCCTATTGCCTTTATTTTCTTGAAAAGATCATGTAGACCTCTTTATTTAGCATGTAATTTTTAAGCCTTGCATGTTTCTTGGGTGATACTCTTGAGCCAAAGTCGGATAAAATGACAAAATGAGATTAAATAGAGTCTCCAGTGTAGAAGTGTCTCATTAAAACTAGAGTCACTCATTTACTCTGGCCTCATTGGCACTGATTACAGAACTTCTATGCATCTCTTTTTCATCTGATTTTTTTTTTCCTTAGGTGAATGGCTGCACCACTTTAAACTGAGGGTCAGAAAGAATAAAGGAAAAGGGATGGGTGGAAAGGGAGGAGGGAGAGGAAGGAGGAGGAGAGAGCAAGGCAGAGGGGAGGGAGTACCACTGAGACCCACAGGACTCCTGACACCTGTGCTCTATGGATCCCCACACCCTGTGTCCTTCCAGTCCAGGCTCTGGTTCCTAAGACAATTTTGATTTCTGCCCACTCCAACTCTTCTCCTTCTCATCCCATTGAAAAACAATTGCCTCATAATAAACACTTTTTAAAAATAAATATTAAAAGAGAGAAGTTAAGGGGGAAAGTCAGAAACCTGGTTGAGATAAATGACAAATTCTGAGAATAATCCAGTTACCCACACTTAAGTTTTAGAAATAGAGAAGACGTCTTATATGTATTTAACTAGCCAAGGCCAACATTTTCCCTTCCTCTTCTTTTAAGCTTTGGAGTAAAACGACTCTAAATTTAAACTTACATGGAATCACATAAATTCTCCATCTGGAGCCTGCTTCTGATAATATGTCCTTTGGGATTGATCCCTCTCTCTGTCTTTACTTTATGTGAATTTATAAATTCATAATGCAGTCTTCTGGCTCTTTTAATGGAGAGGCTTTCCCTGAGAGAGCAGAAGTCATCAGTATCTTTAAATGCTCACACCTGTACTTCTGAACAGATATGAGCACTTTGTTCTGTAGGAAACAGTAGGACAAAATGCAGTGTGACCTCAGGACAGAGGGAGAGGAGGTTGATATTGAAGAGTTGGAATGAGCAGGGCCACAGCTAACATTTACATGATACGTATTGTGTCCTGGATATGGTTTCAAGTTCTATCCAATTTTGATCTATGCACACCTTTAAGATTTTGAGGGGTAGTCATTGTTGTTATCCCAACTTAACAGTGGAGGAAATGAAGGCAAAAAAAAAAAGATAGCTTTCCTACAAATACATATAGGTAAGTGATAAAGCTATGATTAAAACCCAGGATTCCTCTGGATCTGAAATGTACACAGCTGCACAATCTCACCAAACATATATAAAGGGCAGAATGACTTATCTGCAGCACAGCTAAGTAGGTGTGCTTCTTTTGTTTAATTATCTTTTTTTTTTTTAATGTCTGTATCCCTGTCATATGGAAGCTCCCAGGCAAGGGATTGAATCTGAGCTGCATATGTGGATCCTTTAACCCACCACATTAGGCCAGGAATCGAACCTGCACCTCCACAGCTACCCAAGCTGCTATAGTCAGATTCTTAACCCACTGAGCCACAGTAAGAATTCCTAATTATCTTTTTGAATTAACACAACCTGTGTTTCTATGGAGTCCAGAGACCACCCACATAAGCAGCACCTTGGCACTTATAGAGAATGCAGATTTCCAGAACCCTGCCCAGAACCAACACACTCTTCTGTGTCTCCTTGAGAACAGAACCCAGAACGCATCCATCCCAATCAGATCCTGAAGGACATGGTTTCCTTGAGCCATATTCTCTATATACCAGTATCTTAACTAACAAGTAATTTTACCAGTGGTGCTGTCATATAGGAACAGAATGGATGGCTGGCCCTCAGGGCAGGTTGCATCATGATAAATATGCCAAGAACTGTGAAGTGATCCAAAAGTCAGCCACAGGGGAAAGGTGAGGCCATTGGCCTAGCAATACACATACTGAAAATGGCTTCTCTGTATCGAAGAGTTGTTTATGTTGTTGTTACTGTGAATATACCTCAAATTTTGTACTGACATTCAATGTAATTTTGGCTAAGCGGGCAAGAACAAAACATCTGATGCTGCCAACTTGCTACTTCTTGGACAGGCAAAGATAGATACTGTTGCAAGTACACCTCTGAGAGGCTTCCTTGTATCAAAGGAAGCTCCACCCTGTTGCTCCATATTGAGTCTACTTTGCTCTAGGGTAAGCTTCACCTGTGTTCAAAATTCTTGACATTGAATATACCTCAATGCCTAGATAGTGTGATAATAAAATAATTAACATTTTTAATTGTATTTATTCATTCAGCAAATATTAATTAAGGTCATATTATGAGTGCAAAGCCCTATGTCACAGCTTAGAAGGATGCCAAAGACAATTGGATTTTGCTACCAGCCAGCTCAAAGAAAAAAGGCAAAGATATCACACTGTATTTTAATGATATAATGGTTGGGAATACCTTATATAAAAAGCACTTTAGGAGTTCCCGTTGTGGTGCAGCAGAAATGAATCCGACTAGGAACCATGAGATTGCAGGTTCAATCCCTGGCATACCTCAGTGGGTTAAGGATCCGGCATTGCCATGAGCTATGGTATAGTTCGCAGATGCAGCTTGGATCTGGCGTAGCTGTGGCTTAGGCCAGCTGCTGTAGCTCCGATTAAACCCCTAGCCTGGGAACTTCATATGCCACAGGTGCGGCCCCAAAAAGCAAATAATAATAATAATGATAAATAAATGAAAATAAAAATCACTTTAAACTACCCCTTAAACTACAATAAACATGTTTCATCATAGGATAATTCTTATTTACACTTACGTTAGAGAACCAAAGAAAGGACCAAAAAGAAAGTCTATATGCGGTTGTCTGGACCTTCAAAACCTTCTGCTTCTGAAATAACTATCCAGATTTCAATTACTGGAGGATGAGGGAATTTTTTTATATATCACCACTTATCTATAGCAATTTATCAATTATGTTTTAAAAATTCAACTTCTAAAATGTTTACAACCTCCTAAACCTATATGACTCTTAATCGATTTGTTATTTTGAGATAAGTGAAAATGTCCAAGAGATGCTCAATGCACAGCTTGAATATAAATCCATCTTCATCAGACTTAATTACACAACAGCTTTAAAGTGTTTCAGAGAACTACCTCTTCTTATCTTTTCATTTCCTGTTGAAGGCCCACTAACCCATGATATCTCTTATGCCTTAGGTCCCATAAGTGAAGCCCCATTTATGCAGATATTAGAAGCTTGTGTTAAATGTGCATATGACATCTAAGTCCAAATCCAGTGCTAGAAACACAAAGACAATTTTACAAAAGATGAACTATAAGCTACAAGAAGTTGGGGGTGGGAGAAAGATGAATTCTAAAAAGTCTCCATTGATAAGGGAGCTTTCATATTTTGAGAATTAAATAGAATCCCATTAGGCAGAATAGGTAGCAAACTTAAATAGCAATATTAGAATGCACAAATGCATGCAAATGCAAAAGCATGCAGGATGTTTCAGGGCCTACAAACAACTCCAGTGAGTGCAACCTCTGAAATACTTTTGAAGTTTGACCGTTAGCAAGGTAGAAAGTTGTTGAGGAGAATAGAAGAAAAGTTGGCAAGGATCTCAGGTGTCAGAACAACGATCACAGACTTGATCTTGCAAGTCACATGGAATCACTGAAGTTTCAAACAAGGAAAGAATATCATATTTGTGTTTTAGAAAGTTGCCTTGATCAACAAAATGTTGGGTGGATGGCCCAGTTAAAAACTACTGGAATTGTCAAGATGAAGGGAAGATCTGAGTATAAGCTGAGGAAGGTGTGAGCTAGGAGGGGGATGAAAGTGAAAGGAAACATTGTTTACCTCTAGTAGAATTGTACATTTCCCTTATGAAATGAAACATTACCAAATGCATTTGATATGAATCTCTCATAGAGTACATCCTGATTTGAGTTAGATCTCGAATTACTTCTTGGATCAGTATTTTTTTTTAATTTTAATCTTTTGGAAGATTAAAAATATGTACTACAATTTCAAGATGTTTGTTAGATTTTTAAAAAATATTCTGGATGTGAAATGATCTATTATAAAACCAAAGAAATTATTAACAAACAGACTGAATGCGTGGAACCATGCAGTGGACTTGACCAAGCCAAATTAAATAATTTCATACCAGCCCCTACAATAGAATCAAATGCAGTTTTATAAAACCCAGGAAGTTTCAGTGGATTCAAAAAGATATTTCACTGTAGTGCCATCATGGCTCAGCAGCAACAAACCAGCTAGTATCCATGAAGACAAGGGTTTGATCCTCAGCCTTGATCAATGGATTGGCCTTGATCAGTGGGTTAAGGATCCAGCGTTGCCAGGAGTGTGGTGTAGGCTGCAGACGTGGCTCACATCCCACAGTGATGGGGCTGTGGCATAGCTCTGATTGGACCCCTAGCCTGGGAACTTCCATATGCCTCGGGTGTGGCCCTATAAAGGAGGGATGGGATTTCACTATTTAGAATTTCTATTTTCTCTTGGTTAAAACCTGATAACTTCATTTGACCTCTTTGATAGAGCATAGATGTAGGAAAATATCATTCTAATAAAGGCCACTTTTCAGTCCTGCTGGCCTCAAATCAGGGCATCTGTGTATTCAATAGCATCACAAGATTTAAAAATTTTGAGAAATGCAAATATCATTTTATTAAATCCTGCTACTGTCACAAGTTACCTGCAGTCTCCTCTCTACAGCCACCCTCCCCTATTCCTTGCCTATAAACCCTAATTTTCTTCAGATATTAGATACCTATATCCTTCAGGGGAGTCTGGATTCCACTTATGGGGGTGAATCCATCATAGGTATTCTGTGCTGTTGGAGGGTCCGACTGTGAATTGGGCAGCAGTGAAATTCTAACCAAAGTGGCACAAAAGCAAGGAAAGTCAAGGCCCTCTATAAAAAAATGTCCTTTGCTCTCTGTCCCTCGTCTTGTTCTGAGTGAAGTGCTGATGCTTGGAACTGCAGTAGCTCCACCGCAGCACAGAGAGACAAGACCATAGCACAGAAAATGCAGAGGAGAAGAAAAATCAAGTCTTCAATTATAGATGATGCCACTGAACTGCTGGATAAACCAAATACAGAGCTACCACCCTACCTCCAGAGTTTTTATTATATTACTTAATAAATAGCCTCATCCTAGGGAATTTGAATTAGCATTTCTGTTGGCAGCTAAGAACATCTCAGTCAACATCCCACATACATTTAGATGTGTGGTTTTGTCAAAAGTGCTTTCACTCCTGCTTGGCTTATCGTCCCAATTGGATTGCATCTTCCTATGGAAGCCTCACCTTCCATCAGTACAATGCCCATTACATAAATGCTGTTGATGAGTTTTTCTCAGCATTTTTCACAATATACTTCTAGGAAAACTGTAAGTTATGTATTAGCTTGTTTAATATGAGACAGAACAGGAAGTTATATCAATTGTAACTATGCCTCTGTGACTGAGAAAGTGAAAAATAGATCATTCCAAATCCTCTGTTGGATGACTCTGGGAGCAAGAGAGGTGAGATGTTTAGGCTCCTTTTCCATTTTTCATGCATGTCCTTGTCTTTTTCTGCAATATGGTGTTGATAGATCCTGATACTATCTTGTAGGTTTGATAGAAGAAACTATGGTTTCCATTATGCCAATGCACCACTTGAGATCCAGAAATGTTGGAAGGAATATATCATAAACCTTAAGAATAGTATCCTTTGTATTCAAGACTTTTTCCACTGGATCATACTGTCTGAAAGAAAGAAACATCAGCGTGGTTTTATGTGCTAGTATAGATGTTATTACTGAGAGCACAGTGTTTATGTGTATATATATAAACATCACTGTTAATGCTCCAAGGTAGATTTGGCTTTTCCATCTCTTTTCTGCCAACCTCTCTGTGTTCTTGGTGAGCAAAGTTTCAGATCAAAGGGAATGAGTTGAGTGTTCTTTGGTTACAAAAACATTTCTTCTGAAAGATTCGAGTTATTCATGCCAGAGTTCCCTTCGAGGCTCAGCGGTTAACAAACCCAACTGGGATCCATGAGGATTTGGGTTCGATCCCTAGCTTCACTCAGGGGGTTAGGGATCCAGTGTTGCCGGGAACTGTGGTGTAGGTCGCAGACATGGCTCGGATCCTGCGTTGCTATGGCTGGGGCTGTGGCATAGGCCAGCAGCTGCAACTCTAATTCAACCCCTAGCCTGGTAACATACATGTGCCACAGGCATGACCCTGAAAAAAAAGTTATTCATGCCACATATGTAGAATAAGAACAGTAGAGCCCATATAAATGCAAGCATGAGAGTACAACTGTTCACCTCTTACAAGCTACTAGTGGGGACACATCCTGTCTGTAGGGTCATGAGGCAGCAAAGTTGTAAACCTCAGGGGGGAAAAATGTCTTTTAAGGAAAAAGATCACAGGTGGCACATGAAAAGTTATTCTCTCAGAATAAGAAGAATCCCACCTTGAAATGAATGGACAAAATGGAAGTACGTGAAGAAGACATTCTCTTCATTCCTATAAAAGTTGTGACTTTTTGAAAATAAGTAATAGAATCCAAGTACAAGAAGACTCTTGGGCCTCAGAACAAATGGATCCAGGAAAGTGAACAAGAACCCCCCTTTCCTGTCCTCATCTCTTATTTCACTCTCTTTCGCGTCCTCATTTCATACCTGTCTCTTGTATTCTCTCCAGAAACCAGTTCTCTTCCTTTCTAATCCAGATAGTGGAAAGTATTGTCCTCCGCAATGACAATAGCTCAGTTTTTCAGTCCAAGTTTTAAAATCCCAGTTTGGCTCTTTAGACCTACCCGTTTCACCCCTGGGAAGGGGCTCTGATTGGCAAATTTTATCATTAGCTTGCATATCAATAAATGATGCACATTTACCGAGAGCCTGCTACCCACGATACCATGGAAGAGGTATCCATTTTACATATGGGAAAACATGTTCAGAGACACAGATGTCTGTATGAAAATTCTACAGACCCATCAATTCCTAACCTAAATCTTTCAACTTGAGGTCAGGGTATATGTACATCACTGCTGATACATGTCTTCCTAAGAACCCCCTTGTTTCAGCTAATGATTTTTAGACTTGCCCCCTCCTCAAAGTTTCTTTCAACTGTTACACAATTTCATTAAAGTAGAAAATCCATGGTAGAGTGGAAGTATCCTTTTCTCCCTACATCAGAGTCATCGTATTAAGTGGAAAGTACTGCCTTAAACACTAAAAGATGACTAATAACAAAAATAGCATAGTACCCTCATATGAGGATCACATCATCGTTAATGTTACCTAGAGAATGTATATATATTTATGACTGAGTCACTTTGCTGTACAGCAGAAATTGGGACAACAATCCACCATACTTTAATTTTTTAATTTAGAAATTAAAAATAAAAATATGAAAATATTTACTATTACTTAAATGACCACAGATACAACCTAAATGTTGGCTGGGGTCACCCCGTTCTATTTCTTTTCTCAATATTTCTGTAAATTCCTAAGGACTTAGGTGCTCATGGTGACTTTTTATCTCTGAGTTTGTCTCTGCACCCTCACACTCCCCCAAGCTCCCATAGCTCACCTACCACAGTCATTATTTTTTTTTTTATTTGAACTCTGCTGACCCAGTATTTAATCCCAGCCTCTTTACCTCCATCACCCTGGCATGTGCCACATTTCACTAAATATTTCAATCTTACATTGCAGAAAAACAAACAAGTTAAAGACGAGTGTTAGGCATCTACTTTGTTAAAAGTTCTTTGGACACCTTGGCCACTGGTATTTCCCCATTGCCACCAGTCTCCTCAGACTGGAGCTTGCCTTTGTGTTCTCTTTCCCTCCTGATCATTTCATATTTTGCCATCCCTCACATTGTCACAGAAAATGTTGGTTCTTTGACCTGTTGTGCTGCTGGCTTAGCTCTGGTTATCTAAAGACTCATTAAATCTCTGCTAACTTAACCTTGCTCTCCAGTATATTTGAAAGGTGTTAAGGGAGTAAGTAGTTCTCAACACATAGGAACATGCTTTTTTAAAATCTATGCGAGATTATGCGTATTACCTAAACTGATTGTGGTAATGATTTCACAATATATTTCAGTCATGCCACAATGCTGAACACCTGGAATTTATGCAGTGCTCTATGTCAACTTTTCACTCTTCCCTCCACTGTTCCATCCAGATCCTCAATCAGCATTTTCTCTAAATGGAAAGAAAGAGCAGAGATTGGATTTTCTTTTCTTTTTTTTTTTTTTTGTCTTTTTGCCTTTTCTAAGGCCACTCCTGCAGCATATGGAGGTTCCCAGGCCAGGGGTTGAATCGGAGCTGTAGCCACCATCCTAAACCAGAGCCACAGCAACTCGGGATCCGAGCCATGTCTGCGACCTACACCACAGCTCACAGCAACACCGGATCCTTAACCCACTGAGCAAGGGCAGGGATCAAACCCGCAACCTCATGGTTCCTAGTCAGATTAACCACTGCTCCACGACAGGAACTCCATGGATTTTCTTTTGATATGAATCTTGCCACTCACTGCCATGCCAACTGGTGCTCTACCTCATCCCAACTGAAATGTCCTCAAAAAAGCTTAAGTGTCCACAGACAGCTTGAGTTTTAAATACAAATTTTATTTTTACCACGTTACACAGGGAACAAGTAAAAATAATCGCCTTTATCTGTTTCATAAAACTTGATTCCATTTTAGCTTATTTTAATTCCATTTTTTTTTGTTTCTATAGAAATAAAGAAATCATATCCTACATTCGGTGTTCACTTATGAGAATTTTCCATTTATGAAATGGTCTTCTGCTATTGTTTCAATGTCTAGCAAATTCAAATGGGCTGTTGAAATCAAGTTTCTTATCATAAAATCTATCATAAAAATACATTTACTGTTCCCAAGAAAAACAACAATAAAGACAAACTGTATTTTATAATGTTCCTGAAACTATTAATACCACAAAGTAACAAAGAATTGTAAGCTGACACTTTGCTTAGTCAACTTAGCTTTAATTTTTCTTTAATACTAGTTTCCTCTTTAATAGCTATTTTACCTACCTGGTTTGTTGTTTCTCACAGCCTCTTAAAATGAAATGGAAATTTCACTTGTGTCTATCACAGTGGAAATCTTCTAAATTAAAAGTCCAGGAAGAAGTTTTGAAATGCAGTATTGCCAATGGAGGATTTCACACAAAGAAATGTGAATCCAACTTTAGAAACTGTTTTGAGTGTGCATTATGTCTAAATTGCTGTATTCGGGTAGAGTGAAAAGTGTCAAAATGATCTGAATTAGAATCTCAGTCTCATCATTTATAAAGTAAAGTAGATGATTTCAAGTAAGGTATTGACCTTCAATGTGTCTACGTGTCCTCATCTGCAAAATGGTGGCAAAGTCTATTTTATGAAGTTATTGCATAGAATAAATAGTTTAGTAATAATGCCATTATTTGTTGGGCATTTTATATATATAACCTCATATAACTCTCAAAACAGTCCTGCATAAGAGATAATAATATCCCCATTCTTCTGGCAAGAAAATGAAAATTCATCTTGTAATAACCTATAATGGAAAAGAATCTGAAAAAGAATATATGTGTAAATATATATATGGTATACACACACACATATATATAAATCACTTTGCTGTATACCTGAAGCTAACATAACATTGTAAGTCAACTTTACTTCAATTAAAAAAAAAAATAAAATTTAGGAAGTCCTGACTGGCTCAGTGGTTAATGAACCTGACTAGCATCCATGAGGGTTCAATCCCTGGCCTCACCCAGTGGATTAAGGATCCAGCATTACCGTGAGCTGTGGTATAGGTTGCAGATGCAGCTCAGATCCACGTGGCTGTGGTGCAGGCTGGCAGCTACAGCTCTGATTTGCCCCCTAGCCTGGGAACCTCCATAGGCTTCAGGTACAGCCCTAAAAAGACAACCACAATAAAATAAATAAAGTAAAATAAAATAAAATAAACTTTAAAAATGAAAATTCAGAGAGGTTAAGAATTTGTTCAATCATTAGTGGCCCAACTGGAATTCATACTTAAGTCTCTGAGTCTAAATCTTGTGCTCTGAACTTCTGTGTTCTGCTACAGCAAGGCAGAAGTTCATTTATGTTATTTCTTTTCCTCTTTTTTTGAAGGTAGTGGCCCTCAATGTGTGTTTCCCACGTCAACCAGGGCAGCAGAATCACCCAAGAACCTGTTAGAAATGGAAATTCTCAGGCCTCACCCCAGCTAGACTAAATCAGAAACACTGCAGATGGTGTCCAGCAATCTGTCCTAACAAACCTCAGATGATTGTGACACAGACCAGTGTTGCAGAATCATTCCATAAAGATTATAGAAGACATAACTTGAGGGTTTAAAAATTGAGTCTCCATTTAGGAACAGAAAGACACAAATGACCATAATACAAGTAAAATAGACACAAATGACTATAATACAAGTAAAATCTTGACAAATGTAATAAAAGAGATCAATAAAGTACAAAGAGAGACTAATGAGGAAAGAGGTAAATTGTGAATGAACTCACTAGGAATGTGACCAGGGCTTTGAAGAATGGGTAGGACTTCAGCAAGCAAAATGAAGTTCAAGTTGGGGTGGAGAGCAAGGTGAAGCATGCCATTGAGACAGTCAACGCTCTGTTTTTCTGGGCTTCAGAAAGACTGGGAGATGTGACAGGAGACAAGGGGCTGCAGCCAAGCAGAGGGCTTGGGGTTCTATTCTGTGGGCAATCTGAAAGGTCTGAACCGTGTTCCAAGAGAGGAAATAACATGACGATAGCTATGTTTAGAAGGAGAAATCTGAAGGCAGCCTGGAGAGTGGAGTGGAAAGGGGAGGGAAAGGAGACAGGGAAATTTGCTCAGAGCCTGAACACACCCCTCCCACTATGTGGAGATCTGAGAATTATCAGCACAGACAGGACAAGGATGAAAAAGGCCAAGGAGGAATCCCTTCCTTTTCTGTGACATGTTCCTTCAAGAGTGATTTATTTCTGGTATGAAACTAATACTTCTCAGTGTTGATATCTATAAAATTTAGAAAAGTTGAAGACAATAATAGAAATTACTTAAACTTAGAGAATTTTTAATATTGAGGCAAATAATTTCAAAGTTGTAAGTGTGTGCATATGTGTACACGAGAGATAGTTGATAGAAATATAGATAGATGATAGATACCAGATAGATAAGTAGATAAAAGATAGATAGATAGATAGATAGATAGATAGATAGATAGATAGATAGATAGATAAAAATGTTAATACAACTTCTTTTTCATATCACTGAACATAGTGGACACTTTTCTATGTGAATAAAAATCACTTAAAAATAGGAATCTGAATGACAACATACTGTTCTAACTCATGGATAGCCTTCAGTTTACATAATGCTCTAATGGCTATCTAGACCAAGCCCTGCTCACAATGCTAAATTTCTAGTCATCTCCATAGGTAGGTTCTTGCAAGTGGAATTAAAGCTCAAATGATACAATTATATTAGGGATCTTCTTACTTATCATGAACTTTTGGCCTTCAGGAATGTTGTACTATTTTACTCTTCAAAATTTATGAATGTATCAATATTAACACCACTTCATCAGCATTAAGTATTATCATTTATCTTGATTCATGCTTTTTTTAAAAACAATATGATACTGTTGGAAGTGATATAATACTTGCATTGCCTTCTTAATATGGCTGAATAGTAACTTGCCTGACATTTTCAGAATATAACTAATCCCCAAAAAGACCGCTTTTCTGACACAGCCATTGTCAATCTCTGAGTAGCAACACATGCTGTCAGAAGCTATCAATACATGTCCCAAACTATGAGAAACTGCTGAGTGAAAAGTCTCAGAGACCAAGAGTATCCCATGAGAACCAGGAGACAACAAATAAATCTGGCTTCTGGACCTACAGCAGATTCATTTATTAATTTATTCGTTTTAGTAATACACATGGTGATAAATTTGAAATAACGTACATAAAGGGCTCCATTGATTATGAACAGAACACTGGGTGCAGACTGGATTTTCTTAATGCATGAGAGGTTAAGAATGATCGCTTTTGATGTTAATTGGAAGAATTCTCTGTAGGGTAGGTACACTTTTGACAAATGAGTTCTCAGTTAATTTTAGGGCACGCTAAGTGAGTGGTACACTCTTTAAGAACCAGTTTTCCTCTCATTTATCAATACAGTGCCCTATAATGCCATACTTAAAATTGCTTTTGCTTATGATTACTTTCTTTAAAAATTAAATTCAGAGTGAGGTCAAGTACATGACACTTTGTTTTTCTTGGCAATTACTAGTTTACAAAAACAGAAAATGTATTATTATTTCTCTCTGGACCGTCCTGAGAAACACCTCATAATACACAGCTCAGTTCCTAACATCACCCTCTCTGTGACGTCTTCTCAGCCACCCCCAGGCTGAATTAGACACAATTTTCTCTCTGCTTTCATAATTCCTTACATCTGTCTTTATTATGCCACTGATGGTGCCGCACTGGAAGCAACTGGCACCATATTGGTCTCCCCAGCTGAACTGTGAACTCTTGAAGCCAAACGTCATGGTTTTATTCATCCTTAGGATATAGCACAGTGCCTGCCATCAATATTTTCTTGTTGAGTAAATGAACTGATGAACAGGTACGAAAGCATCAGTGGAGTGCTGAAACTGAGTCCTTTCAGCTTGGTAATTATCTAAACAAAAATATGGTGAAGATGGTGGGAAATAAGGAGTGTTAGGCTCTTTCCTTTTTTAATTTTCTTAATTTTTATTTTTTGTCTTTTTGGGACCTCACCCAGAGCATATGGAGGTTCCCAGGCTAGGGGTTGAATCGGAGCTGTAGCTGCTGGCCTAGACCACAGCCACAGCAATGAAGGATCCAAGCTGTGTCTGCAACCTACACCACAGCTCACGGAAACACCGGATCCTTAACCCATTGAGCGGCGCCAGCGATCAAACTCTTGTCCTCAAGGATACTAGTCGGGTTTATTAACCACTGAGCCATGATGGGAACTCCAGGCTCTTTCATTTTACCAAAGTCAGTGGAAATTTACCTTAAGAAAACAGAGGGAAGTAAAGACAATGGGTTTGTAGAGACTACCCAACATGCTTTTGCTGATCACTTACACAATATCATTTTGCTCTGTCTTCCTTACCATAGGAAATATGAGCCTCAGAAATGTGGCCTCAGCACTCAGCTAATAGATCACATCAGCATTCAAACCTAGATATTCTTCTCTAAACTCCAAAGCCCCTGTTCTTTGAATCATTTTACATGGGAACATAAAGCACATTCATAAAATCTAGCCTCTGCTATAGTGACAGGATACCTGTTTTACAACCATTTTGATTAAGGTGACTTTTTTGTGTGCTTTTAGTTATCAATTAAAAAAGAAAGTTCTCCTATGGTTTCTAAAATCCAGTAATCCCCGTTAGAGATGGATCAACCAGATCATTTGTAATAAGGCTCTAGGGTCAATCATTTTTAGAACCAAAAGACGAGCAAACCATTTTTAGTTTACTATTTTGAGGTTCTGAAATGTTCAGTTGTGTTTGTTCCCTTTGGTCTGCAGCCAGGAACAGAGGCATAAGGGCTCAAATACCAAATGAAAGGGTGTTCTCACAGTGTTTTCTGGCCAGGACAAGAGTAGAAATATCAGAAAGTTTGCAAGCAAAGCTGTTTTACTGAGGTTTTCATATCAAACCTGAAAATCCAAGAGGCTTGCAAAAAAATAAATAAATAACAATTAAGTAGTTTTCTGAAGGAAATTCTTCAGAAACTGTCAACTCTGCCCATCCTGACTGTGAACCTGACATACTTGTCCATCCTAAGACCAAGAATCCATGCAGGTGAATAATCTTAAGTAGAAGTACTTATACTTGAATGCATAGTTGATTCTTTCATAAATATACCTCAATCAAAGATACATTTTGCCACTTTTGCTTTCCATTCCCAAAGGAGATATTAGAAGCCAAATATTCCATGTAGTTTAAGAGTACCGACTAAGAAATGTTGCCAAAAAACCTATGTAATTATATTCAGTTTCCCAAGTGCTCTTAAATAATTGGCTTAAGGAAAAAAAATCTCTCTCCTTTTGACACCAATTTTTGTATTTTAGTACACGTATATAAAATTTCTACCAAGTTTATTTTTGATTACTGGATTCATTTAGCTGAAATCATAATTTGAATTTTGGAGTTCCCGTTGTGGCTCAGCAGATTAAGAATCTGACTAGTATCCTTGAGGATGTGGATTCAATCCCTGGCTTTGCTTAGTGGGTTAAGGATCATAAGCTACGGCACAGGTTGCAGATGCAGCTCAGATTCTGAGTTGCCATGGCTGTGGCACATGGACAGCCATTAAATAATAATAATAATTATAATAATAATTTGAATTTCTAATTTTATTTTATCCCACTGGTTCCAAGGGTAAATTATGATCTCAGAAAATGTGTCTCTACTTAGCAATCATGGGCTTGTGCATTTCTACTTAGTTTAACTATTATCTGACTTTGTTTTAGTTATTAATTTTATTTATAAATTGATGGTCTAACTCTTGCTAAATCATTTAAGTTCATAAACTTGGATAGTTTAGGTGAAAACTACAATAGTTAAATAGAATCATTTCTAATATGAATGTTCATTTAAACCTAGTAGTTCAGAAAAAGAGCAGATACTCTGCAGGATGATTAGGAAGACTGTGTTTTAGACCAAAGTCCTCAGTAAATTCCCTAAGAGAGGTTATAGAACTTTAGAGCATAGTTAGACACCTTAGTAGTGATCCCAAAAGCATATTCTGTTGAATATTAATTAATAATTGCCACACGAGGAGTTCCCATCCTGGCTCAGAGGTTATCAAGCCTGACTAGCATCCATGAGGATGTAGGTTCAATCCCTGGCCTTGCTCAGTGGGTTAAGGATCCAGCGTTGCAGTGAGCTGTGGTGCAGGTCGCAGATGTAGCTCAGGTCCTGCATTGCTGTGGCTCTGGTGTAGGCAGGCAGCTACAGTTCCTATTGGACCCCTAGCCTTGGAACCTCCATAGGCCACAGGTGCAGCCCTAGAAAGACAAAATGACCAAATAATAATAATAATAATAATTGACAGATGAAAAGGAACTTGGTGGTTAAATAGCTCTGAGTAACACTGTACTCAATGCATTCATTTACTTGGGTCCTTTCAGAATCTTTCATGTGCTTATGGTCCCAGTAAAACTCCAGAAGAGAGCACTCGGGGAGCTGAGCTTCACATAGAGCATCTCATGGGGCTACTGCTCCTTAGAATCATTAGAATCCACTTTGGGGAGCTCTGAGCCAGAACCACCAAGACGCACTGGAAGGAGAAAATGGAACCTCTTCTGAGCACGGTGTTAGTGGTGTCTTAAATATATCATTGTATTTGTTTTTTAACTTATTTCTTATTTTTATTGAGATATAGTTGATTTACAATGTTGTATTAGTTCCAGGTGTACAGCAAAGTGATTCAATTTTAGATAGATATGTAGATAGATAGGGAGGGAGGGATAGAGATATAATTTTTCAGATTTTTTTCCCCTATAAGTTATTACAAAATATTGAATCGAGTTCCTTATGCTTACAGTAGGCCCTTGTTGGTTACCTTTTTTTTTTTTTTTGTCTTTTTAGGGCCACACATAGTATATGGAGGTTCCCAGGCCAGGGGTCTAATCGGAGCTGTAGCTGCTGGCCTATGCCAGAGCTGCAGCAACGTGGGATCCGAGCCGCATCTGTGACCTACACCACAGCTCACGGCAACACCGGATTCTTAACCCACTGAGAGAGGCCAGGGATTGAACCCGCAACCTCATGGTTCCTAGTCAGATTCGTTAACCACTGAGCCATGAGGGGAACTCCCTGGTTACCTATTTTATATGTAATAGTGTGCAACTGTTAACCCCAAACTCCTAGTTTATCACTTCCCCCCCTTTCTCCTTTAGTAACCATAAGTTTTATTTCCATGTATGTGGGTCTATTTCTGTTTTGTGTATAACTTGATTTGTATCATTTTTTAGATTCTACATATAAGCAATATCATATGATATTTGTCTTTCTCTAGCTTACTTCACTTAGTATGATAATCTCTAAATCCATCCATATTACTGCAAATGGCATTATTTTATTCTTTTTCATGGCTTAGTAACATTTTGTTATATACATATATACACACACATATATAAACACCACATCTTCATCCATTCATCTATTGATGAATATTTAAGTTGCTTCCATGTCTTGCTTATTGTGAAAAGTGCTGCTATGAACATTGGTAATTATACCCCAGTGTATATCATTGTATTTAATCTTCACAACAACTCTATACAATAAATAGGAATTCCTACTCCTATTTTATAAATGAGAACACTGAAGTTCAATGGATTTATTAGTTGTTACTGACCCCACCTGCTTTCATATAGTACAGGGACCAATACCTGACCTATCTAAACAGAATTTCAGAGTGTGGCCCCCCTGGATATGTGTAAATATAGTTGAACAAATGGCTTTGTTGTAAGGTCATGATTGAGGGCCACTGGAATAAGCTATTTCCCTATGGCCACATATTCTTTAAGTGAAAAAGCTGAAATTTTGAATTCTATCCTCTGACTCCCAAGTCCAGGGCTCTTTCTCCTATGACACACTGCCCATGAATGATCCTCTGTTTCTGGGTCTTCCAAGTAAAAATCTGAAAATGGTCAAAAGATACACACTGGTTGATTGGTACCCTTTCCCAATCACAGTTCAAGATGGAACAGAAACCTCTACAATAACCTGGTAAACAAAATGATCCTCTAGAAGTCAATACATTAACATACACACTGACTACTTGCCAAATCACCTAAAGACGTATCTTAAAAACACCGTATGAAGTATTGTCAAATACAATTTCTTGCCTTTCTGTTATCAAACAGGGGTATGGTTTCATTTCTCCTAAGAATTATATGTGGATGTTGAATGTTTGGTGCCTTGTCCTTAAAAATCTGAATTAAAGTATGTCCTCAAATCTTAAATAAGCCTTTTCTTTGACCTCTCTAAAATCCATGAAAACTTTCCTTTTTCACATGCAGTAGTGAGTTTTCCAGATCTGCTTGTCTGCCCTTTCATTCTGATAGTGAATGTTCCACTTCAACTCACATTTATGCAATAAAACTGCTTGTTAAAAAAGTTGTCAGCAAGAATTAACCCCTTTGATGCTGCCTCTTCTGGTGACAGATAGTAATTGGACAGATTCCCAATTTAAATACCCAGTTTGTTAAATTAAAGTGCTTCAAAGTCTAAATGATGGGAGCCAAGAAGGGTGTTTTTTATAAATTTTTTTCTCTAAAGCAGTGGCTCTATCCTATAGACATTTTCTATTTTCCATTAATCTTCTTAGGCCCTTTATGCTTTGTTCTTGCCTTTGTTAATAAGGAAAGTTTATCAGGTCTTAACCAGGTAGAACCCTCTCACTTAGACCACTCAACAGATTAATGCATTTCTCAATTATTCCTTGAGTTTTGGAACAGAGCAAGTACTCGCAAACCTTGGGAAATGAGCTAAGAAAATTACTTAGCAAAAAAAAAAAAAAAAAAAACCAACGAAGGAGAATTCAAAGAGAAATCGCCTTGCCCCATTGTATTTACAGGTCAAATGCCTATTTTCAGATACATTGTGAATATTTTAGTAATACCTAATATTCACCCCATTGAACCTAATGGCTTTTTGAAAGCCATTAAGGTGTACTAAGTAAATACATTTTTTGGTATGTGTGCTAATTTCAAAAAATACATTGTTTTATTTATAATGCACCCTTTTCATATGAAAACCTACTGCTCCAGAAGTGGCCTACTCTTTGGATTGAACAGTTTGTCTAGGAAAGGGAAATGAAGCTTGCTGAATGGGAGTTTCTGTAATGTCTAGGCAAGTTCTGGTTAAGAGCATTTGGACATTGGGAAAATAAATGCTTTGGGGGCCATTCACATCATTATAAGAGTTGCAAACAATTCCTGGCAAGAAGAAACTAAGGATATCATTAAGAGCTAAGAAAAAACTTTTACGGCATTGCATACTAAATGCCTCATAAATTGAGGGGACACTTGGCACAAGTGGGGGATGCCAAAAGTTGGGGGTACCACATTAAGTGGTCTCTAAATAAACAAATTAGAATAATTTTAAGTTGGAAAATTATTTGTCAAACCTATTCATTCTATCAATGATGAACAAGGGGGCCAGACAGCTAAGACGGTGTTCCCACTGTCCCAAAGCTACAAAGGAGCAGAGCTAAATAAAGCCCATCTACATCTTAACCATCTCTGTGATCTCTCCATGGCAGGCCTTCTGCAAATACCAGAAGCTGCAAATGCAGCTCATATCAATAAAATTTCACTGAGGTCTTCAAAAACCCACAGTCATGGCCCATTTCTTAAGGAATCTCTGATCTGGTAACACATATTTTTTGTATCTTATTTCTTTGACTCCCTAAGAATAACCCCCAAATGGCATTTATGTCTGTGTGTTCAGAGAATAGCACCACCTCGGGTACTAAAACTTCAGAGCCGGGAGTCGTCCTGGACTCTGCCCTCTTTCTCATGCCCAGTGCTCATCCTCCCATGCTGTCAATCCCCAGCAGCTCCCGCTGCTCCACCTGCCACTTTGCTGACATGGCTCAAGCCCTTTCAGCCTGTCCCTCTACCACAGACCACAGCACGTTTCCTGATGGGCTTTCTCACCCTATTTGCTCTTCTCCTCACCAGTTTGGGCAGAGATATTCAGTTCTGTCCAAGCCTTTGTATGCTCTACTACATTAAACTGAAGCAGCTTGACCTGGAAAATAAACTTCCATGATCTAGCCTCTGCTAGTCTCTCTGATAACATCATGCTCATTACCTCCGGCTTCTAGCTTTGGGTACCATAGCTGGAATTTCCTTCTGTGCTCCCCCCACTTTGTGTGCAGTGTTCTTTGTATGCTTTTGATTTCCCTGATCCTCTGCCTGGAATGTCCTCGAACCCACTTCAATCTCATCCCACCTAGTCCACACAGATATCTCCATCTCATGCTCTAAGCCTTCAGGTCCATATCATCAGCTTTCACCCAAACACACCAATTAGGTTCCCTCTCAGTTCTCCTACAAGCACTCCACCCCTACATTTCCTGCATATGATTCTGTGTATGACCTTCACCTTGGACTCCAACTCTTTGAAGTTAGGACATGTATCTTATTTATCTTTGTATTCTAAATGCCTATCATTGGGGCCAGACATCTAACAGCTTTTCAGTGTTTTGGGGGGAAATAAAACATTCTTACCCCCAGATGATTCCCTGTCCAAAAGTTGGACTATAGCATGGATTCTCATCCTAGCATGAGTAAAAGAATGCAAACTTTCCATTTTGCTTTTCTTAGGAATTGCAATCACATCAGTTTTTATTGAATTGACCAATAATACCAAACAATATTAAACATCTTAAGTGGGGGTTCTTTTCATAATATTTTTATGACTTCTAGTTATAAGTAAGCCATCCTCTCCGAATTGGAAAGATGATCAGCATCAAGGAGACAGGTGGTGGAAGGCAATTCTCATATCCTACTTGATAGGAAAATAATCTCAGCCTTGCAGGTGAATAAAAGTAGTCATGTGGAAGAAGAATAACTTTCACACTTACAAGTAAGTGTGTAGTAAGTTCAGATTAGAACTCAGATCCATCTGAATGTGAAGCCACATATCTGCCACTGCACAAGATTGCCTCAAGCAAAAACATCCTCATATTGAATTTACGGATGATACAACCGTTCAACAATCCATGAAGATATTTTTAAATGTTTTTTATGTGTAAGATTCACAACTCTGCTTATAAAGGATTATACTGATGGGGGAGTTTCATCATTTCAAATGCTTGTGTTTGATTTCTTTAGAGAAGAGAAATTGTCAAAAGAAAGATATAAAAATCCTTGGTTCTGAGCATTGCTCACCCTCTAAAGGCTATGGACCATAGCTTCTGGCTCAGAAAAAGCCCCAATGATTTCTGTTTCCCTTTCTCCCTTACCCAGCAGAGCACAGCTTTGCCATCCTCCTTCCATTAACTACCCTTTTTTTTTTTTTTTTGCCAACTCCATCTCATTTTAAAACACCATTTTTTTGTGTGAAAGGTAATGTTATTTGGTAGAAACCTGTAAAAAATTAATGGATAGAGTTGGTATAAAGAAAATACATTATTTCAGTAGTTTTATTATTTTTGTCCATTACACACTCACATGTTTTGTTTATGTGAATAAGTTTCATAGATGGCTCTATTCAAGGCAAATCACTTTTAACACTTTGATCATTGAAGAATTTAAATCAACTTGCTTTTCTCCAAGAACTCTTTTCTTTAAAAATATACCTGAGTTGTTAATATTTTTATTCTTTTATCTAAAAAATCCATTAGACACTCTTACAAAAGATCATATAAAATTACCTTAAAGTTGGAATGAATGTTATTAGTCCATTAATTTAGCTTCTGAAAGCCCAATGATCAGTATCTATTAGAACCCCTATTTTTCCTCAGTAATTTCTTTTGTTTGTCACTGAATCTAGTGCCTAGAACAGTGCTGGACTCTCACATATACTTTAAAACTGTGTGTTCAATGAGAAAATGCTTTCTAAAAATCAGGCCATTTCTCCTGTGTCTGCACATTTATTCCATTAGTCTATCCATTAGACTCTAAATAAATTAAACAAAAGAAAAGAGGAAAACTATTGGAATGATATAGAAGGCTTATAGAACCCCAAAGTTGGTCACTCAGAACATAAAAGGACAAAAGATGGGAACCTGATGGCTGCAGGATGGTAGGTAGCAGCCTCTTCAAAGTGCTACTTGCAGGGAATACCTGTTCTAAGCAGATTCCCATTTTTATGTCTTCCAACTCAGAATTCAGCCTCCTGGCAGAGACAGCCCAAGGGGCACAGCTGGAAGAGGAAGGGGACTGGTAGAAGACTTAGCAAGGCCCCATCCTAAAATCATGGACTGAGATCAAGTAGGGGTGGCTCCCCAAAGGAAAATTCATGTGTTCCTCCAAAATGCAGACACATATGACTAATAATCAATAAGTATCTATTGAGTCTCTGATAGCACAGCAGAGGCACTCTGACTGTGTCTCTAAATAAGGTGATGAAAATCTTGCGTATTGTTTTTTTTTGAATAATTAGGTCTCAATTTTATTTTATTTATTTTATTTTTTTTTTAATTTTTTTTTGTCTTTTTGCCATTTCTTGGGCCGCTCCCGCGGCATATGGAGGTTCCCAGGCTAGGGGTCGAATCGGAGCTGTAGCCGTGGGCCTAGACCAGGGCCACAGCAACACGGGATCCGAGCCGCGTCTGCGGCCTACACCACAGCTCACGGTAACGCCGGATCCATAACCCACTGAGCAAGGGCAGGGATCGAACCCACAACCTCATGGTTCCTAGTCGGATTCGTTAACCACTGTGCCACGATGGGAACTCCCTCAATTTTATTTTTTAATATCAAGTAGTACATAGTTCTATACAAGTTTTTCTAATTGAATGCGTCCTCTCCCATTCTTCTGCCCATTTCTCATGTCCACTCAGTCAAAAGTAATAGAGAAGTGAATAATGTATTAAATATAAAGAATGAGAGAATTACAAGGGAAATTGAAGAAGCTGATTGGGATGAGCAAAGATTTAAAATCACTATAGACATAAGATATAAAGTATTCGATCATACTAACACTAATTAATGAATATTTTTATTAGAATCTTTTCTTAATATGTTGCTCTCCATACAGAGAAGCTAAATGACAGAGCTTATACTAAGGTAAATATTAAAATGGGCAAATAGTTTGAAGAATCCATAAAACAAGATTCAAGGCAAACTGAGGAAAACATTACAGTGTGTGGGAAACAGGAAGAAAGCAGCTGGTTTTCTTTCATGGCCCAAAACTTTGCTCATGCTACTTCCCCTAACAAGTTCTCGTTTTCTCTTTCAATAGTCAGCTCTAATACCACCTAATTTAAAATCTTCCACCATGGGGGCCCGGTGTGCAATGACTGCAAACAGCAGCCTCCTCGGTAGTGTATGCAGCCTGTTGCCTGTATAGGTTGCCCTAAGGGACCTTGGAGACAGCCCTTTTCAGTGAACATTCATGACTGGCCTGCCGTCCCCAATCCAGGCTCCAGTCAGGTATGCATGGTGCCTTTGGAAAGCCCCAGGGCACTGGTGGCCTGGGTCCACATTGGCCAAATCAAAATGTCCATCCACACCTAGCTGCAGAACAAGGAGCATGTGACTGAGGCACTGCACAGGGCCAAGTTCAAGTTTCTTGGCTGCCAGAAGATCCACATCTCCAAGAAGTGGGGATTTACTAAGTTCAATGCATTTGAAAACATGGTGGCAGAAAACCAGCTTATCCCGGATGGCTGTGGGGTCAAATGCATTCCTAATTGTGGCCTCCGGGACAAATGGCGGGCCCTGCACTCATGAGAGCCTTGGCGGTGTCCCTTCCTTAACACTCACCAATAAATCCTACTTTCCTGTCAAAAAACAAAAAGCAAACAAACAAAAACCCCCCAAAAAACACACTGAACTGTGCACTTTAAATGGATCAGTTGTATAGTATGTGAATTCTATTTCATTAAATTTATTGTAAAAAAAATAAAATAAAATAAAATCTTCCACTTAAGATTATCTTTAATTTCTCTAGCCAGGTCTTCTGCCTTCTCCTTTGTCATTTTGTACATACAATATTACACACTTTTTCAATAATTTTTTACCTTAATCTACACTAATAACTGCTTGTATTTATTATTTACTGTGTGCCAAACACATGCATTTTATAATACTTATAAGAATTGTTATAATAAGCATAAATATGTTTTTCCAAATTGCTTCATTAATATCAGAAGTATTATATTATTTTATCATCCCTCTAAACCTTTGGGGTAGGTCTTCTTATTGTCTGCATTTTACAGATTAGAGTTGGGGCCTCAGGGTTCAAATAAATGTTTGCTGTATTCCTTGGGGCTTCAAGAAGTCAGCAGGGGAGTTCCCATCGTGGTGCAGTGGGAAGGAATCCAACTAGGAACCATGAGGTTGTGGGTTCAATCCCTGGCCTCGCTCAGTGGGTTAAGGATCTGGCATTGCCATGAACAGTGGTGTAGGTCGCAGATGCAGCACGGCTCTAGAGTTGCTGTGGCTGTGGTATAGGCCAGCAGCTGTAGCTCTGATTCGACCCCTAGCCTGAGAACTCTATATGCCTCTGATGTGGCCCTAAAAAGACAAAAAGACCAAAAAAAAAAAAAAAAAAAGGTCAGCAGAGACTCCAAGGGTCTATGAGTGGAGTAAAAAGTACTTAGCCAATGATGATAGTGAGTGGGGGTGGGGAGGAAAATAGAAGGACTGTAGCAGGAAAGCTTAATGTTTGTGCTTAAAGATAATGACTTGGAAGTTCTCTGGCAGAGCAATGGGTTAAGGATCCAGCTGTGGTGCAGATAGCAACTGAAGTACTGGTTTGATCCTTGGCCCAGGAACTTCATGCTGCCAGTTGGCCAAAAGAAAAAAGGCAATGACTCATCTTGACAATTATCAAACAGCAAAGTAACTAGAAACTTTTCAATTCTTCATCTGAAAACTTCAAAAAGAAGATATATATTTTGCATATATATGAATATATACAAATACATATGTATGAATACATATGCAAATATATGTATGAATATATATGCAAATATATCTTCTTTTTGAAGAAATATATATATATTCACTTATCAAGGAAGGTCTTCAATCTCATTTGTTCAACTGCCCTTCTGCTTATCCACCAATGGCTCTGCCAGTGGATTGTGGGAGCACAGTCTTGATGTAGAAAATATTAATAAAAACACCTGCTTCAGAGGAACATTTTCCAAGGTATTTACTGTACTTCCATAACTTCCCAACCTGTGACAAGCCCCTACTTAGATGTTGGATGTCTGGAAATCTCAAGGTTCCTCTTCCCTTTGGCAGGAAGATATGATAATACAGCCTTTGATTTGTTTCTGAGTCTACAGTGCCTTATCAAACTTTCAACAAAAACAGTATTTTAACAGAAGTGGCAAAATATTCAGTACAATGTCTACCAACCATTTGCCATTTTCGACATGGAAATTATAAAACCGTAAGTGGTCTGTAATTGCACTGGGAGCAGGACCCAAGACTCATTGCCTTTGTTTCCCTTCTGAGCCCAGTACAGAGATATGTGGTATTTTGAGGAACCAATCAAATGAAGCAATTTGAATGACAACATTTTAATGTAATCTAAATATCAAACAGTTAATGTTTAACTTTTTATTAAAATGATTAATTCATGTGAAACAGTGGAGTTCAACTCCATCAGGATGCCTGCTCTTGGCAAATAATAATATAACCAGTAATCACAGATTTACACCTAATCTCCTTAGATAGGGCCATCAATTATCAGAAGAAATACGCTTTTTATTCTGACACTTCACTAACATTGTGAAAGGCATGCGTCCCAGATTCCTGGTTTTGTCCTTAAATTTAAAATGGTCCCATTGCTCATTTTTAATTAAGCAATATAGTGACTGTGTTATAATGAAACAATCTCTTTCTTATTTGAAAGCTACACCCATGATTCTCGGGGCATGATTGGGGATTGGAGGGAGATGAAAATAAGGACATATCATAATCTTCAAGGAGAAAGGAGGACCCTTGAAAAGTATGTGTAGTATGTATCATAATTATAGATGTTGCAAGGAGTGTAGAAAACATTGATCCTAATACAAATTACAAAAATAAAGCTTGACTGTATCCTTTGACTTACAACAGATGGTTCTACTAATCTTAGGGTGGAGGAGAGAACTTGAGATCTTTATGTTTTTCATAAGGAAGTTGTTTTCAAAACTAATTGTCACATCCTGATATAGAGGAACATCTTTGCTTTCAGCAGACTTCAGGATTGTGTAGCCACCTTTAATTTGATTTGTAATCAAGTAACACACCACATAGAGGTTATGTTCTAAAGATAAAATCGAATTTTCCCAGTTGAAAATCCCTTAAACCAACAGCAGAAAGGCTATTTGGCCCAATTAAGATCACTTATCTCACACTTTCTGATGGCACTTAAACCCTCAATTAAATTTCTAAATCCTTTCTCAGTTGTATGACTATAAATCCCCCTAGTAATTAAGGTAGACAAGAGAGAACTAACTACAGAGATACTGTTTTTTATTAAATATTATATTTTTCCAGTGCATACTCATTTCCCAATACACACACATGAGATCCAATCAATATGGAAAGTAAAAGGAAACTGAAAACTGTCCAAAATCAAGATAAACATTAAGGACAGACCAAGAGTCAGGAATTTAGCAGAGGTCAAGACTGTCCACTGTGTATATTACTTGGTGGGTTTTTTTTTTTTCAAGTAGAGATTTTACATTTTGGCTGTGCCAGCCACGTGTCAGTGTCACATAGCAAATGCTCAATAAATGCTTGTCAGATGAAGAGTCGATGGATCAGAAGATATGTTCAAGAAAATTTTCAACCTGACTGTAAGTTTGAGGCAATAGTTCATTCACCATCAAGACGTTATTGTCGTCAAGAATTTCCATGAAATTTTGTCCCCATAACTTAACAATATTGAAAGTTAAGTATCTCAAATAAATTTTTTTGTTTCAATTTTATGCAAGTTGAGCTAAAAATATCATTACCATTGCACAATAATGCTTCAAAAAGTGGAATTATTTGACATTACGGGTATCTTCTTTTGCCATGATGACCTCCCACCTTTACTCTGGCTCTGTCATTCTTAGGTGACACCTGCTTAGCTTGCAACCAGCAGCTCCGTGTGTGCCATGCAGCAGCAGATGGCTTGAGGCGTGACGTGTTAATGGCAGTGATTACTTTATGAATAGTGACAGCTGATCAGGGACATAATAAAACAATAGTGGCTGCCATCCTGGAAAAGGTGCTAAATGGGGGTGACATGCTTAGTGAGGGCTATACTTCTCTCTTGAACCTCATTATCAATTCCAAAGGGACATGCAGGCCAGCCAGGCAAAGGCAGGTTCAGACACAGAGGAAAGAGCCAAGCCTGCACAAAGATTTCCCTCCACTCTAATTGGGGTGGGGGAGGGCATGCAGCTTCTAATGTGCAAGCCATTTGAGTACATGCTAATGTCTGTTCCCAATCTTGTTCCTCATTTGCCATCCTCTGAGCTTATGGTCTGATACTCACCACTTTTAAGATGTTCACTTCCTACCACTTTCCTTTCATGAATCACTGCCTTGAGCCAGGGTAGAAATCACTGTGACAGAGTATGAGGAAATCAACATTTGTGTCCAGTGAAATTACATTTCTGAAGACCAATAATATTCTGAACAACTTTCAATCTTTGATTCATACCTCTGGGAAAGGTTATGTGAAGAGAATCAGAGATAGCCTTCCGTTAAGGGTCATTCATTCATTCTGCAAACTGGGCACTGAAGAAATAAAATGAGTCAGGTAGAAGTCCTTATCTTCAAGGAGAATGAGAAAGACATATATATAAACAGTCACTTATCATCCAGAATGATGATCTTCTGTGATGAGAGTAAGATTAGTTTTGGGGTTTGAGCAAACAATGTCACTAATCTAAGTGTATATTTAAACTAATATAAATTTTATACATATAAGTTATATGAAAATACCATACTTATATATTTAAATTAAATAGAAATGTATTTCATGTAATTTATCTATATATTAAATATATATTTATAGAGCATATATAAATACAAATGTATATAAAATTACCTAATGAAATAAATACTTAATATCCCAATGAGTTTATCCAATCATAGTGATTAACCCTGGCTTATCAACATACCTTCTTAAAATATGGAGTTTTTGACTAAATCAAAGGGACATGAAGTTTTCCATGTCCTCTGTTCTTTTGAGGCTTCTGGTGAATTCGACCCTTGACTTAATTGTTACCCACCTGCAAAAAAATGTAATAATATATGTAAGGGCATCTAATAACCTAAAAGAAAAAGCTCTATATGGAATAGTTTTTCCACTTCTTTTGATGAGAAGGAATGAAGAAATATTCCTATAGATTTAAAGACATATATCCTTCAGCTTCTCAGCAGAATAAGTGGGTGTGTCATCTCCATTTAAGTTCCACTGAGCTCATGACTCACAGATCTTCAAAAAGCCAGTTTGCATTGTGCTATACTAACAGGCATGGCTTCTGTGTGTGTGATCTATCACCAACAGTCTTTTTATAAGTCTCAGAACCAAAACTAAGACTATTACACTAATTTCATCCTGCCCATTATGGTACCTTCCATAATGATTGAGAATGACTATATTATGTCTGCCCTGGAGACATTTGAAGGTCCTGATATATTTCAGTGATTTTACTTAACCTAGTAATTAGTTTACACAGTTTTATGGAGATTTTACTGCTTTGGAGATGACAGTTTGTCTTCTCAAAATTAGTTCTGATAGTCAGTCATTTCATTTCATGGTTTATGAAAGATCTGATATATTGGTTAAAAGATTTTCATTTAAGACTATAGGGGAAAAAAATCTCTTTTCACTAAATGAATGCTATTTCATACATCCTTACTTTTTTGGTTCTTTTTTTTTTTTTTAACCCATATCTTCTGTGGGATTGTTTATGAAGAAAAAGAAAAAGCAGTTTAAGCGGAATCTTATTAAGAATAACAAGAGTTTTAAATATAAAACACAGAAAAGTGATTTCATAATTTCCAAAGCTTTGAAAATGTTACACATGGATATATAACAAGTAACAAAAACCCTACCACAGGTCAGTTAGTTCAGTGGGCAAGTATTGATTGAGCATTTTCTGTGTTCCTGACATCGTCCTAGGCACCAAGACACAGCAGTGAAAACAAAATAAGTCTTTTCTTCTCATGAAGTGAGAAAGACGGAGAAAATAAATGCATGAGAAAAGATGAGTAAATAATTCTAAATAGAGGAGCAAGAAGGATGGAGGGATCAGAGAAAGCAGAGAGGAACAAAGGAGACTGGATGAGGTGAGGAAATAGGCCATGCAAAAATTGGGGGAAGAATGTTTCTGAAAAAGGGACTAGCGTGTGTAAAGACACGCGAGAAAATTCTAGAGTTCCAGGCAATATGTTCATAGCATAGTGAGTCAGGACTTCAGGATTGCCTTAGAACCTGAATTTCATTGATTCATTGACATTAAAAAAATGAGGGAAATTTCTAACCTAAAGGCAAGTACAACAGAGCTCCTGTGTCATTTCAGCTATGTATGTGAATATGTGTAAAATTGTTCAGTTCCAGCAGCAAAGAGCCACTTAGAGAAAATCTTTTTTTTTTTTTAAGATTTCGAAGACCTAGATAGAATTATCTGTGTACCAATTACCCCTAAAGGCCTTGCAGAGGCTGTACAACTTGCTTGCAATTTAAGATCCAAATGGAGAGAAAGTGCTTTGATATTCAATTTTAGGAAATGGCTTCAAAAGCATTTACTTCTTTCCTTTTTCAATTAATTTTTAATTTTAGAAATAGATCATGAATACTTTATTTTTAAAAAGCATATACTTTGAAAGTGAAAAGATTTTCTTTGACCTAATAAGCAATCTTGATTCCTTCTCCAGCTTCTCCGAGATAGAACTACTTTGGATGAATATCCAGAATTCATGGATATTCTTATGTATGATTCTATGAGTCCATGCAGAATATACCATTTTTTATTTGTTTTTTAATGCAAATGCCATAATAATGCATAGAATATTCTGAAACATGCTTATTTCCCCTAATGTTTATTTTTATTTTTATAGTTGACTTATTATGTCATTATAGTTTCAGATGTACAACATAGTGATTCAAATATATAATATATATATAAAAGTATATATATATATACTTTTTCAGATTCTTTTCCCTTAGAGTTTATCACAAAAATAATGAGTATAGTTCCCTGTGCTACACAGTAGGTTGTTGTTGGTTACCTATTTTATATACAGTAGACATTTTAAAAATGAGGGAAATTTCTGACCTAAAGGCAAGTACAACAGAGCTTAACATGTATGTACATGTTAAGATTATATCCCCTATATAATTCCTTAACATGTTGCTGTGAGCTGGCCTTATTGTTACCAAGAGTCTTGACTCAGTCCTTTTAACTGCTCTGGAGTATTCCAAATCACAGTATATTTTTCCATTCCCTTGTGATGGACATTTAGATTGCTTCCAAGTTTTTACTGCTGCAAACAATGGATTTAATGAACGTTACTTATACTTGGTTCCTTGAGTACACAAGCAAATGTTTCTCTGATGCAGCAACCTTAAATCACCATCTTTTTTCAGTAGACATTCCGTCTTCCTCCATTCCCTCCTCCTCCACCAAGACAAAAATAAACACCACTGAGAGGATGCTGCTTGGGCTCTTTGACACCCAGGTCTGACACACAGGTCAAACCGAGTGCAGTTATTAAGGACCACTTGTTACCACCAAGCAGAGAAGTTCCAAGAAGAGAGGTCACCGCCCTCCAATCTTTGACTTCCATCCTGAGTTGAAGATGACCCTTCAGGAAAACATGTGGTGAAAAGTGTTTTGCCCTGTGAGCCAACAGAAAATTGGCCTCTGAGGTGACTTGTAACGGGATTTTGTAAGCCGTGAGCAGAACTGAACGGGTTCCGACGAGGCATGGGATTCAGAGTCGTAATAGAAAACATTTATTTGGCTCCAACTAAACATCCTAACACATGTTAGCATTTGCTGCCAATATGCTTCCTAATTAAGAGCTACATAAAATCATAGGAAATCCTGTATCCTGTCTTCATGCACTTTTCATGTATCTCTTGTTCCCTGGCCTTATTTCTCAAGTATTGCTACCACACACCCACCCACACACACACACACAAAACAGGTTGATTCAAAAGTCTTGTTTTACCAACCATGCAGTGTGGTGTCATTAACAAGATTAATGTACATTCCAAAACTCACCACCATGCCTTTTTTTTCATCCTAAAACAAATGCTGCTATTAAAAACTAATTTAAAAAGAAAAGAGCTAATAAGCACCCCCCCCAAATAAAAGAACAACCCCTCCCTTGGTAAAGTGTTGCCTGTAACTGATATAAAACTTCAAAATGTTTTTTAAAAATATCTTCTCTCTTGGATTGTCTGGACTATTGACCATGTTGGTATATTTTATCATGTTGAACAGATTTCAAGATGAAGGACAGACTAGAGTCTGGTTTTCCTCTTGGGTCTTCCTTAAATTAATGCTAATTTCATCTGAAAATATTTAGAGATAGACCTGTAAATCCTAAACCATCACTCTCCCATTATATGCAGTAGGCATAAGGTGATTACTGCACAGATAGAGATATGTATGATAACTCTAATTAAGGCTAGAATTTGTGTGAGTTACACTTAGAAACACTTGTTTTGTTTGGATGTAGTCTTTGACCTTACATAGCCAAACTAATTGCTTCCTTTCCCTACCATAAGGCAGAAGTTAAAAATCAAACAAAACAAAACAAAAAACACAGAAGAAGAAAAAAAAAAAAAGACCACTCCAGTCCATTATAAATTTCTCCCTCTAATTCTATTTTGTTTTCCCATACACTGAAATAGACTCTGAAATGGCACAAAAGAAATGAAGCCTGGGCCTGAAAAGTTATCTTTTTCCATAAGACACATTAATGATTTTCAGAATTAATTTTTTTTTTTTTTCAAATGAAACGCACATGCTCTCATTGCCCCTTTCCTGAGATGGCTTTGCACTCGTCTTCGTCTTTTTCCCCCTTCCAAATCTATTTATTTCTTGTTGTTCTTGGCCTGTCCTCACTTTCCATTTTTCATGATTAGTTCTTTATGATCGTGTGTTTCCTTTTTCTCCCCGCCGTGGCTGCCGGCCAGTTCTCTTCCAGCACTTGAACTTCCCTTTGCTAATGAAACAAGAGCTGCCTCCCTCCCTGGCTTTTGCCATCCAGCTGTTTCCTTTTTAAAATATACACTCATCTTTATTCAGTGAAGTTCCTGGGCAAACCTGACTTCTTTCACAGAAGAGTTAATAATCACAGGAGGAACTAAAAAGGTTTTAGGAGAAAGGCATATCTGGGAAATTTTGAGAGTGGGTGGAAGAAGGGTAAGTAGAAACTAAGTTTATTTTTGAAAGGTTCTGGGGGAAAAGAAAAAAAAAAGAACAAAGAACTGGGTCCATAATGTTTTATTCTTTGGGTGCTCTGGATGGCAAGTTGGTCCTGGAGGTCTCCCACACGTACACGGCATCTTAAAGTTCCCACTTCGCTTGCTTCACCTCTTGTGGCCACTTGAAAGTAGCCTAACCACCTCGGCAGACCTGGGTTGTATAGGATTAGGTGGTGAAAAGGTGCCAACTTGAGGTTCAGTCTGCCAAGTCAAGTCAATTTACTGTAATGCTTTGACTGTTCAACTTGGCTTTAATCCCTCTTCCATCTCCATCGTGCCCTTGACATCAGGGAAATTACCACCCAAAGTTAATGTCATCAGATGAACCCCGCTAACTATTTCAGAGAAGGGTTCCTGAACAAAACAACCTGTTTACTTCATAAGCTTTCAGATCCACCCCCCCCCAAATATTTCCAGAAAAATAAATAAGCCCAGAGGTATCCTCTTACAACTGGAGAGTGACTAATTCTTTTTTCTGTATTATAACTGATAAGACCTCATGTGACTGGGAATGAATACGTATTCTACCCAAGCATCAGTTGAGTATTTGTATGAAAGGCTTAATTGATTAGATAAAGAGGTTTATTAGATTAAGAGCTTTGAGTTTGAAAAAAAAAAAAGTCCTCTTTTAAAATCTGAGGAACTCTCCCTTCTCTAAAAATGTTTTTCCTGATATACGATTTCCAAAGGAATAATTTTTCCAACAGAAATAGAAAAGAAACAAAAACATAAAGGGGTAAAAAAAAAGCAAGAAGGAAACCAAAAAAAAAAAAAAGGATCACAAGAAAAAAATCGTAGCAATGTGTGGTGATGGATGTTAACCAGACTTATTGTGGTGATCATTCTGCAATATATACAAATATCTAATCATTATGTCATACACCTAAAATTAATACAACGCTTTTTGTCAATTATTTCTCAATGAAAATGTACTATCATGTGAGATAATCTTATTTGGAAACAATTATCAGGTGAGATAAAAATTAGCATTTTCAGTGGAAAGAAATGCGATTATAATAACTTAATACAGTGTGGATCTTCACCAATTACAAGCACTTTCGTAGATAGATGGATAGATACTCACACTTGAACTTCACAGTAACCGCATAAGACAGGGAAAGTTAGGGTCTTTGATAACAAGCCTTGAAATTTTCCAGGACAAATATTTTCTTGGAACAAAGCTCAAATCTGAATTTGCATTCTGGATATGCACCCTGGAGGCTGTCTTCTATGGGGGTTTCTTGGAAGATTCTCCTGTCTTAGAAGGAAGAGAGCTTGAGGAGGAGGGCAGATCTTAGCTATCATATAGTTCATTCTCCCATCAACTCTGGTAAGAATAATTCCAGAATCTCCCAATAAGAGACACATCCATGTCCTGCCCTTATATGTGGTTTCAGACCTAATGTTTATAAACCCAAGAATGGTCCTGTAAACACAAGTTCAACCAGAGGAGGAAGGCAGAACCACCTCAGGCCCAAAGCATGGGACTTGCTTGACTGTGATATTCACACCTGCCCCGCCACGTCACCTGACATCTTGGCTCCAAGTTCTTCCTGACCCTCGTTTCCTTTGCCTGTCTGAACCTTCCATACCCGCTGTGCTCTCTGCTTGCCTGCCTCCAGAGTTGTGACTCAGCACACCTCATCACACCTATGGTGACTAGCAGACACTATCCTGAGACAGATCCTGAAGGCTGGATTCCCTTTGTCCTTGTGGCCTCAAGGCCAGGAGCCCAGCAAATCACTCACAGTGGAAAGTCAAACCCTGAGAAGTCAGGCAGGTTGGAAAAAGATTTTCTGAGGCACTGCTAAACTCTCTAATCCCAAATTATGACTGCCATAATATCGACATAGGGCAAAGGGAGTTCCTGTTGTGGCACAGCAGAAATGAATCTGACTAGTATCCATGAGGTTGTAGGTTCAATCCCTGGCCTCACTCAGTGGGTCAGAGTTGACGTGAGTAGGTCACAGACATGGCTCAGATCCTGCATTGCTGTGGCTGTGGCTGTGGCTGTGGCTGGCAGCTGTAGGTAGCTATCATTAAACCCCTAGCCTGGAAACTTCCATACGCTGCTGTGAACTTTTTAGTGCAGAGTGGCCCTACAAAAAAAAAAAGAAAAGAAAAGAAAGAAAGAAACATAGCAATGCATAGGGAGAACCCTAAAACTTCATTCTGGTATCTCTCCTCTGAGGTCATCTATCAGGAGAAAAGATGTCAGTAGTAATTTATTTCTCAACTTTCTCTATTATCAATAATAGTTAATTATTTTTATTTTGAGAATAATCTTAACAGTGCCAATATGTCTTTTAAAGTGGATCTTCTTAAAATTAGCAGAAAATGCCACTCCTTATTGTTGCAGGATTGTACTGCTTTATTGGCAACAGGAATAAAACAGCAAAGAAGAATCTGATCCAGGAACATAGATGGATTTAACAAGAAGGTGATGGAATTTGAGATTCAGAAGCCCTCATAAGCACAGATTCCTTCCTGGAAGGGGCACTAGCAATTCTGTTTTCATTCTTTTATTAGAGGAAGGCCTCAAAATTATACGCTACTCAGGCCCCACAAAACCCAGATTTGTCCCAGTTAGTAAATTACGAGTTTATGTCAAGTGAAAGTCAAATGATGTTCCAGTATGCCGTGTGGACGAAAGCTTTGCACAAGTTTAAGCAGAGAAAAGTGCTGGAACTGTCTGATACACTGCATGGATGCCACAGGTATGCCAAAGTCAAGACATCTTCATCCTACCTGTTGGCACAATATTAATGCCATGAATGGCAATTCAATGTTAGTCAACCAACATCCATCAAGTTAAATCAGTGCTGTTAATTGGAATATTGTGTTTGCCATTTTGTTTGAATTCAATCCGTAAATTTGTTTTGGATTTTCAGTTGTTTCAAGGCCATAACTCAAGGACTGTGCCTACTTTCAGTTGTGTATGTACCTAGGTAATATTTGAAATAATTTAGATTTAGAGGAAGGAAGGGAGGAAGGAAGGTAGGAAGGAAGGAAGGAAGGAAGGAAGGAAGGAAGGAAGGAAGGAAGGAAGGAAGGAAGGGAGGGAGGGAGGGAGGGAGGGAAGGAGGGAGGGAGGGGAAGGAGAGAGGGAGAGAGGAAGTAAAGGGGAAGGAATCCTTTTCCAGAACCCCTATGACAATAACCATGCAGCCCAAGAATCCAAGATGGCCAAGCCACCCCTAGCTCTAACATTTTAAATCCACCCTAATCTGTTGCATCAATGCTACAACATGAGACCCTTCCCAAGCAGGAACACATTTATTCTACAAATATTTCCTATTGTGTTCAGAGCTCTGTGTCTGATTCTGAGAGATTTTGGTTTATTATTTGCTATCGCTTTCAAGAAGGATGGGGGTAAGGACATAACATTCTCAAGTTAAAAAACAACATACCTAAGTAAAAATAATCTCATTTATGTAATTGTTATAAATGCAATATAGGAAGACTGGTACAGTGCTCAAACTATGCTTTTCTTTAAGATTAAAATAACTTTGTTGGGGGAGGTTGTTTGTTTTGTTTTTGTTTTCGTTTGTTTTTTTTTTTTGCTACATTGGTGCCAGAAAATGTTTCATCCTCCATATTCTAATGTGTCTGCTCCTCGACCAACTCCCTCTGCAGTTTAATTTCAGAGCTACTCTGAGGAGGACAGGTAATTTTTGAAATTAGACTAAGCCAAACATAATTAGAAAGGAAAATTTCTGGGGGGAGAATCATAAGAGATATCCCCAAGGCCATCAACATGCTTTTGCCACATCTACTGCTTGAGTTTTTCCTCCACCTCCTTCCTTCACCAGTAATCGCCAAGCCAAGTGGTTGTGATTAAATCAACCCAAGTTACTGGCAGCGTGACAGACCCCTGAGAGTTGCTTCCTGGGTCTCAGGAATAAGCCTAGATTTTTTTCTATATCTACCACTATGTTTAATGCTCAGTGTTCTTTCTCCTCTTCATTTACTTCAAACTTGAGTGTATCTCGGGGCCCTTTCTCTCTGATCCAGGAAAGAGGGAAAGATTCTGTTTTATATCTACAGCTACCTCTGGGCTCCACAGCTGATTTTTGCCCCCTTGGTAACTTCATTCCCACCCCTCAGGGAATGAGCCCAGAAGTGAAAGCAAGTGTGGCTCATAGATTCTAATATTATAGAATATTACGGCTCAACAGGACCTGAGAAGTGATCTTGTCCAATGAGGCCCACAAAGGTTCCATTCCTTTGTCTACTTGACAAAAACTTTGATAAGACCTCCTTATCTCAAAGTTTGTTTCTAAATTTGATTTTCCAAATAATTACTGAATCCCTTCTACATTAAAACTAACAGCTGTACCATTCAAAGAAATATACTTCTTATTCATATGCTATTTGTTTATGAAAGAAATCAACCAATCTTCCAAAAGATACTATCCTTGATTCTACCTGTCCTCAGTAAGAGAACAGGTAGTATGAAAAAGGAAAATAGCCTTACATTAACATGCACTGGGATTTTAAACTCAACTCTTAGAAGAAGAATCCTCTATTTGTTTGGGCCCTCCTGTAAATCAGTGTTCCACTTGGCATTAGTCACTGTCATCAACCTGATTTATCCAGGGTTAAAATCCAAAGATGGGAGCTCCTGCTGTGGCAAATGGGTTAAAGATCTGGCTGCAGCTGCTTGGGTCACTGCAGAGGTGCAGGTAGGGTAAGGATCTAGCACTGTTGCAGCTGTGGTATAGTCATGGCTGCAGCTAGGGTTCGATCCCTGGCCCAGGAACTTCCATGTGCTGCAGGAGCAGGCAAAAAAGAAGAATTAAAAATGCCAAACTGAACAAGTCTGAAGGTTGTCATACAAAATGGAAGAAAGGACCACGGAGAGCTGGTTTTAGGCTGCTCAGTTCTCCCCCTGCCACTTCCTTTCCAGGCTTATTTCTATCTAGCTAATCTCTGTCCCACCCCCATGGTCCCATATATAGGAACAAGGGCATAACACAATCTCCAGGGATCACTAAAAATAGAAGAAGGAAAAGAATTTTTTAAAAAAATAGAGGAGTGCAATTTAACAATTTACAGTTCCAAGAGATCTGAATGTTAATTAAAATATAAATGAGTCCTTCATTACTGCTTTTATAAGGCTACCACTACACATAAAATGTAGACTTAGGTGTAAATTATATATATATGTCTGTGTGTATATATATATATATATATATATGTGTGTGTGTGTGTGTGTGTGTATGTATATACACACATATTCATTTCAATGTCCTTCTCTGAGAAAGTCAAAGTGCTTTCGTATATATGAATTTAAAATCATGAAACTCCAGTGCAGCAGAGAATAGTAGAGCAAGCAAGATATAGAAGCACCTAAAAGCATAGTCAGAAAGAAAACTGGATTCAAATCTATCTGAAACATTGGTATCTATATGATCTGGGGCAAAACCCTTCTGTTAGCTGCTGCTCAGAGCACAGTAGTCAAAACGCAATGTAAATTGGTTCAACCACTGTGGAGAACAGTATGGAGGTTCCTTGAAAAACTGAAAATAGAACTACCATATGATCCAGCAATCCCACTCCTGGACATATATCCAGAGAAAACTGTTAATTCAAAAAGATACATGCACCCTATTTACAATATCCAGGACATGGAAGCAACCTAAGTGTCCATCATCAGAGGAATGGATAAATAAGATGTGGTACATATATATATAATGGAATATTATACAGCCATAATAAAGAATGAAATAATGCCATTTGCAACTACATGGATGAACCTAGACATTATCATACTAAATGAAGTAAGCCAAACAAAGACAAATATCATGATATTGCTTCTATTTGGATTCAAAAACAAGATACAAATGAACTTATTTACTAAAGAGAAATAGAGATCCACAGACATGGAAAACAAATGCACGGTTACCTGAAGGGAAAGGGGGGTAGGCATAAACTTGAAGTTTGGGATTAACATATGCACACTACTATATAGAAAATAGATAAACAACCAAGACCTACTGTATAACATATGGAACTATATTCAATATTTTGTAATAATCTATAAGAGAAAATTATTATTATATAAAATTATTATATGAAAAAGTATATATATATCTGAAACAGTATGTTTTATACCTGAAACTAACACATATTGTGAATCAACTGTATTTCAATTAAAATAGAAACAACAACAACTAGGACTTCCTGCTATGGCCCAGTGCATTAAGAATCTAAGAGCTGGAGCACTGGGTTAAAGGATCCACCACTGCCACAGCTGTGGTATGGGTTGCACCTGTGGCTCAGATTCAGTCCCTGGCCTGGGAACTTCCACATGCCCCATGTGCAGCCATTAAAAAAAAAAAAGACATTTCTAGAAGTCAAGCATTGTATTTGATACACAATAGGTACTCAATAAATGGCAGATGGTTTATAAATATTATTACTATATGGGGGAGGGGAGCTGGGGCATAAGAAATTAACTAATTCAGAGTCATTCAAGCCCCAGTGGTATCACAATCATAACAAATGTTCTCAATGTACAGCATGGGCTGTTTTCATCCACATGACAGTACGCTCTGTTATGAGTTTATTTTCCCTGAACTGACCTGTTCCTATGACCCACATTGTCATCTCCCCAAACCTTCCCTCTTCCTTCACACACACACACACACACACACACACACACACTCTCTCTCTCTCTCTCTCTCACACCACTTAATTGCCTGTCGTTTTAGCTTCCCGAAGTAACCTCACAGAGCTAAATATAGCTCTGTCCTTCCCAACCAACAAGCCTTTAAAGGAGTTAAATTGCCTTGCTCTTTTACTCCCTACCCAAACTTGATCTCAAGCTCTATGAAAGAAAAGCACTGAGGGCCTTCTATGATCATCAAATGTTTAGCAACTGATGCGTTGTCCATTGCTCAAGAGGTTTTGTGTACTGCTACTTAATCCTTGTTTCAGTTACAACCCCTGTAGGGAAATTTGAGTCCTGTACACGAGTTCTTCATTTATTTCTGAGCCCAGATAATTCTAGGATTACCACTTAGAAAATTGGAAGAACAGACCTCTGCATAGTTACCAGGCAGACAATATTGAAAAAAGGGGCATGTAGATGACCGGTCTTGGTGACAAGGTTAGGGATAGCTATTGTGACTCAATCCCATTAGCAACAACATTACACTCATTAAGCAAACCCTAGAAGTGAAGAGAAACTTCGCCCTCCCACTCCCCCTCCCCATTTCCTCTCCTCCAGAAGGAAGGCTCCTTCAAACACAGGGGATTCCTGGCCCAGGAAATCCTTCTCCGGAGTAAATCACAGAGCACTCCCAGGACGAGCAGCTCCAAAACCAGAACATACTGCGAAGGACACACGCCATTCTCCAAAAATCTACCAGCGTACCCCATTCATAAGCTTCCTCTCTCTTATTTCTTCAGTGACCTTTATGGCTTGGAAAATATTCCTTTGTGTTAACGCAAACACAAACTATTCTGCAAGCATCATTCAAGAATTTAAGGATTCTATTAATCTGATGTCTTAATTGTTATTGAGAAGAGGAAACAGGAGTGCCTTTGTTTCCCGAATGACCACAGGCTTCTAAAAAGTGGCCCACAGAGTTGGGCGTTTGCATCTCAAATTGCAGGCAGCCCTGTGCAGTGGAACTTTAGAGTAACAAATTCCCAGACATTAAAAGAGGCATGGAAAGAGCAGAAAGTTGGGTAAATCCAAAGTGAACTGAAGAAGTTTTTCTCCCACATCTCCATTCATCTTGAAGACAGTTTTAAGATAATGATTAACAAATGTATATTTCAAGACTAAAGACGTTAATTGGGCTAGCAAATAGTGAAGCCACACACACACACACACACACAATGCTGACCATGCATCAAAAAAGAAAGAAAAAAATCTTGTAATAAGAAAGAAATAAAAATCAGTGTTATTTAATGATAGTATACTATGAACTTACTATTTATGAGGCATTGAGAATCCAGGCACAGAAAAAGAAGTAAGATTTAACTACTGTCTCCTAAGTGTTTACTTTCTATTAGGAAAGGATAAATCAAGTACAGAAATCTCTATAATACAGGCTAAATAAAAGAAATGCTACCCCAAAGGGAGAGAAGACATCCAACTGACCTGAGAGAAAGGCATATGGAACCAAAAATACCTCCATGGAGTTGAGCTTTAGGAACCTGGCAAAAATTGATCTTGGAAAGAAGATTGAATATTCTGGTTGAAGAAATAAAGATACGCTAAGATAGAGAGGTAGACAGATATGAAGAGTTTCAGGGAAATTGAGCAATATTTTGGATTGAGCATAGGATGTTTATGAGTTTAGTGAAAACAGAAAAAAAATAGATTATGGGTATCTTGAAAAGAATAGTTTACACTTAATTTGAGAGTTAACTAATAACTGATAGTTTCTGAGCCCTGAAATACTGTGATCTGAGATAATTTTTGTGAAGAAATATACAGTAGTAGGCAAAGAAACGCACTCATTTATGCCCTCATTCAAGAGATGTTAAGTGAACACTTACCATGTGCCAATCCTTGGGCCAATGTAGTCTAGCTGGGAAGGAAAAGTTATAGTATGTGAACCTTGCATAAAAGAAACAAATAGATAAAAGAAGTAGGATCTATAGGACTTGAGAACTTACCGAGGATAAGTGAGGAAAGTGGAGGAGAAAGGTGAACTTCAAGTTTTGGGGCCAAAGATAATGAGAAAAGGGGTGGGATGGGGGCAGGGAAGTACAGGTGTTGGGGAGTTAGGAAGGGAGATAGTGGGAGGAGCAGCTGGGACAGGGTGACAGGAAGAGAAGGAACTGAGCTGGTACAGGTGTTGATGCATACTTGACCCAGACTTTGGACACATGTGCAGAGAATACAGCCAGTAACTGGAATAGATGGGAAGGAGCTGGCAGAGGGAAGAGAAGGAAAAATGCCAGGAGCTAGAGAATACCCACATCACAAAAATAAATAAATAAACAGCCTTAAGGAGACCAAGGGAAAACAAGCTTAAAGGAAATTGATCTTCCTTAAGATGGAAATTAATGCACAGTGACAATTTTAATTTTTAAACTGTCTCTGATGAGGGTTTAAAAGTCTCAAAAAGACTCCATCTAGACAAGTCTAAAATGTTATATATCCATCCAAGAGATTCCACTTCCGTTGATAAAATACTGAGAAACTGCTCAGAATTTATACGGGGTTTGTTGATGGTGGTTTTTTCTCTCCCAGGAGGAACTAGCAAATTATAGCAGCCTTTTGAAAAAGTATCCGTGAACAGAAAAAGATGCATTTTTTTTCTACCCTGAGCAATTACTCACTACTAAGGATTTACAAGTATTTCACACATCTTCCATGAAACGTTACTGTTTCTAGATTTGTAAAGAAGTAGAGTGGATGGATTTTCTCTCTCTCTAGCTCTTACTTCAACACTTTACTACCTTACTGTTACCAAGTTTTGAATCTTCCTGAAGCAAAAGTTTAATTTATATATATATATATGTTTTATATATAACAATATGTGTATATCTATATGTTATATATAGATATATGTGTGTATATAAATTATATACAGAGAGAAGTAGATATAGATGATGTATATAGATAGGTAGATATAGTGTTTGACAGGAATCCATGGCCTTTAGGTCTTCCCCTCCAGAGGAATGGATGTTGAGTTCTGGGCAGAATTAATTTCGTTCAATGGTGTTTGAGGTTGGCAGCAGAAATGTCATTTGAAATTTACCAAGATAGGCTGAGAGCTGAACAAATTATAATCCAGGTACCTCACCTTTACTCTACCAGCTACTTCTTCCCCATCCCCTGCCGCCTTCCAGTTTATTTACTGAGTCAATTAACAAAAGATAACCTCCCATTGTGCAAGCATCAATAAATCAATCGTGTTAATACTATCTTGGAATGTCCCCCACTATTGACTTTCATATTGTTTACATTAGGCACTTGAGAAAGCCAGAGCCCTTGAGCCGGCTTGTTTTGGCGTTAATGGATTCTGGAGGAGCCATTAATACATAGAACCCTCTTGACAAAATATTTCGGTTTCTCTAAAGTTCACCTGCTTTCTGAACATTGGCAGCACCCTCTCCTCCCTCCAGCACGATCCTGCCCCTCTGAGTCTGATGAACACTTAGGAAGGCAAACATTTCTGAGCAGTAATGGAACAGCCACTTAGGGCACACCTCCTTCTTTGTGATTTGAATAATCTATTTCCACCCACCCCAGCCCCCCACTGTCAACAACCCTCAACAATCTAGGGAATCAAATTAATCTTCAATTATGTGAAAGAATTTCAGGAACGAACGCAGCTCAAATTACCGAGTAACTTGTTGTTGTGAAAAGATTCCTACCGCAAGCAGCCTGAATGCAAGGACGTTTTCGTTGATTTCTTTTTTCTCCCCCAACAACATACGGGAGATCTTTCCAACTGCCGATCATCTCTGCATGGGGAATCTCAAAAATTTTGAAAGCTAGCCTTAAAAGGAATGCAAACAAAGAAAAAAGAAAAAAAAAAGAAAATCTCTCTGTATGTCTTCCAGCTTTATAAAACTAAGGTAAATATAATAAAGTTGGATTTTAATGTTTTGGGTTTTGTTTTTAATACTTCCTTTTTAACAACAACAGAAATACTTAGAGACCAGATTTTCTCTTAGGAGTGGGACTCTGTTTCCAGACTAAGGTACTTTGTGAAGGCACTAGATGACAGGGATTTAAAAGGAAGGAAGGGGGGGTGGGAATCCACCAGTCCTGAAACTTCTAAAGTTTCAGATTTCAGTGCTGGCTGCAGACCTGGGCAAAGTTCACTGCTCCCTTTTCACGACATGCTACATACTTTTCAAGTTCCCACTTGCTTCTTAGAGAGGAAAAAATGTGGCCTCTGAGTTCAGGTTGCTAAGGACAGGCTGAGCCAATTTAACCATGCATTCCTTTTCTAAAAGATAGGCTGCTTGTTGTTGTTTTTTCCGCTGTAAATACCAGAAAGTCTTGATCCTCCTGACTCTAAACAAATACTTCTGCAACAACTTTGAAGCCCTCTTTCGTGCACGGTGGGAAATCAATTATTTCATTCAGTCACTTTTGCGGCCTGAGTCAGAAGTCTTGACAAAATAGATATCATTCTACTTTGCAGCACATCTTATCAGACACTTGGCTTCATTTTTCTCTTCATAATGATGGGTATTTAAAATGCACATGGCTATTGGATGAGAAAAGAAAACTCTCATTGTTTAAAGTCTTTTTTTTTTTAACTTTCTTTTTTTTCCTTTTACTTTGACCTCTTGGTATATGTCTACTTAAGGGTGTTTTGAAGAGGGTGAAAGAAACAGACAAGACTTTGAAAGGAAAAACAGACGTCTAATTGGCTGTCTCTTGCAGCCCTTCAGTGACCCTGTACTGAATACCTCTAATGGACATGTGTGATCTTGGAGCCTCCATGTGATAAACAAATTTTAGACCTTCAACTTGTTTTTGCAGCAGAATTCTTTATCCTCGTCAAAAAGGATTTCCTAAATGAATAAGCCATTAGCACAGGTATACTTTAAATGAATGAATAAGAGATTAGCAAAAATACCTCATACAAGATGGAGTTAAGGTAGTTTTCCAATTTTATAGACATAATTATTTTAAAAAAAGGAATTTGGGTCAACATCACTTTTAGTTCATGTCAGTGTATCATTTTACATGATACTATAAAAAGCCAAATCTATTTGCATTCCTAACAATAGTTATATCCTGAATAGTAAATAGTAAATCCTGAAAGCTCAGAAAGTCAGTCAGGAAGCAATCATCTTTACTCCTAAAATTAATAATTCTCATTACATTGTTTATGTGCAACCTTAGAACTTCTTGCTCTGTAAACCATCTTGGGTCAGGGTGGAAAATAGGAAGAGTCCATTCAAATTCTTTCACACTTCCAAAACACACATGAGATGATTGAAGTTTTTATTAAGTGACATGGAAGTGGGGGAGGTTATGGGGATTATCCCCTATGCCTACTGTGGAGAAAATGCTAGAAGCCTTACTCCACCAGAGAGCTATGGCTTTCCTCCTTCTCCTTAAATTCTTGGGAATAACTGTGGTCCCATCACTCCCCATTTTCCTACTAGCTCCCTCTCTATTATTCCTTCCTCCCTTCCATGTTGACTTTTTTCAACTCCTCATCTAACATCAACAAGGTCTGTCTTGATATTGCTCTGTGCATCTACCAGCTCCTCTTTCGGTAATCATCTCTTCACAGGCCCATAGCCACTTAAATATTATGGTTTCACATTCTTATCACTAAGGCTTTTGGACTTATAGAAAGGCAGAGACCAATGCCACATTTTGAGAGTCCAGTATATGAAATAATAAAGATACCCAAACAAGGATTTATTTCACCCAAACAAGGCTTAAAAAATGGATTAGGTTTTAATACTTAAAATTCATTAATGTCATCCATAAATGTTCAAATTGAGAATGTTATTCTAGTTATAGTATATCTTTATGTGGAAATAATGCCAAAACTCTATATTCCAGGCATGAATGTGGAGTTCATGTCCATCTGGCTGTCCTGACCTCCCGACCCCTGAAAGCATCCCTATATCATATCCTGCTTATAGTCAAAGATTAATGTGGTCAAATAAAAAGGGCACTGGACTGGAAGCCACGGGGATGCCAAGAGGTTCTATCTTATCTGAGCCTTGGTCTCCTCATCTGGGAAATGAAGATGTTGCCATAAATGATCTCCTCTAGTGCCCTTCTGTGGATTCACCATTTGCTTACCACTCCAAGACATCTTTTCTAGCCAGGCAACAGAGAAAACAAGGGGAAGCAATCAGACACCAGTAAGGATAAGCAGACTCGAAAACACAAAAGTCAGAGACAACAGTACAGGACGAGAGTTATACCCAGGGGATAGGGACATGTGGAGGTCTACTTTCACATCTCTCTTCTCAATAGTGGTCAAGATGGACTTGGAGAACAGTCATACAGCATCATATGACCCCCACACCAGTCCTAGAGTATTCTCACAGCTAACCCGGTATTCAGCATCACCTGGTAGGTGATTACAGTTCGCAGGAAGAATTATGTCGTTGCTTAATGCTTTTGGTGTGACCCATTTCCCATGACAAAGCAAAGATCTTTCCTCTTCTCACTTTCCCATATGGGGAAAACATTAAAGTAGTATTACGACAAGTCAGCACCTATGCAAGTTATAGTTAATAAAGCACCCTGAGAAGTAAATCCAAGATCCAAGATCAAGAGAGATCAAGGAGAAAGAAAATACTTTTTTACCTATTGTCAAGGCTAGCTAACATTAATGATTAAAATATTGTGCTCTTTATTCTCGGATTTCAACAACACTCATGGTGGAAGCCTCAGGCATTAAATTGAAGAGAACACTGATTGTTAGAACAAGAAAACATCTAAGCATCTATTAGTTCAGCCTTCCGTGAAAAGTCGGAATTCCTTCAATGAAACTCTCATGTATGCCTATCTAGCTTCTCCCTGATAATAACAACAATAATAACGGTGATAACTGTAATGAAAATAATAAAAGCACTATTTCACACTTACTATGTCACCAGACCTGTGCCAGTATATTGAACACTGATTGCAAACCTGCACCTCTCCTAACATTAACTTATTGAATGCTTACAATGCCACCTCTAATTTTATCAAATGAGTCAACTGAATTCTACAAGAAAGGGTTAAGTAACTTGCAATAAGTCACACATCTAGCTAGGAGCTAGGGAATTTAACTAAACAGACTAGTTCTGGAACCTGTCCCTTTAACCCTATGCTACCAGATGGGACGGGGAGAGAGACAAGGTAAACATAGAGTCTGTTTCAACTCTTCTTCATTGAAAGATCTTTTGTTTTCTAAGGCAAACATGCCTCCTTTTTTCATTTGATTCGCAAGCCTTGCACAGGATAATTATTATTCTTTCTTCAGTTTGATCATCTTATATCAGGGCTTGGCAAACCAGTGTCTGTTCTCATGTGGCTCATGAGCCAGGGATGGATTTAAAATTTTCAGATCATATAAAAAATCAAAAGAAGAGTAATACGCACATGAAAATCATCTGAAATTCAAACCTCCACCCATAAGTAAAATTTTATTGGAACACAACCACACACTTCTTCGTTTATGTATTGTCTCTGTCTATGACCGCTTCCACCCTACTACAAGGTCAGAACTGAGCACTGACAACAAGGACCATTTGGCCCAGCAAAGACTAAAACATTTACTAACTCATCCATTATGAAAAACGTTTGCTGCCCCTTACTTTCAATATTTAAGTGTGGTTCTCATGTCCTTTCTTCGATGCTCTCTTTTATGGTAACTATCTCAAATCCTCCTCCCTCTCCTCAGCTCACAGCAACCTAAGAACTGTTCTCTGGAGTTTCTTTGGAATCACACATTCCACCCCTCTCAAAGTAAACCATGGAATACTACTCAGCAATTAAAAGGAATAAACTACCCAGACATCCAGCAACAAGGATGAATCTCCAAAGCATTATGCTAAGTGAAAAAGCCTTCCCCAAAGCATTCTTGTGGTATGATGATATGTATAAGAAATTCTAAAGCAGACAAAACTCACCTACAGTGAAAATAACATCAGAACAATGGTTGTCTATGGGAGAATAGAGGAGGAATTAGCTAGGATGGAGATTTAAACTTTGAGATTTTGGAAATATTGCAAATCTTGGCAATAGTTCCAGTTACATAATGATATATATTTGCCAAAATAAATATACCCTTATAATTTTTACATGACACTGCATCTGTCTCCAGAAAAAAAAAAAAAAAAAGTCTTGTAAACAAATATTGAACTCCAGTTAATGATCTGCGTGCTGAAATAGGAGCGAAAGGTATCAATACCTGGCAATTAATTTTGAAATGCATCCCAAAATTATCATGATCAGATGATTGGATAGAAGGATGGACAGAAGGCAAGATAGGGGATAGAACAAGAAGAGTAAAATGTTCATTGTGGATTCTAGATACGGCTGTGTGGACATTCACTAATTCAACTCCCATGGTCAAAATTTTTCATAGAAAACTTTTATTCTTGAAAATAAAACTTTCATAATAAAATGAGAAGGAGGGAGGGGATAAAGTAATGCCTAGTGTGAAACAAACTACTCTAAATGTTGCACCAAGTGACAATATGATTTCCCTTCCCTTGGAAGGCATTTTCTTGTTAACATTTATTTTCTTTTAATGCATCTATTTGGATACTCAAGTGCCCCTTAGATTTACCCAAAGAGATACGTCAGTTATATATCACCATTTGGGACTAGTGATAAGAATGTATTCAATGACAGAAGCTAACCTCACCACAAGAAGCCAACTTTCTGCACACTGTTTAAATTCTGGGTCAGGAGCTTCTTATAAAAAGATGCATAAAATGAAAAGCATAAATATCCCCAATAAGATGCTTCCATCAAATTCATTTGTGCAAAGCAGTATAAATTCCACAAGCAAGTTTACACTCTTGTCTCTTGAAGTTGTAGGAAAAGGAGGAATGCGTTTGATCATGGCTGAATTCCTGGCCTCTTTAACCTCACCAGTAGGTTGTCATGTATTTCTCATACTATGGTTCACTATCATTTGACAAACAATACGCTTGCCACTGTTACAAACATCAGATGAGCATGTGTGCAAGATAAAAATTTGAAGAAAGTTCTCAAAATATGCAGCCTAATCTCTGGATTAACTGTTTCTTAAAAAGGCCTCTGCAATGTATAATCTGCAGTCTGATTTTGTTGCTTTAATGCAATGCCAATATTAGTAGCAATAACATAATTTTGCTTCAACTACTTGGAGATCAATTAGCTGGAAAATTCTGCCATTTCTGAATGAAAGCTAAGAACCAAGGAAGTAAACAAGAGAAATCCTGAAGAGCAGTCAGAAAAGCTGGGAGAACATCAGAGCACCAAGCTCCTATATTCACTTCTGGAAGAATCTCTAGAGCCAACACTCAAAATCCTACGATCCTCCCCTTGTGGGGAATATTCTAACAAGCCTAGATTACCAGCTCAGACCTTAGCAGAGGTGGCATGTAGGCAAGCCCAGTAAAAGCAGCAAGAATGAGAAGAAAAATTAGCCACCATTCAAACCTCAAAGCACATGATGGAGTTTCTGCTGTGGCACAAAGCAATCAGTGGCATCTCTGGAGCACTGAGGCACAGGTTCTATTCCTGGCCCTGCACAGTGGGTTAAGGATCAGGCATTGCTTCAGCTGCAGTGTAAGTCACAACCACAACTCAGATCTGATCCCTGGCCTGGAACTTAAATTTGGTGCTGGGAAGCCAAAAAAAAGAAAAAAATTAAAAAGTGCACTAAAATTGGGGAGGATAAATTTATGGGCAAAAAAGGGCCCACCTTGGAGTTCCTATTGTGGCGAAGCAGAAACAAATCCAGCTAGTATCCATGAGGATGCAGGTTCGATCCTTGGCCTCAATCAGCGTGTCAGAGATCCGGCATCGCTGTGAGCTGTAGTGCAGGTCGCAGATGCAGCTTGGATCCCTCCTTGCTGTGGCCGTGGGGTTGGCCATCAGCTGCAGCTCCAATTCCACCCCTAGCCTGGGAACTTCCATATGCTGCAAGTGTGGTCCTAAAAAGCAAAAAAAATAATTTTTTTTTTAAAAAAGCCCACCTTAATATTACCAATGAAACGATGGTTCCACAAGGTATTAAAGATAGTCCTTAAAAATACAAAAGGGGAGGGGCTATTATCCAACATCCTTAGGAAATAATAGTGATATCATTAATGCTGCAACATTTCTCTTACAACTCCATCGACCTCTGAAAAGAACATCAGATTTTTTGTTTTGGTTTTTTTTCCCTCCCTTTTCCCATTCCCAGAATCTTACTGACGCCGTTCTCTTTTTTCGTCATGGCAATGTCCCTCAATCTGCCTGAATCTTCTGCTCTAGGCCGGCTCTGAACTTCTCCCACACCCTCCTTCACCCAGATGTTTCCTCTCCTGCCCCTAAACTCATATTCCCTTTGCACAGCAATCTGTTGTGTACCAATTCCAGGCAATGTTTTTAGTGTCTGAGGACAACTTCCAAATCATCCACATGTTCCCTTCCCTCCCTTTTCACTTCCGTCTTTGTTTTCCCATCTTTTTCCTCTTCAAACAGCATGCCAAGCAGTCTATGTTCAGACACCATTTGTAAGCCCTCCTGCATTTCCTCTTTATTTCACAGCTTCGCCCTGTTTTTCTTCTTTTGCTCAAACCCCATGCTTCAGCTGAGACCCACCTAAAAATCCCCACTCCTTTCCCATTGGCACAACCCTCAGCACTTGACTTTCAACGTACGTATTTCCTGAGTGACCCCACCAGCCTGCATGGGGGCAAAATACATTGCTTTATTCCTCTTCTCTGGCCAGCCCCTGAGTGTGAGGCTCTGAGCCACCTTGATGGATAATGTTCCTCTTCTGAGCACTAGACTTTGAGCCAATAGATCTGTGTTCAACCTTGAACTCTGCCTCTTACTCACATTTTTGCCCCATCACTTAACTTCTCTCAGCCTCTGTTTCCACATTCATAAAAAAAGGCAGTAATACTTGGGGCCAACCCCTACAGGGTTGGGTGGAGCCAATGGTGTCATGCTTATACAAGCTCTTGGTCAGCCGAAGGATGTGACAGTTTTCTTCCTCCACCTGGAAAGCTTTGTGCCTATTGAAATCCTGAGAGGAGAACTTCATTCTCTTTCACAGTCTCAATCTCGTCTCATTATCACAGGTATTTGCTCATCCTCCACATACCACCACTAAATTCCCTAGCTGAGAATAAATTAATTTCCGGTACTGCTGTTTTAGCAGAACATAGACTTGTCAGTGGGGAGCCTGAGAGAAAAGTGGTTAAGTGCAGACTCAGATTTGGGGGCTGAAAGCCTGGCTCCATCACTTGCTAGATGTAGGAGTCAGAAATGTCTACTTAGTCTTGATGTCCTCAAAGTTCTAACCTTTTCAGGATAGCAGTAAGCACCCACTGCAGAAGGGGATGGGGGGAGTTCCCACTGTGGCTCAGCAGGTTATGAACCCAACTAGTATCCATGAGGATGCAGGTTCGATCCCTGGCCCTGCTCAGTGGGTTAAGGATCCAGTGTTGCCATGGCTGTGGCATAGGCTGGCAGCTCCAGCTGCAATTCAACCCCTAGCCTGGGAACCTCCATTTTTAAAAAGACAAAAAAAAAAAAAAAAGAGACGAAGAAGATGGAATGGTTATAGGGCAGTCAAATGGTATTAAATCTCAGCATATGCAGTGCCCAGCCCACAGGAAGCTCTCAGTGACATCTGCCCCTCACTGATCTGTGATGACCTGCCTTTTCTGCCTCGATCTCCTTTTCTGTCTTAGTTTCTTCCATTCTTCCATTCTCCTTGTCCTTCTGTCTCCCATCTCCCCCCGTCACCCCATGGGCAGTGGTAGCTGGCGCCCACACCGTCCCCCCACCAACCCAGTGAAATCCCAGGGGGATGTTCAGACTTTGAAGCATCCGTCCGGAAGGTCTGCTCCCCCTTCACCTCTTCTCTTGCTGGTTCCCCCCTCCTCCAGATTCCTTTCTGGCATTCTCCCTGTGTTTTCACTGTCTTCCTGATTAGAGTGTATGTCAGAGTGGCAGGATAATTTACTGATATATTAATTTGTGTTTTTATCTTGGCGTTTGCCGGCTCTCTGCTCCATAAAGGAAGCCAGGCCTTTCTGTGCCCCTGCCTCAGGGGAGGTTTGTGTTAAGAGGCCAAAGCCAAGACACCTGGCTTTTGTTTCCCCCAAAGTTCTGGGAGGAGATAATGCCAGCCAGGAAGAAGAGAGAAGCTGGTGCCCGTTGAGAGCAGAGAGACGGGGGGAAGAGGGAGGGGGAGAGAGAGCTTTTGATGGATGGGAAGGGAGTGAGGGCCAAGAGACCAGGCTGCCAGCAGGCCTTGGCTCCTACCCATGGTCACCCCCTAGGGAAGTGGCTGGGCCACAAAGCAAATGGATTTAAGGCATGTCTAGATAACTAGATCCTAAGCCCAAGCCACTGGGCTCAGCAAACATCCCACTGATCATTCCCTGCACCGGTGCTTTCATGGGCAGCAAAGCCACAGACATGGTAAAGCCCATGCCTGCCAAGACAGCAGCAACCAGAGGAGACAAGGACAGGGACAGAGCAAAACAATACATCCTAACTCCTAACATCTACGGCCCCACTCAGACTCTGGGCCAAGCACTAGTCTAGGATCTTTACAAGCATAAGAACTGTTGCTCCCCAAGACAACCTTCTATTTCCACATACACAAAGAAGTAGGCACAGAGAAATCAAGCAACTTATTCAAGATCACATAGCTAGGACGTGGTGAAGTCAGGAGTCCAATTCACATGGAAATATAAAAAGGGGCCACCAGTTTCTTGCAGAATGCCTTGAACTACTGCATGAGCCAAACAATAACAACCCCCAAACTGAAAACACCCAGCCCTGTGAGTACCAATGAGAGGGAAACTGATAACAGACCTGCTTCCTTTTCACTGAGGAGCCTCCTTCTAGTATGAGCAGCTCCGCCACCCCTGCTGAGTTATATTTCGATGATGGAAATACGGTCTTGATTCAGAAGAAGCAAAGGTGCATATGTTCAGAGTGTAAAGAGTCAAGCAGACAGACGTGCCTGGAATTCCAGTTCTTCCCCTTCTATTTTGCCTGTTTCCTAACTTCCCTGTACTTGACTTGACCTTGCCAAGTCTGTTTTCTCAGCCATAAAACCAAGATAAAGGAATCACCTAGCTCAGCAGTTAGACTCAATGGATAATTGTGCAATAATTAGGAGTTATTATGATCGTCATGGTCATTGTCATTGTTATCCCAGTGGTCCATCCTACTTAGTCTTACTGCTACGCAGCTGCCTTGGGGAGGAGACACATGAGGTATCTTTCAGTGCAACATGGTAAGGGCTATAAATGGGGTAACCCCAGTGTCCCCTGGGGGCCCAGGGCAGGGGCCTCAAAGGAAACTGCAGGGTGGGAATGAGGGCAGGTTTCCTGCAGAAGTTAATGGCCCGAGTCTTTATAAACGATGGTAACCTCTGCCTCACAGTGGGACGGGATCTAGGATCCTCCCCACGCCCCTTTCCAGCCCTTATGAAAGGCTCATGGGCCAGAGCACACCCCTGACATGGCTCCAGCAGTTAATTTGAGTGTTTTGAGCAATGCGGAACTTGCATCATACTGGGCCATGGACCAAGCCAGCAGAGGAGAAGCCAAGACAGCTCAGAGCTGCTGGCGCATTCTATAAACCCAAGTTTCCAGGGCTGCCTTGAATAAGATGTGTGAAGGAACATTCTTCATGTGTCAATAAAGCTCATTGACCATGTGACATAAAGAGGAAATGTAAACGTGGGATCCCGATTGGCACAGTTCAAAGCCTCTGATTTTGATACCCAGATATAGCTCTGCAAGCTATTAAGAGTACTACGCTTCCAAAATCCAGAGGTTGTGAAGGAATGCCTGCTTTGCACATCAGAGGGAAAAATAGAGCCGTGAAGAGTGGTCTTGGGAAAATACTCTGCTTGGTTCCCACAGCCAAATATACACATTCAGTGAGATCAAGAATCAACTCAACTGTTCTACTTAGCTATAATTTCAAATTCCCCTAATAGACATTCAGTGTCCAAAGAAAATGATGTGGTTTTTGACCACTTTTCCCCCTTAGAAGCACAGGGCTGACATGAAATTGTGATGCTAGCCTTACCTTTGAATTGCTTCTTAGCTCATGTCATTGTAAACTTAGCATAAAAACCTGTTCTCTGTGTTTCCTTGGAAAGCCTGTGCTCTGTGGCTGGCGCAATGATTGAGTCCACTTGTCTATTCTAAGACACCAGAGGATCTCGCTAAGTCAGAACACCCCACATCTTGCCCATAGAACTATTTATTACCAAACTCAGTGGGGAAGACAAGCTGAGCTATCATTTAGCCAAGAAAACCTGAGCGGCATTTATGTGCATGAAGTAGAGCCTGGCCGTCCACACAGAAACAGGGCTGGGAGCAAACGCATCACACAATCCAGGCAAATCCCCTCAGCACCACAGCACTGGAGCCAAGTGAGTGCGTGGTCCAAGGCTCCAGAACGGTTATCTTCTCCCTAGCCCCCATCCCAACCCTCAAAGATTACGAATACAATCGCTTGTGACAGATTGCTCCCCCGTCTTCCGCCTTAAATTCTATATGATAAATTCAACACGAAGTGACAGTCACAGCAAGTGTTCAGGGCTGTATCTAAAAAAACTAATTTTACTGAAGTTGGAACTCAATGAACGAGAAAATGTGAATGTACACCTAGGGCATATCTCAAAACTTTAATCTCTATGAATGCCATAATGGTTATTTATGGCCAGGATGATATTAATATTTTAAAATATTTCAATAAAGAAGCGCCGTGAGACTTTAAAATTGTATTATGCAAAGATAATAATCTTTCAATGGGTGCTTCCCTGTGCTGGTATGTTAATGGAGCAAAGAAAAGAAAAACGGCTGCTTTTGTCATCTGAGCAGCGGCTATAGCAAGATGATCCCGTGCTTCATTTCTAAGGAATAGCTCTTCTTCTTCTTCTTTTTTTTTTTTTTATTATTTGGGGGTGAAAAAAATGTCTTGAGCTGCTATTGTCTGTTTAAATTAGGTAAATGCAATTAAGACGAGTCAAATATACACAGGCTCCAATGATGGGTAAAATTAAGGTCACCAGTTGCAGCCCTAATCCAGCTGCATTGCTTAATCTGGGCTTTAGCCATTACAAGTGAGCAGAATGGTAATGTCTTGCTAGTTTGGGGGTTAATGTAGACTGACTGGGTAACTAGAAATAAATCCTGCAGGCTTGCTCCAACCAGCAAGTGCTTAACACTGACATTTTAAAAAAAAGGAAAATTGGGTTCCATTCCCCAGGACTGGTCCTTGCTTTTCCCTCTACCTAAGCGCAGAAGCAAAAGAATTCTTTTTCCTGGCCATTTTTTTTGTTTGTTTCCCTCCAGAGGAGTCTTGCTTTTGCCATTTGTGTATTTCTCTTGCTCATTCCAAAACTGAAAGTTCTGCGTCTTAATCCTCTTAAAACAAGAGCGCTTGTCTTTCTTTTCATATGCATACAAATTATATTTGTGCTGCCTGATATTGTTACTTTGTAAAGGAATTGGTTCAGGTAGTCAGAAGATATGACGAAAACATTGTGCATATGGAAAAAAAAAAAAAAAAAGGTTGACATTTACAGCCGAGAGAGAGGTACAGAATTGCAAAGGTCATCAATGAGTAAACAGATATTAATGGTTAGCCGGATAACTGGTACATAAACAGGTCACATTAATAATTAACACCAGGAAAAACTTAGCACTTTCAACCAAGCTCAGGAAAGTTAGGTGCCGAGGAAATTCCCCAGAAGTAGATGAGAATGCCATGCTGATTTCTGGTTGCTAGAGAGCAAAAAGGCCCTGCTCCATTTTTATGTTTCTCACGTATTCACCAAAAATCAGTTCTGAGATGGAAATGATAAGAAGTAAGAGGGATCGTGGAAGAAAAACTTCTCAGTGACTATTTATTTGCAAAGTGATACTTGGCCTAACACTGCCTATTTGCTTTCCTTCCATGACAGTGTGTAAAATTGCTCAAGAAATTTATTTTATCACTAACCTACCAAGTCTCTCTAAAAGTATTAGCTCGGTCACTTTGTTATTTTGCCCGCATGTTACATTAAACCTTGTGAGCTGAGAGGGTTAAATTTTGCATGTGCTGATGGGCATTCACCACCATTTTTTGTAGTTGTTTTGCAAAGACTATTTTTTTAGAGCAGTTTAGGTTCACAGTAACATTGAGGGGAAGATATCCAGAATTCTGTATATCTCCTGCTCCTACACATGAAGAGCCTCTACCATGATCAACATCCCCCACTAGAGCGGTGCATTTATTCCAGGCGATGAGCCTACATTGACTCATCGTAACTACGCAAAGTCCATAGTTTACCTTAGGGTTCATTCTTCGTGTTGTGCATTCTCTAGGTTGGGGCAAATGTACAATGGCAGATATCAATCATTATAGTATCATATAGAATATTTTCACTGCCCTAAAAATTCTATGCACCCCACCTATTTCCCTCTCCCCGACATTTCAACCCCTGGTAACCACGGATCTTTTTATCTTCCCTAAAGTTTTTCCTTCTCCAGAATGTCACAGAGTTAGAATCGTCCAATATGTAACCTTTTCAGGCTAGCTTCTTTCACTTTAGTAATATGGAAGATACCTCCTGCCTCTCTTCTGATGGGTTGATAGCTCATTACCTTTTTGTGCTGAATGATTTTTCATTGTCTGGATGTACCACAATTTATTTATCCCTTCACCTGCTGAAGGACAACTAGGTCACTTCCAAATTTGGGCAAAGATGACTAAATGTGCTATAAGCATTCCCGAGCAGGTTTTTTGTTTGGCTATAAGTTTCATCTCTGCTTTTTATAGGGGAAAATCAAAGCTGGACCTGTGGTTATGAAGGCAAAGGCATGGGGTGCCAGGCAAAGAAACTTCATGAGTGAGGTGCTCTCCTACCCCCACCCCCAACCCGACTTCTCACCATGGGGGAACTGGGAGCAAATGTACCTGAGCCTTTCAGCATGTCATCCTCTTAAGCCTAGAGCACCACATTTTTTAATTTTTTTTAAAGACAGCAGATTTTATGTAAAAATCTCTAGATTCCTGGACTTTTAAATGTTGACAACTCACCGAAACTCTGTTCAGTCCAAGCAATATGTTTTTACTTCAGGCCACCTCAGCCCAGTTGAATTGCTTATCTAAATTAAAAATAAACAAAAAGCAAAACAAAAATTGCTGAAAATTTACCAAGGAGGAAGAGCCTCAGTTTATCTTTAAAATTTACTACACAGATTCTCTTCTTCAAATGCAGTTCTACCTAGGAATATTCAGAAAAAGAGAGTTTGATAAAATCGGACTATAGACTTTAACAAAGAAGTAGACTATGAGTAAGGACCTCACGCTTACTCTCAGAACCATGTGAATAAAAGTCAGATGAGATACTTTTGTATACGTGGCCTAATGGTTTACAGATGAGTGAGTAGCACTACTTTCAAACATAATGTGAGGAAACCAATTTTTAAATAAATGTGTAGTTGGCGTATCAAGCCCACAGGAGATACTGTGACGTACCCAACCTGAAAATGAAATTATTTAGGGTTGGTTATACTAATAACAGCCTCAAACCAACTGCTAAGGTGAACTATAAAACCAGACTAGCCAAAGGCAGGAAATGGGATGAGTTTGAGAGGAAGTAGAAAGAAAATGAGGTACAAGGCTGGTTTACTAGTTAAAGGTGGGGTAGATGCTGAGATAAACCACAGAGGGTGTGTGGATCTTGTTTCTGAGCATGGAGTGGGAGGGTGACGGGGGGTTCTCATGGCCTCAGGTCTAGTCCCTCTCCCCTTCTCCGGGACCACATCTCCACCACCCTCTGCTTTCTTGTCACCATGGGCTGCTGGCCTGGTTCACAATGCTTTCTCATCTCTCCTGGCCCATCTTAACCTAAAGCCTTCTTCACATCACCCTTACTTTTGACCCAGGCACTTTCTTATCTGTCCTATAAAGTTCATCAAAGTTCAGGTGCCTCCTCTCCCAGAAGGCCTCATCTAAGTCCTCTCCAAGTGATCAGGGTACCCCCTCCACTGTGTCCCCCCCCCCAGCACCTCAGCACTACAGTCATGGGAGGCATGGGTGCACAGAGCCTTCTCCCCATTGGCCCATGAACACCTTGTTGAAGGCAGAGCCTACTGTTTCCACCTTTGAACCGCCATCACCTAGCCCTGTGCTTGGAAAACAGCTCGTTAATGTTGAAAGAATGTCTAAATGCATGAAAAGAATGGGCCTCAGAGCACGAATGCTTCGAAAAAAGACTCTGACAAGTAAAATACGAGTGAGTGAAACTGTTACCCCCTTTTTTTTTTCTTTTGGTCTAAATCTTTCATATGTTCACTGCAGTGACATATGTGATAGCAAGTTCTAGTTTAAAGAATCTTCTGGATCTTATTAAACACAGTAACAATTCAGTTCTTTGGCTTCCTCATCTGTAAAGCATAGGTGATAGCACCCGCCCTGTGAGGCTCAGAGTGTGGTTGGAAAGACATCTGAGGCCATATATGAAAAGAGTCACCCCCAATGGCAGGTGGATCAAGTTGCTGCCCATCCCCTGCTCATCTCTATCTGTGTGGCCCTATTAAAATTCTCTGACTAGAAGTTCCCATTGTGGCTTAGCCAGTTAAGAACCAGACATAGTGTCTGCGAGGATGCAGGTGCAATCCCTGGCCTTGCTCAGTGTGTTAAGGATCCAGAGTTGCTGTGAGGTGTGGTGTAGGCCGCAGATGCAGCTCAGATCCCGCATTGCTGTGGCTGTGATGTCAGCTGGCAGCTGTAGCTCCAGTTTGATCCCAGCCTGGAACTTCCATATGCTACAGGTAGAGTCATAAAAAGAGAGGGAAAAAAGGGAAAAAATTCCCCGCCTTTTGCCCATGACCCAAGGATACTGCCTCTCATCTCAGGATTCCCAGACCTCGTAGGACACCCAGCATTTAGCAAGCCCAGTAAATGTGTATTATAGAATGATGTATGCCACAAACGTCGCGGTACAAAATTCATTCAAATTGTCTTAGACAACAAGATACAGGACAGAATAGGAGAGAAAAAAAGGAAATAGAAATTATTGAGAGGCTACTATTTACTGGGCACTCTATATGCCTGATTTTATGTATGAGTTATAATCCTCTAAGATAACATCACGCTTATTTTCCGTAGAAGGGAGTTGCAGCTCAGTGAGTTGGGTATCACAGCAAAGGATACACAGCTTCTATCAGCTCAAACCCAAACACCACACTTCTCCCCGTAATGAGGCTTTTGTCCTCCAGCAGCTGATATTTCCTGCACCTCTGACATCGCAGAATCAATGACCAAAAACTCAGGGTGTATCTAGTCCATGGGCCAGATCACCAGCTTAAAAACAGAGGTTCAAAGAGAGGTATGTGGCCAAAGCTACTGAAACAGTTAGTTTTTTTTTTTTTTAAAAAAAAAGGCTGAAAAGTCTGTTAGTAAAAGCTAGTATGTTTCACAATCACAAATTGCTGTATTTATACACTATTTTGATTAAATTTACAAGTATATTTTATAGTTCATAAAAGCTTCTAAATAATTCCACATTGTTTGATCTAATGTACCATTATAAAAATGACAAATATTTCCCATTCACACAGACTTAAATCTTTTATAACTACAAAAAGTTGGGTTCTTTTTTTTTTTTTTTCACAAAGTACCAGAAACCTCACTCTTAGAAAATAGGCCAAGACCATGAACTAAAACCCCGTCAGAGAAAGCACAACTCAGAGAAAAGCCTCCTCAAACGATCATTAAAGTAATAATTAAATACCAGAAAAGGGCAAAGGCATTTGCTCCTTTAAAAATCAAAAGAAATAATAAAATAAAATAAACCCTCTGTGAAAATCGCCTCCGTCATCTTTAAAAGCTTTCCCAAATTCCAAATGGCTCTGTTATTAGCAATTCTTGATGCATGAGGTCGTCGTTTAAGAATAAATCTTTAAGTAATTCAAAACAAGGACTCTTCAGTAAATAGTTGAAATTAAGGGGGGAGTTAGAGTCATCTGGTTTCCATTAGGATGATAAAATAGTTCACTTGAAACCTTTTACAAGATGCTTTGTTACTGGGAGGTGTCCGACCATCTCACTCCATCACTAGCCATTTGACACAACATAAAAGGCTTCAAAAGCCATGTTAGGCCTCTTAATCAAAAACTAATTGTAATAGATATTGGGGAGTGTTAACACAGTGACCGCTGGGTTGTAGCTGTGGTGTGGAAGCGGCAGTGAACATTAAACACAACCCCGAGTTGATAGGGCTTATCTCAATTTCAGAGCTAAGTGCTAAGTACTACAGGCCAGTATCTCCTGCTATTGCTCTGTACCACTTTTGGAGTTAATTGCCCCATAAGGCTTCATCTTCTTAATGAAATTTATAGCACTGTCAGAGAACTTGGTAGATACTGCTGCAGTTTAGGAGACTTTACAGAAAACAGAGACATAAACAGAGAGGAAAAGAAAATACATACATTGAGCCTAATGCATCCGTAGTCTTCACTGAGTGATGTGGGCTCTCCAGGCATCAGGGAGGCAGTGACAGCACGTTAACTCTCTCTGGCCCAAAATGGAATATTCATGGCATACACTCTGATGGTAAGCCCATCATTAGTGTCATAGGCCCTGGTAGGTATTTGATAAATACTTAATGGTCGGCCTTGCAAGACCAGACCTGCTAGGTCTGAGAAGCATGAGCTATGCGGGCCTGTGCCTAACCCAGTGTCTCAGATGTGGCTGGCACTCAAGAAAGGTTTTCTGGGTGATTGATGAATGAATAAATGATCTCACTAAAGGAGAGTTCTCCATCATTTGCAGAGTGCTTTCAAGTTTGATCCCCACAACCATCCACTGGACAGGCCTAGCTTTTCATTAATGACTGCTCCAGTCCTGGAACTGGCACTTTGAGGCTCTCATTTCAATCTTCTTAACCTCAGATGGACTGGAGAATGGTCTGTGAATGGTCTGTGCTCTAAATTTGGCCCAGAAGGATCTGAGAAGCTCAAGATTAAGTGTGATTCTGGATCCTGCTTTGGATTCCAGAACTGAAAAAATAATTTTTTTTTGAGGAAAAACTGGTGAAATCTGGAGTTTAATAGTATTGGACTAAATTGTAGTTAATTTCATCGTATCATAGGTTAGCATTTAGGGCTAGCTGGGTGAAGAGTATAGAGGTATTCTCCGTACTCCTTTGAATTATTCTGTTACTCTAGGATCATTTCAAAATAAAAAGGTTTTGACATTAACTCCATATTATCAAGGCACAAAAGATATTACATAAAATATATAAAATGGCATAAGAAATGATATTACTTCCCTATGTTGGCAAGTGATTTTTCTAATTCATGCCTAGTCTATCTCTGCTCAGTCTTCCCTGAGCCCTCCTTTGCTCCCCACAAAATTCTACTTGAATTTCTGGTTTCTATTGTTCTATTGTTGTTTACATTCACCATTTATGCATGTCTCAAATGCTTCCATGCTACTGTGAACTCACCGAGGTAAAGGATGTTGCCTTGTGTATCTTCAAGCCCTCAGAGTTGTTCATTTGAAACCATCTGAGCATAAATCCACAGAAAGAAAAAAAAAAAAGATTTAACAAAAATTACCTTGATTCCAAAGATGTTATTATAGAAATTAGAAGATTGGTTTGACTACTTTGAAAGTGTCCAAAATAGGGAGTTTCTACTGTGGCTCAGTGGGCTAATGATCTAGCTTGTCTCTGTGGAGGCACCTATTAGATCCCACCCTGGTGCAGTCAGCTCAGATTTGATTCCTGGCCCAGAAACTTCCAAATGCTGCAGGGGAGGCAAAAGAAAAAAGAAAGAAAGAAAAAAAAATTGAAAAGAAAGTGTCCTGGAGTTCCCGTAGTGGTTCAGTGGTTAACAAATCCGACTAGGAACCATGAGGTTGTGGGTTTGATCCCTGGCCTTTCTTAGTGGGTTAAGGATCTGGCGTTGCCCTGAGCTGTGGGTGGTAGATTGCAGACGCGGCTCGGATCCTGAGTTGCTTTGGCTCTGGCGTAGACCTGCGGCTACAGCTCTGATTAGACCCCTAGCCTGGGAACCTCCGTATGCCACAGGTACAGCCCTAGAAAAGACAAAAAAAAAAGTGTCCAAAATAATAATGGCCAGGACATGGCAGGCAGTTTATTCCTCTCACATCGGAGTGATTCAAAAGGCTCTCTTCCTCAAGGTGGTCCAGTAACTCAGCCTCTTTTCATCTTGTTGTATGACATGCCCTAAAGGGTTGCTGTTAAGAGCCGGTACAAAGTTGGCTCAGCATAACCCCAAGTCCAGGCTTCAGCCTGCCTGAAATGGGAAGGAGGAAGGAGAGGGCCGGCAATTTCCTTTTGAAAGCACTAAAGAGGAGTTCTCACTATGGCACAGTGAGTTAAGAATCTGACTGCAGCAGCTTAGATACAATTTCTGGCCTGGGAACTTTCCTATGCCACAGGTGTAACCAAAAAAAAAAAAAAAAAGAACGGAAAAGCAGTTTCACAAAACATACAAAACATTTCATTCTTCTATTTAGACCAGAATATAGTCAAATGTCCACTCCTACCTGCAAGGACTGCTGGGAAACACAGTCCAGCTAAATAACCTAAAAATCACCTAAAACAGACAGGAGAAAGTTGAATATTAGAGCACTATTCTGAATCCCTGACACATTTATTTTATCTTATAGAAATTTACCTATTAAGATGTTTATTTTTCTTACAGAAGTTGATTTACAAAGCATATTAGTATTTTTTACAACAGTATTTCTGAAATAAAATTTACATACCATGCAATGTACTCCTTTTTTTTTTTTTTTTTTAAGTTCATGTGGCAGTGGCTTTTAGTATAGTTGCAACTATCACCACTATCTGATTTCAGAACATTTTTATCACTCCAAAAAGAAACCTTGCACCACTAGCAGGCACTCTCCTTTTCCCCCTCTCCCACCCCTGCTGACCATTAATCTAATTTCTATCTCCATGAATTTGCCAGTCATGGACATTTCATGTAGATGGAATTATACAATATGCGGCTTTTTGTGTCTGACTTATTATATTTACTATGATATTTGTAAAGTTCATCTGTGTTGTAGCACATATTAATATTTCATTACTTTTTATGACCAAATAATATCAATTGTGTGTGTGGGTATACCATGTTTATTCAGTCAAGTAATAAATTGACTTGGGTTGAACATTTGCGTTGCTTTCACTCTTTGGCCATTGTAAATAATGCTGCTCAGGACATTCCTGAAGAAGTTTTGCATGGAAATGTATTTTTAGTTCTCCTGAGAACCTACCTAAGCATGGAATTACTGGGTCATATGGTAACTCTATGCTTAATATTTTAAGAGACTACCAACTATTTCCCAAAGTGGCTATACCATTTCACGATCTTACTAACAATGCATGAGGATCTCAATTTCCCTATATCTTTACCAACACTTTTTATTGTCTGTCTTTTTTTTTTTCATTTTTGCCATTAGAACTAATGAATAAATACAGTAAAGTCACAGGAAACAAAATTAACATATAGAAATCTGCTGTGTTTCTATGCACTAACAACAAATAAACTATCAGAGAAATTAAGAAAATAATTCTATCTAGAATTGCATCAAAAATTATAAAATCCATTGGAATAAATCTAAATAAGGAGGTAAAAGACCTATACTCAGAAAAATATAAGACACTGATGGAAAAAATTGAAGACAACACAAGCAAATGGAAAGATATACCATGCACATGACCTAGGAAAATTAATATTATTAAAATAACCATACTACCCAATGCAATCTATAGATACAATGCCATCTCTATGAAAGTACCAGTGGCATTTTTTTTTCACAGAACTAGAACAAATACTTCTAAAATTTGTATGGAAACACAAAAGACCCTGAATAGCAAAAACAATCATGAGAAAGAACAAAGCTGGAGGTTTCATGCTCCCTGATTCCAAACTATACCTCAAAGCAACAGTTATCAAAACAGTATGGTACTGGCAATAATAATAATAATAATAATAATAATAATAATAAAAAGCCAGATGCTTAAATCATGGAACAGAATAGAGAGCCTGAAATGAACCCACATTTATATGGTCAATTAATTTGCAACAAAGAAAGCAAGCCTGTACAATGAGGAAAAGACAGACACTTGAAAAAATGGGGTTGAGAAAACTGAATAGCTACATGCAGAAGAAACTGGACCACTTTCTCAACTATTTACAAAAATAAACTCAAAATGGATGAAAGATTTAAGCACAAGACCTGAAACCATAAAACTCATAGAAGAAAGCAAAATAGTATAGTCTTTTACATTAGTCTCAGCAATATATATATATATGTGTATATATATATATATGTATATATATATGTGTGTGTGTGTGTGTATATATATATATATGTGTGTATATATATATATTTTGGATATGTCTCTTCAGGCACTGGAAATAAAAATAAAAAGGCACTACAGTAATTAAAAAGCTTTTGCACAATGAAGGAAACTAGTAACAAAATGAAAAGACCCCCTACTGAATGGGAAAAGATATTCACAAACAATGTATCTGATAAGGTATTGTTGCCCAAAATATACAAAGAACACATACAACTAAACATCAAAAAAACCCAAACAATTGAAAAGTGATTTTATTCTTGGAATTCCCATTGTGGCTTAGCAATGATGAACCTGACTTGTATCTATGAGCATTTGGGTTCGAACCCTGGTTCTGCTCAGTAGGTTAAGGATCCAGCCTTACCATGAGCTTTAGTATAGGTCTCAGACAAGGCTCAGATCTGGTGTTGCTGTGGTGTAGGTCAGCAGCTGCAACTCTGATCTGACCCCTAGTCTGGGAACTTCCATAAGTAATGGGTGTGACCCTAAAAAAACAAAAAACTAAAAAGAAAGAAAGAAAAATGGATGGAGGGCTTTAATAAACTTTTCTCCAAATAACATATACCAATGGCCAAAGATCAAGAGAAGATGCTCGATATCACTAACAGTAGGAAAATACAAATCAAAACCACAATGTGAGACCACCTCACCACTGTCGGAAAGGCTATTACCAAAAAGACAACATGGAGTTTCCAATGTGGTGCAGTGGATTAATGATCTGGCTTGTCTCTGTGGCATTGCTGGTTCAATCCCCAGCCTGGCATAGTAGGGTAAGGATCCCGCATTGCTGCAATTATGGCGGAGGTAGCAGATATGGCTCAGATTCAGATCCCCAGCCCAGGAACTTCCATATGCCACACATGCCACCAAAAAACAGGGGAAAAAAGACAACAGCTAACAGATGTTAGAGGTGACATAGAGAAAAGGAAACTCCCACTGTTGGCGGGGTTGTAAATTGGTGCAGCCACTGTAAAGAACAGTATGGAGGTTTCTCAAAAAATTAAAAATAGAAAAACATTTCTTAAAAAGGAAAAAATTAAGGAAAAAACTACCATACAATCCAACAACCCCATTGCTGGGTATTTTTCCAAAGAAAACAAAAACTTTAATTCAAAGTATGGACCTATGAGTATTATTATAAGTGAAATAACTCAAACAAAGAGAAATACTGCATGATTTCATTTATATGCAGAATCTAAAAAACAAAGCAGGAGTTGTTCGGTGGTGCAGCAGGGTAAAGATTTGGCATTGTCACTGCAGTGACTTGGGTTGCTGCTGTGGCACAAGTTCAGTCTTTGGCATGGGAAATTCTGCATGCTGTAGGTGCAGCCAAATAAAATAAAATAAAATAAACAAATGGACATAATGAAACAGAAACAGACTTATTGATACAGAAAACAAATTAGTGGTTGCCAGAGAGGAGGGTTTGGGGGGGTAAGTGAAATAGGTGAGGGAAATTAAGTACAAACTTCCAGTTACAAAATAAATAAGTTATGGAGATGACATGTACAGCATAGGAAATATAGTAAATAATATTGTAGTATCTTTGTATGGCAATAGATGGTATCATAACTAGACTTATCATAGTGATCACTTTATAATGTATAGAAGTAATGAATTACTATGTTGAGCATTAGGAACAAACATCATGTTGTAGGTCAATTATTCTTCAAAAAGACACAAATGCATAGAAGAAGAGATCAGATTTGTGGTTAGAAGAGATGGGGCTGGGGGAGGGGGAAATGGATGAGGGCGGTCAAAAAATATCAACTTCCAGCACAAAGAGATGTAATGTACAACATGACTAATATAGTTAACACTGATATGTGCTACATGTGAAAGTTAAAAGAGTAAATCCTAATTATCAAAAGGAAAAAATAAGGTTTTTTTTCTTTTTCTTTTATTTTGTATCTCTATTAAATGACGGACATTCATTAAACTTATGGTAGTAATCATTTCATGATGTATGTAGGTCATATCATTATGCTGTACACCTTAAACTTACATAGTGCTGCATGTCAATTATATCGCAATAAGACTAGAAGAAAGGAGTTCCCACTGTGGCTCAATGGTAACGAACCCTACTAGTATCCGTGAGGACTCAGGTGCGATCCCTGGCCTTGCTCAGTGGGTTAAAGGATCCGGCATCGCTGTGAACTGTGGTGTGGGTCACAGACATAGCTCAGATCCTGTGTTGCCACAGCTGTGGCATAGGGTACAGCCGCAGCTCCGATTCAACCCCTAGCTTGGGAACTTCCATATGACATGATGCAGTCCTAAAAAGATAAAACTGGAAGAAAAAAGAATAAAACAAGAAAAAAAAAAAGGAACAGTTTTCTGAATTTTATTTCCAGTTTATTCATTATTAATGTATAGAAATACAATTGATTTTTGTGTATTGTTCTTGTATTCTGCAACCTTGCTAAACTCACCTATTAGCTCTAACAATTTTTGGTAAATTTATTAGAATTTTCTATAAACAAGATTTGTCATCTTCAAAGAGAAGTTTTATTTCTTTCTTTTTAGTCTAAATGCCTTTTATTTCCCTTTCTCACCCAATTGCCCTGACTAGAATAGCCAGTATAATGTAGAATAGGAATGAAAAGAGTACACATCCTTATCTTGTTCCCAATCTTGTTTTTGATTCTGATCTTTCACCATTAAGTATGCCATTAGCTCTGGGTTTTTCACTGGTGATCTGCACAATTTAGGAAAAAGAAAATTCCCTTTAATTTCTGGTTTGTTCAGTGTTTTTATGAATGGGTGTTGAATGTTTTCAAATACTTGTGCTAAATCTTCATATTCTAAATTAAATTAAATTAACCAGGTTATTGATCCTTTTATATGTTGCTGGTCTTACTTTGTTAGCATTTTGTTGAGGATATTTATAGCTATGTTATCAAAGAATATTAGTCTATAGTCCTTGTAATGTTATTGACTGGTTTTGGTATAAGGATAGTTCTGGTCTCATTGTGTTAATTCTTCTTTAAATATTTGAAAGGATTAATCAGTGAAGCCATGTAGGCCTTGGCTTTTCTGTGGGAATTTTTTTTTTTTTCTAATTCAACATCTTTACTTTTACAGGTGAATTTACTTATTTTTTTTTTTCTCATATCAGTTTCAGCAGTTGGTGTGTTTCTAGAAATTTATTCATTTTGTCTAGATTACCTAATTTGTTAGCAACAAATTGGATATAGTTTTCCCATAGATCTTTTAATTTTGTAAGGTGATAGAGATACCCCTCTTTCATTACTAATTTTAGTAATTTGTATCTTTTTTTTTTTTTTGGTTAATCTAGTTAAAATTTGTCAATTTCGTTGATCTTTTCAACTAACAAACTTTGGGATTTAATTTTCTCTATTGTTTTCCAACCTCTATTTCATTTATTACTGCTCTACTCTTTATTATTCCCTTGTTTGCTTTGGGTTTAATATGCTCTTCTTTTTCTAGTTTCTTAAGGTAGAAATTTAAGCTAATGATTTGAGATCTTTCTTCCTCTTAATATTGGTGCTTACCACTACAAATTTCCCTATAACACTGCTTTAGCATAAGTTGTGTAGGTTGTGTTTTCCTGTTCATTCATCTCAAAGTATTTAACAACTTGCCTTTGTGATTTATTCTTTAGCTCATTGGTTATTTAGAAGTATGTTGTTTAATTTCCCTATATTGGTAAATTTTCCAAAAATCCTTGTAATCGATCTCTAATTTCACTCCATGATGGTCAAAGGATATACTTATATACTTTGTGTGACTTCAATCCTTCAAAATTTGTTGCAGTCTTAACTGGAGAATGTTCCATATGTACTTGAGGCCAATTTGTATTTTGTAGTTGTTGGGTGATCTGTAGACCTCTGTTAAGTCTTGTTGGTTTATACTGTTGTTTAAATTGTTTCTGTTTTCTTTTTGATCTTCTGTCTGGTTGGTCTATCTATTTTTGGAAGTGGAGTAATGAATCTTCCAACTATTATTTTTGAATTCTCTACTTCTCGCTTCAATTATATCAGTTTTCATTTAATATATTTTGGTACTCTATAGTGCATATTTGTTTATCATTATTAAGGCTTGCTGATGGACTGATCCTCTTGTTATTATAAAATACCACTCTTGGAGCTCCTGTTGTGGTGCAGCAGAAATGAATCCAACTAGGAACCATGAGGTTGCAGGTTTGATCCCTGGCCTTGCTTAGTGAGTTGGGGATCCGGCACTGCTGTGAGCTGTGGTAGAGGTCACGGATGTGGCTCGGATCTGGCGTTGCTGTGGCTCCAGTGTAGGCCGGTGGCTGCAGCTCCGATTAGACTACTAGCCTGGAAACCTCCATATGCTGCGGGTGCGGCCCTAAGAGGACCAAATACAAAATAAAATAAAATAAAATAAAATAAAATAAAATAAAATAAAATAAAATAAAATAAAATAAAATAAAATAAAATAAAATGAAATTCCACTCTTTATATCTAGTAACAACTTTTGTCTTAAAGTTTATTTAATATGAAATAATATAGCCAGAACAGCTCTCCTTTGGTTACAGTTTGACTGCTATAGTTTGTCCTATTATTTTACTTTCAACCTATTTGTGTCTTTGATCTAAAGTGTGTCTTTTATAGACTGCATATAGTTAGATCATGTTTTTTATCCACTTTGCCAGTCTCTGCCTTTGATTGAAGTAGTCCATTTATATTAGGTAATTACTGATAAAATAGGATTTACATCTACAGTTTTGCTATTTGTTCTCTATATATCCTTTTTATACCACTATTTATTCATAACTTCTTTCATTTGTGCTAATTAGATATTTTATAGTATACTAGTCCTTGCTGTTTATTTTACTATTTTTTTGTTGTTGTTATTTTCTTCGTAGTTGCCCTGGGTATAATCAAACATCCTAATTTACGATAATCTAGTTTGGATTAATACTAATTTAATTTCAATATTATAGCAAAATTTTACACCAATGTATCTCCATTTTATACGCCTCTTTTGTACAATTATTATCATATAACATAGCTTTAAGCATATCATTGTAAGCACATCAACATGGTTTGATAATTCTTTATGCAGTTGACTTTTAAATAAGACAAGAAAAGATTTAAAAGCAAAAACACATTTATACAGTCTTCAGTGTAGGTATATTTATGAGTCACTGTCTAACATCATTTTATTTCAACCTGGAGAACTCTCTTTAGTATTTCCTGTAGGGTAGGTATGCCAGCCACAATCTTTCATTTTTGTTCATTAGGGAATAATTTTATGGTGTATCTAGATGTGAATCTCTCAAAGTTGATACTACTTGGAGTTCTTGAATGTGCAAATTAATAGTTTTCTTCAAATTCAGAAAGGTAGCAGATATTATTTCCTCACAATTTTTCAACTTTTTCCCTCTCCTTGTCTTCTGCGATCCCCACTGTGTCTATTTTGGTACACTGTAGAATGTTCCATAGGTCTCTGAGGCTCTGTATATTTTTACTCTTTTTTTTTTTTCTTTCAATTCTTCAGACAGAATAATGGCAATAAACTATCTTCAAGCTCACTGATTCTTTCCTCCATCAGTTCAAACCTGATTAAAGCCTCTCTAGAAAATTTTTCATTTCAATTTTTATACTTTTTAACTCCAAAACTTCTATTTGGTTCTTTTTTATAATTTCTATTTTTTATTGGTATTATCTACATGCGGAAGTATTATTCTTATATTTCCTTTAATTATTTAGATATACTGTCCATTCTTTTAAAGTCTTTGTCTAGTGAGCCAACACCTGAGCTATTTCAGGAACAGTTTCTTTTCACTGCTTTTCACCTGAGTGTGGGCCACACTTTCCTGTTTCTTTAGAAAACTGAACAGTTTAAAAAATATGATGTTGTTTCTCTAGAAATTGGTTTCCCCCCAGGCCAGGATCTATGGTTGAAGTTTTTTATTTCTGTTTCTGCTTGTTTGATTATTGACTTGAACTAATTCAGAAAACTCTATAGTCTTTGTCATGTGAAGCCACTTAAACTTCTATTTTGATACCAAATTGTCTGCCCATGATTAGACAAAGATATCCTTAAATGATTTGAATTAATAAATCTCCCTGCCTTTGCCAAGGAGCTCTGAAAGGAGGAAGGGATACTTTCATTGCTCAGCCAGGCAGGTGAGAATTCCACTTTGGCCTTCACTTCCTGCCTACACAAAGTCAGCCAAAGGTGAGAGATTAGAACTTTCTCAAGTCTTTCCTAGTCATGTGCATAGCCCTGCAGTTGCATGTAGGCCTCTAGATTCCCAGGAATATGTTGTAGCTTTTCAAAGCTCTCTGTAGAGATCTCATTCTCCAGTTTTTCTTTTTTAATGTGCTTAGTTTCTTCATAGCTTCAACTGTTATTAGCAACTCAGTTACTAAGCCAAACAGTGTCACTGATTGTTTTTAACCAATATTGTAATGAAAAGGCCATTTGTATAGAGTGAGCTCTGAGTCAGGTCAAATAAAGACAAACTATGAAACAAGTCAAATAATGACAGTTTTCCAGGGATGAGACCTGTGGGAGATTCGATACCCATTTGCCCCCTTCAATGATTTCCAGGCTACTCGTTTTCATACCTACCATAATTATGAGGCTGTTGGTGTTAGAGGCTACTACAGAATGAGGAGAGTGGGATGGGACATGGGCAAGTTAAAATACCACAACACTCAGCATATTCTTACCATCTTCCTTGAGTAAACACTCTTTAGGTTACTGTAAGAGTTTGGTTAATTTACAGAGTTCTGAAAAAGTTGTTCTTGGTAATTTTTGCCAGTATTCTCATTGCTTTTATGGAGTGAGGTTTATTTTTTAATGTCATTACTCTACCATTCTAAAGTTGCTTTCTTTCTTTGTATTTTAATGCGCATAAACATATTTATTCAAAGTTTGTCATCATGGCATGAATTGGATTAAAACATAATGATGGCAAGGAATATCATTCCTTTTAAGGTCCAAATGTGTGTTAGCCAAACCCAGAAGTGGGTTATTTTGGAAGTTATCTTGTAGAAAATTACTTAAAATTATAAGCTTAACTTTATCAGAATACCAATGCTGATCCTCCAGTCATTTAAATTTCAGCAAATATTTTTGGATTTCAGACTATATGCAAGGACCTGTGTAAGTTGCAATGGGAAATCCAAGGATATAGTAAATAAGGTCACTCTGAAAAGATGTACATAATGTAAACATGCCATAAGCTAAATCATAAGACAAAAATATGTCTCCTGCATGTCCACAGGCAACACTAGCCCAAAGATAACTAGGATCACAGATATGCTAAAAATATGTATATATTCTTTGCATTTATCTTCATCTGTGATTTATAGAAACTCCAAGACTTATTTTTATACCTCATATCATATTTCTTCAAGAAATCCTGAGCTTGGAGTTCCCGTCATGGTTCAGTGGTTAACGAATCCGACTAGGAACCGTGAGGTTGCGGGTTCAATCCCTGGCCTTGCTCAGTGGGTTGAGGATCTGGCATTGCTGTGAGCTGTGGTGTAGGTTGCAGACACAGCTCGGATCCCGTGTTGCTGTGGCTCTGGTGTAGGCTGGCAGCTACAGCTCTGATTGGACCCCTAGCCTGGGAACCTCCGTATACCACAGGAGCGGCCCAAGAAATGGCAAAAAGACAAAAAAAAAAAAAGAAAGAAAGAAATCCTGAGCTCTTTGGGAGGTATCCCACCCTTTAGAGGTGGCTTAACCCAGAAGCTGTCAGATCTAGAATAGATAAGGAATAATTTTCAAGCTAATCCAGTTAAGCAGAGTTTTAATGGGCTAGATGGCAAGAGTCTGGGCTCCACAAAGTAAAGGGTCTGTTTATATCTCCTACCCAAGAAGGAAGTGATTCTTTCTCCCAAAGGTAATCCAAATTCACTCCCTACTCTTCTTGGTTTGGGCTTTGAACTTAGGCAAGCAAGATTTTATCCTGACTCTCTATTTATTATCCTCGAGCTTTCACACAATATCCATCACTTTATGTCTGACTTGTAAAATGGGAATAATGATGCCTACTACTTGGGTTTAAGAATGGAATAATATAAAATATTTATATGACCTATGGAAAAGGCTCCATAAATGCTTATTCACATTCTCAAAGCACAAATCCCTTCTTGGAACATCTAGGAGGGGAGGAGCTTCATCCTGATGGTTCAATAGATATGTGAAGACAACTCTTTTGCAGCATTGTCTCAACTCAAATGTCACTTCCCCAGGGGGGCCTTCTCTGACAATTCACCTGAAAGATGGGTTACTCTTTGTCACTCTTTCCCATTACAAGGGTAGCCAATCATCTCAGTTCGCCTGGACCAGAAGGGCTTCCTGGGATGCAGGGCTTTCTGTGCTAATGCCAGGGTAGTACTGTGTAAACTTGGAAAAGCTGGTCACCTTACCACCATCCTGGTTTTTTCGTTTGTTTTTTTCATAGTCTTTGCTACTCTCTAATATTATTCAATTCACCTGTTCCTTTTTTTTTATTTCCTTCAAACTCTAGCATAAGCCCCCTGAGTAGAAGGTCAGGATTAAGTCTGTGTAGTTCACAACTGTTTTTGGATGCCCACAGCACTACCTGGCACATAGTGGGCATTAAATAACTATTTGCAGAAGGATTAAATGAATTGTTGATTAATTGACATATTTTAAATGCTCACCTTTCTGCTTTCCAAGTTCAACAACATTAAGGCATAAGGAATACAAAGTTTTGTATGACACCACAATTGTTTTTTTAGAGAAGAAAACATTCTTAGGGTTATAACAACGGAGTGAGTTGTATACACTTGAACTTATGTGGCAGTGAAAACCTCAGACAGCTGTGTTCCTTTTCTTCTAATCCCAAACAATATAATTAAAAAGGATTCACTGAAATGTAGACACTTCTACCATTTACCCTGGAATGTTGGCTCCATCCAACATAACCTAGTCTGTAAATACAAGATTAGTGTCTGTGAAGGGAAAATTCTCCTTCTATAAAATTGCATTCAAAAGGAAATCTCCACCTTTTTTCCCCTCTATAGAAGCAGCAGCCTTACTTGTAAGACCCATAATTACCTTAAATGTTCCACAAGGATATAAGAGCTACCAATGTGAAAACACAATCTGAGACCACATCTTTGGATTCAAAAATGAGCTAGATAAAGATGATGTCCTTTCCCCACTATTAGTTTACTATATAAATGAGAAGACATAAAGTAGTTTTAGATTTAATTAAAGTAATTGACTGGATTGCATTTTGTAGTTGTGATTGTCATTAACATTCTTGACCTCCCTGTCACATAGATGTGCCAGAGAATTTTTCCAATGGATATTTATTATGAATATTATCATCAATAAGCACCATCAACATATTAAAATTAATTTTAACTTCTTTATGGAAGACTGAAAGCACAACCAGCTGCTGGAAACCATCCATTTAAATCATTTTTTTATCGATTCAACACGGCGAAACCTCAAATACAATTAATAGGGAATTTTATGTGTGTGTAGGCAAGTTTCTACATGTATAAAATATTTACTTTTATTTTATAACTAACTCTGGTTATATGAAACACATAGCTGTATTTTCCGGAGCTCTGGATTCACATGGTATTCTGAGCGCTTACAGTACAGTCTTCCTGTTGGCTTGTTTTACATCCACGTGCATATTAGTGACACATGGACATTTGGTCTTATTTTGACTGCTTGCAAAGAGCTTAATAAAAGACAGGCTTTGAAGCATCAAAAGAACTTAGCCCACAGGTGTTCTGAGCTGGGCTAACTTGTATGTAGAACAAACGATTACACTCTGGAATTTGAGACTCTAAATTGTATCAGTTGAGCACCTGTCCTGTAGGGAGGAAAACACCTTTCATTATATTACTTGCAGGCACCTCGGCTCCAGGCTGTGTAGAGTTACAACAGCTCCTATTCAGGCACGCTAGCTGAGGTGCTGCTGATCCTTTGTGAAGGCTGCCAAGGACCTCCCACTGAACATCTTCAGAGAATATCTCCATCACCATCTCTATGTGCCATCCACAGCTTTGTGCCTCTCCGCAACTCTTTCTACATTTACCACTTACTGAACACCTCCTACAAGCCAGGCACTGGGCTAAAGATTTTACATATAGCATTGTATCTAATTCTTCCCAGTGTCATTGAAAGGTTTAGAAAGGTTACATAATGTGCCCACAAGCATGTAAATGTAAGTGGTGGAATCAGGATGCAAAGCCAGGTCATTGGACTCCAGAGCCCCGTGTTGATCACCATGCTCTTTCCTATGCAGCATCCAAGTTATCAAAAGCTCCAGGGAGTCTTCTGGCCTTCCTGCTGGCTTCCCATAAAGGCCTTAGACTTTCAGCTTTCTTACAGCTTTACCTTCAGTCCTGATCTGACCTTTCTCCCTCTTACTAGCTCCCTAACTGGTCCTATCTATTCCCATCATGGCCCCAGTCACCATCTATCAAAATAAAAATCTGCCTATCTACCCAGGCCCTTCTGCTGTACACCAGGCCTTGCTGCTCCCATCTCCACTTGGCAGGGAAGGGGGTGGGGCATCTCCTGGATGGCCCCAGCACTGCCCTTCTAGAACTGACCTGAGTGAGCATCTTTTGCAGCCAGCCTGCACTTCCTCCAACTTGGTGGCAATAGGACATCCATCTAGGCCAATGTCCTAGACTCCTCTCTTGCCCTCTTCCTTTTCTTTGTCACCAACCCATGTACACCACTTCTTGTTGACTCTACCTCCTAAAACCTCTTCCATCATTTCTACAAACAGTATATCCACTGATTCTCAACTGAGGGCAATTTTACTTCTCAGGGGATATTTGCCTGGAGTTGTCACAATAGGGGGCAGGGGGTGCTACTGACATCCAGTCTATAGAGACCAGGGAGAATTCTAAACATCCTACAGTTCTCAGGACAGCCCCAACAGCAAAGATTATACATCTCCAAATGTCACTAGTGCTGCAGTGAAGAAATCCTGGTCCAGTTCCAACCAGCATCATCTCCCACCTAAGCTGATGTCATCGCCCCCGATGCAACTCTCCATACCCACCTGACTCTCTCCAATCCATTCTCCACTCCTCATCGCCATAATGATCTTTTAAAAAGGCAAAAGTAGTGTCTCTCCTTAAAGTCTACCTGTGGCATCCCAATTCCTTTATAGATAAATTAGAAACTTGACTTGGCCAGAAAATTCCATGTGTTTATCTAGCTTCAGGTCTCTCTTTCCATTTATCTCAGCGTTCTTCTCTCACCTATTAAGTGACAGGGTCCTTTTCCTTTCCAGAGTTCTTTAACCTATGTGGTTATCATATTTCCTTCACACCCTTGCTCAAATGTCATCTCAACCTAGAGACCTTCCCTGACTGTCCCAACTCGCCATCCCTCGTACACTTGCTTTGATTTTTCCCATAGCACTTACCACCACTTGATACGTCATATAGTCATTTGTTTACTTGTGTGTTTTCTGTCTTTCCCCAGCCAGAATTAAGCTCCATTATAATAGGGAAGTCTGTCTTTTGTTTACTGTTATATCACGACTGCCTATAACTGTGCCCAGCACATAGTAGGTACTCAATAAACATTTAGTGAATGAATAGACAGAAGAAAAATATGTGTGTGTATATATATGCATATTATTCTTTTATATTAATTCAAATAAAACTACTATGTATAGCATAAAGGAAATTTTGCCACTTTCTTTGACTGAACTTTGATATCAGACAATCATATGTCAAGACTGAGGTGAAACCTAACCTAAAGCAATCAAAGTGCTGATCCTGCCCAGGCACTGCCTCATGGCTGCATGGCCTCTGACATCCAGGCCACATAGACCAGGCAAGTCAGCCAGAAGCAGAAACTAAGCACCTCGTCACACAAGGGCCGACATTCACATTGAACTAGAAATCAGATGCATTGGACTAATTCCTTGTTTGCTGATGAGATTTATTATTAAAATCTAGATGGACCAGAAAATCCAGGAAACATGGCTATTAAAAACCACATGGCCTCCCTCTCTGGAAAGGAGACCATTTCTTGCTAGGCAATGAGTATATCCAACATGCCTCTCTCTGCAAAGTAGTCTTTTTGAATGACAAAATATCAAACTATCTAGAAACTGTGAAGTCCTGGAATATTGAACATGTATAGTCATCATAACAAAAAAAAAATGGGAGATTTTTTATAATAGTAGCAAAGATGATAATAGTAATTATAGTAATAATATCAGCTCACATGTATTAATGGATTACAGTATGTCGAATACTGTGTGGTCTCATTTAATCTTCATGACACCTCTAACAAGGAGGTAGTTTATTACCCCTATTTTACAGATAAGAAAACTGAGGCTTACAGAGGCTAACTTGCCCAAAGTCATGCGGCTAGTTAGTTGAAATGTGACTAAAATAAACATTTGTCGTATTCCAAAGCTCGTATTGCTTCATGATTCTGCCTTTCAATGTAAAAAGTAAAACCATCAATCCCTTCAAGAGATTTAGCTAATTTTGTTACTCTAAAGACTGAAAGAATAACATTATAAATATAAATGGTAAATGGAAAGGTAGAAGGCAATAAAGTGCTTTAAAAATGAGGAGAAAGTAACATCATTTCAAGTTGGGATAATCAAAGTGGGCTTCATGAAGGAGGTGGCATTTGAATTGGATGAGCTTAAAAGAATAGAGTAAATAATGAAGAATTTTCCATGATGAGGTGTTCCTGTTGTGGCTCAGCAGAAACGAACCCAACTAGTATCCAGGAGGACGCAGGTTCCATCCCTAGCCTCACTCAGTGGGTTAACAATCTAGCATCGCAGTGAGCTGTGTTATAGGCCGAGACGTAGTTCGGATCCCGCATTGCTGTGGCTGTGGTGTAGGCCGGCACCTGCAGCTCTGATTTGACACCTAGCCTGGGAATTTCCATATGCCGTGAGTGTGACCCTAAAAGAAAAAAAAAATCTTTTTTCAAAAAAAAAGGAATTTCCAGTGATGAGAGATAATATAAGAAAGCGAATGATGACTGCATCACTTTGCTGTAGAGCAGAAATCAGTACAACATTGTAAGTCAACTATAATTTTTTAAAATGTGAAAAATAAAGAGAAAGAAAAAAACAACTTTCCAAAAAACATGGGAACAACAGAAGGAAGCCATGAGAATATCTTTTTAAAAGGCAAGTGTATTCTTATTAAAAATAATATTACCCCAGGCCTACAAGGTCCTGTATGATGGGGGCCCTGTCCACCTGCCCTCCACACCTCAAACTCTTCTCCACTTTGCCCAAATTCCCAGTGGACGGCAAGTGCCTTCCCTCCTCAGACACTTCATTTGAGTGTAAGCTCCATGAGGTCAGGGACTTCTGTGTTTGCATATGGCAGTGGTCAACTGGTAGTATGCACGCCATGATATTGCTGAGTGAATGGATGGATGGACAGCATATCCTCTAGAACAGATGTGGTGCGTTTTGGAATGCTTTCTAGTGGATTTAACCAACTTCCAAACCAATCCTACAATATCAAGATTAACACATTATAAAATAAAATCTTTTGGGCGCATACACATCTTTTTTTGTTTGACTTTATATGTCACGTGACCTCTCATGTTTCTGTGAGCCAGAGCCTCCAGCTGGTCGGCTCTTCTCTGCTGGCAGAATGCAAACACCACCACCCCTGCTTGCTTGGTTCTTTTTCCCCCAGAGCATCCAGGGAGAGAAATCATGTACTGCCTTCCTCATGGAAGCCTTTAGTGTCTTGATTTACCTTCCTGACTGCTAATGGCTGTTGAATTATAAAATGTAGTTAGCCTATTTCTACCTTGAGTCCTTAAATTTCTTCAGCCAAAATTTCAGGTTGAATTCAATCAGGAAAGTCATGCTAAATACCTGCTCCCACTTCAGACTCTGGATGAACTGAGACCTTCCTATTGAATTACTTATGGAGGAAAAACTACATTGTTCTGTCATGTTAAAAGAATATTAGGGATACTCAGAGTCTTCCATATCTAGCCCAAATGACCTTTAGAGAAAAAAAATCTCATTTTTTCACAAGGTTTCTCAATGCATATGCAGTTAAATTACCCTGAATTCTAGTGAGTTTCAATGACGAGAATCAATTTTTTTTATTTTTACTACTGTTTCTCATTGCCCCAGTTTTTTTAATGTGGTTGCTTGTGCTGTTCATTTCTTCCTCAGACCAGCCAATTCCATGTTTCAAACTGAGTAGGACTGAGACACCAATTTGAATTTGAAGGCGGTGGGGGTAACAGTTGAAAGTTTTATGCCATTAAGTCAGTTTTGCTATTGTCACTCTTTCTAAAACGTATTTGAGGGGGAGACCAAGGGACTCTTTGCATCTCCTTCTGAAAGAAATTTCTCCCTTATTAAATAATGTCAGATAAGCCCAAGAATATAAGATTTTAAAGGCCATTCTGAGCACTGTGCTGGGCTGGCTTCCAGAGGACACTCTCCCCTGATGACTCAGCCCCAGCCACACCCAGAAGTCTTCACACTATTCCTTGAAAAGCTGGAAAATATTTCTCTGGAATTCGAGGCTAGTGATTGTCACAGAACACCCTTAGCCAGCCGAGCTGTCCTCAGAGTAGGTTTACGGTGGTTTGTGTTGAAGATGGTCGAAGGCAAATGATTGCTCACCTTCTACTTCCCTTCTGTCTTCAGAAACACCCAGAATGTTCTCTGAGAGGCCTAGAGGTACATTAAAAGTTCCACTCATTTATATATGCCATCCCCCAGTCAACACAGCACATACCTTTGGACATTGACTAGATAAGTTATAGTTGATCTAGTGACCTAAAGGTGAATTGTACGTTATATTTAATTACACTCTTGAGCCAAGTCTAAGTCAGTAACAAACCTTCCTATTTCACTCCAAAATACCGAGAAACCCCATAAGGGAGTCCGCTGATTATACTGCGGAGGTTTGTATGAACCAATGAAGGTAAATAATTAGACTGTATTTTTAATTAATATTGTGGTGCCTTCTAGCACAAGGCTATTTAAGATTAGGATAGTACTGGAATAACAGTGAAGGGAGGGAAGAGACAGTCTTGCTTTTGATGAAGCCAGGAAGAACAAAGAAACTTTTGTCAAATTGACCAAAGCACCCCACAGTTTTGGCAATCCAATGCCCAAAATTTCTAGTGTTTTTAAAGGAAGTTTTCAATTTAGCAAAAGCTTTGTTTGCCAAGGTGAATATTGGTCTTTATTACCAAAAATAAATCCAGAGAAAATGAGAGAGACTGAAAGGCAGTTACTGTACATTTCTCGTTGCCTAACTGCAAAACTTTTTGGAATCGTGAACTTTATGGGACTAGTGACAATTAACACAGATTTCATAATAGGCACCATTTCAATTTTTGTTTCATTAAGCTAATAAAAGTATAGTCTCACGAAAAAGCCAGTTCAATTAAAACATAAACTTTTCATTATTTTTAACACATTTTACCTGTTTGTAATTGATGAAATTGTTTGTATTTTGCCAACTCAAGGATTTTTCACACTTCTTTAATTCAAACCAGCTTGATTTTCGCAATTCAAATAGATAGGTTATTATTTGATATTAGCTGGAAATCAAATAAAACTATAGTAAAATGTATTAATAGATCACAATGCATAATTATTTCCTAAAGAAATTTATTTTATCCACTCGAAATACAGTAAATAAATTTTTGTTTAATCCTAGCTAATCCTCACAACTCCTTAATGAGGTAGATACTAATATTTTACAGATAATATTTTACAAATGACGGAGTTCCCATAGTGGTGCAGTGGAAGCGAATCTGACTAGGAAACTTGAAGTTGCTGATTCAATCCCTGGCCTCACTCAGTGGGTTAAGGATCTGGTGTTGCCATGAGCTATGGTGTAGGTTGCAAATGCAACTGGGATCATATGTTGCTGTTGTTGTGGTGTAGGCCAGAAGCTGTGACTCCGATTGGACTCCTAGCCTGGGAACCTCCATATGCTGTGGGTGCGGCCCTTAAAAAAGCAAATATATATATATATATTTCATAAATGAGAAAACCTAAGCTTTAAAAAGTTACGTAACTTGCCAAGCTCACCTAACAATTGGAAGGTCCAGGATCCCAACAGAGTTATCCAACTACTTGTAATATCTTCCCTAGACTTAAGGCAATCAGGTCTTGTGTCTTTTCAAGGGTTGTGTCTTTTCCTTTTCCTTTCTTTCTTTATGTATTTTATTATTTATAATTTTTGATTAGTTGCTCTTCCCTTTTGCACTGTTGCTGTGCTAGACCCATATCAGTATCTCGATAAGTATAATTAATAAATGACTTGCATTCAGCTTTCTACGAAACACAACTCTCTATTACCTGCATTTTCTTACATTTAAGGTAAAGGAACACTTAATTACAGTGACCTCTGAACACACTACTGGATTATAAATAGTCATCTGAAGCATCATACAATGATAAAATTATGTTCATGAGGATCTTGAACTGCAGATTAGTGTCCCCACCTGTTGGCTGAGCTGACCAGCTCTATCGAAAGGTCTTATGGACACCTCAATCACATCATGTCCAAAATTAAATTATTTCTCTTCTTCTACCCAACATTTCTCTTCAGTGCCCAAACATCCCAACTAGACACCAGGGTGTCGCCCACAAATTTTTTTTTTCTCACTCACCTTCCATATGGTCTCTGAGAATGGATACTCTGTATCCATACTACCTGCTAACTATATTTCAGTTCCATCCCCTCCTTTATGTGCTTTAATTCCTTCACTCAAAAGATTTTGACACTTTTGTTATAAGTTACCAGTCTTTCATCACTGTCATTCTTCCTCCCCAGGTACCCAAAGTTTCTTTCTGGAATAGAAACCATTCACTTCTTGAAGACTGCTGACAGCAGCTTCCGTATTAAAGTAGTATTTTCTACTGTGGGACCCATTGAACCCTAAGAACACTGTGAAAAGGGAAAAGGCAAAGAGGTTTAGAGCAAGTTCTTAGGAATTAATAATGCAAAGCTGCATATTAAAGGCTCTGAGGTCTTGTAGGAACGAAACCCTTGTTAGAGCCTAACACAGTGTCCCCTATATTTTGTTTGGCCTTCGACCCCCCTGTTTTCTCGTACAACACCAACTCACATCTCAAGGCACCAGTGTTCTAAGCATAACCTGAGAAAATGCCATCCTGCCTGATGAATGAATTGTAGTGCCCACCCTCCTCCAACAGACACCAGTCACACCATGTTTATAACTATTCCCAAGGCGATAACATACTCTGTGTTTTATCAAGTTAAAATGAAGTTCCCTCAAAATAGAAAGTGTTTCCCCCAACTTTTCAATCTGAAGAACTCTTACTAACAATTTCAAGACCCGACTCAAGCATTACCACCTCTCTAAAGTCTTCCTTATATCCTCTGCTGTTATTGGTCCTCGTTCTGATGCGACATGGACACGTTCCTAAAGCCACCTTCCCTACCAGACTGCTAGGCCCTTTTATCTTGGTATCTGGAGTCCATAGCACAACATCCAGCGTGAAGCAGTAACTCAACAAATGTCGACTGAAGGTGTATTTCATTGTATTCTAACGCAGTACCTTACAGATAGTAGGTGTCAATGCATATTTATTATACAATTTCTTGAGACAGGTCAAATTGACTTTAAAGAAATGTCACCTGGATGGCTGCAGCTGAGATAAAGGGATTTTCCAAAAGGAGAGGCATCTATAGTTCTGGTCTATCTAGAGAGGCTAGATTCAATCAGCCACCTGATTATTTCTTCTCACCCCCAAATTCCTGAGCACCTCCTGTATTGTGAGCACCTCATGAGAATAAACAATCTTCCCCCAAAGAGGAAGAGATATATTTTCCAGCCACTAATATAGTTCATCATGGGGATGGCACAAGGCACAGTGTTGAACGCCTGCTGAGGGACTGTCCTCATCCAGACACGAGGTACCCAGTGGTTCCAAGAGTTGTAGTAACTTCCTAACTCCTTACTGGTGAGAAAGGGTCCACTGAGAAACAAACAGTCTAGCTCTATACCACTCTGACCAAGGTAATCTTCAAAGAGTTGTGTCAAACGTTTTTAATGATGAGGCAAATCGGTTTTCCAGCAGAGCTATCTAGTTCATCTCTTCCCACCCCCTTTTCCACATCTATCAGAGGAGGATAAATGAAGTAGCATTTGAAAACTTTTAACACCTTGCTTGCCGCCCAGCAGGTAATCAATAAAAAACATGTTACATTTGATTCTGCTTTCTCCTACATGTTAGTTTATAAAAATAAAAAGAGGAACCACTTACATGAAATTAATAACCAACTCAAAAATCTGCTACTAAGTATATTTTGGACAGATCTATTTGTCGCTGCTATTTTCCATGTTAAATTAAAATTAAGACACTCTCTCAAAAAAAAAGCCTTCCTCATTCAGCAGAATAGTCTTCATAATTATGCATCTGAGCCACAGATTTTAATGCTGACTGACTCAGTTTTTTGGCCAAAGTTTAGCAGTTTGAGACCTCAATATTTTTAAGGTAAGATACAGATAAAACACGTGTATCAGGGGGTTCCTGCTGTGGTGCAGTGGTTAACGAATCCGACTAGGAACCATGAGATTGAGGGTTCGATCCCTGGCCTTGCTCAGTGGGTTAAGGATCTGGCGTTGCCGTGAGCTGTGGTGTAGGTCACAGATGCGGCTCGGATCTGGCGTTGCTGTGGCTCTGGTGTAGGCTTGGCAGCTACAGCTCCAGTTAGACCCCTAGCCTGGGAATCTCCATTTGCCACTGGAGTGGCCCTAGAAAAGGCAAAAAGACAAAAAAAAAAAAAAAAACCACGTGTATCAGTGGTATAGTTCTGTCATAGGAGAGTTAGAGATGCTGGTTGGAAGCTAGCAGAATATAAATTTTTTTCTCTAAGGTTGGGATCTTTCAAATTATTCCCCCATTATTTTGTAAGAGGGTAAACAGCATGCGGCAATTTAAACAAGCCAGGCAGAGAAGAAACCACAGCTTAAACTGGGGACTGGACAAAGTCACAGGCAGAGAAGTCCTGGGCCACTGTGGGGTAAGGGCCCCAGGTCTTTGGAATGTGGGTCTCCCTAGCATTGAAGTTAATGAGGTCGTTGGTTCACTCACTTTAATTTCCAGAAACTATCACGATCAATTTGCGTGGTGATTATGGAAAAAATTAAAACACCCTTCCCAAAGATCAAGTTAATATAGGCCTTTGAGACTTAGAGCTTCCCAGAGGAGAAGAGCATATTTTTCTCCAAAAGGGGGAAAAAAGCCCTTGAGATGATCTATAATTTAGTTCAAAGAAGCAATGGTAAATTCCTCTTCCCGTCCATTTTTCCTATTCATAGCATCTAACATCTCTATTAAACCCTTGAGAACCTTTCTCCTTTAAGAACTTGTAATGAATTTAATACAAATTCAAAGGGAAATAAAAGGAGATGGGCAGTGTCGGGGGTGAGGATGGGGGATCTGAATGAAGAAGTGCAAAGAATATGAATTTGTGCAATACTCTTGCATTTGAAAAGCCATTCACTGCTCCTTCAGCCCAGTGACAGATTCTACATTTTCTAGATTCAAACAAAAAACCATTTTTCCTTTGATACCTAAAGCATGACGCCCCCAAGGGATGGACATCTACAGCGACACACCCTCCTCCTTAGGAGCCAATATCTAATCCTTAAGATCTCACTAAAGGCAATTGCCCCACATAGGGAGCAATTTCTTTCTCAGTTCTGTTTTTACCCCTTCTTTTGTATTTTACATACAACTGGATCCTATTTTTTTTTTCCTTCTACAGAGGCTTGCATTTTCCACTCCTTAGAGAAGGTACCTGACTGCCTTTGTAGCTGGTTTGGAGCATAAAATCTACACAAACAGCCCACAGTCTATTTCCCCTCTGATAGCAGCTCCTCTGTGGTAGTTGTGATCAAAAGTCATAAATCAAGGGGAAAAGATGGAAAGTGAATGAGATTCTTGAGATTTCTTCTCATGGCCCTGCTACAAAACAAGACAACATAAAAATGTAAAACAGAAGACCATTGTAGCTCTTCCAACTATTAGAAGTGTTACTTTTAGCAATTAACTTATCTTTACAAAATAAACAAAAGGAAAAAGAGTTAAACCAACAAATATTCTCTATCACGACTAACTTTGCCTGCAAACTATTCTCTATTTCTCTAATTCTCCCCCTTCCCCAATCATGGGCAATCTCATGTATATAAAGATATGCATATCTTTCTTTAATAATTTATGTCCCCTCAGTTTCTCCATGCTTTTCTCCCAATCCATGTCAGGGTTGATTCCCTGCAGTTCATGGACACGCCAAACAAACATACAAATAAACAAAAAACTAGCATTTATGTCCAGTAAACCTGGCAATGACTGACTTAGAGGAAGGAACATTTTAAGAAGAGGAAAGAATCCTGTTGTTACTTTTTACATTTCATCCATAATTTACACATTAAGGCTTTCCAACGAATAAAGTAATCTTATTGAAAATGCAATGCCATCATTCTAGGCACAACAGTGACTGTAACAAATTGAGTTTGAAAAGACTTACCAAGTATGTATGCTGGGCCAAGCACCATGTGAAGTGTTAGTGGAGTCACCATAGATGGTTGTGCGGGTTGTGCACAATACAAAGGTGCCCAGCTGAAGAGCAGTTGGTACCCAGTTTGTTCTTCAACCAAGCAGAACACCTGGATGCTGGCTACACCGACCTGGAGGGGAAAAAAATGCCCTTTTTATAATTCATTTGACTAAGGAAGGTCAGGGCTAAGGATACACAGAGTTTATAATCTAATGTCAGATGATTTTAGTGGAGGGTGATAAAAATTTTATGAAAAGCAGAATTGATAATATTAAAGGCAACTTGTGGGTGGTCATCACTTTCCCCTCTATAATTTCTCTATCTGGTCTTTTTAGCAAAGCACAATCAGGCTGTGATGCTCAATCCTCTCAGCTCTATGAGGCATGAGTCTAAGTGTCCTTTTTTGCAACTGAGGGAAGCAAGATTCAGAGAAGTGCATCTACTTACCCCAGGCCACCCAGCAGCTAATAAGTGACCCTAAGACCCTGTGTCCTCCCAACACAGAGGGACCCAGAAGAAGGAAGGTAAGCTCTGTGACTAGGGTGGGATTGGAACTGGAACCCAGGGGGTAGCAGCACTAATCTCTAAAGTCCATTACTGCACTTGGCACTGGTGGGCCCTCGAGAAGTATTTGTCAATCTGAACTCAGAAAGGAAGACTGGACAACCAACATTTCTTGAGCAGGTCCCAAAGGAGCCTATGATGCCACATGTAAGAGGTACTCCCGCTCAGAGTGGCCTCAATCCCATCGCCCTAGTCCCTCACTCTGTCCCCCCATCTTACCCGACACCTGCCAACTTGACTTGTGCTGCCAAGCCTGGTGAACAGATAGAAATTCAGACAGCTCATCGATGTTTCCACTTTTACCTGCTTGTCGACCCTCCATCACATTCATTGCCGCACCTGCCCAAAGAGACAGTAAAACCCTTGAGGAAAGCTTCCCATCCATCTTCCTGGTGGTCTTCCATTTCTTTGCCAATAAGGCGATCTGCTTCACAACACACTTCAATATATTTGACATCTGTCATAAAACCCAGGTCAAGATATCTGTCTTCTGTTAACATAAGCCATTCTACAGAGGCACTTCTTCTGCTGTTCGGGCTCTACCAGAAGTAATTATTGACATATTGTCTGCACGTCCAGCTAACCCTCTTAATAGGAGCCATAAATTACTGGTCAGGGTTCCCCTCTAGTCCTAACAGAGAAACAAGGTAACACTTACAGGATTAGAAGGACATACCATGATATTAAAATCTGAAGGCAAAGCTGTAACTGAAGTGACTGGCTTGAAACAAATACCTTCCTTTAACGTCTTTCAAAAGTTAGTGACTGTGGCAATACACAGCTGCTTCTTGGTGATGGGGCGTGAATTTTCTCATAACACTTTACTCAGATGAGTCTAAGCTTCACGCAGCGGAGAAAGAAGTGGATGGAGTTTTTTCTGAGTGGCAGCAATTCCTCTTTAGACTTAGGGTGGCTCAGCTTTCAAGGGGGGCGGTTCGTGTGGGTGAGAACAGGGCACTTGGACTCTAATTGTTTACTCCGAATATAGGAAAGAAGCATCCATTGCTTCTGATCCAAATTAACCCCTGAAAGACACCCATGGAAGAAGCTGGTCTCAGTTCCCCAAAGACCTGCCAGTTGGAAAACCTTTCATAAGATCATTAAAATCACTTCTACGATCAAAGGTGTTATAGCCCCTTTGAGCCTCTGGGGCCAGGTGCATATGGTGAAATACACAATACTTCACCCTTGGGTAGAGAACGTGGGCATGTGAACATTTTCCAGCAGATCAGGAAAGAAGGGAAGGGATGACCTCTGTAAAGGAACAAGATTTTAGAAAGACATATGCTGACTTAGCTAATGTTTTGGGGGTAAAAAAGGAGAAATGCTTTTTGAAGATATTTACAAATTTTCCTTGTGGAACTAATTGCCACAGAAGTGACATTTTAACAGCGAAGATGCAGCATGCTGAACAAAACATGTTAGTGGAAATGAATGTTTCTACTTCAGAGAAAGAGAAACTTGTCTAGCTAGATGGCTATAAATACTTTCTAGGTTTTAGCTTGGAGTCAGTCTGACTACCTGAGCAGACCAAGTGGCTATTTGGTGGATGGACAGGGTAGGGGTCTTGGGGAAAAGAGGGGGTTGATATATATATATATATAAAATGCAAAGATTAAGAACTACAAGTTTCCTTTATTGCGACTACCATAGTGAACCAAAAAAAAAAAAAAATCCATGGTAAGAAAAATTACTTCTCTGAGCAGACCTAAATAGGATGTTTAAGGACAGAGAGAATTCATGCAGGCAGGATAAAAGTCCCCAAATATTGAATGATGGACACCCAAAAAACACTATTTCTGGATGGCAGCCTTCTTTCTAAGTTCTTCTCACCCAGCACTTGAATGGACACCAGACATTTTCGTTTGCACACACATAACCTGCTTGCATCATGCTCACATGAGAAATGGACTGTCTTGTTCAAACTGGAATAAATTGTTGAAAGAAATGTAAGTGCTTAAGTGTCTTCTTCAGGACAAGGAAATCATCTATCATTCGGATTTTGAGTTGCAGCCATTGTAAAGAAGAAACTTGTTCCTTACAGTTATGCTGCTAAATTAGGAATAAAGACGGCTGTTGAAAGAGATGCTTTAGCAGTATCTGGATGAGAGATTAACTCTACAAGAGGCAGAGGAAATCGCCTATTTCCCCTTGTCCAACCCACTCAACTCAAACCACCCAAAACTGTCAGTGGATTTGAAAAGAGAGGAAGTGGCTAATTTGATGACCAATAACAACATTGACAGTTCGGGATGTCAAGATAAGGGTAATGTAATTCATGTTTCTAACTATGGGCAGATTAGTTGCAGGAATGAAAAAAGCACCAGCAGTGACAAGTGACTCAAAGGGATCAGTCTTTAATGTTCCAGACCACACATTTGCAAAGCAGAGCCTAGCCATCTTATCTCAAGTGGGCATCCATGTCTCCACAAAAGTTGGAGTTCTGCTTCTTTGCCAGAGTCTGAGCTAGACAAACATGTCAGTGGTAGCCAAGCTCTCCAGCCTTCTAATAGATGAGGGGTGTCTATTTCTGAACTCCTCAAAAGGACGGTCAGCCATGAGTTGGTGATGGGTTGCAGCAGAACAATCTACCATGTAAATGGTTGCTGAACAGCAGGATCACCAGTAGGCATTCAGAGATCCACAGAGGCTAGAAGCCCTCCACAGTGCTCCCTTTCACAGTGCTCCAGGACCTCTGCAGGATGACTGCCGTGAGTTAGTGCCAGCAATAATGGACATCACGCCAGGAAGGTTGTTCGTTTTGCAAAGACAACCACTGGGTGATTGACATACTGTAGACCATTAAGTACTTTTCACATCAAGTCTTCGGCATGCTGCTTACTTTGGGGGTTCCAGGGGTTGGGGGGGACCTATTCCACTGAATGTCCTCTAATGTAGCAGATGTGCTATAGAAAAATTGTCCTACTTTCTCACCAGATTTTGATACATTGTGTGATGTCCATGCTTGGGGGGAATAGTTAGCTCTTTTCACATGACCAAGCATTGTTTCTCCTTGAGAAAATGGCTCACCTCAATTACATGGGCAGAGAGCTGGGTTCTGATCCTGGGGACTGCTCTGGCATTTTCTGCCCATGGGCAGAGGATGCAACAATTTCCTGCAAATGATGGCTTCTCTTGCTTCATTGTTATTGCTTCCCTATCAAGTTCCACACAAAAACTCAGATGCCTCTCAGCATGCTATTTTTTTGGAAGTATAGTTGATTTACAATGTCATGTCATTTTCAGGTGTTCCGGAAAGCAATTCAGTTATACATACATACAAACACTTTCGTCTTTTTTCAGATTCCCTTCCATTATAGGTTGCTACAAGATATTGAACATAGTTCCCTGTGCTATATAGTTGGTCCTTGTTATCTATTTCATAGATAGAGTAATGTGTATATGTTAACCCCAATCTTCCCCCCACCTCAGAAGACCTTTTCCATTTCTGCAGTTGTGATTTTGTATTCATCACATTCAGTACAAAAAGCCAAAGATACGTGCTCAGGTTTAAATGTTAACAAAGTCCTTCCCCTTGATTGGCTGATATTTAAACACTCTAAGACCACACACTTCTCCCCGTGTTGTCTTCATCTGCTTAAGCCTAAATCTGTGCCTGTAGGTGGGGAACGACTGGATACCATTACCTCGATGGCTGATGATAATATTTCTACAGCCATTGTTAAGCTTCTTAAGTTTCTGCTTCACTTTAGGCGTGTTTAGCATATCGTTTTCTAAAAACCGTTCTCAATGTGCCTTAGGTAAAGTAAGATTCGATACCACGTTCACGGGAGATTATCTAGGACTAAGCTTCTGAGCGAATATCTCATCCTTCCTCAGCCAGCGTCTCTGTAAATGCACCTTTATAAACCTCTCAGGGGTAAAGTGGGTCACTTGATGTTGTTTCAGAACATCTGGAAAATAGTCATTGGGGTGGGGAGGGCTGTAAAAGCTCTTTGTGCTAAGGCTCAGGGGATCTCCAGCAAACACGGATGTGACACATACCAGATGATTCTAAAACATCCTCTTGTTTGTAAGTACCCAAGCTATCATTATCTGCTCTGACTTCAAGTGAGGGGGCTTTGGCAAGGACACTGAGTTCAGATCTGTGTTACTGCTCCCACACAAGCTTCAAATCCCTTTTCTGGCATTTTTAGGCCATGAAGACGCTAACTGCAGCTGAGCTGAGCTGAATCTCTATTTTACATGCATCCCCAAGGTGAGCTCCAGAGGACCAAAGACAAACAGAGGACCCAGCTGCCAACAACAAGAGCCTCCAGGTGACCAGCAGGTAACCACTCCTTAGACATGACGGCTTCTCTCTTTGTCGCTATTTCCCGGTCAACAGCAAATATGACCAGGTATGAAAAGCGACCAGCCAGTGGATTGCCCTTTCTAAGGCCTTTCATTCGATGGCTATAATATTTCTTTATAGGTAGAGGTTTAGACATTTCGGGTATGAAAAGTCCTTCCTTAAGCAGCTTAAATTCCAAGCTGGGTAATTTCCGAAGTGATTGAGTAATGTGTTTTACAGTTCTCACTTTCCTTAAAATATTAATTAAGAAACAACTGAGAGCTTTTCTTTAAAGGATGCACTGAGAGTTAAACTGCCTAGTCCTCAATGCTAGCCATATTGCACTTTCCTCCTTGATTAGCACGGATGCCAGGCTATTCCTTCAAATTAAGACAATATGCTTGTAGTGATGAGCCGTATTGGCCATCTATCTTTCTTTTGTGATCTGACTCTCATCGAGCTGAAATGAAGCCATTTCTTCTGCCTGTGGCTGATTAAACACAGAGTAAATCCACATCTCCAAGGAGGCTCTAATGATCCTCCACAGAGCCTGTGTCAGCCCAGCCTGCACCTGCAGGCTTCGGTGTCTCCACTTCCATCATAAAACGAAGCATCTGTTTCAGGGAGGTGGCATATTTTTATCATCCGGTGTATCATTCTGGTCAGAGTGGATGCAGCTCATTTGGTATACAAGGCTGCCTGCCATGCCACAAGCAACAAATGGTCCCTGAGGAAGTTTTGTTCTCAGCAGGGGGGAAAGGGATACAACTTTGGGTAAAAATCTGTGACTTTGGTAAAAGTCTCCATGGTTCACAGCCCATGGTCATCTTTTAAGCAAAACGGGTCAGAAATGACAAGAGGAATTTGTTTTAAATAAGGCAATCCTTTATTCATCAACTCCTTGATGTTTTTATTCATCAAACACCAGCCATGAGTGGACCCCTGTGCCAGGAACTGGAACTAAAGCACAGACATGGCCCCCTGGAGGTTATATTCTAGTGAAGAGACAGCCGTTAAATAAGTAATACTGAGTTAAGTACTTCATTACCACTGTAAGGAGATTCTCAAAATAAGAAAGGGTTCTGGAAATATATGAGGGGGACTGATTTTTTTTTCTGGGGTTCAGGGAAAACTCCTCTGAGGAAGCATCATTTAACTGAGACCTCAAAGACAAGAATGAGTAGAGCCTTAATACAAAGCCAAAGACACAGCAGGTTCAAAAATCCTGGGGTAGACGGGCAATGTTCGAACCATCTGAGCAATCAAAAATCCTTGAGAGGAAGAATGGCTAAAAAATGGGACTGGCAACAAGGGCAGGGATGAGACCAGGCAGGGCTACTATAACCCACGGCAAGGAATTAGACTTTTATCCCAAAAGTTTGATTGGAGCTGGGGTTTGTGAGCAGGAAGGTGGAATGATCATTATTGTCATAGGCCACAGGATGCCATAAGACCTTACAACCATTTATTAAGGACAATGTTGTGCTTCTCTTGCCATTCACTGTACAGATTTGTAATTTATGATCCCCCACTGGAACTAGCATCCCTTTAAGGTGGATATTTCTAGCCCCACATAAAGGTGAGGAAACAGAGGCTGAAAGAGGGAAAGATGACTGGGACCATGTGGGGCCTGGTCCCAGCCAGGCCAACTCCACCCACACATTTTTTCCTCTGTTACGCTGTCTACCACACATGGACTGAGTTTTAGCTTGCTAAATGTTTGTGACATTTATGTAATATTACTTTTCCCAATTGTTTGACACGTTTGGAGAAGTTCCCTTGTTTTGCCTTCCTGAATTTATTATTTTCATTTTTTAAAGTTTATTGAATTATAGTTGATTTACATTTTTGTGTTAATTTCTACTGTACAGCAAAGCAATGCAGTTATACATGTCCATTCTTTTTCAGATTCTTTTCCCATATAAGTTATCACAGAATATTGAGCAGAGTTCCCTGTGCTGTGCAGGGGGTTCCCACTGACCATCCATTCCATATACAATAGTGTGCCAGGCCAATCCCAAACTCCCAACCCATTCCCTCCCCCATCCACATTTACCCTTTGGTAACCATAAGTTTGTTTTCAAAGTCATGAGTCTATTTGTTTTGTAAATAAGTTCTTTTTTATTTTTTTTTAGATTCCACATATAAGTGATATCATATGATATTTGTCTTTCTCTGTATGACTTACTTCACGTAGCATGACTGTCTCTAGGTCCATCCATGTTGCTGCAAGTGGCATTATTTCATTCTTTTTTATGACTAATATTCCATTGTATATATGTACCACATCTTCTTTATCCATTCCTCTGTTGATGGGCATTTAGGTTGCTTCCCTGTTTTGGCTATTGTGAATAGTGCTGCAGTGGACATTGGGGTGCATGTATCTTTTTGAATTATGGTTTTCTCCGGATATATGCCCACAAGTGGGTTTCTGGGTCATATGGTAGCTCTCTATTTCATTTTGTGAGGAACTTACATACTGTTTTCCATAGTGGCTGCACCAATTTACCAGTTTATTTATTGATTTATTTATTCAAATAATGGCAGTTCCATTTTAATCATAATAGAGCTAAAGATAGTATAGCTGATTTATCTTGTCCATTAGAAAAGAATCTTGGCACCAAGGTATTAAATTAGTGCCATGGAGAAGCTAAAAGCCCAAGGTTTGGAATTAGATTGACCATGATTCCAACCCCATCTTGTCGGGTTCCTGGCGGTATGATCTAGTGCGGGGGAGGGGCATGGGTGATGGGGCTCAATTTCATTCTCTATAAATGGATAACCCCGAGTTCACTTTGGATGTTGTGAGGATTAAATAGATATGCAAACCAATTTTCCAATTTTCCGAGACACCCAGTACACAAATACCACCAGCACCACCATCATCATCACTTTAATTGCTATGTAAAATCATCGTCATGACTTAACTAACTTGACAGGATTGTGGGACATTAAATACTCCCACCTCTTTCTCCTTGCCTGTGCTTTTTAGACTATTGCAAGTGCCTTGCTCATTTTCCTGCTCTCCTAGAAAGGAATGTGCACTAATCCCTGGCACGTAGCTGAAGACAAAGTCTACCTGATAAGTCAGGCAGCAATTAAATCCAATAACATTTGAAAGCAGCACAAAGTAATCCCAAAAAGACTTAAACGTCTCTGCAAAGGAAGATGTTTGGTGGAGATGGGTGGCTATGAAGCATTGTAAATGTAATTCCCCTTTTAAATACATAACTATAACAGATGAAAGGCCCCTGTTTTGCTTTGAAAACTGCATTTGTCTTGAAAAGTTTTTTTTTAATTATGTGAGGCATCAAATGGATTGGTTTTCACATGAACAAAAAGTTTACGTACAAGTATCATATAAATTGAACATAGATTCTTATAGGTAGAGGTGAGGCAAATGTCTCGCAGAAGAATATCAAATATCTTAATCCAAGAAATATCTGGGCAAGACCTTCTGCTCTCTTGATGGTTATCTAGAGCACCCACCACACTACACTTGGTGTTACTTACAGCCAAGTTTACACAGCAGAGCCACAGAAATTATTTATTATTAAAATGAAATAATGCCTGTAAGACCCTCCTGTCCAGTGCCTGGTACATATTCAACCTCTGATTAATGTTAGCTATTGCAATGCTAAGACCAAAAAAAAAAAAAAAGACATAATGAAAAGACTTTTTTTCCTCAATTATATTGAGATAAAATTGTTGACATAACATTGTGTAAATTTGACTTACAATGTGATGATTTGATACACATATATATTACAAAATATCTACCTGTGCATGGTAAAAACATTTAAGATCTACTCTCTCAGCAACTTTCAAGTATCCAATAAGGTATTGTTAACTATAGTCACTGTACATTAGGTGCTCGGAACTTATTCATCTTTTAACTGGGAGTTTGTATCCTTTGACTAACATCTCCCCATCTCTCCTAGCTTTCACCCTGACACTGCATTCTACTCTGTTTCTATGAGTTTGACTTTTTTATATTCTACATATAAGAGGGATCCTTAAAGTATTTGTCTTTTTCTATCTGACATTTCATTTAGCATAGTCTCAAGGTTATCCACACTGTTGCAAATGTCAGGACTTCCTTCTTTCTCACAGCTGAGTAATATTCCATTGGAGATACACACACACACACACACACACACACACACACATATTCTTTATCCATTCATCTATAGGTAGACACTTACGTTGTTTCAGATCTTGTCTATTGTGAATAATGTTGCAATGAGCATGGGAATGCAAGAAAAACCTTCAGGATCCTGATTTCATTTCCTTTAGATAAATACACAGAAGTGGAATTGCTGGATCATATAGTAGTTCTATTTTTAATTTTTTGAGGAACCCCCATACCATTTTCTTTTTTTTTCCATACTCCTGTATTTTATTTTATTTTTTCTTTTTATATTTTTTATTGTTATTTCCCTGATACAATTTTTTTTTCTACTGTACAGCACGGTGACTCAGTTACACATAGATGTATATATTCTTTTTCTCCTATTATTATGCTCCATCATAAGTGACTAGACATAGTTCTCAGTGCTACACAGCGGGCTCTCATTGCTAATCCATTCCAAAACCAATAGTTTTCATCTATTAACCTCAAGCTCCCAATTCATCCCACTCCCTCTCTTCCCCTTTGGCAACCACAAGTCTATTCTCCAAGAATAGACTTTTCTGTGGAAAGTTTCATTTGTGCTGTATATTAGATTCCAGATATGTGATATCATATGGTATTTGTCTTTCTCTTTCTGACTTCATTCAGTACTAGAGTCTCTAGTTCCATCCATGTGGCTGCAAATAGGTTTTTATAACATACAAGATAGTAAATAGTATCAAAAGACCAGAAATGATGCAAATGTCTTAAATACAGGCTGGTTGAATAAATTATGGTTTATCCACAGTACAGCACTATGCAGTTGTAAAAATAAGTGAGAAGTATCCCTGTATATTGCTATGGAGTGATACACAGGATCTTGTGTTAAATGAGAAAAAGAGCCAAAAAAAGAGCACTTAGTATGTTATTATTTATATAGGAAACGGTAGGTGTATAAATACATGTACAAATGTGATTGTATTAAAAACATGAAAGAAAGTACCATATTTTTTTTAAATGATTTGCTTATAGAGATAGGGAATGAATGAGCTGAAGAGTTAGTGAATATACTTTATCTTTTCAGTCATTTAAATAGTTTATATAATAATATAAATACATATAGTTAATGAACCTAACAGTACCCACTTGATGGTATAACCTTAAAAGGGGCACATTTGTTTGTTTGTTTTTTTATTTTTTTAATCTTTTTTTCTTTTTTTAGTTAGTCAATGAATTTATTACATTTATAGTTGTACAATGATCATCACAATCCAATTTTATAGGATTTCCATCCCACAACCCCAATGCATCCCCCCAACCCCCCAAACTGTCTCCTTTGGAAACATAAGTTTTTCAAAGTCTGAGTCAGTATCTGTTCTGCAAAGAAGTTCATTGTGTCCTTTTTTCAGATCTACATGTCAGTGAAAGCATTTGATGTTCGTATCTCATTGTCTGACTGACTTCACTTAGTATGATAATTTCTAGGTCCACCCGTGTTGCTAAAAATGCTAGTATTTCTTTCCTTTTAATGGCTGGGTAATATTCCATTGTGTATATGTACCACATCTTCTTGATCCACTCCTCTGTCGATAGACATTTAGGTTGTTTCTCATGTCTTGGCTATCGAAAACAGTGCTGCAATGAACATTGGAGTATATGTGTCTTTTCGAGTCATGGTTTTCTCTGGATAGATGCCTGGGAGTGGGATTTCTGGACCTAATGATAGTTCTATTTTTAGTTTTCTGAGAAATCTCCATACTGTTTTTCACAGTAGTTGCACCAATTTACAATACCACCAACAGTGTAATAGGGTTCCTTTTTCTCCACACCCTCTCCAGCACTTATTGTTTTCAGACTTTTTTGATGATGGGAGGAACCCCCATACTGTTTTCCAAAGTGGCAGCAACATTGGATCCTTAGCACACTGCACCACAGCAGGAACTCTGGTTTAGAGTCTTATGTTTATGTATTTAATCCATTTTGAGTTAATTTTTGTGAATGGTATAAAATGGGGTATAATTTCATTCTTTTGCATGTCAGTGTCCAGTTTTCCCAATGCCATTTATTAAAGAGATTAGCCTTACCCACTGAGTATTCTCGGCTCCTTTGTCAAATATTAGTTGACCATATATGCAAACAAATACATGGGCTCTTAATTCTGTTCCATTAGTCTTTATTTTATGCCAGCACTATACTGTTTTGATTACTATAGCTTTGTAGTATAGTTTGAAATAAGTATGTGTGATGCCTCCAGCTTTGTTCTTCTTTCTCAGAATTGTTTTGGCTAGTCAAAGCCTTTTGTGGTTCCATACAATTTTAGAGGGTTTTTTTTCTATTTCTATGAAAAGTACTATTGGAATTTTGATAATTGCATTGAATCTACAGAAGGCTTTGGGTAGTATGGACATTTTAACAATATTATTTTTTCCAATTCCTGAATAAGAGATAGTTTTCCATTTACTTGTGACTTCTTCAACTTTTTCATCAAAGTCTTATAGCTTTCCATGTACAAATTTTTTCACCTCCTTGAATACATTTATTCCTAAGTATTTTAGTTTCTGATGCTATTTTAAGTAGGATTGTTTTACTTCTTCTTCTTCTTTTTTTTTTTTTTGTCTTTTTGCCATTTCTTGGGCTGCTTCTGCAGCATATGGAGGTTCCCAGGCTAGGGATCAAATCGGAGCTGTAGCTGCTGGCCTACACCAGAGTCACAGCAACACGGGATCCAAGCCATGTCTGTGACCTACACCACAGCTCATGGCAATGCTGGATCCTTAATCCACTGAGCAAGGTCAGGGATCGAACCCGCAACCTCATGGTTCCTAGTCGGATTTGTTAACCACTGTGCCATGATGGGAACTCCATGGGATTGTTTTACTTATTTTTCAGATATTTTGTTGTTAGTTTAAAAAAAAACAACCGAATTCTGCATATTAATTTTGTATCCTGAAATTTCGCTGAATTCATTTATTAATTCTAAGAGCTTTATTGGTGGAATCTTTAAGATTCCTAATACATAAGAATGTATCACCTACAAACAGAGATATTTTATTTTTTTCTTTCCAGTTTGGATAACTTTTATTTCTTTTTTTGCCTAGTTGCTCTGGCCAGGACTTCTAGGACTATGTTGAATAAGAGCAGTGAAAGTGGGTACTCTTGTCTTGTTCCTAATCTTAGAGGAAAGACTTCAATGTTTCACTGAAAAGACTTTTAAAATCATCCAGTTGAATGTCTCTGTGTTCACAGATAATGAAACTACCATCTCAATAGGTTATGAAACTTTCAAAGTATTTCACAGTTATTTAAGACAGAGCCTTCACCTGTTAGGACATGAAGAAGTTAAGGCAATCTAAGATCTGAGTTAACTGGGAAGTTCCATCATACTTAGCCCTCACAGCAAAGCTTTTCCCGTCTTATGGGACTGTTCTTTCATCACACTAATCCTACTGCCATTCCTTTCTTCTCCTCTGTCCTTATTAGGTTATACGTTCCATGAAGGCAAGAACTGTACACGTCATTTTCCATAATATTCCCAGTATCAGCACACTCACCTAGCATGCAGTATGTGCTCACCTTATGTTGAATTGGTAAGAACATATCAACATGTAGCACAATGCCAAAGTTTAAGCCAAATTGTTATGTCATCCATCCCAGAATCATGTGTAGGACTTAGCTAAATGTTAAGCCTCTCCCTACAACTCTGAGGAATAAGAACATTTTGTTATATAATTATCTGTAACCCAAAGATACAAGATAGCATGTGCCAAATAAGTCATGTTTATTGTTACACCCATTTTCAATGTCCTTTCTATCTGAGAGATGACTCAGTCTACAGTGAGTGAAATCAGTTAAAAGTTAGGTCAAGATGATCCAGTAGAAGTTCCCATCATGACTCAGTGGTTAATGAACTTGACTAGTATCCTTGAGGACACGGGTTCTATCCCTGGCCTTGCTCAGTGAGTTAAGGATCTGGCATTGCTGTGAGCTGTGGTGTGGGTCACAGACAGGGCTCAGATACTGTGTTGCTGTGGCTGTGGTATAGGCAGGCAGCTACAGCTCTGATTTGACCCCTAGCCTGGGAACTTCCATATGCCTCAGGTCCAGCCCTAAAAAAACAAACAAACAAACAAAAAAATTATTCACCAACTAGCAGGCTGAAACTGCAGCTTAAGGGAAAACAACTACACACTGGACACTACTTTCAGGCAGAGACGCATTTCCACTGCCATCCATTTGGAAACATCATTGCCAATCATGCTGAGGATTTGTTCACAGTTATCTTGAATGTAGTTGGGTGCTTCCTCTAGCCCTGGAAGTGAGGTTCCAATGGTGAGGGAGAAGTCCTGTGGCTTTATAGGAAAACTTCTTTTAAGTGTCACTAACTGACACATGAATTCAAAAGAACACTTTGTCAGCAGCCCCTTTCCCACCCCCCTTCATGGTAATTCTCCTTCCACTCAAAGTATGCAGCTGTGGGATGCAAAAAAACTGATGGAATGAGACATGGAGGGAATCACAAGTCACTCACTCTCTCTGATACTCAAATTGATCATCTATGAAACAAAGGATTATAAGACTAGCCCAATCTACCTCACTAGATGGTTTTAAGTATCATGGAAGCTCACAGACAGACATCTTCAGGAAGATAATGTCTACACAATTATAATCTAGTGTTTATTTCTCAAAAACTTTCCACTAAGTGTTACAGGGTTAACAAAATGAACAAAGTCACACAGCTCTGCTCTTTAAGACTCTTACAATCTAGTACCCACAGCTAAGCACGAATTAAAAAAATTTATACATACATAGACAAGTCATTATGTTATCAAATATCTTTGTAAAGGAATTCATTATAGAACACACTGAAGCACAAATTAAATAATTTTTTTGATTGATTTTGAATACCCTCAGACCATTTCACGCAAATAAGCATATAAAATTTTACATGTTTAGAAGGGAGGAATAAAGAATATATAAAGTCCTTCATGTGAAATTCTGTATAAGTCAACTTAGGATCAGACACAACTAAAATGGAATAGAAAGATGTCCAGATTACATATCTGCCTCTTACTTCCTGGGCAGGATCATTATTCCATAAGTCCACAAAATCACAGCTTGACCGGTAGAAGTCATACACAAAGACAATTTATATTGACAAAGAGTTGATTTTTTTCCCTTATCAAAAAACAGGCATATTTGATATTTTGCCCAAAGTGCTTAAACTGGATTATACCTACATTTGATTTTGTGTGAAGTTCAAAGACAAAAATCTCTAAAATTTACAAACAAAAGTTTCTTTCTTCCTTCAGAGTTCAAGGCAAAAAAACAACTTTCACTAAATCGCAAACATACTAGAGCTTGAACGTTACAGGGACATAAAATATATTTATTGTTGGTGTAGCTCGACTTTTCTATCCTACTATTTTGAACAGAGTTGAAGTTTACCAAAATAGAATCAGCAACATTGCCAATGAGATCCTATAACCTTAACACAAAGTAAATATGAAAGTAGAGAAGAAATGTAACCTTTTTAAAGTTCTCTCTATGCAAATATCATGCAGAAGTCACTGACTACTGAAAACTCACACAGCTTTTCGATATCCGAACCACCCCCCGAAATCATCATGGCAATCTTGTTATTTTGATCTTTCACAAATTTCTTTTTCTTTCTTTCTCTTTTTCTTTCTTTTTCTTTCTTTCTTTCTTTCTTTCTTTCTTTCTTTCTTTCTTTCTTTCTTTCTTTCTTTCTTCTTTCTTTCTTTCTTTCTTTCTTTCTCTTTCTTCCTTCCTTCTTTTTTTGGCCACATCCTCAGCATATGGAAGTTCCTAGGCCTAGATCCACAGCTGCAACCTATGCCACAGCTATGGCAACACTGTATCCTTAACCCACTGTGCCAGGCCAGGGATTGAACCCTTGCTCAGCAGCGACCTAAGCTGTTGCAGAAACAATGCTGGATCCTTAACCCACTGTACCACAGTGGGAACTCCTCACAGATTTTTTAAAATTCTTATTCACTTTCTGTGATGATCTGTGTACCTGAAACCATCATCTATTATTAGTAAATTTCTTAAGAGTCTGATACAGTCACAACCATTAAATCATAAAAGAATCTTTTTATAAAGCTTCCAGGTCTATTTATCCTTTGAGATTATATTCACTCTACGCACAAGCCATCTTCTAAAATGTTCTATTACAATGAAATATGTTCAAAACATACAAAGAACAAATCCAATTCAAGAGCCCAACCCCCCACCCAACAATGAGATTTAAAGATGGGCAGAAGATCTGAATAGACAGTTTTCCAAAGAAGACATAGGGATGGCCAATAGGTACATAAAAAGGTGCCCAATATCACTAAGCGTCAGGGAAATGCAAATCAAAACCACAATAACATGTCACCTCACACCTGTTAGAATGGCTATCATTAAGAAGACAAAAAAAATAAAACCTGTTGGGGATGATGTGGAGAAAAAGGAATCCTTGTGCACTGTTGGTGAGAATGTAAATTGCTGTCACTTTATGGAAAACCATATTGAAGCTCCTCAAAAAATTATAAATAGAACTACCCTACAATCCAGCAATCCCATTTCTGGGAATTTTTCCAAGAAAAATAAAAACATGAACTCAAAATTATAAACGTATCTCCATATTCATTGCATCATTGCTTACAATAGTCAAGAGATTGATTGTGTCCATCAATGAATGAATATATATATATATATATGTATAATGGAATATTATTCAGCCATAAAAAGAATGAAATTTTGCTATTTGTGACAACAAAGATGGACCTTGGTGTTATGCCAAGTGAAGTAAGTCAAACAAATTCTGTATGATCTCTTATATGTAGAATCTAAATAACAAGTACCAAAGCAACAATCTCATAAATACAGAGAATAGACTAGTGGTTGCCAGAGAGCTAGAGGATAGAAGAAATGAGTGAAATAAATTGAATAACTTTAATTTTAAAATGAAATATACTAACAGTACCAAAGTAAGCGCTGAGACTCGTGGGACCACAGACTCCCTATCTTGCTACCCTTTTATTTGAACTCGTTTCCTTGCATGCATTCATGTCCAGTACTGGTTGGGGGTCTGAACCGAAAGAGAAGAACCTTGGCGTGCAGGCATCCTTGACGTCATGGGAAGTCAAGTAGATGGAGAAGGATGTTGTGCCTTTCCTAGGCAGTATTGGAAACTTAGTCTGATATTCTATCGAGACACTGCAGGATGAGGCTAAAGGGGCTGTTTTGATGAAAGCCATTGTGAGAGTCAGGTCCAAATTGTCTTGCCTCCAGACTGAAGTGATGAAGTGTGACACACAGACAGAGGGACCTCCCACACACAGTCTACCTCAGACCTCACAGCAGCTCTGAGTCTCCATGGTGAGCAGCCCTGGAGAAAGGCTGAGCCCAGCAGAGCCCAGATGGGGTGATGGAAGGGACCAGGCATGCACAGGAGGTCCTGGTGGTGTTTGCAGGAGGCCCTCAAGAACTATTAATGTTAATTCGACCTTATGTGTGCCAGCTAATTGAGGTTCCCCAGGAACCTCAAGTTTCCTTTTGTGTATGGAAGATTGAGCTGAATATGCATTACCCGCCTGAAACTTATAAACAATATTTGTTAAGTCTAAATTTAAAATTTGAGCATTATTTCTGGAATACTCAGCAGTAAGTTACCAAAAATGTTCATTGCTAATATGAAGTCGAATGAGCTAGCCTTGATTAAAGAAATTGGGAAAGGCCATATTTGTGCTTTAAAAAAGTTTTCCTTTTTTTTTAACTCTTCTGCCAAAACAAATGCATATCTCAGTCACTGTGATACTAGATTCAATGAATCTTGCCAAATATGGAAATCTTTTAACAGACTGCTCTTATCAACTTTCTTTTTATTTCATTTTTTAAAATTGTACTGAAATATAGTTGACTTATAGTATTGTGATAATCTCTGCTGTACAACAAAGTGATTCAGTTACACATGCACACATATCCATTCTCTTTCAGATTCTTGTCCCACATAGATTATCACAGATACCTGGGCAGAGTTCTTTGTGCCATACAGCAGGCCCCTGTGGGGCAATCATTCCATATACCTCAGTGTGCATACGCCAATCCCAAACACCCAGTCTATCCCTCCCACCTCCCACCTGTCCCCTTTGGTAACTGTAAGTTTTTCAAAGTCTGCGAGTCTGTTTCTATTCTGCAAATAACTTCATTTGTATCCTTTTGTTTTATTTTATTGTCTTTTTAGGGCTCCACTCACAGCATATGGACGTTCCCAAGCTAGGGGTCGAGTCACAGCTACAGATGCCAGCCCTCACCACAGCCACAGCAACACCAGATTCAAGCTGCATCTGGGACCTGCACCACAGCTCACAGCAATGCTAGATCCTTAACCCACTGAGTGAGACTAGGGATCGGACCCATGTCCTCATGGATGTTAGGTTCATTTCCACTGAGCCATGGCGGGAACTCCTGTATCCTTCTTTAGATTCCGTATATAAGTGATATTATTCATATCAACTTTCAAGAAACCAAAAATACGATGAAATGGGTACTGTGAAGCCTTGTAGAGTCAGGATATCAATCACATTGGATGATGCATGTAAAAATATTTGGTAAGTGATGAGTTCCCATCGTGGCTCAGTGGTTAACAAATCCAAATAGGAACCATGAGGTTGTGGGTTTGATCCCTGGCCTTGCTCAGTGGGTTAAGGATTCAGCATTGCCTTGAGCTGTGGTGTAGGTCGCAGACCTAGCTTGGATCTGGCGTTGCTGTGGCTCTGGTGTAGGCCAGCAGTTACAGCTCCGATTAGACCCCTAGCCTGGGAACTTCCATATGCCGCAGGAGTGGCCCAAGAAATGGCAAAAAAAAAGACAAAAAAAAATTGGTAAGTGATAAATAAAGCACTGCAAGCATGCATACTATTTATCATGGAGCTTCTTCATGATGCTGATGATTGTGACAATGATAGTAATAGCTATCACTGTTGAGCGATTTTATTATATGGCAGCCACTATGCCAAGCACTTTACATGTATTTGCTTATTTATTACAAGAATTTATTAATCATCAGACTATCATTATCTCCACTTTACATACGAACATGAAAAGCTCAGAGAAGTTAAGCAAATTGCTTAAGGTCACACAGCTCATCATCCCATGAGCATTAAAATTGTTCCTCATCCCCTCATGCAAGTAAAAGTGTGAGCAAAGAATTCATGAATTAGGAGTTCCCGTCGTGGTGCAGTGGTTAATGAATCCCACTAGGAACCATGAGGTTGTGGGTTCAATCCCTGCTCTTGCTCAGTGGGTTAACCATTCGGCGTTGCCGTGAGCTGTGGTATAGGTTGCAGACACGGCTCGGATCCCGAGTTGCTGTGGCTCTGGCGTAGGCCGGTGGCTACAGCTCCGATTCGACCCCTAGCCTGGGAACCTCCATATGCCACAGAAGCAGCCCAAGAAATGGCAAAAAGACAAAAAAAAAAAAGAATTCATGAATTAGGTCTAGTTATGTTATGTGATCCAAGTAACCCAGCATATGATCATATTACTTTTTAGTTATTGAAGTAAATGTACACATACAAGCTTATTCAGATACCCAGGGATATGTTAGGGATCCTTGAACTGACATATAGATATGTTCTCCTGATCTGAAAATGATTCAAATGAGTTATGTGATTTTGCTATGAAAAGGCTCTATCTGGCATTAAATAAGCATGAACTAAATATTTGATAAATAAGCACATAGTCCCTGGTGTGGCAGTATTTGCCTTATTTTCCTGGCACATTATTCATAAATCTTTGGTTTGCAGATGACAAAAAAAAATCAACTCGTATCAGCTCAAAGCAAAAGAGAAATTGATTTGTTCACATAGGTGAAGAGTCTGGAGAGCTCTGGTTCCCAACTTGGATGAATGCTGGCTCTCGGCAAGTCTTGTCCATCTCACTACTGCTCCTGCTCTGCATTTTTTTCTTGACTCCCTTCTCATGGCTAGCCCATAAATGGCAGTCCTTCTTTATTTTATTTTTTACTTTTTTCTTTTCTTTTTTTTTTTTTTTTTTGCTTTTTAGGGCCACACCCGCGGCATATGGAGGTTCCCAGGCTAGGGGTTGAATCGGAGCTACAGCTGCTGACCTACACCACAGTCACAGCAACACGAGATCCAAGCCACATCTGCAAACTTCACCACAGCTCATGGTAACGCTGGATCCTTAACCCCCTGAGTGAGGCCAGGGATCAAACCTGCAACCTCATGGTTCCCAGCAGATTCATTTCTGCTGCACTGCGACGGGAACTCCAGTACTTCTTTCTTTAAAGAAGTCCCAAGGAAGCCTTGAGTTGGCATAGCTTGGGTCATACAGCCAAGCTGGAACTATTCACTGCCTTCAGAGGAATGAGGCATCTGCCCAACCAGGAAGAAGAAGGAGGAATGGAGGAAAGGAGGAGAAAGAATAAGAGAGGAAGAAAGTGGTGATAAACTTAGGTGTGACACAATGTAGCCTTTCTTAGTCCAGAGATGCCTTGATGATTTGCAGTTTCGAGATTATCTCAAAAATGTAAGGAGTTCCCTGGTGACCCAGTGGGTTAAGGATGGTCAGTGGGTTTGATCCCTGGCCAGGGAAATTTTGGAATGGCCAAAAAAAAAAAAATATATATATATAAGCTTCCAAGAAACAAAGTGAAAGACAGATCATCCCGTGCTTCTTGTTAGATTACATTCTGAATTTGTGCTGCCTTGTTTATTATACTTAAAGGAAATGGACACAGAACTAGCTTTGACGAGGCCAAGGCTTATATGAATGATGCTGTTCAGGAGGGAAATTGTTTCTTTCCCTGCTTCATTATACTTGGTGATAATTATGATCCATACCACGGTGACACTTAATTATACCATTCCAATAAATCCACATTCCTCTTCCAATTCATAAATTAACCATAGGACACCACAGAGTGTGCCCAGTTATACATTCATAATTTTTCTTCTCAGTCTCCAGGAACATAATGGGAGTTTCGCTGTGGTCCTTTCCCATACAGTGACATCCTTGTGCCCCGTTGCATACAAAGGTCTCTTTGATCAGAAGAGCAGCCACACCAATGGGCAGGGCCAAAGGGGATCCAGGAAATTCCCAACTGGTTTAACAAGAATGGGCACCACACCTTCTTGAACCTCTCCAGTGACCAAGTCACAAAAATCAAGTCTACAATGAGCATTGGGTAAAAATTAGGGCCGTGCCTTCTGGCAAGTTAGGGTCTATGAAGATGGACCATTCAGATAAGGGCAGATGAGAATCTCAGGCTACTCTACTTCATATCAGTCTAGCATCTTTCCTAAGACTTCTTCCCACCCAACGGGGGGGGGGGGGGGGGAGGGGGAGAGGGAGACAATAGAGAGCCGTGCAGGTGACCATCCTCATGCCCTGATTCTGATGCCCTCACAGCACTACTCCCATTAGACCCTCTCCCTTCCCTTGACCTTTTTCTGCATCTTTCCTTTTTTTCTTTTGGATCGAGAAGCAGATTATTGAATTAGTCACACTCCTCAACTGATAACACGCTATCATTATAAGTTTGTGCCAGACCTCTCACTGTTTATTGCCTTTTATCCCATTTCCCGTCCCCATTTTCTTCCCCACCCCACCAGCAGCAGCACTACTAAATTTGATGATGTCCTCGAATTTCTCTGTCTCCTCATAAAACACGCGGTATGTCCTTGTGCTGTGTCCATATATTTTTAACTTTTACAAATTGATGTCCACAGATTTTGTTCTCGTTTTCTTTGTTGTCCACCCAGCACAGTGTTTAAGGTTTATCTAGATATTTCAAGCTCTTTTGCATGGCAGTGCATGGTAAGCCTCCTGGACATCTCGTTATCTGTCCCCCCAGGGGTGAACCCCTGGGTGGCCACCATCCTCACCACCACAAACAGCACTGTGATGAGCATCCTGGTCCAGCCCCCTTCAGGGACCTGTATGACAGATTCTCTGGGCTCTACACCTGGGAGTGGGACTGAAGGCTTGGTCCCTATCTGGCTGTCCTGTCCTAACTACTCAGAGGATCACCTACCTTAGCAACAGTACTGAGATGTGATATTCATGTCATGTAAATGGGAGAACCTGAGGCTCAGAGAGGTTAAGTGATACGCCTAACTCCACAGTGCTCCTTCGGTTGTAGAGAGTCAGGATTCAAAGCCAAGTTTCTCTGACTCCCAGGCATGTACCCTTCTGTTATACCGCCCAGCCTTCCACAGGGATCTTTTGATTCAATAGCCTATGCTAGAGGCAGCAGGACCTGGTAAGCAGGAAAAGTATCCCTTCCTTTCACCAGGCGTCCATTCCCCCAGGCGCCTTCAGGCGCCTTCAGACCTGCTTGGAGAGCTAGCCCTGCCACAAGGGCCCAGGATCCCTAGCCTGGCCCACAGCGCTGTGTAATCAGAGGTGCAGGAGAGCCCCACTGGCTGGGGGCCAGACAAACTTAGCCCCCCTCTCACCCCTGATGCAGATTAACAGCTGCCATCTGGCAAGCAGAGTCGCTCCAGGCAAACTGCACCCGCCCCCCCACCCTGGGTGAATCACTGGTGTGTCCAATACAAGTCAGGCCCGATGAAACTTTGATGGCTCTATTAATGAAGATGAAAACTTGTGATATGCCAAATACAGATTAAATGGCATCTTGGTAACACGATTATCTCTGAATTACTAGCTGCATAGTGCGACAGCCAAGTGACTAATCCTGGGGGAGACTGGACGCTTTGGATGCGGGAGTCACTGCTTTCCACCTTCAGGGTGTCCTTGATTGCATCGAAGTAGTATTTTACTAAATGGAACACCCAAGAGGGGCTTCCTCTGGAGAAGTCCCTCTTTTAGAGAGAAGATTTAATTTCTTGGAGTTCTGAGGTTCCAAATTCAGAGTGGTCTGTAACAAGATGAGCAGGGGGTATGTCAAGGGAAGATGAGGAACAAACATGAGAATCTAGCAAATATCTGTCTACAGCATTGTTCGTAAATTTAGCAGAAAGGACAGGATAGGAATGATAGAGAAGAAACTAAAAGCCCCAAGTCACTCTCTCCTGTTTTTTTTTTTTTTTCCACTTCCACCTTTGGCTCATTATTATCTAGTAAGTCCCTCTAGGCTACTGCTTCCAACACATGAGCTACATTAGCGTGGGTCCTTTCTATAACGTAAGCATTGTCAGTCCTACTTTCCATGTAAGAATGTTGAGGCTTTAAATTGTTAATAATTTTTCTGAGGGCAAACACTCAGTGTCTGCTGGCCAAGCTGAGACTCAACCTTGGGTCTTTCCATGTCTAAAACGAATGTCCTCATAAGGAAATGCCATGGTTTGGCTTCTCATTTTTAGAGTGCTGCAGAGAATTTTGAGAGGTTCTAAGAACTATTTCCAAAACCAATGGAAAGCCAGCCCCATTAGAGAGGCTTTGACTATTTCATGTTTAAAACAGAACGGGATTTTTCAAGTGGTGCTGTGTTGAGGGAGTGGGGTTGTTAGTGAAGATTTGTGGATAATTTGACAAGTAAAAGGTCTTTTGACTTAGTTGGAATTCTGCAAGAAAGTCTTTACTGGACAGCTCTGGAATAGACTATAACATCTCCAAGAATCACATTATCCACAAATGTGTATAAGCTTCCTTCCAGTTTCTGTAAGAAGCCAAGGGACAAGACTTGGTGGCATGGCACGTGGTCTAAATTGTGTGTTGTATAATTATCTAAATACATCTCTCTTTTTTTTTTTTGCCAAGGAGATAATAATTTTAGAAACAAGAGAAGTCTAAATGTAAGGACAGGGAACAAACCATTTGTAGACAGAAGGCTACAGTTTCACATTGAGCTTTCTAGCATCTGACGCAAAGACAAGAACATGATAAGCCAAATATTTCTTGGGGTTCATCAAATAAAACCAGATCATCCTCAAGGGAGGCAGCTGGATTCAGCAGTTTGTTTGTTTGTTTGTTTGTTTGTTTGTTTGTTTAAGGGCCACCCTGGCGGATATAGAAATTCCCAGGCTAGGAGTCGAATGGGAGCTACAGCTGTCAGCCTACACCAGTCACAGACGTACAAGATCTAAACACATCTTGACAAAACCCAAGATATTCTCCTTTCTCTTGAAGTGCATTTCCATGTAGACCAGATGGCTAAACATTGGCTCTGAGACTTCTGATATACTGTACTTTTTCAATCAGATGCATAATTGTGGTAGAACTGTTATTGCTTGTGTTTCACACGATCACTAGCAAGTTTAATTTTTGGTTAAAGTCTTAAAATCCCTTTCTGGAGAAACAAATGAGATCACATCCTGCATTCTCCTGGTTAAGAGTATCATTATCACACTCAGATCCTCAAACGATCAGCTAAATTCCACTGTCATTCTGAACTTCTTCTCTTTCTTTTGTGATGCATTCATAAACTTATTCAGTCTTCTGCCTGTTCAATGGAAAAAAATTTTATAGAAACTACCATAAACAGTATATAACTGTAAATGGCTTTAAAAAGCCATATGGACGGATGAATAATCTTCCTTTTTGTTTCCATCTTTCCTAAATATTCTTCCACTTGGTGTTTTGCAACACCTTTTGCACTCGCTTTGATCAAAATTGTGGTTGGCCATTTGCCAATTTGAAATGTCCTACAAAATGAATTGCTTCTTTTGTAAATTAGAAAAAAAAAAACTTTGGGAAATAGTGCTTTGAAATACTGTGCTGGAGTTACAGCTAGCCAGTAGCACTTTCTGTGGGAGCGAAGAAGGGTAGCATGTATAAATCATGATCCAGGTAATATTTTGTGCTTGCCTTCATAGATTCTAGTGCCTGTAGTTTGGAGCATCACAAATATTCTTTCAGGAAAGAATTACATATTTCCTGTGTCATGATGGCCTTTCAGTTTGGGTTAAACTTTCAAATGGCACCAGTACCCGATAGAAATTGGGACATATCTGTAACCAGCAACTTCTTGGCTGATGCTTAGTGATGACACCACGGTTTTCACATGAATGAGTTCACCCACTTTCATTGGCTTCCTTTTCTTATTATTTACTTTAAAATGTTAATTTAGGAGTTCCCCGTTGTGGTGCAGCGGAAATGAATCCGACTAGGAAGCATGACATGGCAGGTTCGATCCCTAGCCTCGCCCAGTGGGTTAAGGATGCGATGTTACCGTGAGCTGTGATGTAGGTCACAGACGCAGCTCTGATCTGGGGTTGCTGTGGCTGTGGCGTAGGCCTGCAGCTACAGCTCCGATTAGACCCCTAGCCTGGGAACTTCCACATGCCGTGGGTGTGGCCCTAAAAAAGACAGAAAAGACCAAATAAATAAATATTTTAAAAATAAAAAGTTAATTTATTCCTCTTACAGTTTAAATGCCAACCTCTTCGAATACTATTCTTGCAAGGTAACTTTGGATGTGGCCACTCTTCAATTTCCTTCTTTCCAATATCACCCAATGTTTTTTTAGAAAAAAAAAATCTCTAAATGGCACATCAAGAAAAAATATCAGGAGTTCCTGTCGTGGCTCATGGTGAACGAATCTGACTAGGAACCATGAGGTCGGGGGTTTGATCCCTGGCCTTGCTCAGTGGGTTAGGAATCCGGTGTTGCCTTGAGCTGTGGTTTAGGCTGCAGACGTGGCTCGGATCCCGAGTTGCTGTGGCTCTGGCGTAGACCGGTGGCTAGGCTACAGCTCCGATTCGACCCCTAGCCTGGGAACCTAAATATGCCGTGGAAGCAGCCCAAGAAATGGCAAAAAGACGAAAAGAAAGAAAGAAAGAAAGAAAGAAAGAAAGAAAGAAAGAAAGAAAGAAAGAAAGAAAGAAAGAAAGAAAGAAAGAAAGAAAGAAGGAAGAAAGAAAGAAAGAAAGAAAGAAAGAAAAAATATCAGAGTTGTGAGATCATTTTTAAGCCAAAGTGGTTGTCAAAATTAACCCAATAATACATTGCAGGGCAATTCACTTATAGGGCACATTAACATATAAATAATAATGCTTTTATTTTTTGCGAACTTAGAAATGGCAGTGGAAACACAGTACAAGGAAATTTTAAAGCTCACATTTAAGAAAGAAATAGTTTTCTATTTTTGCCCATTGAAATGAAATGAAATTCTATATGTATATACATTATGAATCACTATAGGATTATTCAAATAGCTTTCCTTTCAATAATTTTCTTTCTAAATGCAATTCTTGACTCATATATCTTACTATAATATTCAAAATTATGATAGTGAAAAACTTTATTGAAAAGATGGACTATTAAGGCAGGATTAGATTGCTGGTCATTTAAAACTGTATCTTCACACTTTCATTCATAATGTGGATTTTCTTTCCACCTCTGTAATTAGCTGAAATAAAATATATTATGCCAAGATCTCTGAGCAGGAAATTGCCACTAAGTGTGAACGGGGACACAGCCAATCTCTCCATTCTAATGAAAAGTCATATCTGTACTGAGAAGAAAAAACAAAACATGCCAATGACTCAAAAATTTAGAAAAGTACCATTAAAATCAACTTGCAGCTTGTGTGAAAACCGTAATGAGAGGACCTGACATAATCAATGAATAAGATATAAAAGATGTAAAAAAAGTGTCAAGCATGTTGACTTTAAGTCTTTCTCATACAGAATTTTTATATCAAAAGTTAGGAAAAAATCAGCTTAGGAGTTCCTGCTGTGATGCAGTGGGTTAAATATCTGGCTTGTCTCTGTGGTGTTCCCAGTTCAATCCCTGGTCCAGGAATTTCCATATGCTGCAGGTGAGGCTGAAAAAGGAAATAGGAGAAAAAAATCAGCTTAAATGTCTAAATTCAAAAGAAAAACATATTTTATAAATACATTTATTATATATGTGTGTATAATAATATTTTGGCTCCCTTAGATTGAAAAGAATAATATAAGCTACTCAGAATAAATATGTAAATTTATGAAATAATGCAAAGCTCCACAGAGCATTTAGCCAAATCATAGCCAAAAAAGGGACAAAAAAATACCATTATGAGAGCCGATTGGATAAGTATGTGAAGATTCTTCATTCTTCCATATCACATCTCAAATGGTGTTTCCTCTGAATTCGAGATTTATCTTGGGAAAGACATCATTTTCAAGACCAAAGCCCAATATTCCAGAATCTTAGGCTTAAACAAGGAATCTGAAGAGCACAGTTTTAGCGAAAATTCTGAGACTAATGTTTACTGATGCCACTACAATCAAATACGCTATCTTGAAGAATGTTAAAATAATCAACTCTTGAGCTTCACTGACTTGTGAGTGAATGTGTGTGCGTGTGTGTTGTAACACAAATGTTTTCTACAAATAAACGTGGCCTCAAAACTCTTTGGTTGCTGGTGTATTTTTGTTTTTCCTATGTGGCACTGAAAGCATTTCTGTAGTTGTGCACAACTACATTTGATTAAAATCTGTCAGATTTATCTTTTTAGCAAGAGAAAAGAAATATGTGTTTCTCTAGAAAGGAAATCAATGTGTCTTTATGATAGATGCAGAGTGGAAGGCTGGATACTGTCATTTTAAGTGATGAAGCAGAAAGACAGGGTAGCTCCACAGTTATCACCAGTGGCTGCTGACATAATTGTTGGGAAGCAAAGCCCTGTTTAAATCTCATAATCATTGTTTATAGCATAGACTTACAGCCACTGACCTAATAGTTATTACTCCAACTTGTTAAGTTACAAAGTCTAGCTTCGGAGGTGTCCTTAGTTTACTTTGTTTAAATTTTCTTAGCCGTATCTTTTAGCCAGAGCCCTGCTCTGTTGCTCCACATAGGAGGGCACCATGTCTGCAAGGGCGGATAACTTTGCAAAGCAAACAGAAAAAAATGAAACCTAGCAAGCAGACCCTATGCTCTGCCCAAGACGATGGAAGCACGAAGCATCCTCAAGGGGACATACTGGAAACTGTCTTGTGGCAAAAATAAGTCCAGAGACCTCCTCCCTCCTATTGGGACCCACCTACCTCCCTAGGGGCCTCAGATAGAGAGCTGTGCTGGATCAAAAAGAAACTCCTTTTTTTCGTTTGTTTGTTTGTGGTTTTTTTTGGTTTTTGGTTTTTGGTTTTTGGTTTTGAGGGCCACACTTGTGGCATATGGAAGTTCCCAGGCTAGGGGCTGAATTGGAGCTGCAGCTGCTGGCCTAGGCCATTGCTACAGCAACTCAAGCTGTGCCTGAGAACTACACCACAGCTCACAGCAATGCCGACCCTCCGACCCACTGAGCGAGACCAAGGATTGAACCCACATCCTCATGGATACTATTTGGATTCATTTCCCCTGCACCGCCACAGGAATTCCAAAAAGAAACTTCTGACCTGGCATTGTGAGGTTATAAGAATCTCCCCTCAGAAATGCTACAACTAGCAAGACACCCTGTTAAGACCACCTGAGAAGTCACAGTGGGCACAGATGTCTCTGCAGCACAAATATTAGTGTCTTTGTGGCTACCATCAGAAAAACATCCTAATGAACTTGTAAAACAATGTCAGGATTTATGAACTCACATGTCAGCTAATATTGCTCTTTCTGGCCTCATAGTGACATCCGTCAGTAATGTATTTGACGTGTTTATTTGTGGCCAATTTTAATAATAACATTCTATGTATAAACCCCTCTCCTAATCAACTTTTTAAAAACATGTTTATTTTTATTCCTTAATGAATGTTTCAAGAAAGCATGACGTGAGTGTGTATGTGTGTGCTCTGCATATTAAGCCAGACCTGATTAAACCATTAAATGGCATCATATGCAGAGCACCTAGCCAAGGGTTTGAAACTGGGTAGATAATCTTCACAGGTCCATTCCTTATTTATCATACCTCTCTTCAACTTGCATATCCAAAAATTAAATAAATAAGCGCAGATGACTAAATGCATTTGTTCAAAGCTAAATGACTCTTTCTCTTTTCTCCCAATGCCAGCCTTCCATGCTTACCTCTTTCCTACAATCTCCAAGCTACTCAGGAATCAAGGTGTAAGAATTACGTATTAAGAATTCATTGGAGTTCCCATTGTGGCTCAGTGGTTAACGAATCCAACTAGGAACCATGAGGTTGCGGGTTCGGTCCCTGCCCTTGCTCAGTGGGTTAAAGATCTGGCGTTGCCATGAGCTGTAGTGTAGCTGGCAGATGTTGCTGAGATCTGGTGTTTCTATGGCTGTAGCATAGGTCAGTGGCTATAGCTCCTATTCAACCCCTAACCTAGGTACCTCAATATGCCACAAGTGGGGCCCTAAAAAGACCCCAAAAAAAACGATAGAAGGCATAAAACTTGGCAGAGTATCTAACTCAGGGGAGCTTATGCACAGCTACCCTTTTCAAGAATTAAGAGATGCTGGAAAACTGAATGCTGGGGGGAGGTGGTTATACTAGGAGGTGGGAAGAGAGGGTGTGGCATCAGAATCTAGCAAGACAGAGCTTCTTTCCAACCTTCCCACTTACCAGCCAAGTAATGTGCCCTTTCTGAACCTCAATAGATTCACATATAAAGCAAGATTTTTTTTAAGTGCCTTCCTCACCAAGCTGCTATGAGAATTAAATGAGATGATGCATGAATGTACCTGCCACATAATAAGAGCTCTATAACCATGAGTTTACAGCATTCCTGTCATCGCCATCATTGTCACAGTAGGGACAGGGTGATAGGGTGGAATAATTGAGAGGCAGAAGCCAGGCAAGATGAGCTGGAAAAAGGACAAGACAGAAATGACCTTAGTCCAATATGATCCCAATCGTCTTGGAAACAGTGATTCTGTAAGGAAATTTTAAATCCTTTCCCCGTCATGGTGACCTTTCTATAAACTGGTTCTATATTTCATTTCCATTTTGCTCAATAATGCTACACCTCTCAAGAGGGTGCCCTGCCCACAGAGCCACCCCAAAGATGGCTGCAGGGATGGAGTGGATGGGAGGAAGCAAGACAGGGCGGCAGTAATGTAGTCACTAGCTGGCCCGTGAGTGCTCGTTATTAGGAAGATTCAGCCTTCAGGGTCATTCATGTGGAGAAAGGAAGCCCCTTTCTGCCATTCTTGAAATAAATGCAGGAGAAGCTGCACCTCATCACTGCTGTGCTTGGCCAGAGATCTCTCCAAGGCAACATGGGCCGGTCTGGAACCAGATGGCCAGGTTCTAATCCCACTCCTGCCATTGACAAGCTGTGTGGCCTCAGGCAAGGCACTTGACTTCTCTTTGCCTCAGTAAAAGGAGAGCTTTAATGACAAACATTTATATAGAACTGTTTTAAGTGCTTACAAATATTAACCCATTTAATCCTTACAGCAGGTGTAGGAGGTAGGTCAGATAGGGCATGGTGAGAATTAAATGGTGACGGTACTTAAAGTATAAGCACGTAATATGCTTAGAGACCTTGTTGTTTGGCACATACTAAATACTACACAAGTACAAACTCCTGTTATCATTACTATTATAAATGCCATATATTAGCCCTGTCCTCATCAACATCATCACCATCTTTCTGTTCTGTTGCACTATGGCCCTCGGTGGTATTTTCTCTCTCCTCATTCCATCTCCAAGTTCTCTCCCCCGTTCTCAGGCACACAGAGTTATTTCAGTATTTCCTTCACATTCTTGCCATCCCTCCATCATATGGTCTTCATTCACCTTCCTCACGTTCTGAGACCTTGTTCTTCCATCTCATTTAAATGGGTGCCAACTCTCCCAGACCTACAGGGTGCCAATTACAGTGTTAGGTGTTCTCACCTACACAGAGTCCGGGGCTCCAGTGATCATGACCAGACCCAGTCAGAAAGCTATGATTCAAGCAGCTGTCCATTTGCCTCCAAAGCCCGCTCTTGTCTCATATCCTTATAATATCCACCTCACCATCCAAACTTTTTTTACCGTCACTCTCAAACACTGGACTGATTTGTTTATAAAACATAACCTCCAAATTTTTAACATAAAGAATCATGATAGCTTGATGTATTCATATCTTATTCTCAGTTTTTATGGTTTAATTTTTTAAAGGTGATCGATGAACTGTTTTGCAGCCTGTAATAGGCCGTCTTGACAAACAGTTTCTTATCCCAGCCCACATACCTTGAGATGATTATACCAATCAAGACCTCTTATTCTACATATTTTAAGCAAAAGCATGAAATAGAGAAAAGTTGGAAACAATTGGAATGTGTCATAAATGTGAATTGTTTAAATACATATTAGTAAATCCAGAAATGGAATAATGTGAAGCCATAACAATGACACTAAACAAATAGGTCTAGTGATAAGGACATATTTGATGATCTATTAAATGAAAAAGGCTGGTTACAATGTGTATGTAGAATGAGACGCAATTTTATACATCAGCAAGAATACATAACAGTGCAATGACAATGGCAGATTTGTGATGAAAGGGAAAATTCATTTTGAAGGTGTTCTTTGTTTTGCTTTGTGTAGTCTAACATTTTTCTGTACCAAGTATACATTGCTTTTACAGTATCGAAAAACAATAGAAAAAAACTACATTTTGGTGGAAAACACTGTTGGGTACTTATCTCCACCAGCTGAAACTATCCTCAGTTAAGCCTTTTAATCTGCTGTCTCATCAGGCTGTGCATTTGTTTGATAGATGGCTCAGTTGCCTCTGGCCTGTCATGTTGTTATTTGCTTTGAACTCTGAACATCTGGGTGGCAAGAACTATAGCTGCCTAATATTGTTTTTTAGTGTTTGGATATACAGAAAAATACATTAAAATTCTTCTGATCATTAGGATAAATCAGGAACAACTAGTCCAATGTGTTGAAGGGAAAAGTCAACCTTCTAAGCTTGGAGCATAAAGAGAAACAAAAGGCGCCCCATGTCACCATCTTCAGTCCCCTTTCAGCTGTATCCTAAAGAGCACGGCACACTCAGCTATGTTTAAAACAACCACGGGTGCATTTTCTTCCTGGTATAACTCAAATATCTAAAACTATCCCTTTGCTTCAATATATTATACATTAAACACAATCATCAACAATTTTTAAAGTTCTCATTTTTCTTATCAATCTTAAAGCACACTTTATTGATTAAAAGATAATGAATACATGTTCAGGAAATGGTAAAAGCTGAACTTTTATTTTTATTGAATTTCTATTTTTATATTTTTATCTTCTGATTAAAATCTGAAGAGTAGCTGGAGTTTACTTCTGTAAGAGAGAGAGAAAGGGGTTGCGCCTGTTAAAAAGCAAAAATGTGGAGTTCCCGTCATGGCGCAGTGGTTAACGAATCCGACTAGGAACCATGAGGTTGAGGGTTCGGTCCCTGCCCTTGCTCAGTGGGTTAACGATCCGGCTTTGCCGTGAGCTGTGGTGTAGGTTGCAGACGCGGCTCGGATCCCGCGTTGCTGTGGCTCTGGCGTAGGCCGGTGGCTACAGCTCCGATTCAACCCCTAGCCTGGGAACCTCTATATGCCGCGGGAGCAGCCCAAGAAATAGCAACAACAACAACAACAAAAAAAAAAAAGCAAAAGCAAAAATGTATGACAAAACAAAAATTTCTGTTAAACACCTAGATATTATCTCTTTGCAATGTCAAATTGATGAATAATTGGGTAGTGGGGTTGTTTTTTTTAATTCAGTCACATGGCATTATATAAAATGCCACATAATTCATAATCTATAAGGACTAGATTAGTTAGAAAGTAACACTGGAAGCTGTTGCAATATTCCAGACCAAAAAGGATTAAGAAGTGAGTTCAGAGGGTAACTCTAGGGATGGAGAGACAGAAGCAGAGGCAAGCAATGGTAAGGAATTGACATTGACGAAATTATGAATTGCTTTGGTAAAAGAGAAAGTGGGAGAGTCTAGGATAATTGCAGGTTCTTGCCTTGGGTAACTGGGTAGATGGTTGGCACATTTTCCCAAAATAGGCAGTGCAGAGGGAGGAGGGGTGGTCAGGAGAGGCAGTACATTTAGTCTCCTAGGCATAGTGTTTATAGTGCCTGCAAGATATCAAAGGAAGAAGTTGCATCTACTGGAAAGTAAGATCCCTGAGGGCAGGGATCTTGCTGGTTTAGTTCAGCCAATCAGCACGTGGCTTTCAACATAATCACTACTTAGCACAATATCTGACAGATGATAAATGCTCAGGAAATTCCAGTTGAATATGTGTTCTTAGATGAACTGGGGCTAGATCTCAGGACAGTGTTCTAGGCAATTATTCAATGCTCTTTGGTTTCCCTGCACTGAAAATTCTAGAACTTCTTCTGACCATTTTACTTCCAGAAATAAGATGATTCTGGTCCACCCCCAAAGGAGTGAATTACAAAACTCATACTAAGATTCCTAACGGTCCTATTACTCTTTGTTAATAGATATAAGCATAGTTGTTTGTTTACCCACAGAAGAGGAAAAACTTGGAAAGTTTTGAAGTGGTCAGATTAAGCAGAATGAATGATAGAACCTTGGAGTGAGCCTCTGACATTTTTTAATTGCACTATGGTTTTTAGGTTGCTATTGAAATGGTTAAGAGAGCCTAGTATGGTTGTTGAGGATGCCTGTGATCCACATATACTCAAAACTCTCAAAGAGATGATTGCATTAGAATGAGAAGCGCTGAGAAATGCAGAGCTCAAGTAGAAATCTGGAAAAGACTTTAAGAAAAAAGAAAGGAAAACACCCTATAGTAAGTGTCTCTGCTACTTGAAGAAATTGGAACAAATCTTTTTGTGCCAGGGAAGCTTGAACTACCTGCCTATCCCTTTAAGCATTTTCATGTACAAATCAAACACAGATGTCCCATTACGTTTATGACCTCCTGTCAATTACTTTAGATGGAGCATGCATTAATTATTGAAATATTTTCATAGTATACAAGTTGTTAGTGGTTACATTGCCACAGATAATTTCAATTTTCTGATTAGAAGCCAGTAGAAAGAGTTTTATTTATAAAAATTAATCTATTGAATGTAGTAAAAACTAAATACAGTAGTGGATTTTTTTTTCCTTCCATTTAACAAAGCCAAACTAGAAATCCTGCCCTCTATCCTTGGAAGTAGCATTATGTTAGCATTGCACACAATACAAAAAACTCTGCCAAAATCTATTACGATTGTAGTAAATTTTGATTCCTGGAGTTGTTTGTTATTTATGTCTAGAAGATAAAGACAATATTGGGAATAGCCCTCTTCTAGTCAATGTGTAAACTCCATCCATAAAACATCTTGTTTTGTAAACTGTAAAATTTTTAAAAAGACCCAATTTGGTCGAAGCTTCAATTTGTTGCACCTACTTTCATTCAGGTCAATAAACACTTTAGATGATGAGAAAGTCCACCGAGCGTTTAGGCTCTTAACTGGGCCGCTAATTTTTGTCTGGCATAATAAACAAAACACTAGGTCATTTAACTGTTGGAGAACAGTAAGAACATTCCAATAATGCAGGACCTTCTGAGAATGAGCAGGAACGCTTTGAAGAAACTTAGAGACAGGCTTATGTATTTTCTGTCACTCTGGGAGGAAGCTATTCCTTCAAAAAACATCAACCAAGCACCTACTAGGTGCAAAGGACTTCTCTGGGCATTCAGAGTACATTTGGGGAATAAACCAAAGATCTGTGCTCCCACCAGTATAGATACTAACAGAGCTGATTACCTCCTCTCATCCTCAGACAGGAGAGCTAACTTACCTAATGTCACCCAGCAAGAAAGTTAGTAAAGCGAGAATAATAACCCAGGCTGCAGAACCCATGTTCTTAACTCACCACTTCTCGTGCCTTTACTATTTCCAACTCACCTCTCTCCAGGTCCTTGACACACGAATATTTAAATGTAGCTGTTAGCCTTTCTTCAGTAAAAGTCTTCTGTTAGGCAGACTAACCCTAGAGAAATTAGTTGTCTGTATCTCTTCCCTCTGAAATTCACTATAGAGAAGAATGTTTAGGCAAAGAATGGAAATAGTCATTCCAAGAATGCTGATTTCACATCCTCGTGGAAGAAGGTGGCCCTGGAGGCAGCAGGCAAAGTCAACATGCTTCTTTCATTGGCTCCTTTCTCTGCCCAATGCCAAAGAGAGTTAAAAACTGTAATGCTCGAGAGGCACAAAGAGGCAGTGCTAATGACTCTGTGCTGTTACGATAGTTTGCGCAAGATGGAAAAGAGCAATTCCCACATACCTCAGCAGCAACTAGGGCTGGAAAACGATGGTCCCCAACTAGAATCATGCCAGAGGATGGAGATTCAGCATCTGGACCAGGAGGAAACCATCTACCAGTGAGCAATGCTTACATAGTAGACCACTCTCTCAGATATTCAAACCAATGGGGAGAATTCATGTAAAAAATTATTGCCATATTAAATGCTGTTCAATGAATTTGGGACATTATTTTTGCCAAATTAAAAAGTAATATATTTTCCTACCAGTAATAATGTCCCCAAGCTTATTTACCACTTCATATTTTGAGGGTTTTTCTTAAAGTGAAGTATAGTTAATTTATAATGTTGTGTTAGTTTCAAGTGTACAACAAAGTGATTCAGTTACACACACACAAACACACATATGCTCTTTTTCAGATTCTTTTCCATTATAGATTATTACAAGATATTGAGTGTTCCCTGTGCTATATAGTAGATCCTTGTTGTTTACCTATTTTTTATATAGTAGTGTGTATACGATAACCCCAAACCCCTTATTTATCTCCCCTGCCCCCCTGCTCTCCCTAGAACTTTCTATTTATAAAAAACTGCTTGCTATTGGTGAAAGAGAGAGGGTCAGGGATCTCAGATAACTTGTCTGAGGTCACATCATACTTGACAAAGAAGAGCCTGGAATGTAGGCTTACCGGTTTGCAGCAGGCTCTGGACACTCCTTCCGGCTTCTCATTTGATCCTGACCAAAGAACATGGAGAAGGTATTATGATGTTCATTGACCAAATGAGAGCCTAAAGCTCAGGAACACAGAATAAGTCAGTGTTTAATTCAGTTCAAAAGGAAGTAACTGGGCATGCAAAGTCCAGTAACGGCATGTGCGTGAAGAGAGCATGAGTGGGAGAAACTAAGGCATACAAGAATAGAAATCAGTGGAGTTCCCATCGTGGCTTAGCAGAAACAAATCTGACTAGCATCCATGAGGATGCAGGTTCGATCCCTGACCTAGCTCAGTGGGTTAAGGATCTGGCGTTGCCATGAGCTGTGGTGTAGGTTGCAGATGCTGCTTGGATCCTGTGTTGCTGTGGCTGCGGTGTAGGCCATCGGCTACAGCTCCAGCTCAACCCCTATCCTGGGAACCTCTTTATGCCACAGTGAGGCCCTAAAAAAGACAAAAAAAAATGAAATCGAAAACAAAATAATAAGTCATACAAGGTAAAGAAGTTGTACAAAATTGGAAGTAATTTACTTCATCTAGGATTGAATAAGGTCCAACTAATTGCAAATATACCTGTCTTATAATCAAAACTCTAATAATATTGTGACGAGTTGTGCAGTATCTAAAGATGTTTTTTATGAGATTGCACAATAAAATTACCTGTGAATCCTGGGGGGAAAAAAATAGAGTTTTCTACTTACTGCATCAGAAACTTTGGACATAGGGCACAGGAACCTGGTTTTTAACATGCCATACTTGGAGCCCATAGTCTAAAACCTCACTATTCAAAGTGTGGTCCATGGATCAGCAGCATCAACACCACCTGGGAGCCTCTTAAGACTGAAGAATCTCAGACCCCAGCAAGGCACACTGAATCTGAATACGCATTTTAACAAGATCCCCAGGAGTTCCTGTCACAGCTCAGCGGTTATGAACCCGACTAGCATCCATGAGGACACGGGTTCAATCGCTAGCCTCACTCAGTGGGTTAGGGATCCAGCATTGCCATGAGCTGTGGTGTAGGTCACAGATGAGGCTTGGATCCCACATTGCTGTGGCTGTGGTGTAGGCCAGCGGCTACAGCACCAATTCAACCCCTAGCCTGGGAACGTCCACATGCTGAGAGTGTCGCCCTAAAAAAACAAACAAACAAACAAAATCCCCAAGTAATTTCCTCTCCACATTTAAGTATGAAGAGTAATGGTCTATAAATCCCTCTCCTATTATAGTTTTTCTTATCAGGAAAAAAATCAGGCAACACAATAGACTGTTCTTAGTGAACCCACGAGAAATCCAAGCAAGAATTAAAATGTTCTTGTAAATTTTGTGAAAATTCAACATCTAATTAATAGGCCATCAAGTGTCTCAAGCATTTCCAAAATTCACCTTTGAAATATTTGGAAAGTAAACCATTATTTGCACATCACTAAATTCCCAGTAATTCTCCCCTTTCCCACAGTAAAGCACTTGGGCAATCCCATCTGCTGGTTTTCTTTGCCCCCTTATACGATAATCAATTCATCAAGTTCTAGAGACACAGGTGTGTTTACAGTGGTTGGGGAAGCTGTGATGAGTTCTATCCACCCTGTGCCAAAGCTTCAGGTTTCTCCTACAAGTGTTTGTTTAAACCAGGCCCCTAGTGTGCAACCGAGGCAGTTTCCCCTCGTTTGCAATTGTACCCGCCTCTGCTTGGGGAAACCCCTCCAGCTGTCATCCTGGGATAAGAGAAGAAGGAATTGTCCTCCTCTAGTCCAGTTCTCACCACTCAGCTAGGAGCAGTACAGCTAATGCAATGCTTGGATGTCAATACCTACTCGTTATTATAACATTAAAAAATTTTTAAATAAATAAAATGGGTTGCAAGTCTACACCTCCTGACAAGTTTATGGTCCACATACATAAAAAGTTGTTTACATGTGGGTAAGATTTTTAACTTTCCTTAAGAGTCCATCAAGAACATTGTACAATATTGCTATAGACTTCATAGATTTTATTGCAATCTTGATATGCTATGTGTATGGAATCAATCTACTACTCTTGGACATATAGTTGGCTTCCAATTTTTTCATTATGAGAAATAAATTCTAAGAGCTCATTTTAGAGATTCAATCTCAATATTGAACAATTATCCTTAAAGAAAAGGAAAAGCTGGCCCATGGCCAGGATAACTTTGCTAACTCCCATTAGCCCACTCATAAGTGTATATCATTAGTCACAAGGGGAAACCAGGCAGAAAAATATAAAGACAACTATATAAAATGGATCCTTTTATATCTTAAAAATCAGCTGAATGTACATATTCTACTAAGAGACCCCAAAGTATCATTTTCATGTATGAATTACTATACATAATATAGACTAAATATGTTATTAATATATATAGGGTTAGCTCCATTGCACTTAAATGTTCTGAGTTACAAACAATTCACGGGTTACATGGTAGGCCATTTCCTGATTAGATGCCTGCACTTGAGTAGAGCTGACTAAAGATTTGCTCTAGCCTAACATTTTGATACAGCTGCAATTTGCTTACATTCTCACTTTCTGTTTTAGACTGTAGCATTGAAAACACATTACTATCCATCATTTAAAATCTGTTTAACCTTTATTTAGATCATACTCTGTATTAGCCATTGCACTGAGAATGAGACCAGCATATGATTTTTGTTTTCCCTTTCCTATTCTCCACCTATCATTGTTCCACAAGTGGTGACACTCGTTTTGATGGAGCATGAGGAAGATAGAAGCCACATGGAATAGCTCACCTTTGAAAACAAAGTCTCCTCCTCTGGCATTTCAGGCCATGAGAAGGGTGGAAAGGCAGAAAGGTTGAGGGGAGCATGACTGTTTTGTTTGGCTAAGTAGAAGATCTAGAAAGGAGAAGGAGAAAATAAGTTTTAAAAGATGGTTTGGGGATAAATCATGGAGGACTTTGAATGGCAAGACAAAGAGTCTGATAGTAAGAACTTATTTTAAGCAAGAGCAAATCAAAACCAGATTTGTAGTTTGTAAAGATTTAGCTGGGTGAAGAGGATGGAAGAGAGAAGTGCCTGTGCAGGCGATATAAATAAGGAGCTACAGATGGTAAGAAGGGTCTGGATGCAGAGGGAGGCAGCAGTAAGAACTGAGCAAAGGACGCTACAAAGGGGAACAGAAATCACTGGGAGAAAGGGGCAAGGAACTTTGTTCTTGGCAAGTGGTTCCTAGGACAACCTCCTTCCTGGGCTCTAAGTCCTAAGCACCACTCTGTTACTTTTTGTTTAAAAGGCCATCTTCTAAAATAATAAAATCTGTAGGCCTTGCTGAATAAACCTTGCTGAACCAATTGTTTAAATCACAACGTGTTTCAAGCTGTGATTTAAATGGAAATGTGTGAGTTCCAGTTGTGACACAGTGGAATTGAATCCGATTAGTATCCACGAAGATGAGGGTTCAATCCCTGGTCTCACTCAGTGGGTCAAGGATCTGGTGTTGCCATGAGCTGTGGTGTAGGTCGCAGACGTGGCTCAGATCCCAAGCTGCTGTGGCTGTGGCCATGGGCCAGCAGCTACACCTCCAATTTGACCCCTAGCCTGGGAACTTACATATGCCTGACTTGCAGCCCCAAAAAAGCAATAATAATAATAATAATAATAATAATAGTAATAATAGAAAAGAAATGGAAATGTGTCATTGATTTCATGACCACATTTCGAAAGGAGCAGTAGGCTCTTTTTTGGTTTTTTTAACTGATGCCATCCCCATGTATGAATGGCTAGCCACCTCAGTGGACATGAGCAGTCCAAATGCTAAACATCTGGTGAGTGACTAGGCTTTCTGGCACCCACTGCCCAGGAAGAAGGAAAATTCACTGGGAAAGTCACCATGAATGGTGACTTTCTTCTTAGAAAAGCAAAGGCAACATTTTAAAGGAAAAAGGAGAGTGACTGAGTAATGTGTAGGTTTGAGTAGAGTTGAGAAAATTGTATCAGAGATTTTGGTAAGGCTTTCATTGAAAATAAAAATTTCTAGATAATTTGGCAATAACCAATAAAACATACAATATGCGTACCCAGCAATTTCACTTTAAGTAGCCATGCTGGAAAAATACTCACAGCATATGAATATTATGCATATGAGTACATGAGAAATATTTGGGCACATAAGGAAGTATTACAGGGTTATTTACTGTAATGTTCTTTACAATAGCAAAAATGTGAAAAAGAACCTACCTGTTTATTGTATGGGAATAATATGGCTATGTTACTAGCCATAACATAGGAAATTCTAGAAGCAGTTAGAAAGAATGTGTATCTGTTCACTAACAAGTTCCCCAAAACACTGATGAGTGAAAATATCAAATACATAATGTTATTTATAATATGACATATGTTTTATATCAAAGACATCTTTCCTCTAAAATAATTCATTTTGGAGTTCCCATTGTGGCTCAGCAGATTAAGAACCCAAAGTAGTGTCCATGAGGACACGGATTTGATCCCTGACCTTGCTCAGTGGGCTAAGGATCCAGTGTTGCTGTGGCTGTGGCGTAGGCCTGCAGCTGCAGCTCCAATTCAGCCCCTACCTGGGAACTTCCATATGCTACAGGTGCAGCAGTAAAATGGAAAAAAATAAAATCCTTTTTTTTTTTTTTTTTAAGTCAAGTGAGGTTTAATCCAGGAGTCAATGACTGAATAGCCATGGATGATAGACAGAAAGACAGACAAGCGTTGGCAATCTCCATTAGAGCCACCAATTTGATGTAGTGTTACCAAAATAACTCTGTTCAATATAATAGTGCAGCCCCCACAGCCTACATAAATATCCAAGAGCATGCTAATGAACTGCCAACGCAGGAACACCCTCGTTTATGTCACATTTAAAAGAGAATGTGAAACAGCAGAGCCTCTTGAGATGAATCCATGAATGGAGCTGATTTCAAATCAGAACTAAGGAATGTAGATTGGAATTTATTCACTCAGATATTTTTCTCGGTCTAGAAAAAGTGGTAGCAGATTATTTTCTAAATTATAAACTATGACTCCAGTACCTTTATATCAGTTCCAATTTTGGAGGACAAGGTAGAGCTGTGCAATTTTAATATAGTTTAGCAAGTAGCGATTATTGTAAGAACTTTTTTTGCTCCCTTAGGACTTTTTCACTTAAGAACTTGATGGTGTTTGGGGTAAAGTGTTATAAGAGGGATTCTAGCACATGACAGAAAGGAAAATATTAACCCATTATGTAGCCAAGAGCCAGATGAATCTTTTAGGCAGTTCAAATTAAGTTTGAAAAAGAAAGAGAGAGTCAGAACATGAACAATTCAGGTATTCTGAAAAATGCTCAAATATCTCTTCTCCTAACAATCCACTTTAGTGGATTTTCAGTTATTTTGATCACCTTGCTTCGACTCTGTAAGTCTCAGAAGTAAGTTCTCATGCAAGTCGTTTTATTTTTTCATGTGTTTGAAAGAAATTACCACTGACTATTTCTTTGAGCCTAAAGTTGAAGCGTCTGCCATGCTGAGCACATGAGAGTCACTCTGGGAAAAGGGTGTTTAATGAATAACTTTGCAGTAAAAGGCCTTGAAAACTTCTTCTAAGCATTAGACCCCCGTGCTTGCTTTCTGAAATACATTAACAGCCTCCAGAAGTCTCAGGGATGCTGGCAACCCTGTTAGGCAGACTTCAGAAGGCCCTGACACTGAAGTGCATCCTGAGGTTTCCTCGCAAACCGTCCCACACTGTCCCCGCTCTCCTCGACCCCCTGAGCTCCCACCTCCACCCCCAGCCACTATTTGGAGATCATGTTGACTGCAGTTCTCCTGGAGAGAAAGACTGATAAAGCAAAGCAATTGGGGTTATTTCTTATGCATGAAATTGATTAAATGCTTCACTAAATGGCTTATAAATTTGCTTCTCATATTTCTGTCACCCACTGAAAAGATTACAGAAACTCCGCATATAACCATGTTGTATACAAGACCAAATTACAAAAGGTTGTAAAAACTAATGTTTTGTTTAAAGTTTTGAGCAGGACCATATGCCTTCAGTGACCTTGAGTAAGCTATTTTAATTCAAAACATTTCAAAGAATAGAAAGGGGAGAGATATTAAACTCCATAACAAACCAGACGAGTGGTGGCGGGTAGACCTCAGTTAACTCTGCTGAACTTCTGCTCTTTCTTACGAAGAGGGAGAGTGAATCCCCTCCCACCAACACCTTATAACTCCAAAGCTGGGAAGCACATGTGACGTCAACAAGGATGTACTCACAAAAGAGATGAGAAAGAGGACTTTAAGTCCTCCCCAAGTTGAATCTGCTCTATTATTTTTAGTTCAGAGACACATCTGAATGAGCTCTGAGTCTTGCATAGACTTGTAGGACTACGGAGAAAAGACAAATATTAGCACGGGGGGTGGGATTGTTTTATGTTTAGGGTTTTTGTTTGTTTGTTTTTAATCTTTATGCATCTTTCAAAGTTAAGTTCTATTCTTTCTTCCAGGTGAGAATTCCTTCCAACTCTTGGTTAACAATGGCGGGAGATGGGGGAATTTGAGCAAGGAAGCAATTTATAGGCAAGCACGTGACCTACAGATGTTACTTGGGAAACGAATCCTTTTCTTAACATGGCCCTAAAAGTACCTTCACTTCTACAAGAAAAATGATATTCTTTCATAACATTTATAAGACATCATGTCCCCAGCAAGAATTAACATTTGGCATTAACGCACAGCTCTGGCAAGAGCTTCAAGAGGAGACGTTTATAACCAAGGATGTGCTTAAGATCCCTACTGGTCTGACCTTTGCAATACATATCCCCAACCTCCTATCACCTTCAGGAATAGCCAGCTTAGGAGCCGAGGTGCTGCCACAGCCACCACCATCTGGACCCCAGGAGAGTGGAAACAATCAGGAAAATGCTGTCAGTGGGAGGGGAGACGAGGGGATCGGGAAAGGCAGATAGACTTTCCAACATCAGCCTAGGTACACATCTGCTTTTGAATGCGGTTTCTGGGTACAAGCAAGGGGTTGCAATGGAATTATCTCTCATTTGTGAAAACACAATGTAATCTCAGTAGTAAAATCCAGGTTTCCCTTTTTTTTTTTTTTTTTTTTTTTTTTAATGAATACCTGTTCTGGGAGATATGCCAGCTATTCAGGGATGATTTAACCAGACCATCAACAGCTGGACAACTTACTTAACTCTTCGGTGATGACTACATGAACCTTCTTGTTGGCTTCGAGCCACTACATAATTAATGTTGATGCCAGACACAGAGCATTTAATAAATTATAACAAAGAAAGAGATTCCTTATTATACAACACATAGAATAACTAGCTTCTACCCACAGGTGTTTGCCATCTTAGAAGATGTGAATGCGTGGTTCCTAAAGTTTACTGGCTAGAACACTAATTCCACAAGATTATCCCTTCTGAAAGGGTTTTGCTGATCAAATCCATGAGGCAACGCTCTTCTGGAGAATCGCAGTGCATAGGAATGTGTTAGAGGCCACTGTGCTGCAAATGATCCTATCTAATTCAGTTTACCTAGAGTTTCTCACTTCACCTCAGACTTTTTTTTTTTTTTTTGTATTAGTGCTTAGAAACTTGGAATTGTTCTTTGCGACATACTCAGGGAAACACTGATTTAAACCTACTGCACATCTGGCAGACCAATGCACCTCTTTTGAAAATTTAGCAAAGCTCTCAGCTGCTCCTTCAGTAAGACCCTTGGCCAAAATAAGAGGAATCTCTAATCTCACTGCAAAACGGCCTCCTCCTTGGGATATACCAGCCTTAAGCCATGCACATTTTCCTCTCCTAATTGGGACAGTTGCATATTCAATGGCTCTGTGTGTGTGTGTGTGTGTGTGTGTGTGTATACACACATATATTTTGTTTTGATTTGTTTTAAGAATCTCAGCAATCAGGCACAAGAGCCTGTGAGCATTGAATGCCCAGATGAATATTCACTGTAGTTATTAGTAAATAAATGCTTCAGATACCTTGATTTTCCTTACAGATTCCTTTTTGTCTAAGATTATTTACAAACCTACTTTCACTTTCTATTTCAAATAACAAGACAAAAGCCATGTTTAACTTCCCCTTTCTAAAATCAAAATCACTCACACATCAACATCATTCAAGAAAACCTAGTGGTGCGTGTGAGTGAATGAGAGTGACTTGATTAGGGAGATAAGCTTGCATCTACCTTCCTTTAATTTTTCTTAAGTAAATCATTTGCACACTTCAGCCCCTTAACTAGTTTGAGTAGAAAATTACCCAGGAGGCACCAGAGAGGAGGTGGTTGACAGTGCTGGGTGACAACCCCTTGGCCAGCCTCTTTGTATTATATCTTGGTTCTCAAACTATTGGGAGTGTCAGACCCACCCAGAGGCTGTGTTAAAAAAAAAAAAAAATCAGATCTTGGGCTGTGTACCTCAGAGTTTCTGTTTCAGTGGGTCTCTGAGGAGGGGCCTAAGAATTTGCATTGTGCCCTGGTGATGGTGATGCTCCTGCCCTGGGACCACATGTGGGGAATGAGAGCTGTAGGGCAGCTCCAGCACTTGCCTAATCAAAGTTACTTGGTGCCCCTGTCACCCCAGACTCCTGAGATGACATCTCTAGGAAGGAGACTTGGGCATTTGTATTTTTAATAAACACGGCAATCCCTTTAAAACATGCAGGTCTGGACTACCTCAGCTGGAGAAGCAGGGTTTGCCTTTTAGATCAGGGCCTCGGGTCCTGGACCCCCACCTGTCTCTGCGCCTAGGGAGCCTCCCTGCTCCAGGCATCTTCAAAGTGCAAGCGGGCCGAAGACCCGTAAATGCCCCATCCAATAACTTGTCTGGTAATTGGTATATTGATTGCTAATGTCATCATGTTTTAGTATATATAACCCCCTCACTCTATTACACAGCCCCCCAACAATCCAAAAAGTCATTGTTTATTCATTGTGACTCCCAAACTGGCCCTTGTCAGTTCCTGCTGGAGGGCTTGCTGATAAAAATCAGCAGATGATTGGATGCACACATTCTTAACATGACTGACCCATGACATCTCAGAGGGCAGCCAGGGAGCCTGTCATTACAGTATAATACTTTTCTTTCTTCCTCCTTATCTAGCCCCAGATGACTTGGAGATTTTTATTAACTCATTAATGACTGAAGATGTCATTAAAGCCAGTAGAAGGGTTTTTGGGTTTTTTGCCATTTTTTTTATTTTAATTTCTTTCATTCTTTCTTTCCTTAAGCGAGAGTAAGTACGCAATTTGCTCCTGGTGAGAGGGGAACGGGCTTACGGATGAAACAGCTAAGACAACCAAGGGGAGAGACCCTTTATTAGAATTTGCAATCTGACTGACAGGTACTGGGGTTGAACCGTCTGCACACAGAAATATCAAGTTGCTTCAGAATTAAGTTGGGCGAGAAAAAATGGGGCAATTTGGTAAGGAAATAGCGACCCATAAAATTCAGCAATTTCTATTTGTGTTGTGGGACCAATCTTTCCAACCTAACAGCTAAATTAAAACAAGAAAAAATTCAGAGGAAGGCTACTGAAACCTCTAAATGTTTCTTAACCTACACATTCATTAAACCATATCTTGTTTCTGCCTGCCTTTAATTTTCACATCTGCAGAATTGCTTTTAAAAATCAAATTAGATCTTTTGAAGGCACTTAAATTGCAACAACCTTATGTTTTTTTATATACTCTTGGGTTTCAGGCTTTTCATCTGGGTTGTGCGTCCAATTAATGGGATATCTCAAGGAAGCACTAATCATTTCGAAAACTTGAGCATCTAAAAAGCAAGCAGACTATTTTCATTATAACTGATTGGATTGAGAATACGCTACAGAGGAAATGTTCAATAATTATGATAACTTTTTTTAGATGAGATCACAAAAAAATGTCAGTCACATAAGGTGCTTTTCATTGCAATGAAGTCTTTGATGTCCATTTCAGTTGATTCCTCTTTGGGGCTCAGCCTCGGGCATGTCAGAAGGCTGTGTAGAGAGTGGGTTTACACTGATTTTATCAGGCCGGATAATTCAGTTGGCAAAGCAAGCGTCTATTACTAGATGTATCTCATATGTTACTAAATGTTTATGAAATTTTACTATTGTCAAAACACATCGTAAATTAACACCTCCTCATAACACATGGAAACTACTCCCCAGGAGAGAAAACTGTTGTCTGAAGAGCTCAAAAGATTTTTGCCTAAGGAAATTACTGTCGGTAAACTCTGACCAAGATTTAAATATGCCTGCAGCCAAGTTTTATTCTTAAATCACCTAATTATATCTTCCTTTCTGTATTATTTGCCTGATGGAAAATTTTACTCATTAAATGTTATGTTATGTTATACAGAATCATTCGTTAATATTTGCAGATTAATTAAATACAATAATTTTATCAAACTCAGTAATAACAATATTTTGCTTTCACCTTTCTATACATGATGCCAAACACCCAGATAAAACCTGGAAGAGAAAGAGTCAAAAGCCCAGATGTTTTTAAAGATCCAGATGTATGGTGTCAAGTAAACAAAACATCAAGATTTTTTACTATTTTTTTTTCCATTTTCATCCAGATGTTTGGTGTCACAAAGACACAGTCTTAATCTGTTCAGTCATAATCACAGTACTCTTTAATATCATTTGCCAATGTTTAAATCCATCCTTCACCAAATTATTTCTAAAAATCCTGCTAAATTCATTCATGGGGGAAAACACAAGGATATTTTCTTTAGAAGCAAAAAAAAATATAATGCCCAGCAGACTTACAACACAAGAACGGCCAGAATGATGCCCAAGTTTTTCTGTTGAAAAACACTTCCTATCTGCTTTTTTAAATGACGAAAGATAATTCAACTTAAATGGTTGGAAGGGCAGTTTAATTTTAATTGACATGCATGTGGTAGTTCCAGTTCTAACAGGTAGTTTAGGGGAATCACAGGCTCTCAAGTACACATGATGCCCATCTTTCCAGTGGGTTCCTTTCCCAATTACTAAGTCTGGAATGAAATGACTAGACATTCTAGGAACAATTTATGCTGTGGTGACTTTGAGTATGTAGAAGCACTGCCTTAGGAATTGAAAGACTCGATGTTGAGCTTCCACATGTCCAGGTACTGTGTGACCTTAAGCTCTGAGCCTCCATTTTCGCGTCTTTAAAATGGGAATAAATACCCTGCCCCCAGTTAACCTGAGGATCTAATGATTTGGAAGCAAAAAGTGTTTTGCCAATACAAATTTATTAATTATAAAATATTTGACAATTATTTTCATGTATTATTAATGTTTAAGTGTTCCTGTGTGAAAGTACTGGTACTGTTAATAAGGACTGCAGTGGCACAACAGAGACAGCCACACTCAGAAAGATCTGGCCAACTATTTGCTGTTTACACATGGCTGCAAGGATAACTATAATTCCTGGGTGTGCAAGACAAGAACCAGATTCTACCCGCCTCTGCTCCTATGCCCTTCCTGCATTTCATCCAGCTGAATGGAGAAATACTTTTAAGAATACTCTCTTTGGCAACTAAATCAATTAATCATAGATCCCATTGATTGGGTCTCTATTACAGTAGGTCACTTCTGCCAGTCTAGAACCATATTCCTGACCCACTGAGGCACTTAACTCTGATGGACTCACCCACCCTCCTGGCCAATGGGGTCAAGACTCAAACGTTTGCATATATCAATTTCGTGGCCACTAAATATTCAAACAAATCTCGTGGCTTCTATCAAGGGAGAGGGTTTTCATGGTTTTTTGCTATTAGCAAAATGTGAGTCATAAGAAACTGTCATCAAAGAACAAGCCAACTTTCTTCCCTGCAACAGAAGAGGGTTTCTAAATGAGAAATCAGCTTGTAAAATGCTAAGCACTACAACTCTTTCAAGCATTTTAATCTAACACTTTTTTTGCCATGGCTCTTAAGATTTTGGTGAAAAAACCCTCAAAATTTTGAGCTCTACTTTTAAGACACAGAAACATCCTTGAAGTACAAAAAAAGGCATAAAATAAACGAAAGGCAGACATCTTGGTTAATTTTAAGTTTTTAAAAATCTGCAGTGTTGTTACAGTAAAAAGAAAGAAAAAATGCTCACACATTGAGAAATTTCTGTAAAAGTTTTGTCTGACTTTTTTCTCAATGATGTGACCACAGAGGCAATGGGAGATGTCCTCAGGTTTTAGTGCCTCAAACTTTGAAGTCACAAATCACTCATCAGCATGGGGCCATGTGTGAGCACTTGCTGCGAAGAGCCAAAAATCAATACAAAAGGAGACAATAATAATAAAAGGGAAGATTTCCGCCGCCAGAATAAGGAAAGGTGTGTGAGCTGGAAGAAAGTACAGTACGAAGCCCATGACAAGTCATGATAAATGGGTCGTTATAAAATTCATGTTTAGGCAGCACCAGGCCGGGGATAATGCCATTCGTCATGGCAACACTAGGCCGCTAATGAGCCCTCATTGCATATTCATGTCTATGGCGTTTCTTCTCTCCCTCCCACCCTGAACTAGTGCCTGGAAATATCTCCACCTCAGGCTGAAGCTCGGGCCTTCTTCTTCTTCCCTTTTTTTTTTTTTTTTTTATTTGTTATGTTGCAGCAATTACACTGTAAAAGTGCTGCCCAAGATTGATTGCTCTGATCTGTAGTTCAATTGTAAATTAGAATACACATCCCCCCAGGGACACACGGCCCCTATTTGTGATTAAGAAAAAAGCCCCATAATAGACTAATAGCTAAAGTTCTCTCTCTTTTACTTTCAGGCAATTAGCTTGATGAAATGGCCTCTTTTTGTGTACCCTGGAAGTGTAAACCGATATCATAATGAAGTATATGATGTTTATTCTATTATTTTCACCTTGCCGGGTATGCAGGAATGCATAAGTAATGGCTGCTTTGTCTGGTACGTTTACTGATTCACAAGTAAACTATTTCTTAAAGATGCAGTGTGTGCATTCTGAGGCTTGAGGTAAGCAACCCCTAGCTGCAGGTTAACCCCCGTGGAAAGGACTCTCCACTCAAGAGGAGAAAAAGAAATTTTCCAAGTGGTGGTGAGAGCAGGATTCTGACATTCAAGAGCCATTCAGCTGCTGGGCGGCTCTGGGGTGGATATGGTGACAAGGTACACACACATGGCAACACTGAGAATCAAGGAAGACCCCAGGGCACTTTGGCTAAGTGTCTTGTGGTGACTTTGTGCCAGTAAGACCATAATGTGTGCTTCACCTCCCCTGATTCATTTTGGACCACCAACTGTCTCTCTTCTTGGGTGGTTAAAGCTAACCCTACAGGGGTATGACAGAGCCATCTTTAAGTGGATGGCAGCCATCTCCCCACCAAAAAAGTCTTGTCATTTCAAGATCCAAAACTTTGAAATCATCTGTTGTCAAGAAAACATTCTTCATGGGTTCCCACTGTGGCTCAGCAAGTTAAGGACCTGACATAGGGTCTGTGAGGATGCGGGTTTCATCCCTAGCCTCTGTCTGTGGATTAAGGATCCAGCATTGCTCCATTTGACCCTTAGCCCGGTAATTTCCACATGCCGCAGGTGTGGCCATAAAAAGAAACAAAAGGAAAGAAAGAAAACATTCTTCGGCTTCCTATGTGCATCAGCTTACACAGGTTTTGACCAACAAGCCAGTGAACGCAATCACCTATAGTTGCTGCATTTCCAAAGGTGTTTGTGTTCTTCATATGAAAATTTTTTTCTTGCTTTTTAGGGCTGCACCCACGGCATATGGAAGTTCCCAGGCCAGGGATCAAATTGGAGCTACAGCTGCCAGCCTACACCACAGCCACAGCAACAGAATCCAAGCTGCGTTTGCTGCCTACACCATAGCTCACGGCTTGCCAGATTCCCGACCCACTGAGGAAGGCTAGGGATTGAACCTGCATCCTCACCCAAGTGTCCCAACTGGCAAGACAGAAAAGAAGAAGAAAACAAAATAAAGCGGGGAAAAAAATAAAAATAAAAATAAACCTTAGTCTAAAATGGTTAATGGTGGGTTACTTAACAAGATGTTGATTACTTTTTCAATTCCGCATTTCAATTCCTTGCCTCTCTCATCAGTAACCTAGGTTGTGTTACCCACTGAACACTTCCTAGACTTCTGTAGTTTAAATAATTCCAACCCTCTCCTCTTTAATGTGAACCCTCTTTGCTTTTTTAGAAAATTACTTTTATAGCAAAAGATCTCACTCAATTTTTTAATACTGACTTGGATCTGCATGTTTAGTTTTGTCATATTTTAAAACAAATGTCCGAGATAGTCTACTGTTACACAAAATGTGTTTGCACTTCCTCCAAGTTCCTGGTTAAATAAAAACCTTGAGGGAAAGTTTATTACTATATCCTGGAAAGCGTTTCTAATGTTATATAATTTCCAACAATAACACAAAATGAGCCACTCAGAAATATTTCAGAAAAATTCACTTGATACCTTTCTTGCTAAAAATCAAAAGTTCTTACCAGTCATTATGTGGGGGCTCATTTTCTCCTTAATTTTTACAACATTGAACTGTTGTGTAAATCATAGACCTGCAACATAATAAACTTTCATTTTCATTTCTCTTCAAAACGTCTGACTGTCTACTGGCCGCATTGCTGCCGTATTGGAAATATACTAATGTAAACTTTTAAGTGACTCGGAGCATGGGAAGATCTCCTCCGCACGTACAGCACTTACTTGCTGAAACTTGTCCCTTTTTTCTTTTTTTTTTTTTTTTTGCTTTTTAGGGCCGCACCTGAGGCATATGGAAGTTCCCCAGCTAGGGGTCCAATTGGAGCTGCAGCTGCTGGCCACAGCCACAGCCACAGCAAGCCAGATCCGAGCCCCATCTGTGACCTACATCACAGCTCACAGCAATGCCAGATACCCAACCCAGTGAGCGAGACCAGGGATCAAACCCACATCCTCATGGATACTAGTCAGCTTTGTTATTGCTAAGCCACAACAGGAATCCTGTCACATTTTTTTAAGGGTATATTTATTCTATAACCATAATGACTCATATTTACCAAGAGCTTCATAATTTTTGCAGTTCTTTCATATAAACTACATCATACAAATAATCCTATGAGATAAATGAGGCAAATAATTTTATTATAACCCCAAGGGGGGGGGGGTAATTGAGGCTTAGAGAGGTTAAGTCACTTGTCTAAAGTCATAAGTCAGTAAATGCAAAGTTGATCCTTGTCCCCAGGCCATGAACTTCAAAATTTGAGCTCCTTCTTGCAGGTCCTGCTCCTCTTCGCTAGCTACAAAGTCACCATTAGCAGCAATCTGGAATCTCATAGCTCTTACCATAAACAAGCCCAGCAATCTTTATTTATGCCTGGGCAAGACCAAAAAAAATGAGTGTAAACACACACACACATACCCCTTGATAAACAGCTACTAAGAAAGGAATATAATTCACATGGCATTGTTATTTCCCTACCTAAATTTAAGACAAATAATCTATGTTTGGTTATAGATCAAACTGGGAAAATATCAGCCACAAAATTGAAGCAGTAACCTAGCTAATTCAAATCTGAGATAAGGGCGAGGACCAACCTTTTTAAGGGTCTCTATCTAAATTTTCTAGAGATTTGGCTCAGCTTTTCACCAAACATCTCTCCAAGACCTTTGCACATGCCCTCTGCCCCACCCTTACCCCTTGTCACACATTCCCATGGAGCTAACTCAACCATCGATCTAGAATCAGCACAAAGATCACTTCTCTTTGGAAATGGTCCCTGACTTCTATCTCTACCCCTGTTCCAAATACCTCTTTGATTTGATCTCCACAAATGAATCTCCTTCATCCAAGTAATGGCCTCTCCCATCTTGAAACCAGTGAAGACAGGATTTGGAGCCAGAATCCAGCAATATAAACTCTTTCAAGGATGTGCTGGACTTACCTGTTGAAGTGCCTTCCACTCTCAAGATCCCCACATACAAGATGCCCCCATACTCAGAGCTCTCAGATTAGCAAAGCCGTTCTGGTCTGTTCTTGGAAAAGGAATGGCCACCACTTTAATGAGGAACAGGCAGCTGACCCAGGGTTTACCACTTGTAGAAGTGGCCTTGAAATGACAACTATATCAGATAAAATATCCAAAGCAGAAGCCCCTGCAGTAGGCAAAAATCAGAGACAGAATCACGTCAGCCATGATTTCCTATGAAAAACAATTCCTGCCTGAACTGTACAAAAGAGAAAGCACCAGAAATTAGCCCAAAACAAATGCTCCCAAAAGTGTTCCAGTCTGACATTATCTGAACTTATAGGAGAAATGAGGGAAAGTGTCATTATTTCATTTAGTCATTCATTCTTTATTCAATAATTCATGAAGGAAGTTCCCATTGTGGCTCAGCAGTAACAAACCCAACTAGTATCCATGAGGATTCAGGTTTGATCTCTGGCCTCCCTCAGTGGGTTAAGGATCCGGTGTTGCCATGAGCTGTGGCTTAGGTCACAGACGCAGCTCAGATCCCATGTTGCTGTGGCTGTGGCTTAGGCCAGCAGCTACAGGTCTGATTCGTCCCCTAGCCAGAGAAATTCCATATGCCACAGGTGCAGCCCTAAAAAGCAATAAAGTGAAATAAAATAAAATAATCCATTAAATAAATACTTATTGAGCCTTGAAGATAGAGTCACAAAATAGACGTCATCCTACCCTTATGGAACTGACAATTTAGAGGTGAAAACAAATAAATAATCATTCCATTGAAGAGAAGATAGCATAACTACAATACATGCAGGAAGTATAAGTAGGAATAAAATGGGACTCATAGTGGGATCTTGATACAGACAAGTGCTTCAATATGTCTTACCATAGAAGCCCGAAGAATGAGGTTATAAATGAAGTTACAGAGAAGTGAAGGAAAGCATTTCTAGAAGCAGAATGAGCAAAGGCCCAAGAGTATAATGTAAATTAGCAAGTTAAAGGATCACTGAACAGGCCAAAGACAGGCCCAATAGGTCTGGAAGTAACGTGCAAGGTGATGAGGCTGAAGATATGGGATGTAGCACCAGATCATGTAGGGCCCCCCAGACCATAGTAAGAATTTTGGTTTGGATTTGTTGTTGTTGTTTTTGTCTTTTTGCCACTTCTTGGGCCGCTCCCACGGCATACGGAGGTTCCCAGGCTAGGGGTCCAGTCGGAGCTGTAGCTGCCAGCCTACACCACAGCTACAGCAACTCGGGATCCGAGCCGCATCTGCGACCTACACCACAGTTCACGGCAATGTCAGATCCTTAACCCACTAAGCAAGGCCAGGGATTGAACCCACAACCTCATGGTTCCTAGTCGGATTCGTTAACCACTGAGCCACGACAGGAACTCCTGAGACCATAATAAGAATTTTGGATGCTACCTTAAAGCTAATGCAAAGCAATTGAGAGTTTCTAAGCAGCTGGCACCCCTGATCATATTTGTAATAGGCTGGTGACTGGTGACAGCGTCATCACAGTTTGGATACGCGCCTCAATTTGTAAAGAAAGAAACATAAAATGGTTTTGTTTTCTAGCTCAGGCTACAAACCATGCTCTAAGGAGCCACTTCCCCTTTACTGCTAGAAAACAAAGCCCTCTCCAGCCTATATCCTGTGTGAGCCTCACATCAGACCCACTAGTGCTGGTGGGAAGATCTGGCTTATGAGGTGTGATATCAAAGACTGACTTTTTGGGTCAGTTCTAAGCAACAATGACTGCTCTTGTGGAGCAAGCTATCTTTAAATGCTGCAGCAGAGCTAGAGATGCTACCCAGACTCTGAATGAAATAGAATAGGAGCTGCTCCAAAGATCCCATAAGCAGTCACTCTCAACATCTTGGAATACTCACTGTGGGTACATGACGTGCTCCTGAGTCACTGTCCTGCACCCTTTGTCCTGGTCAGGACTTATCTGCTCTGAACCCCCTTGTTAGAGCACTTTGCTGTCAGTGTTTCTTAAGGGCCTGTCTCCTCCATGCAGCAATAAGATCCATAGAGCAGGAGAGCATGTATCTTAGTCATCACTTAATCACTAATGCCTGGTGCAGTGCTGGACACTTGGAGGTACATAGTAATGTTGGTTTGTTTCATTTGTGCTCTGGTCTACAGCACCGTGTTGTCATAGTTGATTTTTATTTCAATTTCCCTCTGCGAGTTCTTTGACAGCAATAGCATCATCTTTGTATCTTCAGTTGGCACTTGATATAGGATTAATTGTTCAGTTATTAAGGTAGGGACAAAGCAATTCATATAAAGGATCTTCAAGGCAAAAAAAAAAAAAGGTTCCCATCACAGTGCAGCAGAAACGAATCCAACTAGGAACCATGAGATTGCGGGTTCGATCCCTGGCCTTGCTCAGTGAGTTAAGGATTCGGTGTTACCATGAGCTGTGGTGTAGGTCAACAGTCATGGCTCGGATCCCGCATTGCTGTGGCTGTGGCCGGCAGCTATAACTCCGATTGGACCCCTAGCCTGGGAACCTCCATATGCTGCAGGTGTGGCCCTAAAAAGCCAACAAAAAATCTTCATTGATGTAAACAACTCCACCTTCTCTCGCTCTCTCTGTCTTTTTTTTTTATTGTCTTTTTAGTGCCGCACCCATGGCACATGGAGGTTCCCAAGCTAGGGGTCAAATCAGAGCTGCAGCCATTGGCCTATGCCAATGCCACAGCAATCCAGATCCGAGCCCCGTCTGCAAGGTTCACAGTTCACAGCAATGTCAGACCCTTAACCTACTGTTGGAGGACAGGGATCGAACCTGCATCCTCATGGACACTAGTCAGATTCGTTTCCACTGCGCCACGATGGGAACTCCCCCACCTTCTCTTTTGTCAGCCATAGGATGTATAAAACCACATCATCTGAGAACCTTACACAATAAGTATTCATGGATGAAAGATGTTCCCTTAACACCGGCAGTTAATGAATTTCTATATTTTAATACACATCCAAAAAATATATGTAAAAGCTGCTGAAGTCCAAATAAGTTTCTGTACTTGAGTTAAGAATATTGAATCCGTTTCCTAATGTTGACAAGGTACTGTGGTAACATAAGATGTTATCTTTGGAAAAATTGAGCAGGGGATGTCTCTGAAGTCTTTTTACAACTTCTTGTGAGTTTAAAACAGTTTTAAAATAATACTATAATGGCTGAAAAAACACATTTTAATTATTTTGCTTTTATCCATCTTTATATATTTTTGCCTTTATACTTGTAATTTTCATATGTATTTCTGGAATAGCTGAGAAAAATGTAATGGTTAAATGATGCTGCACACACCACATTGGCGTATGAAAAAGATAATGCCCTACTTCTGGACACTGTTCCTTTGGTCCAGCCACATTGGTTCTTTTTTTTTTTGTCTTTTTTGCCATTTCTTGGGCCACTCCTGAGTCATATGGAGGTTTTAAGGCTAGGGGTCGAATCAGAGCTGTATCCACTGGCCTACACCACAGCCACAGCAATGTGGGATCTGAGCCGTGTCTGCAACCTACACCACAGCTCACAGCAACACCAGATCCTTAACCCACTGAGCAAGGCCAGGGATTGAACCCACAACTTCATGGTTCCTAGTCGGATTCGTTAACCACTGAGCCACGATGGGAACTCCAGCCTCATTGGCTCTTAAAATATTCTGGGAGAGGAATGAGGTGCATTACTTTTGCCTGATTCAAACATATCCTCAAAATGATATTTTCATAAACAAAATGCTGATGGCTATGGTCTTCTATTTTCCTTTTATCCTAATTCAAGTCAGTAATAAGTATCTCTGTCTATTCTGCGGATCCTAGGTTTTGGAAGATAGAGAGCAATTACAGGCTAGAGGGAACTGTTATTGAAAAACTCACAGGAAGACAGAGTGCCTTTAAACTTCCTTCTCTTTAGCACTGTCCTTTTCAAAAAATGTCAGTTTTAGAAAAAAGATGTTTTAAGTAAATATCGTTAGTGTGTACACTCCAACAGTGTTCCTGCAGTTTTCAAATTACATGTTCAAGAGCCCACTGTCAGTGACAGGATAACAATGGCGGTCATAACTTCAAATCTGAAGCATAGCAGGCAATTTTTCTACTATTGGGAGATCTGAGAACCACCAGTCAGAAATCCATATGTACATAGATTAAGGTAAAATTGCAGTTTATCTTAAACTGCTTGAACTGGAAGTTCCACAAGAACTTCCTCAGCATAAAGAGCTGTGATTTCCAATACTATTTGATTAATAAGCTTCCTGGAGTCCATAATGATGAAAGTCACGAAAAAGCCTGTCGATGTCATAAACATAAAGTGAAATTAAAAAATGAATGACATTCCCCTGTATTCTTTTTTTTTTCTGAAAACTGAAAATCCTTTAATAGGGTTTTCATCTATGAAGAGCACCAGCTTAGACATCCCTATAGGTTTGTGATAACCTGTTAAAATCAAGTGCAGCCCCAGGTATGGCACTATGATGTCATCTGAGCAACCCATGGGCTTGCCCAGAAAAGATTCAGAAGGCCATGGTACGATAACCAGGTGCAGAGAAAAAACACCTCTCTGATGGCTAGAAAAGCTCATTACACACAGAAGCAACCATCTTTACCTCTTTGGGATAACAGCCCCAAGCTATAAAGACAGAGTTTTACTCCATAAAGAAAAGGGAGGGAAAATGCAAGAATGTTTTTAATATTTGCCTTATTGATTCATGAATCAAAGAGGAAGAAACTATAATTATCTCTGGTTCTATTAGAACTGAGAGATTTTCTTCCACCACAATCTTTTGTGTGGCAGGAACAAAGCTTTATTCCAAAGAAAATTCACTTTAAAATATCCCCAAAGAGATAAAATACCCGCAAGATTCTGCAGCTCTTTAATGCTTGCCATGGGCCAAATCGTGCAATTAGAATCAGTCACTTTAAGTGCTGAAGTCGTATAATGCTAATAGATCACTTTATAATGTGAGCAGTTTTTAAAAGTCGTATTTAATTTTCCATTATCACTGTACAAAATGCTACTTGTGTCCATCCATTCAGTTAGAGATTCTCAAGTTCAGAGAGGGCAGGGACAGACGGCCACTTGCCTGGGCATTGCTGCATTCTGACTTTAACTCTCGGAGACCTGAATTAGAACTCCAAAACAGACCGTACTTAAACTTTCTTCCTAACTGGGTTTATTTTTATTTCCAAACCAAATGACGAGGGCTCCTTTTAGTTCTGTAATTATTTTGTTTCAAAACGTACAGACTGAGGCAAAAACCTCTAGGACGCAGGTATGTGGGGTGCGTGCGCGTGCGTGCGTGTGCCCGGGCGCATGTATGTGGTTTTCTTTAAGAAAATGAAATGAACCATAAAATAAGCCCTTAAGGGTAACCTAAGAAATAAAACAAAATCATTTACAACACATGGGATTGTTGCAGGATATGTCAAGATTAGATGGTTTTAGGGAGCTATCCTGAATGTGGAAGTAATTATAATGAAATTCATGACTCATTAGCAAACATTCCATATTGTGTTTCTCATTTCTGGGTCAATGTTATTAGGAAATATAGACTTAAGATTTCGATGTTTCATTGATTTCAGTACTAGATTATAGGCAGTTGGACCATACAGTGACATGAAGCAAAGACTCCGTTGTTTTAAAGTTCTTGGTTCCTCAGGGGTAGGCAGTTTGGTCTTTAAGGTATATAGGAACAAAATAACCTCAGCAGCATATTGGTAAGAGGGAAGTGGGTGATAGAAGGATTTTCTGTAAATGTGAAGAACTGCATGGTGCACATTCGTACTGGCGGATGTCAGTGGGGACTTGCAGGCACACTGCTTGGTATGCAAAATGGCTGGTGAACTCAAGTACCCAATACTGTATATAATGGGAACCAGATGTCTAACAGAGAGAGAAAAATATTTTATAGCAATAAATGTGACATTGACTCTTAAAGGGTTTGCTGCTTTTAAACAACTTCCCAGTCTTCCTTTCCCTCAGATATTTTTTCAAAAAGTAGATGGTGTAAATAAATTATTTTCATATTTTTAAAGAGAAAGTGTTTCACTCACCATGAACTTCTAAAATGCCTGCATAAGGAGAAATTATCTGGAAAAGACAAATTTGAAAGTCCTGCTCCCAGCAATGCAAAAAAAAAAAAATCATTAAGGCAAATAAAGCATAATTCTTCCTGCCCTTTAGAGACTTGAAATATATAAGATGTGAGAAGATGTGTACAGTTGTTATGGGGACGTGGCCAAAGCACACCCTGGGATGGGACACAGTGTGCTCTGAGAATTCAGAGGGAGAGAAAACTCCTATGGCTGGCAGGTTCCATGAAGGAGGATCCCGCTGACTCACCCTCTGCTGGGTCTCCCACACCCACCCTCTCCCCTGCATGTACCAGTGTTGCCCCGGTAAAGGCCTCCTGCTCTCTTGCTAGCCACTGCAGTGCTCTTCCAACAGCTCTACTCTCTCAGTGCCTCCCCTCCAACTGCCAATACAACCCTGCTTTTGCTCCTGGGATAGCGGTTCCAAAGCATTGATGCCATTGAAGATGTGGGTTAAGTTGCAAGTGCTAGAGTTAGGCCTGGGTCTATGTCTTGCTTTGCCATTTTCTGGTTGTAACCTTGGGGAATTCATTTAATCAGCCTCCTCCTACTTGCATTTTTTCATCCATAGGGTGAGGATGATCAAAGTCCATGTCTCATGGGTTTGGTGTCAGGATGTAATGAGGTCTGCACATAACGAGCTTTGAGAGGTGCCACCATGAAGTCAGGGCACTCATGGTAGAAATGTAGTAACCCTTTTAGCTGTTTTCCTATCAATCTTCAAATCCAGTTTTTACAGGACAAAATCTAATGTCCTTATTTTGGGGTACCAGGCTGCTCAGGAGATGGTGCTTCCCTGCTTCTCCAATTCTTTCTCTCAATCCTCGTCCTCAAATATCGAACTCTCCTCCCATCCTTGTCTGCTTGTCATCATCCAAGTAGGCTTTCTGGGCTCCAGCCCCTGTACCTTTGCACATGCTATTCTGCCAGCCATACTTCACCTTCCATCTATCTATATAGCAAATTCTTGCTGACCATGCAGGTCTCTCTCTAGCATATCTATCTGTGTCTTCCCTAATATCCTGTGAAAAAATAAGAGCTCCCTTTCCTAGGCCAGTGATCATAAACTCATGGCCCACACAGACGGCAGAGATAACTAAAGCAGAATAAGGTAAACAGTAGGGAATAGTGGGGACTGTGGCAAAAAGGAGAATCCATGTCCTGGCCAAAGGGTCAGCCACTTCTCACTGTTGCCATGACAAAAAGAGGGCCCAGTATTTCCAAAACTTCCATTTTTTCAAAGTAAGAAACCTGCATTTTTACCTGAAATCTCTATTTGTAAATTGTTGGCAACTAAAATTTTCTAACACTATGGGGAGTTCCCGTCATGGCTCAGTGGTTAACGAATCCGACTAGGAACCATGAGGTTGCGGGTTCAATCCCTGGCCTTGCTCAGTGGGTTAAGGATCTGGCATTGCTGTGAGCTGTAGTGTAGGTTACAGACACAGCTCAGATCCCACGTTGCTGTGGCTCTGGCATAGGCCAGCAGCTACAGCTCCGGTTCGACCCCTAGTCTGAGAACCTCCATATGCCGCGGGAGCAACCCAAGAAATGGCAAAAAGACAAAATAAAAATAAAAATAAAATTTTTTAACACTGTAACTTCAGACCAAACAAAACCCTCTGGGGACCAAATCACCAACTATGTGCAGACCTCTTGGGTCACCTTACTCAGAGATTTCCTTATGGGAGAACCTCTCTATTCTGAAAAAAATGACTTTGTCCAATAATTGTTTCCACTCCTACTTCTCCAAGAAAGATAAGGGACATGTTGGATTTTCTTTGTCTTTCCAGTGCCCAGCATAGTGAGTGGCTCAAAAAAGCATCTTGGAATTCCCATCATGGCTCAGCAGGTTATAAACCCAACTAGCATCATTGAGGATATGGGTTTGATCCATGTTCTCACTCAGTGAGTTAAGGATCCAGCATTGCCATGAGTCATGGTGCAGGTTGCAGACACAGCTCAGATCCTGCATTGCTGTGGCCATGGCACAGGCTGTCAGCTGCAGCTCCAATTCGACCCCTAGCCAGGGAACTTCCATATGCCACAGGTGTGGCTCTGAACAAACAAACAAAAAAAGGCATCTCAGTTAATTTTACATTGATATTTCTTGAGCCTGAAAACCAAGGTAGGGTGTGCAGATGGGAGATCTTTCTAGGTAGGTAAAAGAATCAAAGTGTTCCTATTCTAAATGTCCCTCTTTCTAAAGAGGAAAGATTTTATAGATATCATAAGCCTTGGTCAATATCTGATTTCCTTAGAACTGTCTGGAACTCATTCTACAAAGCTCCAAAGCCCACTCCATGGTTAGCAACACTAGAGTCAGTGCTGAAAATATAAACCTAATCTATCTATATATGATTAATCTGTGCCTGGCACGTGAGTGAATAATTTAATGAATGAGTTAAATCTTCCTGAAAGAACCCCAACTCAAGTGACACATGTGACACTCTTAATTTTATTGGAAGGTGACCATAGAGCAAATCCTGGACCAGAAAGAGACATATTGTCTCTGAAACTGTAGACAAGAAGAAGAAAATGGTGAAGGCTAGGATGTGGACAACTTAGAAGATTCAGTGAAAGCAAAGACAATGAGTTTTTTTAACTTTTTGGATGCCCACAATCTTTGATCTGATGATGCAACTTCTAGGCATTTTTTCTCACAGAATAATTGTGCATAAATATTTGGCTGTAAATATGTCTGCTGCAGCTTTGTTAAGCTGGTACAACCACTATGGAGAACAGTATGGAGGTACCTTAGAAAACTATACGTAGAACTACCACATGACCCAACAATCCCACTCCTGGGCATATATCCGGACAAAACTTTCCTTAAAAAAGACACATGCACCCGCATGTTCATTGCAGCACTATTCACAACAGCCAAGACATGGAAACAACCCAAATGTCCATCCACAGATGATTGGATTAGGAAGATGTGGTGTATATACACAATGGAACACTACTCAGCCATAAAAAAGAACAAAATAATGCCATTTGCAGCAACATGGATGGAACTAGAGACTCTCATACTGAGTGAACTAACTCAGAAAGAGAAAGACAAATACCATGTGATATCACTTATATCTGGAATCTAATATATGGCCACAAATGAACCTTTCCACAGAAAAGAAAATAATGGACTTGGAGAAGAGAATTGTGGTTTCCAAGGGGGACGGGGAGGGAGTGGGATGGATTGGGAGCTTGGGGTTAACAGATGCAGACTATTGTCTTTGGAGTAAATTAGCAATGAGATCCTGCTGTGTGGCACTGGGAACTCTGTCTAGTCACTTATGATGGAGCATGATAATGTGAGAAAAAAGAATGTATACATGTGTGTGTAACTAGGTCACCATGCTGTACAGTTGAAAAAAATACATTGGGGAAATTAAAAAAATATATCAATAGCAAAAAAAAGAAAAGAAAAATACAGGGCTGTTATATAAATAACAACAGAGAACTTATGATTATGACTATTAATAACGATAGGTGAATCCTTACCTTGTGGCAGCTTGTGTGCTTGGAATGTTGGATTCCTTATATCAATCACACTGTTCTATTCATCCTACAAATGAGGACTCTGAGACACAGGGTGTTTAAATAATTGGCCCAAATCACACAGCAAACAAATGTCAGCAGAAGCATTTGAACGCTGTCCTTATTTAAATCTAGAGCTTAAGCAGAACTGTCCACTCCTCCCATAAATATTCAACATCCACTGTGGTCACTGTAGTCACCAAAATAATAATCAGGGAGAGTATAGGATGATACAGAAAAAACTTATTACTAAGTGAAAAAATCAGGTTACAAAAAATTGTCATCTTGCTCAGGCATTATTAGATGAAAATGTTAGAACCTGTCAAATGCTGCTCTACCACTAAAAAAGGACTTGAGGTGAGAATAAAGGATATCCCACAAAAGTCACTCTATGATTAGTGCCAGATACAAGGAACGCCCCTGGATTCCTGCCATCTGTTCCTCTGCTTTTCACTCTTTATCTCTTCTACTCAGTTCTTGCAAACCCACTTCTTTACCTCAGTGTAACATAGGTGGGGCCTGATGTCCACTCTGGTCCACTAAGCTGGGGCCAGGGGCTATATTTCTGTAACAGCTGATTCTACAAAATAGCAAACGGTTTGGGGATAAACACTGCCCATATAAGGAATAATTCTTTTTTGTAAATAAAAACCATAAATGTGGAGAAAAAAGATAGGACCTGCACCAATGTATTGACAGCATTTAAAGGTACAACATTTGTTTTCTTATTTTGTTTCTCCATGCCTTCTAAGTTTTCTACAGTGGGTACAAATTATTTTTGTACTAAGGGGAGAAAGGGTGCCCAAACTATTTGGGGATTAAAGAGTGAATGGTATTTGGAGTGGATGGTATTTGGAGACCAGAAAAAAGAAAAAAGTGTCCTTGATGATGTTAAGCTTTAAGAATCTCTTACCCAAGAAAGGTTAGCAGCTGAACAGCAGATCCCATTTGAAAGTCATCAGATGTGGAGCAAGGCCTCGCCATTAGGACGTCAAAGCTGTATTGATGGAGATGCCAGCCATTGGTTGCACCAGGGCCATTGCCCCAGGACACTGTGCTGGGTGAATGGCTCCTAGGATAAGACAAGTTAGAGCAGAAAAGAAAGGCGTGAGCTACACGGAATATAAGATACAGTTTTAGAAGGCAAGATACAGTGGCCATAAAAGAGCCAGCCAAGATGAAAATGAGTATTTCAAGCAATTAAGTGAGGACTAGGACAAAGAAAAGCAGGGATATTGCTTTGGTCTGAAAAATGGCAGTGGAGTTGCAAGTAGGTGAGGAGGGGAAACAGAAGATGTCTTTTCCATGCACAGAAAGGAACAATAAAGTGATACCAAGGGAGATGAATGGATGGAGAGTTTTAGAACCACAGGAGGTATAGAAAAATTTTGGAACATGGAAGAGTAAAGTAGCTGATAGAACAGTGTTAGAACCAAGGTGGGGCAGGAGAAGAGAAAACAGGTAACAGGAAAATGAGATATTGAGAAGAAACATTTGCACTTGAATGAAGCTAAACAGAATACCCAGTCCAGAGTTAGGGAATGTTACCCATCCACTGCCATCTTATTTGCCTTCAATGGAACCCAAATAACAAGCTGCCATGAGTCTTCCCAACCATACTCTGCCTATGGCCTCTCTGTAGGCACAGGTTCATCTTATGTTCACTTGGTATCTGTTCCCCTAGCCCCTTGCTCTTCTGGACAATAAGATGCTTCATTAGATCTCACGAATGACTTGATTTATTTTTATAGCTCCAACTATCAGGAAGCTCCTGAAGACTGGGAGGTTGGGAACATGGTAATTGCATATTAGTGGCTTTAAGATGTGTCCACAAGTTTTCTACTCCTCAAATGCAGAGGCGGGACCAATGTGCTCTTCCCTTGGTCTGAGCTGACCTCAGTGACTGGTGGACCATCAGGTATGTGCCTCAGTTAGGACAAAAGGGATGCTTCAGCCTTTGCCTTGTCCCTTTGGGTCATGCAACTTTGGAGCCCTGAATGGCCAGGAAAGTAGCACAAGGATGAGATTCTGTGAGTAAGCTCAGGCCGCATAGAATGGCCAGGCATTCCAGCCAATGGTCTCAGCTGAAATTGCACCAAGGAAGCATCAACCATCACACGTGTGAGTGAGGAAGGTCACTGCAGCCTCTCCTACCATCATACCTTATCCTCATTAAAGGCTGCTCGAGAACCACCCTGCCAGTGCTCAGAACCATGATGGATAATAATAAAGCAATCATGGTTTTACATAAGTTAATGTCAGACAGGAATAGATAACTGCGACAGACATAACTGCTTCTCAATAAATATCTGTTACATTTAATTCAACAGCACATAAAGGAAGGCGACATTGTCTTTTGATTTTTCTTTCCCTTTTTGTCTTACTCTCCATTATTTCTGTTTCTTAGGCTTTCTTCATATACTCAATCTCTCTCTCTCTCCTTCTCTCTCTCTCTCTCTCTTTCTCTTTCTCTCTCTCTCTCTCTCTGCAAATCCAGAATTTTCCCCTGTAGAAGAGAGAGCTGCCATCTAGAGAGCCAGAGCTCTCTCTGTACCTAAAAAGGCCTTTTTTTTCTCTCTTGGGTGTAAAAGAGCTCAAACTCTTTTACTTAAAAAAAAAAAAAAATGTTCCCACTTTCCTATTCTTTATTGACTGTATTCCTCCTTCTTGAATGATTTTTGAGTCTTGTGCATACTTTTTAGGTTGTAGAAATTAAGAACTCTACCAGTGATGACCTTGGGTATAAACTTACCAACATCTGGAAAGCACTGTCGTTTTGGCCACCTTCTAATCGTGCTACATCTGCCCCACCTATCCACTGCAGATATCCTGACTTAATTCCCCAGGGAGTACAGTGGGGTCCACAGGCAGCATTGGCATCAGGGCTTGAGGGCAGGAGCAAGCAGGGTGGTCAGGATAGCTGTGAGGATGCTCAGTGAAGCTTCAAGGGATGTCTCATAGGGGAGATGCTCAGATGCTGTCGCCTGGAGACCAGCAAGGCACACCTTGCTCAGAAACGAAATGATGTACTGAATAGTCACTGAGCAGCTGATAAAGCATGGAGGTGGAAGAATAAGCAAAAACTAGACCAGAAAACTCCCCCATCCCCTATATGGAAGGGCCTGCATTCTACCTGTGCTGTCCCCCGCCCGGGGGGTTGGTGTTGGCCAGCAGGACTCATGTTGAAACATCACCTGCGACAAACATAGGTGAGTGCACCTTGACAGTCATGCTCTTGCACAAGGCCCAGAATTCTGGAGTAGCATGGAGCTGCTCAGCAGAGAAAGGAAGAAGCAACCCCCAGGAACAGCAAAGGCACGTTGCTAAAAGGACCGCGTGCAGGGTTGGCCCAGCACGCCAGCAGCAGGCAAAGTAATATCATCTCAGGTCAAGGAGAAAGCCCCACAGCTCAAAATAGCCACGCTTCCCAGTTGCCACTGGGTCTAAAATTATACCATTGAAGATTTATTCCTTTGCATACCTCACTTTCACTGCCCCCCCTCCCCGCCCCCGAGGTCTGGGTGGGTGCAGGGCCCCATGAAGTGTCTTCACATTAAGGTGTAAAAGGCCTGACAGCTCCATGGAGTTATGTGGGGGCGGGAAAGGAAAGAGGTGTTGAAAGGAGAGGAACAAGGCAAAGGAAGTGTTGGTGAGGGTTACCAAAGGGAAACTTCTCCTATTTCAGAGTTTTACCCAGAAGGAACCTAGCTGGCAGCTACATCATAAAACCAAGGCCTGAACAATTTGCCAGTAAATTTGAAACATGCATGTAAACAATTCTAATCATTTATTCCTTGAAATGCCTTTATAATACATTATTATGCAGAGCTGCATACGCTTCTACTCCACATGCCTTAATGGGGGTGGGGGGACTGAAGGAAGGGGCTCATAGAAAGAATAACAAGAGGATGTATGAGCAAAAGGTATCTGCCTATCATGCCGGAACACAAAAGGGAGCTACAGATAGGCAATCAGATCATTTTGACCAAAGTCTCCATCTCTGAAGTAGAATGTCCTCAGAAATTCAGGCAAGGTCTCTGTCTTTATACACAAAATTTTGGTTAATCTGACCCCACAAGATTAAGCAGTAAACAAAATAAAAACAATCACTATTGGAAATTCACCTCCAGTCCCCTGTTCCAACAACTGCTCCATCTGATTCTTTCGAGTCCTTGAGAAATAGACAACAATTTCAGAAAGGTAACACCACCGTCTCCTCTCCCCACTGAAGCCACCTCAGGGGGCAGAACGCAAAGTACCACGGATGCCAGAGATGAGCTTTAGGCAGAGGTAAGAATGCAACTGGGGAGAGGAAAAGAGTGAAAGGCAAGCAGAGAGACCAGAATGCTGGGATGGATGGATTCCTGTAAGAATGACCAACATGCCTCCACTGTTTGGCAGTTTATAAAGAACAGCCATTTAATTTACCATCTGTCCTCCAAATCCCATGAAGGAAGGAAGTTCTACTCCCATTTTTATGACTGAGAATACTTTGCATGAGAGAAATCTGGTGACTTGCCCAAGGTCATGCAGCTGGGTATTTAGGGACATGGAAAGTCTTGAAACCTGAGTCTAACTACCTGAATCCCCTATTTCCTCTGCTCCAATAGTCCTTGGAGTTACAGAACACAAGTATTCAAGACATGTTCCCCATGGGTCTCTGAATCACTTACTGATGATTTCTGTAGCTAAGATTTCCCCTCTTAGCCTTGATTCATTCATTCACTCAACAACGCCTGAGTCTCAATTAGCACCGGGCATTGTCCTGGAAACTGGAGTTCGCCTTTCTGGGGATGTCACATGCATGACTCCCTGATGATCAGTCTCAACTGTCCCCTTTGCCGAGGGCAACCCCTGACAGGCCGTCAAAAATGGTCCCGGGCACACTTTCCTAGTGATAGTTGTCTAGTTTTTTCATAACACTTAAGACCTCTGATACCATGTGATTCGTATCTTTATTCACTATTTTATTGCTTGTCTTCTCTCCCTAGAAAATGAGGTCCTTCAGAGCAAGGACCCCCTCTCATTCAAAGCTGGCCCTCCAATACTTAGAATAAGGTCCTGCACATGATGGGAGCTCAATAAATATCTGTCTAATAAATGACACTGAACATAACAGAGAGCTTTCTCCAGTGCCTAGTATGTGTCCTAAGCAATATGAGATTGTATGCATAAATCATTCCATTTAATCAAGATCCAAAACAGAAAACATATGAAGAAGATGGAGTTTTAATAATGGCGAAGAAAGTGCTTGGAAGAATGAAAGCTCAATTTGAAATGCCTACACCTTGTGCCACTTAATGCAAGAACAAGGGCCATCTTGTGACATTAAAAGGTAACAAATTTAAAATGAATAAAAGGAAATACTTTTTTAAAACAGCGTATAATCTACCTGTGGAATTCGCTGCCGCAGGCTATTATTGAGGCAAATAGTCTAGCAAGATTCAAGAAAGGATTAGACATTTATATGAATAGGAATAATATTGGCAGTTACACTAACTAGGTTAAAAAGTTACAAGGCATGTCCGTCCTGGGCTCCAGGGCATAACTGCTCACCAGCTGGGGTGAGGAAGGAATTTCCCCTTGTGATAGAGCATTGCATAATTGGCCAGATGCACAATGGCTGGTATTTTTGCAGTCTTCTGTAACAGAGGTAGAGACCACTGCCCAGGGGAAATTTCTGGAGAAGTCGGACCAATGACCTCAACATGGTTATTTCTGTCTTCTTGTTGCCCAATCCTAAATAGAAGGGATAGAGAACACACATAAACTTTGGGGGAATTTGTACCTGAAAAATTTTCAATTTCAGAAAACCAGAAGGGTAAAAATCATTTTCTTCTTCCTGATGATGAAAATACTCAGAGAATAGGGAATCCCTACTGTGGCAGAGTGGGTTAAGAATCCAACTGCAGGAATTGCCATCGTGACTCAGCAAGTTAACCTGTCTAGTATCCATGAGGATGTGGGTTCAATCCCTGCCCTTGTTCACTGGGTTAAGGATCCAGCATTGGGCAAGCTGCAGTGTAGGTCAAAGATGCAGCTCTGATCCTGCATTGCTGTGGCTGTGGCGTAGGTTGGCGGCTGCGGCTCTGATTCAAACCCTTCCCTGGAAACCTCCATATGCCTCAGGTACATCCCTAAAAAAAAAAGAAAAAAAGAATCCAGCTGCAGTTGCTCAGGTCACTGTGGAGGCAGGGGTTTGATCCCCATCCCAGTGCAGTGGGTTAAAGGATCTGGCACTGCTGCAGCTGCAGTAAAGGTTGCAGCTGAGGCTCAGATTCAGTCCCTATCCTGGGAACTTCCATATGCCATGAGTGCGGCCATAATTTTTTTTAATTTAATTTTTTTAAAAGGGACATGTTCAAAGAATGAAATCATGCTCTCACTATAATTTTATTTGCAGCATAGCCAACCGCACTAGGAGGCTGCCAGTATACTTCCAAACCTCAGGACTTTGGAATCCTGGGAGAATCTTAGACAAGGGTATCGTCCACCCATGTTTCACATGCATCTGACACTATGCCTTATGAACATGCACTCAGTTCATCTGTTTAATGAAAGTATATTTCTGCAGGTGTGGTAAAGAAGCTGTTCATAATGCTGTTCACTCACATTTTGAAGTTTTTCTCTTGTTATAGAGTCAGTTACACTGCCAGATACTTCCTTAGATTCTCAGTAGTGTACAATCCTCCATTTTTTTTCTTCATCCTAACATGGGAAAAACCAAAGGCAGTTGTTAGCCATGCATCAGAATACAAGTGTTGATAATAACATGTGATCATATTAAAGAAAACATTGAAACTAAATTATTCCTTACACTAACTTACTTGAGAAACCTTAGTTATCTATCTGTAGCCAAGACTCTGAAGAAAGTGTATCAGTGTTTGAACCACTTAAGAAAAAATATCCCCCAAACTCTGGGACAAAGGACATTCTGCAAGCCAAAACAGAAAGGGGAATTTTAATTTAAATCCTCAAACCAGCAGTGAACCTAAAAGATTTCAGAGATCCCTGAATGAAAGTAATAGATATACAACAAAATGTTGTATAAATGTTTATGTGCTTGGCACTCACCTGCGGAGAGAATCACCTGTGGATTCCTCACCTGCATGTTCAGCCAGCCCAAAGATGATCTGGCTTTAGATGGGTCTGTGAATGCAGAACCCACGTCTATGGAAGGCCATCTGTACTACATCATTTTATGTAAGGGACTTGAGCATCCTCAGACTTTGGCATCCTCAGAGGTCTGGGAACCAATCCCAGATGGACACTGAGAAACAACTACATGATTTTTTTCTGGAAAGAGAGAAACAGAGAGAGATCGTAATTGACATTGGTATTTTCAAATATGTTCTCAAACAAAATATGTTAAGAACCACTGATCTAGGACCCAGTCCGCAAGAAAATTCTTAAGTGACTCTGTACAGAATCTTTTCCATCTACCTTCAAGAACTGCTCTAGTAAGATTTGCTTTCTTATTTGGCAGAAGAGTATTACTTAGATTCTCTTAGTAGAAGATAAAACATATAGGATCTAATTCCCACCCAGAGGAATGACATTAAATATTGCTTCAAATAACTACCTGTCATTTTATTACCTGGTGGAATATTAATTCAAGTTTGTCTATTTTCTCTTGGTTTAAGCTTTCCTATTTACCTTTTCATGTGACTATCACAAGAGTAGACAGAGCTTGTCAGATATTTGTTTATTGGTATTGGGTTGTTTGGGTTTGGGGTGCTTTTCTCTTCCTTTTTATTTTTTTTTTCTTTTTTTTGGTGGTTAATGCTTGATTCTTACTCAAAATTAACCACACAGTATGAGGAATTTCATGTAAGTGTGTAAGCCCTGTGGTCAACTAGGATGGGGTTCAAATTTCACCCCAGCAGTGTTACTTCAGATAAACAAATTCCTATGACTCTCTTTCCTCATCTGCAAAATGGAAATATAATAAATTTGACTTAATCTGGTGAGCAGATTAAAGGAGACATGACTATACAGCATATATTGCCTATCATATATTAAGAAGATAAATTTTATCTGTTATTATGATTGTGCATATTTTGCCTAGGTATTTGTAACACTAAAACTACATATCCTATTTCAATATGATTACATCAGATGCATAACAATAAATATCAAGAAAATACTTTATACTTCCATTTCCCATATTGTTAGGCTTATACTAAGTTCTAATTATCATAAGCAGAAGTTTGATGAACATCTTCGAGCATTATCTTTTTGAAACCAAGAATGCATTCCTATAAATAAAATTATTTGGTCAAGGGTTATAAAAAAAAATCACATGGCTTGATACACATGGTCAAGTGAGTTTCTGGAAGTGTTTTGCCAATGTGCCCCAACACAGCTATATGAGTCTCAATTTCACTGCTCTTTGGGGACCAATGAGCATTACTATTGACAAGGAATTTTTAAAAATCTACATAATGAAAAGACTCTAGACAAGTAAGCTGTTGTGTTTCCTGATCTGGGGGGAAAAAATTCTGTGAATAGTGCAAATTTCCATTCCTTCAACATCAGCCAGTTTCCAAGAACTTTCTCTAAGTTTTGTACTCAACCTCTCAGAAACTTCTCATCCTACAATCACACACCTTGTAGTTTTCTGGCTGAGTGAAGTCACAAAGGGAAAGGAGCAGGTTCCTTGTTTTCTGCCAGATGTCCAATGGTCCCACAAAGGACAGGGATTCAACTGCCTGCCATTGGTGTGAAGACCCTGCATAGAGGAACATTCCCAGAGGATATGGGACCTGGTGAGGCTATTATATAAATATTTTCTTGCAAGGTGGAATAATGTAGAATGGCCCAATCCACAGCTGACCACAAAACATGGAAGGTGTAACCCAATGAGGCATATCACCTGAGCTCTGAAAGGGATAATCTGAGGAGGAACAGTTGGTTTGTGCAGCTTTGAAGAGATCTAAATAATAGCTGGTTTTGTGGGAAGAGAGAAAAAAAAAAAAGAAAAAAGAAAAGAAAGAAAAAGATTACTTTGGCCCTTGGTGGTGAATTTACTACATATGAAAGGTGAGGGACTGACAATGTTGAAATGGAAATTTCTAACTCAAGATTTCCAAATAGAGACTTTTTCCTACCCTTTCCACATCAATGTCCTACTGGCTGCCTCTTTTTCTTTAAACAAGTCCTAAGGAACCCCAAAATTTCATTTGAAATATTTGTAGGCATTATTGTAATAACAAAACATATAACTTCCCTGTTCATCTACACCAAATTCTACAATGAGAAGTCTCTTTTAAGATGCTCTCACTGGAGTTCCCATTGTGGCTCTATGGATTAAGAACCCAACTAGTATCCATGAGGATGCATGTTTAATCCCTGACCTCACTCGGTGGGTTAAGGAAGAGCCAGCGTTGCTTGATTCCACCTCCAGCCCAGGAACTTCCATATGCCACAGAAGCATCCCTTAAAAAAAAAAAAAAAAAAAAAGGAGTTCCCATTGTGGCTCAGCGGTAGCAAACCTGACCAGTATCCATGAGGATGTGGGTTTGATCCCTGACTTCGATCAGTGGGTTAAGGATCCTGCTTTGTCATGAGCTGGGGTGTAGGTCACAGACACAGCTCAGATCCTGTGTTGCTGTGGCTGTGGCATAGGCTGGCAGCTGCAGCTCTGACTACCCCTAGCCAGGGAACTTCCACATGCCCAGGTGCTGCCCCTAAAATAAAAGAACATTTTAAAAAAATAAAAAGACACTAACACTGCTAAGCCTATTTTAACTGTTTCTCCCCGTTCAGTTACAATGGAGTGTTCACATAAAAGACACAAATTACAGGTGGGCTCTTTCAACATGTGTGGATGGCATAGCATTATTTGTTAAATTCCAGAATCTGGTGCTGGTTAAACAGGCTAAAAGTATTCGTTACTCCAAAGATGGAGACCATTGGCATGATGTTCTGTCCTAGCTCCATGGATGTCTGCACACCTGGGTATGAAGCACACCTGAAGGGAGGCAACAAGGTAGAAGGGATAAAGACGCGGCCTCCCATCACTACTACCTGTATGACCTTTTGAAAGCAACGAACCTCTCTGGGTCACTGCTGCTATTCTGTTAAATGGAGATACTAACCACCCTGCAGAGTTACATAAGAAAGCACCAGCTCCCAGGACATGGGAGAATTTTATGTACACACACACACACACACACACACACACACATGCATATGCGAATATGTGTGCATGCACTTGAGTTTTTGAAAATCAATTACTTCTCTCCATCTTTATAGCTCACAAGGTGATTTTTGAAAAGTCAATGAAGAAAGGAAGGAAAGAAACAGATTTTCCTCTCCAACAAGAAAAAGCAATTAAATGTCAAATATTAACTGTTCCTAGGAGTAAATTTTTTTAATGGGTTAAAGGCTTGGCCATTATAGACCTCCGATATGTAATTTCTAAGAAAGGACCAGGTAATATTTTTTTTTAATTAAGTGGAAGATAAAATGCTAGAACCAGTGCATCCATTCAGAAACCACTTTTTAGGCCATTTTCCGGAGATTCTTGATGGCATCATACCTTTTAAGACGCCCAGTTTTTTTAACGGCACTTTATTTTAAACCTCCACTTGTGAAAAGCATTGATTTATGATAGGGCTGATTAAAGCAATGGTGTCTGAAGCAACAATGATTTCAATTATTAAAATTTCACCAGTGTGCATTATTCTGACTTGCTCTCCCTTTTGAGTCACCACAAGAGAGTATGGAAAGCGACATAATTTTGAAAAGTTCCTGCACAAATGTCGTAACAGAAAGGAAGGTATAGACAGATGGGCTGCTGTGCCCTTTTTGATGATGTGAGAGTATGAAAATACGTTTTAACATGCTCTGACAAACCTGAACAACTCCCTTGATGGGCTCCTGCCTGATATCATTAGGGTTTTGGAGAGCTTCAATTCAATTGTGGAGCACAGCCACATCGTAGGAACCTACACACTGAAGATTCCCTCTAAGCCTTAGAGTCTTGCCTTTCCTCTCGTGGACCGGAGGAAACAGGCTCACCCTCAGATCTCTAACTCATTCTCATTCAAATCTAACATTGATATAACTTAGACCAGATACTCTTTCCTTATCTGACAGCCTATCCCCTGGACCAAGCTGGTAAATAAGAAAGTGACCTTGGCCTGGAGCCATATGCAAGGGAATGGGGGCGAGTGGGAAGGAACTCTGTGTAATGGGGGTAGTTGCTCCTGGGCTCCCGCTACTTGTCACTACGTGCAGCTGCTGCAGCTGCGGCCCAAATGGTGCTACATCTTCAGATCTTTTCAAAAGAATCCTGAAATCCATATTGTTATGTTAAGTTGAAGTTTCTCAGTTTCTAAAGGTTAGACAAGCACTGGCCCAAGTCACCCTATAGGCCACCTGTGCTAGGCTTCCTAGATTGGTACAGAAGTGGTCAATCCAACTAGTTACTGGGGAGAATATAGGCCACATGTTTTTTAACTAACAAAGAACTTTTCTTCCACTATTTCACATTTAATGGAAATATAGTATGTGCTAAGTACTACATGCTGAGCGCAAAAAAGAAAAATACCTACTATCTGCTATCAAGGAACCGACAGTCTAGCATTTATATATACTATCTATGAATAATTTTGGATTTAAGGACTTACACAGAAAAGCAACCTAACATCGGGGGTCAGTCTATGTGGGGGTCACTTTTCTTTTTTCGTACACATCTCCATTGTGATTCTTCAGGTAAGTCAGAGTCTACGTTCTGCTTTGAAGCTCCCTTTTAATTTGAGAACTACTCCCAAGAATACTAAAGTCCCTGTAGGGCACATTCCCATTAAAATCCCCAAGAGCAATTGGAAGGGAAAATTCCAGTTGCATCTTGGCAGTTTTTCTCCATCAAATCACCTTTACAAATGTCTTAGCTCAATGCTATTAACTGGACTTTTGCACAATTTGAATCTAGCTATTTTATGCGGCTGTCGTTTTTATAAGTGACCAGCAAATGCTTTATGTATTAATGCCTCTGGAAAATCACCTCGATAATTTTTTTTAACTTTGGGGAGGGAATTATAGAAGTCCCAAGACACCAATGAAAGCATTTGGGTCCGGACATTAACATTTGCAGTTTAGCACTTGAAAAATTATGTATCTAATTGCTTTACAGAAGAAAATCAGATCAAAGTTAAGATTCCTTCTTTTTAAACTTTGTAATTATTTTTCAGACTCCTACTTGAAATGCCTTCAAGTACTTCCATTGAAATGTATAAGGGCTTTTCCCCTCTTCCTTTTAAATAGGCTTTGACTGTGCTGGATCACCTTCCGTTGCACTCTTTGATGGCACTGCCTGCAAGGAAAGTTCTTGAGCATCACCACCACCTAGTACAGAAACAGACAAAACAGGTGGCACACAGTATGAAGAGCCAGGCATTGCACTGAGGTAAAAACAGCATTTCAGGGAGTTCCCTGGTGGCCTAGCAGGTTAGGGATTCGGTGTTGTCCCAGCTGTGCTTCAGGTCACTGTTGTAATGCAGTTTCCATCTCTTGGCCTGAAACTGTCACATAGAGTGGGTGTAGTCAAAAAAAAAAAAAAGCATATGATAGATTCTGTAGCTCAAAAGCAGCCAATCATGGGAGGTATCATTTCCTTCTTTTCACAGAACTCCCAGTCAACCTTTAGCACACAAATCCCTTTTTCATCCTCTCTTTCTCTTTTTTTTTTTTTTTTTCCTTGTTATGCCACATCTGCAGCATATGGAAGTTCCTGGGCTAGGTGTCAAATTGGAGCCTACGCCACAGGCACAGCAACGCCTGCAGCAATGCAGGATCTTTAATCCACTGAGTGAGACCAGGGATCAAAACCACATCCTCATGGACACTATGCCGTGTTCTTAACCCTCTGAGCCACATTGGGAACTCCCCATGCTCTCCCTCTCAGCCCTTCCCCAGAGCAAGCTCCTGCATGGCTTCTCAGGGATCTGATCCTGAGTAACGTGCCCTGACTGCTGGGAGCACTGGATGTTGGGCCACCTCCAAACCCTCCCATTTGCTTAACATGGCAGGCAATTCTGACTTTCTTAGTTAGAAACTACTTCGCTGATTCATCTCCAAAGCTTTTATTTGACAAATAAACAGCTGACCCTGATGACTTCCATCCAGGCTGCCACTCATGGCCTTGGTACTATGGGAATCACTTCCTCAAGTAGAATTTTACTTAGGCTTCACAATAAAAACTAATTAGAAAAGCATGGATGGGCTCCGGTTTTGTGCCAAGTGCCTGCCCATCTCCAGAGACACAACAGTGAAAGAGAAGCATTCTAATCCGGATTCAAACACATGCTGATGATTCATCCTGCCCGAGTTGATGCACAGAGGGATTGTTGAACAAAAAGAGGAAACTTAGAACTTTCATCCCAACTTCCTATGGAGGTTCCCAGGCTAAGGTTCAAACTGGAGCTGCAGCTGCCGCCACAGCCACAGCCACAGCCACAGCCATGCAGGGTCTGAACTGTGTCTGCGACCTACACCACAACTCATGGCAACACCAGATCCTTAACCCACTGAGCAAGGCCAGGGATTGAACCCGAATCCTCATGGATCCTACTCGGGTTCATTACCACGGAGCCACAATGAGAATACCCTCATCCCAACTTTTGTTTTACAGAAGAGGAAAAGGAGGTCCCTATAGGTCTTAAGAGCTGATTCACATTAGAGGGAGGTCCAGAACCCACAGTACTGATCCCTGCGCCATGCTCTTTCCTTCAGTACATCCATCTCATTCAGAATGAAACTTAACATAGGGACCCAGCCTATCTTATAGATCACAAATAGCTCCTTCGTATCCCTTCAGGTAAGTTAGTTTGTCCCTGTGCTGTACTTTGAAACTCTGTTTTAATTTGAAAACTGGTGCCGCGAATACTAAAGTCCATGTAAGGTACATTCCCTTTAAAGCCCCCAACAGTAATTGAAGAGTGGTCCCTGAGACCCAGAGTTTAGCTTGCAGTGACTGCCACAGTATGCGTGGGAACAGTGAACACTCATACCTCCAACATTCAAGACAAACCCAGAGAAGAGGAGTGATAAGCCAATGTCCACTGAGACCCTGGGGTTAGTGTTTGTACCTTTACCAGGCTAAAGGACTTTTTAGGCTTCCCGTTGATATAGTTAAAATAGTAGCTGCAGTTTATATATATTTTCAATGACCTTATAAATCAATAGTATTCAGTAATCTTAGCTGAAACTATAAATGGTTGCTGGACCCATTAAAGATGAAGTTAAGTTAGATCTTCTATTTTTTTAAATGTGGTCCTCCAGGAAGCTGCCTCTGGACATAAGTACAGAAAATTAACACAATAAGTAAAGCATTATAGAACAGCTATTAACTGATTACACTAATAAAAACCAAATGGGGGCCTTAATTCTGCCCCTCTGGGAGAGCAGGACAGATAAAATAAACAACAGGAAAAGAATATGGAGTAAAGGAAATTGATTTTAAACAATAATAATACAGAAACCTCCCACCATGTTTAAAAAAAAAAAAATCAGATCTCTAGCTTCATTTGGGGAAACATAGAAGGGAATTTTCGCACTGCCTTAGTAAGACCTACGTTTGCTACGAATAAGGGTGTTTTCCAGGCTAACAAATAGGGAAAATGAAGGCCTGCTGACACAGATGTCCTTAAATGACAGTCATATGGACACAAGGACTATCTGCTGTATTATCAAAATGAGGAGCCCTTCCAGTCCCCCTCGGAGGAAGTGGAAATCTAAACATTTGGGGCTCATGCTCCATCAGGGCGGGACGAACAGTCAGTTCCAGTGATGGTTGGTATTCCCTGCCAAAGCCATGTCAGAGGAGAAAAAAAGAGAACTAAGAATTTCCACCATCTTGGGAGGTTGGAGGGGTGCGACTTAAGAACTACACCCCGGTACAGCACTGCCTGTTGGTTAAATCCTAAAATCCTTGAGCATGCTTGTGGTTCACTCTTTACAGAAATGTATAGTAGAGAAAGAGCTTTTCTTTCCAGTTTGTTGTCTATAACATGGCCCACATCCCTGCCTTAAAACCTAGCCAGGAGCTAAGTAAGGGCCCGCCAGGTGCCCAGTGTCCTCCAAGATGCCTTACACATGTTGTCACTCGTTCTTCTATTATGCCTGCAAAGCAGGTAGTGATCCTCAATTAGTGCTGAAGACATGGAGGTTCAGGGTGATCCAGAGACTAGTTCCAGTTCCCACCTTGCAGGCACTCGCACTTCTCCCTCCCCATAGGCAACCCCGGCTCAATTGCTGACTGTTATTCTTTTCCTCACTCTATTTTCATATATTGTTCGAACCCATGGAGCCTCTCCTTTTTGCATGGCATATGCAAAATCCCAGGTTATTTTTACTTCTCACTGGCAAAAAGTCAGCAAATTCAAATGAAATGATAATTTCTATGTGAGAAAATAGTTTAGCATTTTCTTAAAATGCAAACTTAAATATGTATATATATTACACAAGACTCTAACTTTTAAGTTGGCAGAAAACAGCCTGGTAGTTTCATGGGACAGCTGAATACAACGATAGTGGTTCAGATGTAAAGTGTTGGTCTGAGACCTGAGGGGGAGCTCTCCCACAGTGAAATGTGGGTGTTTAGACTAGAAAAGAAGCATCAGGAGGTAAGATATGGGATTGTATGTATAGAATACTCCTGTGTACAAAAAGGAAAGATTTGCTCAGTGCCAGGCAGAGAGGGCTAGGAGATATACAAAGGGACCAGTGAGCAGAAGGTTTCAGGGAAGGAGATTGAAATTTGAAGCCATAAACACATTCTCAAAGCCAGAGCACTTCAAAAATACATTGCATTCAGGCCATGATGCTTAGGAGTGAAATCCCAGAGGTGTTCAGAATAAAGAATATTTTCAATAATTCGGAAGTTTGCACTTTTGTAATAACATAGGGCAAATGAAGAAATTACATAATTCGAAGGAAGGGGACAAAATGATCATTACTGCAGATGATAACATTTACTTAGATGGCGTAAAAGAATCAATTGGCAAACTATTTGAATAGGAAAGCAGTAAAGTAGGAAAATACCAAATAAAACGCATAAGTAGATAACTTTTCTCAGCAATTTTAAGATTTAACAGAGAAATTGTATTCACAGTAGCAGTGAATAAATTTGAGAGTACGCACACTGAGAAACTACATGAAGCAACTAGGACTGTAGCAGAAGTTCATGTGAAAAGATGAAAGAGAAGGCAGGCTTGACTTCTAAATGAGAAAACTCAATGTTAAAGCCCAGATCCTCACGCACTAACCTATCAATTGTCTTCTCTTACATTTTGTTTTTTTATTTTATTTTATTTTTTGCTTTCATAGGGCTGCACCCACCAGATATGGAAGTTCCCAGGCCAGGGGTCGAATCAGACCTACAGCTGCCAGCCTACACCACAGCCACAGCAACACAGGATCCGAGCTGTGTCTGTGACCTACAGCACAGCTCACGGCAACACCAGATCCTTAACCCACTGAGGGAGACCAGGGATGGAACCCGCAGCCTCATGGTTTCTAGTCAGATTCATTTCCACTGTGCCACGACAGGAACTCCTTCCCTTACATTTTGAACTTGAGTTCTTATGCGGTAACAAATAGGGAGGCATAACCCAGAAAAATAATTGTAATGAGAAAAAAGACTTGCATTACTGGCTATGAAAGCATATCCTTAAATTGTGATAATAAAAAAGGAGGATTGTGGCAAAAAGAGTGATGGGGACAGAAAGACAACAAATAAAAAATTTAAAATACAGAGGTAGTTCCCATAACATACAATATTTAGATTAGTGAGGAAAAGAGGCTCTAGTAAATAGATTCTTACCACACAGACCAAACATATGAGAAATTTAAATGTTTTTTAAAAATAAAAATGAGCCGCAAAAGCACAAGTAGAAAATACAGATTAATATTTGCCTGCCCCTGGCATGTGCAAAGCCTTTCTAAACATAAAAGCAGAGGAAGAAAGGATAAATGAAAATATGCATTTACTTAAATTCATAAACATATACATTAAAAATCCTTTAAGAGTTAAAAATCAAATGATAAAATAGAGAGATGTTTGCAATCCACAATAGTGAAAGGGTTAATAAACTTACTATGCAAAGAACTTTTTCAACTTAATATGTAAAGAATGAACACAATTAAAAGAGGGAGTTCCCATTGTGGCTCAGTGGAAACAAACTCGACTAGTATCCGTGAGAACTCGGGTTCGATTCCTGGCCTCACTCAGTGGGTTAAGGATCTGGTGTTGCATGAGCTGTGGCATAGGTTGCAGACGTGGCTTGGATCCCGAATTGCTGTGCTGCGGTGTAGGCCGGCAGCTGTACCTCTGATTTGACCCCTAGCCTGGGAACTTCCATAAGCCATGGGTGCAGCCCTAAAAAAAAAAAGGCAAAAAAAAAGTCTTAATAGAACTTTTACAAGTTTAAATAGGTAGAAATTAAAGTAAGAGGCAAATAACATACACACAAAACAAGCTATCACAAATAATCAAGGAAATACAAATCACAGTAGGTTCTAGTTTCTTTGAGGAAGAATTAATGACGGTTTGTGAATTCTGTATTCTCGTTCACTGCAAGTGGGCTCTAAACTGACGTGAATACTTTGAGGGCAACTCTGCAAACTGTAGCCGCCCCCCCCAAAAGCCTTTGGCCCAGGAATTCCACTCAGAGTAATTTCCAGAGGGAACAGAGATGCACACAAACAATTTAAAAGGGCGAAAAGTTACAAACAACATGAATATCTCTCTAGAGGTCAAATGAATTATGATACGAATGAATAAGGAAATATGATGCCAACACAAAACTCATGTTTTACAAATAGTTTTGACAACACAAGCAAATATTTATTATGACTTGTCAGATAGGAAAACCAGATTCCAAAATAGTGGATTACCGCAGGACCTCAGTCTTACTTTTCCAGTGAACAAATACACGCATGTGAAAAAAGAGAGGGAAAAGATTACAAAATATATGTCAACGGGTTGACAATGATTTTACTTAAGCGATAGGGCTACTGGCAATTTTTATTGACTTCTCGGTGCTTTTCTATAATTTTGAAACGTTCTGGGATAGACAGGTATGTATTTTTACAGTCAAGAAAAACATCATCTCCTGTGTGTTTTAAATCCTAGTTGGCCGGAAGCATGGAAGTGTGAGGTAGGCTGCCTGGGAGAGGATATTTCGGAAGAATAAAGGGAGCTTCTCAACCCTGTGTGAGTCTATGCCTTCACCTTATTCTAGCTTTTCTTTTCTTTTTTTTTTTTTTTTTTTTTTGTTCTTTTTTGTCTGTTCTGGAAAAGTTTGCAGCTTCCAACACCATTTTATGTGCTCCTCCCTGTGAGTGACAGAGCAGAGCGTCCCAACAATACCTAATATATTTTGTGTCAGGGGCCCGTGGGTCAGCAAGGTTATTAATAAACATAGCCTCTTGTTCTAATTTGGGTCCCTTCTCTCCTTCGCGTGTCTCCTCCTGCCCTCCTTTTCCTTTCACTTCTCTGTCTGACCCTTTTCCCCTTCTCCCTGACATCAAGGATTCAGCCTTCATTTTAGCTCGAGTTCTGGCACTTTTCCCATATCGCTTTTCTGGGGTTGTTGTTGCTCCTGGTACGTTTTCACGGGGAATTTAATTTTTGAGGAAATGCTTCGTGTCCTAAATCGATTCGACGCAGGCTGATGCGATACTCTGATCTGACGTGCCTGGGAGACGGGAGGGAGAAGTCAAGTCAAGGAAAATGTGGATGAGCAGAGGAAGTACCTTGTTTTTGGAAAAAGAATTTCTGTCAAACAAGATTCACTGACCACAAAATTAGCCAGATGTAAGGGGCCGCTACGATCAGCTCTCTACATAAAAGGGAGAGTTGGAAGGCAGAAGGCAGCTTAGACTTATTAAAAATATTATTTTTCTATTATCTTTGATAAGACAAAAAGAATCATGTCTATTTGGGTGTGTGTCTATCCATTTTAGCTTCCGTTTAATACTTGACTTACTACCTCAACTTATATTTAGAGGAAATCTTGTGTTTTTGCTGATTTTGTCATACAAATAGAAGTGGCTGCATTGTCCCCATCAGTACCAAATTTTTACACACAAGCTCTTCAAATCGTGGGAACTTGATAGAAATCCTGTTCTTTTTTTTTTTCTTTCTTCCTTTCCCACATGCAACATATTCTAATTGCAGCTTCAAACCAGAAAAGATTACTTTGGGAACTGAAAAAAAGTCACTTCCTACATACATCCAAATCTTCATGTGCTCTTTCCAAATTTATTCAACTTCAGTTGTTACTTTCTTCTAATAAACACAATATTGCATTGCCTGTCAGAGCTTTCAGGGAATTACATGTGCCACTGAGAGTTACTTAGCAATGATAAAGCAACATTTTTATATCAGAATATATGTAAAAGGGAATGTATGATTCTCTGCTGAATTACTCATACATTTCAAATTTACCTACTGCATTTTTTTCCTGTTCAAGAATGCGTTCTTTTTAAAATGTGACCTAGACCACCTTTTGTAGAATGAGTAGAAGTCTTTTCGAGTGATGTAATTTTTTAATATGATTAACATGACTAATTCTCCTCTGAACCAGGGTCCTCGTGTTGAAAAAGTGGAAACAAACAAAACGATGACAAGGAAGCTGAATTTATCAGAGAGGGGAGAGATCGTTTTCTATACCTAAACTTCTTATCATGAAACATACTAGTTTTATTGCATTACCAGAATTGCACCTGACCTTCAGTTTTTCACAAACTAAGAATGACAATCTATGTGAACTTTAGATGCATCATGCAGTTGGCTTCTTGATATGGTCACCCCTTAGCACTGTACATTAACAGTCAGAGAGACAGAGATCTTGAACTCAGCTCAAATCTCCACTGGAAATGGCCCTTCATCAGACCTGACTAAATGTCTAGTTGAGCTCCTTTCCTACTCCCTAGTTTTTTATTTTCCTTCTGAATAGATCATCCTTACCTGTTCTGTGATAATGATGAAAGGATAAAGACAGCTTTAAATGTGCTCTATTAAATGTGTGGCCATTTATGGAATGGAATAATATTTAAGTTATTTTCTTTAAAGGCAGTATTTTTTGTAATAGACATAGGTTTTCATGAGCAGTAACTTATTAGGCTGTGGTGGGGAAGAAGAGAGGGGGAAAAAAGGAGGAGGAAGCTTTTCTTGAGTGCCTACTATGTACCACCCAGTGTGACACTTAGATTCATTCATTCAGTGGAGCTCTTACATTGTGCTATGTATGTCCCACATCTTTTTTAGTGTTGTCTGCACAGCATCACAAGGAGGAAGAAACTATTAACTTCAGGATGTAGATGAGAAAACTGAGGCTTAGAGATGGTAAGCAACAAGTCCAAGACACACAATTTGTGTGACACAAAGCAAGGATTCACACCCAGGTTCTGATCGCCAAACTAGGCACTTTCGATGATGATGAATAGACTTCCCTGTCTGCGTTGGTGAGGGCTCAGAGTACAGACAAAACCCTGGAGTTTACTGGAAGGCTGGGCTTGAGGAGGTCAGTGATACATTAAGAGCTGATCACTTATAATGTATGATTTGAGGTTGTCTGAAAAGCCAAGAATGACCTCCCAAAGAATTACATTGGATAATATGACAAAAACAGCAATTCTCGTATTAGTATGACTAGACATATATAATGTATAATATTTTCTACACTATATATGCTATACTATATATTCTATAATTTATATTAAAATATCAATGACACTGTGTGACTCAAAATAGACAGACTAGTGGTTTTTAAGAGCTGGGCGTCATTGTGCCCTTGTTTCATGTATTTTAAAAATTCTATATTTAAAGGAGGTCATTGGTTCTAAGATGTTCCTTGAAATTTTGATAAATAAATGTTCTGAGGATCATCTGTGGGGAATTTTTCCCTCACATAATAGGATCGGATGCAAAGTACGGTTTTATGCCCCGTAGCAGACCTTTTTCTTTTTTTTTCTTTTTTTTTTTTTTTTCTTTCCTGTCCACTCTGTTTCAACAGCTTTCAAATCCCAGGCTGGGATCGACAGGTTGTGGGACGCGGGGGTAGCGTGGCGGGTGTCAGGCTACAGTTCTGAATGCTCTTGGGATAAGGTTTCTTATGAAAACTGGCAGCTTTTTTGTTCTTCCTCAGCCTTTTTAACACACAGCCAGGTCTCTCTGTTTCGCTGCACCCGCTGTGGTTGTGACTGGACTGGGCTAAATTTATGCTGCTGACAACCCCCATTGAAGTGCATCGGTGGCACAGAGTCAGTGGGAGTTGTGTGTATAGAAGCGCGGGCAGCCTTTGGCCCGCTGAGTGTAATAGCATATCTGCCTTGGGAGATTATGGGTATGATATGGGCAATGCGTAATGGATAGGGCAGTCTGTGTACAAATTTCCAATGACTCGCTACACCCCTTTAGGATGGTGGCTGTCAAAAGTGTTAGCACTTTACACACACAACAACCACGGATCATATTACTGGAGGCCCCAGCTCTCACAGGCTGGTTCCTCCTATACTTCCCAGTAGGTAATTGCTGCAGGGGTACCTACTGAACACATCAAGGAGAAAGCACTTGTGAATTTTCTACTTTGAGCTCCACTGTATGAATACAGAAGGAGGAAAATACCGAACATATTTGAATAAGCATGGACAGAAGTTCAAAGGGAATCACATCGTAAGAGATATCTCCAAAAGATTTAAATTTGCAACCCGATGAGAACTTGATTTAACACACGGAAACTGAACCCGGGGGGGGGGTGCATTATGTTGCTATGCACTTAAATCAAGACCTTATCCCTGATGTCAGCACTTCCTTTTTTGGAGTTAATGGAAAGGTACAGAGATGCGGAAACTCCCACACCCTGGATGATGCTTAAAACGTTTTAATTTTTTAGCATGTCTTTTTGAATGAGTCTGCCTATGGCTGGGAAATCTACAAAAGTGTAAACATGAAGATCTGACTGAAGAACACTAGCATTCTTTGATTAAGCATCCTTTCAGGCTAAAAATAGACAGTGTCACCTCTCAGATTGGTGCCAGCAAAATAAGCAGAAGCCTTGCTCTTTTTCTGAGTTGAGAGTAAACTTAAGTGTGTGGTTTTTTCTGGTCTTCCAAGCTAAACTGAGACATAATAGATTAGCATCAATAAAGACACTGTTGTTCACAGAAAAAAAAAAAAATGCTTGTTCACAGAAAAATTAGGGGCAAAATAACCACCCCAGCGATGGCCTGAGGTTGAATGTACACAACTCTTTTTATAATAATATTGAAAATCATTGTTAATATTGGAAACCATAACATTGATTATATTATCTGCCTGCATCTAGTGTCTAGAACACTATGAAAAGTCACTCATCCATGCACCCAATTTATTAGCCCCAGATATATTCCGGGCACAGTGCTAGTGTCTGGAGATAGACATAGATATAAATGAGATATTGTCCCTGCCTTTTGGGGCCTTGTCTTAATTTATTTTTGTTGTACAATAAATAGTGTATGCTATGTACCTGTCACTAGTCTAAGTGCTTTACATATATTAACTCATTTAATCATCAAAACAACCATAGGCAATAGTTACATTTGTACCCCCAATTTACAGATGAGGAAACTGAGGCACATATAAATCAACATGCCCGAGGGCACATGCCTAGCATATCAGCAAACCCAGGATTTAAACCTAGGCAATCTAGTTCCAGAGACCCTACTGTTTGTTACCCACTGCTTCTGAGCTAATTGAAGAAATAAGCCTTTAACTATTTTCAACATAATTGCTAGTGACATCAAAGAGCCTAGAAACGCTGGCTTCTGCAATATTCAGATCAATGATTGGGCAAAACTATAAGAAACATGCTAGTTCAATCTGTAAAGGAACAAAACAGAAGAGAGCCAGAGTCTAAAGGCCACCAAAAAGCCAAAACAAAATGCAATTTAATGGGGATAAACATGAGACATTCTTAAATGCAATAAATCCCTCGGTACAAGCCCTAGATGACTGAGATCTGACTCCATGGTATGGGGGCTCCTCCAGGGGGTAGACAGTGGTTTAAAACCAGTCCTATGACATGGTAGACAGTGCTGATCACAAGATTTCTCTGAGTATTTCATGTGTTTCTGGATGCTTCATAAGAGACTCTGGCAAACCGAGGACAACTCAGGAAAACAAAACCTCAGTCCATGTCCTATGGGGAACTGTGGAGTTTAGTCAATAAAACAAAACATGGCTTGAGGGGGTGGGCAAGAATGAAAGTTATCTTCCAATAATTAAATGTCTGCCCTATGGTACAGGGGTGAGGTTGTACTGTTCAGTTTTATTGCTTCTAAGGACAGACCTCAGCTCTAAAGAAAAATGCTCCAAGACACGGGTTTTGGTTTCCATAGAAGGAACAAAGCTTTCTAAGGCAGAAGCTCCCAATATGGTAGGTAGCCTTGGGGAGAGGGAGGGCTCCCTCTGGCCAGCCTATCTGGCAGCCTTCACCCAGACCGTCACACGTTTACATTACCTGCCTTGAACTTACAACTCCCAAGAAAGCTGAATCGGCGTCTATCTGCCCATCTGCCCATCTCCAGACTCTGGCTTCTGTGGGAAGTTGACCAGTGTTCTCCAAGTTTCCTTCCAAGGGAACCTTTCCATGACTTCTTGTTTCCATTTTGGAGCCTTGAATTCCACAACATTTTTTAAAACCGGTTATCCCTGTTTCATAGATATATCAGAGGGCCGAGTAGCCAACCGAATTAGAAGCAGATAATATCTCCCCCTCACACCTAGATTCCTGCTCACATCTGAATAACTACTTCGATACAACCAGCCTCAGCATTGTTACACAGCAACTTAGTCCTAACCTTATTCTAGAAAATTGGTCTGGTCCCTAGTGGCCACTATGTCATTTAGCTGAGAGCTTACTATCATTTCTAAGTTAATTTGTGAGTTAATTGTAAATGTCAGGAAGCTCTGACACTGCAGAAAATAGTAAATTATTGAGATAGACCAGGGTCAGGAGGATTCAAAATTGAATAAAGTTGCTTGTTGATCAGTTTTGATCAAAAAAGGACATTGACTGGAGTTCCTGTGGTGGCTCGGCTGGTTACAAATCCGACTAGTCTCCTTGAGGATGCTGATATCCTGAGGATGCAGGTTTGATCTCTGGCCTCCCTCAGTGGTTTAAGGCTCCAGTGTTGCCATGAGCTGTGGTGTAGGTCACAGATGTTGCTATGGCTTCGGCGTAGGCCAGCAGCTGAGGCTGCAATTCAACCTCTAGACTAGGAACATCCATATAACACAGGTGTGGCCCTAAAAAAATAAAAAAGGAAAGAAAGAAAAAGAAAAGCACATTGACATCTAAAAAGGACTGGAATGTCGTCAAATATGAGTTGCCTCATAAGTGGACACTGGATTACTGGGTGAAAAATATTTTCCCACCCCAAGATTCCCATAAATACTCCACAATCACAACCGCAATCACATTTCATCTAAGTGACTCTTAAACCTATAAAATTTTTAAAAAGAAGAACTTAGTCCCTGCCTGTGGATATGTCCATTTTGATGGTCTGAATATGGTATTGTAAATTATAAAACTCCAAACATGTGCATTACAGCTAGTGGTAAAATACTCGTCTTTCCCATACCACTGCGCTTCTGCTTCAGGAATAGATGCCTCCCATTTCTTCTTCTTGTCTGACCTCCATGGTTTCTCTTCCCCCTGGCAAGGTCAAGCCCTTAACATCAGGATTATGTTAAAAGAAAGATGCATATTTCCCCCAAACTTCTGGAATAATCAGGGTTACACAAAGTAGGGACTGGTCCTCCTTAGTAAAGGGAGAAAACAAAATCTCAGTCCAAAATGTTTCCAACCCCTATTAGTCTCCAAATTTTTGGTCTAATGATGCTTTTTTTTTCCCCTCACAATAGCAGTATTTACTATGATCTATGTCTATCCATTCCCAGCAGTACAGTCCTCAAGGACTCCACTGTCTCCCATTTGTTGCTGATTAATCCACAGCATCTTAGAAAATGGAGTCAAAGTGGAATGCCATGGTAATTAAGCAAAGGATTCAGAGAGCCTCTATTTTTTAACTTCTTTTGCAAAAATCATTTTTGAGGAGTGACAAACTGAAAACCCACCTCCTGACACAGCACGCACAGTCAATTAGATCCCTCCCCGAGTGATAAAACACTTTCCTTCCTGAGAATCCACGTCAAACATCTTACCTGGAAGACAGTTGTCTTCAGCTCACCACTCAGTGCTGGTTTAAGGCGAGTAACAACAGGGCTTTCCTAGCTGCTTTTCTCAACCCTGGGACACACAGGTCAAAAGAGAAGGCAACGTTAGGCAGAAATTTCTGTAATTTACAATCTCCAGCTTGCCGGCCAAAGCCAAACGGCTCTCGGATACAACGTGTAAACAGGGCATTGCTGCCCTTCATCTGGGTAATTGGTCCCAAATGCTGTTACCACTTTTTAGATCAAATGCTTTACATACTTTTTAAAGAATCTGGAACTTTTCTCCTTTGGCAGGGAAAAGTTTGGAGTGTAACTCAGCCTTTTCATCAGCACTAAGACTCCTATAAACAGCCAGGTGATTTCATGTGGGGGCCTGTAAACACAGGAGGCTGGGGGCCTGCTTCACGAGTTCCCGTCAGTGTTTGCATGTTCATCCATCTATCGTTGGCTCCCCCTCCGAGCCAAATTTTTTCAGCGTGTTTATTTAACATGCACAACTTCTGCAAGAGCTGAGCAGACAGGCCACCTCCTAGGGGTTGCCCGCCAGTTACCAGAAGCCGGGCGATGTCCCATTCTAGCAGAACATGTTCTTATCAGTACGTGCCTTGAGCGTGATGCACCACAGTGAATTTGGCCTAAAACCAGTTGTTTTGTGACATCATCTTCTGGGTGAAGTCCTGGGAATGCTGTGAGAGAAAACAGTGTGGCTTCTGGGAGGAGACTAGGCTTGGGATGATGCAGGGGGACTCCAGGGTGCATGACCCTGAGCAGGAAACACAACCTCCCTGAGCCTCGGTTTCCATATCTGTAAAATTGAGCTAGTAATAGAATCCTTGCAATCTTATCATGAGGATTAAATGAGAAAGTGAATATAAAGGTTTGGGAGGGATTTGTTCCCTGGCGATTCATCAGGTTAAGGATCTAACGTTGTCAGTGTTGTGTCTTGGGTTCAATCCATGACCTAGGAACTTCCATGAGCCATGGTTGAGGCCAAAAATTGAGTAAATAAAAAATAAAAGTTATGGAGCATTCCGCATACTATTATCATATAAAGCATTTTTAAAACTATGTAAACTAGGAGGTCCCATCATGGCTCAGCGGAACCGAATCTGACTAGCATCCATGAGGACACAGGTTCAATTCCTGGCCTTGCTCAGCGGGTTAAGGATCCGGCGTTGCTGTGGGCTGTGGTGTAGTCTCGGGCTGAGGTGTAGTCACAGACGCTGTAGTCACAGATGTGGCTCGGATCTGACGTTGCTGTGGCTGTGGTGTAGGCCGGCGGCTACAGCTCTGATTCAGCCCTTAGCCTGGGAACTTTCATATGCCATGGGTGTGGCCCTAAAAAGCAAAAAAAAAAAAAAAAAGTAAACTATAGATAGATAGATACATAGATACATAGATAGATAGATACATAGATACATAGATAGATACATAGATAGATACATAGATAGATAGATATACACCTTTCTGCTTCAACCTATACCAGGCAGGGAATACATTTCCCCCTGCCTTTGAAGTCTCTCATTTGGGCTCCAGTATTCCAAGAAAATATAGCTTTCATCATGGGTTTTGCAAGACACTGACAAAATCTGTTCCTTTATTTTGTTTTTCTCTCATACGTTCCTCTTTACCTATTTCCAATATCCCCAGTGACATTTGTAGGCCTTCATTTCTCTTCAAAATGTTTCTAGAATGCTCTTGAGTTCCATATTAACTATGGCTTCTCCAAGTTTTCCTTATTTAGTTCTTTTGATCTTTCATTCAAAGTCAGGCTCTCTCCTTGTCATTTTTCTACTTTTTTTCTCCTTTGCATTCCACTCCACTCCTTTGGCTCTATCTCCTTGGCATTAAGGTAGTCTACATATGCAATATTCCAAGTGGAAGCTCAGCAGCAAAGACTTCAGGGAGATTTGGGACTTCGACTCCTTTCCCATGTCTGGGATAAGAAGATTAGACAAGAATGAGCTTTCTTGGCCTTGGCTTCTGCCATTACATTTCCTACTGGTCTCAGTTGTTAAAAATGGGAAATATTGCTCCCATGCATGGTCTGTAGCAGTTTGTTTTCCAAACAACATTGCAATTCTATTTCCTCCAGGGAGGCCATATAGCATTGTGCTTAAGTACAGAGATTCCAGAAGTAGACAATCTGGGCTTCAGACCCCTTTTAGGAGCAGTGTAACCTTGGGCAAGCTATGTAATTTCCCTGTGCCTAGTCTTTCTTATCTGCCAAATGGTGATAACAGTGTTTGTCTGGTACTGTTACAGTAAACTAAGTTGAGTTAACACATGCAAAATGTTTCAGACTGTGCCTGATTATAGTAAGCACTCAAGAAATGTTAGTCAACAATATTTCATTTAGATTCTCCTTTTTAAAAAGTCCTATATGTATTTAACTGTCGGTTTCCCCTCTGGTCTCTCATAAGTGGCCACATTTCCACATATATAATTGACAATTTGTTTCACATACTGTTCTTCCCTACTTCAGAACATTACAGGAAGTGTGAAATAAAATAGGACAAAACTGCAATTCCGAAAACATCTAGATTTCTTCCCCAGTTATCATCTAGTCATCATTACCTAAAGTGGGATGAAAGTTTTATTAGGAACCCAAAACACAACTGGCATTTACCCAAAAGTTAGTGAGTCTGGGTTAGCTTTAGGAAAACCTGGTTTGAATTTTAGGTGAACCTTGTCTCTACTCTCAAATGCCTAAAGAGGATTTATAGTTTCAGGTGGATACCAAATGAAATTTGGTAAGTTCATCTGAGTTTTACTTTGGGTTTGTCATTTGAATGAACTCAAATTTCATGCGGTCTTAATCTTTATATTTATGGGTTTTCTGCCATTTTCACCTCAGTTGATAAAAAAAAAGTTTTTAAATAAAAATTGAGACACGCTGTGCAATAATTAAGCAAACTGCAATATTCTTGACACTTTGTCTCAATAATAAATGTAAAGAAAATATAGTTTTGGTAATATATGCTTTAATGAGTCAAGCTATTTTTGCAAATATTCTCCTTTATTTCATACTGTGTTTATTAGCCATGAAATTCCAAGTGGACCAGATAATGATTAACAAAATTATCTATTTCTGTCAACATTTAAAGACCTGCACTGCATCATTTTTTGATCCCTGGCTCAGTTAAATCATGACTTTAAAATCAAATTTATGTGATGTAAACTTGCTGCATTTTTACATTTTACCCCCCCCCTCCCCCAGAAGTCAGAAGTCCAGACTTTAAACTAGCTAATTTCCTCAAATTATATGCTAGAGGTTTGGGGAGATTTAAGGATAGATCTCATGTCAAAATGATAGGTTCACAGTTTGTGATTGATGATCTTGTACATAGGGGTCTTTGGGATGAGAAGATTAGGCAAAAGTGAGCTTAGAGAAATTTCTAAATCCTACATTTGCAGAGATATGGGTAACATGCTTCCAGTTTCTGTTTATTGTAAGACAAAGTAATCTTAAATAACATACACCTTGAGATTAATATATCAGTGAGCTCTGAAAAGAGGATTTGCCTAAAAGTGCATTTTTCACTCCAGTAGTTAAATAGAAGCTTTCTAGTTACATTTCTTTGAATACTTACTTTTTAATTGAACTAAACAGAGTTATTCTGGGATTTTAAAAAAATGTTTTGCCCTTAAGAAATGTGTATTAGATTAAAAAAACTCCCCCAAATACTACTGCACCTTTTCATAAATTAACCACACCTTATATTATTTTAAAAATTAAAACCTGAAAACACACAAAAAAGTCATCTTTTTTTTTGTTGTTGTTCTAATCTGTAGTCCCCAAATGACTGGTCATAAAAATAAACTTTACAACATCTTTGAGAATCCCAAAGAAGCCTGGTCAAGATATTTTTGGCTAGAAAAGAAAGCAATTTTGATATTCAAAAATTTGGCTTTTCTTAGTCAATCCCCAAAGGGAAAAAAAAAATCGGCTAATCTTAGAAGGATGGTAAATTTCAGTGATTCTGTAATCCAAATTGGTCCTCAGTCATGTTTTGAAATATGATTGAACAGTAAAGACTGGGAAAAGACGTAGAAAGTTTCAAAAATAACTCCAAATAAAAAAACTGAGCATTTCTTTAAGAGGCTTTTCCGTTTCTAAATTAGAGGATGAACCGCATCTAACTGGAAAATAGCAAAGTTTGTGCTGGCACGCCCACTTCACAGTAATCCCCCCACCCTCCCCCCCAAAAAATCCACCTAACGCGTTCTATTACTGGATCATTTAAAACATCAGATTTTTGTCGATCAAATAGTCCAGGTATCATCCTAGACAGCAATCCAGCTAAATCCGAACACATCTATACACAGGCTCTAACACACATACAGCAAACAACTGGCCATGCACGCACGCTGGCACACGCATGCGCACACACAAACATACACACGAAACCTGAGCAGGCTTTGCTCTGGGTCCTTAATAACTCCGGCATATTGTAAGCCCTGGAAAGAATTTTAATCTACATGGTTTGAAAATAGGGACCTTTTAAATATGCTGCATACAATTTGTGATGGTCATCTCTAAAATGCTGCTCCATTATCCTTTTCCATTTGGAATGAATGAGGCTAATTAATTTCAGGCCATACTTGATGAGGTCAGCACCATACGAGGGGTGCGTGCTAGACATTGCTAATCTCTTTCAGCTGAGAGTGATGAATTAAAGATGAAGCATGCCTTTGCAGGCCTAATTTAGAATGTATATCAAAAAAAAAAAAAAAAAACCTACAGCCAATAATACTATACCCTACAACAAAGGAAAACTTGTTCACTCAGGCTCCCTGAGTTGTGTTAATTTTAAAGACATTTTCAGTCCTCTTCAGAATCCCAGCTGTGGATGGGTGAACCATATCAAGAAAATCAAGCCATCTCTCACACATGGCCATGTGGACAAAAGTGAGATTAAAGGAAAGAAAGAAAGAAAACAGAAACAAAATACAATCATTGGGGTTCCAGCCTTTGTGTATTAAAATTCTACCTACACATTAGGCTTTTTTTTTTTTTTCTCCACAGCTACCACATGGACAAAGATCCCAAATTAGCAGTACCTGTATTCACGCAATGACCACCCAGCTCTGCTGGGACATTTCAAAGCAACATACTAAATGAGGCAGCCTGTTGTTTTTAAAGCAGATATCTTAATGAGGCTTATTAGGTTTTTCCATGTCTCTATTTTGAAAGCCAATAGAGATTGACCAGGTAGATAATGTGATACCTTTTATTAAGCCAAGAAAGAAATTGTAATACAGATGCCTCCAGGCCAAAATGTTCTTATGAAAGTTAATGTTAAGCCAACTTCCCAAGTTGTGAAAAGGGAGGAACTTGCTGATCTAAACTCTAAAGAGAAGAAGGAATTAGTCATAATTTCTCAAAGATAACTACTACAAGTCCCTGAGGGTGGCAAGAAAGATGGCTTGGCCCAGAGTCTAGAGAATCCACCTGGCAAAAAATATTTTCAGCGTACCTAGCTAGAGAAATCCTGACATTCTAAATGGACCAACATTTCCAAGTGGTGGCCACAGTAGCTCCTGCCTCTGTATCCCAGTAGTCCTCATTAGAAAAAAGCTGCTTCGAATTAGGTCCAATCTACATGCTGAATCAATCTTTCATCCCTTTGATTGCTTCTGAAAATATTTATATTTCTTAATAATGCACATTTTGTCTTGCAACTTCTGATTAAACCCAGACGGGGTTTCCCAAAGCAGCCAATGTATGTGGAAGGGTGATTTGGGACAGGAAAAGGAAGATAAAAAACACAGGTTTTTCCCATTGGGGAGCCATTAGAGAATATAAATCTAGCAATTTTGGTTATGTAAGCATCAGAGGAGAGTTGTAATAAATACAGATTGGAATATTATAGTGACCTAATGGAGATTACAGAATATTTTTATTATTGTGTGATTCTTCGTGGTAGCTACAGCTATTTGGCTGGTTAGCTTAATAAATTTTATGAAAAATTACTGTAGGAGAGATTTAGGAAGAGTTCATATTACAACCAATAATAACCCACACAAGCTATCATATCAAAAAATAGAGAAATTGTTATAACAGAGGCATGACCAGACCAACTAAAGTATGTGTTTGTGTTGAATAAGGAGCATGGTGGTTGGGGTGATACTGGGGGAGGATGGATTCTTGGTTTGGGGTCCAAGAGAAAAGGGGCTTACTTTTTTTTTAGGACTGATAGGTTTGTTTTTTTCTTTTTTTATTAAAGTATGGTTGATTTACAGTGTTTTTTCAGTTTCTATTGTACAGCAAAGTGACCCAATCATGCACAGTTCCCTGGGCTGTACAGTACGGCCCCATGGCCCATCCATTCCAAATATAACAATTTGCATCCAAAAATCCCAAACTGCCTATCCATCCCACTCCGCACCCCCTCCCCAGGAACCACAGGTCTCCTCTCCTTGGCCGTGATCTGCTTCTGTTTTGTAGATAGGATCATCCGTGCCATATTTGGTTTACTTTCAACCCTGTCACCAATCGGCTAGGAGAGCTTAGAGAAATCACCCAGCTTCTCCATACCTCAGGTTTTCCTTCTTGTTTTCATTTGGGAAATAAAGGAGATAAAGTTTTCCTTGCAAGTCTTAAATCCTATGGTTTTCTAGAGGCCCATCATTGTCTTTTTTTTTTTTTTTTGTCTTTTTGCCATTTCTTGGGCCGCTCCCGTGGCATATGGAGGTTCCCGGGCTAGGGGTCGAATCGGAGCTGCAGCTGCCAGCCTACGCCAGAGCCACAGCAACGCAGGATCCGAGCCACGTCTGAGACCTACACCACAGCTCACGGCAACGCCGGAACCCTGACCCACTGAGCAAGGGCAGGGATCGAACCCTCAACCTCATGGTTCCTAGTCAGATTCGTTAACCACTGTGCCACGACGGGAACTCCCCATCATTGTCTTAAGTATTCAGTGTTCTCTGGAAGCAGAGAGGAAGAAGACAGACCTCAACCAATGCTGCACGTCTCCAGTGCCAGTCTCTGAGAGAGGGAAACCACGTCTCTCTCAAAGTGCCCAGCATGTCACTTGTCCCTGCTCACCTTCTCAGATATGGCTGTCACTTCTTGGTGCCTCATTTCTTCCCTCTTAGACACCATGACAGAACGAAGCCCCCAAAAGCAATGCCCATTGTTTCGTTTTGACTCAACTGTCCCATTTTAGAGAGGAAGGAAATAAAGGCCCAAGAAGTAGAAATCACATCCTTAGTAAGTGGTAAAGCTAGAATTGAAACCCAGGTCTCATTTCCAAACCAGGATCTGTTCTACTATGACGTACTGCCTCGGAGTCTGAGGGATTGTTAGATTCCAAAAACAAGTGGAATTTCTTGTGGCCACTCAGTGCAAGTGAAAACTCCTTGCAACTGGAAACAGGAACATAGGATAGGGCAGTGACTTTGAACGTAGACTCTCGATTTCAGTAATGTATCCCCAGCTTACTAGCAGTGTGAGTTTCAGGCAAGTCCCTGAGCTCCATAAGCCTCAGTTTGCTTTTTATTTTCCCTTGGTTAATGGAAATAACAATCTCTACCTCAGAATTGTATAGAGATTAAATATACACATGTATGTTTACCATAGTGCTGGTATATAGTAAATGCTGATGCTGTTAATAGCACCATCATCTTTTTTATTCACATAGTGAAAAAAACCCTGAAAGCTCCTAGAAAACCTAGATATGACTTCTGATTCTGCTCCTATTAGCCCCATGGCTTCAGATAAGTCTCTGAGCCCCAGTTTACTCATCAGAAAAATGGGAATTTAAAATATCAACCTTGTGGGATTTCAGGAAAAATCAAGTGAGTTATGCATGTGAAGTTAACTTTTCTTTCTTTTTAGGGGTGCACCTGTGGCATTTGGAGGCTCCCAGGCTAGGGGTCAAATTGGAGCAGCAATTGCCATCCTATGCCACAGTTGCAGCAATGCAGGATCTGAGCCACATCTGTGACCTGCACCACAGCTCATGGCCGGATCCGTAACCCACTAAGTTAGGCCAGGGATCGAACCCACATCCTCATGGATACTAGTCAGATTTGTGACCACTGAGCCACAACCGGAACTCCAGGATAACTTTTTAAGCAGGTGGAGACCTATAAAAATACATGGGTTGGTGGTTTTATTAAAACATTATTATTCCTAGGTCAGAATGCCTCTGGATACTTGGAGCTGGTTAACAGATGATAAAAGGGATAACGCCACTCAAATAAACAAAATTTCTCAAATAAATCACCTTAGAAATGAGATACAAGCAACACCATGAAATCACAAAAGAGTATATGCCTTGCCTTAGTTATCACTGTTAGCCTTTTTTTTTTTTTCCTGTGCCACACCCATGGCATATGGAGGTTCCCAGGCTAGGGGTCTAATCGGAGCTACAGCTGCCAGCCTACGCCAGAGCCACAGCAACACCAGATACAAGCCACATCTGTGACCTACACCACGGCAATGCTAAATCCTTAACCCACTGAGCAAGTCCAGGGATCGAACCCACACCTTCACGGTTCCTAGTTGGATTTGTTTCTGCTGCGCCACGACGGGAACTCCACTGTTAGCCATTTAATCCTATTCTACTTTCTCTACCTAAATTTGCAATTATATCTCATAATTGTATTTTACCACGGAATTAGATGATGATTAGGTCACAGGGACTGGGTTTAGAACAGGAAAACAGCGAGCACACTCTCTTCTTTGCTTTCCAAAGCAAAATTCTCAGGGAGAGAAATATCTCCAAGTAAAGAACACACATTTTGTGAAATATTAAATGGGAGCTTCCAAGAAGCCTTCAGACCCTTGTTAAAATATCATCAAATTTCTCCTTTGACCAGCTGTCCATTGTATTTGTCCATTGCCTTGAACTTAAAAACAGATACATTATTGATACAATTTTGTTTAAGCTAAAGAAACATCTTGTGATGGGTATTTGTTTTCTGAGTAGGATTATTAAAGAGTTGGGGCCTAAAGGTGTATGTCTATTTTAAAAAGAAATTTTCTGATTGCAGATAACTTCTCAATTTGATTTAGTGTCGAACGATAGTGATGGGGTTGATAAGTGAGCATTCATCAGTAATTCATCTTGTGCTGGTAGAAATTTACAGCAAAGCAGTGCTTTCCCAACAGTGACAAGCCCTATTAATCTTCTTCAGACACATTTCAATAGGTGTTCCCATCTGTGGCCAACATCTAAACACTCTGGCATCACTGGCGACTTGAAGACACCTTCATTTCAAGTTACACTAGTGAAAATGTGATACTAGATTGTACTCTATTTTTTAACCTAATTCTCTCTCTTCATTCAATTAGCCTTTCTTGCCTGGATTTTCTGCTCATGTGTAACGTCATTTCCAAGGGAGAGCTCTCAAAAGATTTGGTTTCTTAAAGATGCACAATCTCCCCCCAAGGTTAACAACCAACAACTTTTGTTTGTTTGTTTGTTTACAATTTAAAATTGCATAGATTCCAGATCTGACAGTCACTGGCCTCTCATTGCATATGTCCTTAGAAAGGAGAATCTGCTCCAATACAGCCGCCTGGGCATTGAGAGGCCTTAGGAAAAGAAAAAGGCTAGAAAACCCATTGTGTTCATATTCAGAATGCAATTTATTATCCTGAACTATGATGCTTAATTTCAGTGCAGGGGAATGCTGGGAAAAGGAGAAGCAATTAGGAAAACAGAAAAAGTGAAAAAGCAGCCCAGTGTTCAAAGAGCCGCATGTACTCAACATAGTCAGTCTATAGGATAAAACCCCTCTCCCATTCCTTTGCATCTGCTGGAGGACCTCCCATTAAAGAAAGACAATAATCATTTTACAGATAGATTATTTCACTTAAATTGCCTTTATCTACAAGCAACATGCTCTATGTGGCTGCAAGGTTAGTCTACGTGAAAAATGTAGAGAGGGTGTTTGATTTTTGGATTGCACCTAAGTGCTTTTTTGGTGCCATTTCTCCTCATAATGGATTTGATCTTGCAAGGAAAGTGGATTTGAACAGCATTTTTCTTGTGCACTTCAGAAATCATTCAAAAGAGAGAACTCTCTGACACATTCTTACTTTGGAAAGGTTAAATATACCTGCATAATGAATGGATTGTTTTTAACTGTATCGAACATTTTTATGTAAGATCTGAAATACGTGTGTGTCGCTAGTTTGAGTGTGTATAGGTATATATGTATATATACATATGTATGTGTGTGTGTATAAGATATTCATTCTCAAGAAGATCCCCCTCCCACATAAATATTTTTCACAATGATCATTTGAGTTTGTTATAGATCTCAAAAACTTCATCGTAGGTGGCAAGTTTAAATGCGCTACATTAATAACTTGTTATCCAAGACAAATTAAGTCCTTATGTGTCAAAAAGCACTCAGCACTGGATTATCTACAAGACAAGTATTTATTGAATAAATGTAGAGTCCAATTTCATTTTAATGTGACTGACTGTACATTTCAGCTTCTTAGGCAGATAAAAACACTCTGTCCTATAACTGTGTTGCAACATTACACCTAACTTGTCTATTTCTATTATTGTCTCCTAACTTAGAGTATGGAAAGAAGGCTTTTTTTCTTTTTTTGTCTTTTTTCTTTTCTTTTCTTTTCTTTTTCCTTTTTTTTTTTTTTTTGGTTGTTGTTCTGAAGAGCAAGGGGAGAGGTAGAAAAACGGCTGGCATTCAGCCTAAAGAGAAATCATTGAAACAAATTAATCCTATGCCGTTTAAATTGACATGGTAATCCATCATCAGAGAAGGCAAACTCTGAAAGCAATCTAGAATCTGCCCTGCTCCTTCACTGGCCCTAGAGGCACAAAGACAGATAGTAAAGGAAGGAGGGAGGAAATCATAAAAGTTAGGAATGCCTTAGAAAATAATAAAATTGGTTATATCAGCTCTCACTGTCCTGCCTCTGAAAACTTTCTTTGGAAAAGAGAGGTTAACTTTCAACAGTTGCTTTCCAAAGTTTACTTCTAAGTGGTAGGTCATATGCAGTGAAGCTCAGAGAATCTGCCTCCTTGAGGCTGCCAGGCTGCTGACTAGAGTCTAACCACCGCCTGCTGAGTCTAAAAAGTGGACCAACTGGGAGCTTGGGTGAGACCCATAGTTACACAGAAACTTTCCCTAAAGTGGTAAGGGGCTTCTTATGAAGGAGTTAGGATCAGGTTTGTTTGGGGGTTTTGTTGTTGTTTTGATTTTTTTGGTGGAGGAGAGTGGGAGGGAATCTTCTTTTTTCCCTCCTATAATTATCCCGTTTTGCATCCAATGAAACAGTATATTATTGTAATTTTTGAAGTAAAACTTTTGCAATATCCCTAAACACGGAGGCAAGCCTGTCAATTATCTGTGCCTTTTCTTTTGGAGGCTTATTTTTTCAAATTTTCCTTCACTTCAAAAAGCCTGTGAGATATGTTGTTAAAACTTGCTCAAAATTCAAAAATTACATAGCAAACTGAAGTGTCCCATCTTGGTAGATAATTAAGATGAAAAAAGCCTTATAAAGAGCTCCATTATAAAAAAACAATGTTCCTGTATTTCCAACACACTGAATTCCAAGGGTTTTTTGTTGTTGTTCCTCTTTAGCTTATATATGTGAAGATGTTTTCTTTTTTTGTTGTTTGTTTTTTGGGGGGAGGGGATAGTGCAGTACCTCACCTACTCCTTATTGTATAGACATACAAATTTGAACACAGAAATGAGTATTATTTTCCCAATTTAGTAATGCATTAGCCATAAAGGCAAGACAATTCAAAAATATTTTTAATATTGAAAATCCACTAACAATAGATCACGTGTGAAGACAAAAACCCAGATACCTTAGTGCCAAAAGAAAGTAGGCAAAAGGACACAAATATAAACCATACCCAAGAGCTGCCCTATTTAAATTTATCTAGGATAGAGTTTCTTCTAGTTTATTAAGAAAATTTTATATGTACCTGAAACTTCAGAATAAACATCACACCTTTTCCCTAGAATTTTTATTCACTGTTTTTTAAGGGGGTGATAATTCTTGCTTATTGACTAATGGTTTCTCAAGTATTTACACATAAAGACAAATTAGAGGCATTTCCAAGGTAAATGGAAAGAGAGCTAAAGGCTCTTATATAAAATATTCATCCACAGCCAAACTAATTGCAATTTTAAGAGTTGTTAGGAAAGAATAGGTTTAGGTGTTTGTACATATGTTTGTTCTTAAAAGAACATGGAAATTTAAATTGTAGCTCTTCAATACCTGCATTGCACTTTCTGAGAAAGATCTAATGCTTTTGAATTTGTTTTCAATGCATAAACAATGCAGATTTCAACACAAAAGAATATGATTTTAAAAGCTGCTAAATTAGGCAAAATCATATGAGAAAAGTCAGTGAGTAAATAAACATAAATCTTGGGGTTATGAAGAAAAATATTTTTAAATGTTTTTATTCCCCATCCCCCCTCTTAAATTTCACTTCTTTCTATTTTCATGGCAATATGGCACCAAAGTATATACAAAATGAAAATTTACCATACAACTTTTGGAGTCAATAAATAAGTTATTAACATACATCCTGCAAAGAAACAAGATTGCCTAAATTTTTAACTTCTCTCTGACATGGGATGTGATGTGGTCCTGTCAAGAAATACCCAGTGTGACATTTTTCAGAGAAGTTAATATTCTCTTCCTTCTACATTTTCACTTTTGCTTTAAACTATTTTAAGTGATATCATCTCAGTCAATTTACTTCAGTCAAACACATTGTAATCCCTTCAGTAAGTTGATTAATTTATTATAAATTGTAATGGCCGGGTGGGAAAGGTAACTTTCTCTATCCTGTATTCAAAATAAAATGATCAGTGTAAATTTTACTTAAACATTACACTTCGTAAAGCTGATACTCCCTACAGTCAGAAAAACTGAATATTATGTTCAACAGCCTCCTCTTTATTTTGCACAGAAGTTTATTTTAATGTGTACCTTCAACATTTCAAAAAACCATCCCTTTAAGAGGAGAAATGCAGTTGGTAATTAATTAATTATATTTTCTAAATTCATACATTGTATTTTTTTCTATTATGGCAGTATGTCTGTCTTTGTCCATTTGTTTAGTTCTCTAATTATAGGCTTTATATTGAAACTTGGGTTTTTCAGTCTTCTAAATACCAATGGAATGGAAATTAGCCCTTAAATTATTTTCTCCTGAAATTCACCTTGAGTTTGTGGCTAAAGGAAATTAAACAAGATAAATCCCTTTTGTTGTTCTGTTTGTATTTTCTTTAAGTACACTGATGCAGCTAATTAACAATATTGATTTATCTGGAAATTTGCCTTACTAACACCTTCAGATTTAAATAACTGGCACTTGATACTATTTGATTAATGCTTTCTTTTTGACATACCAAAAATGAACTGTCATTTTAAAGATGTCATTACCAGCCTCTAAAGAGAAAAAATACAGAAAGAGACAACCTTTCCTCACTCTGTCCACTTCTAAATAAGAACCAATGTCCACATAGCTTTAGATGTCTTTAAAACTTTCTCAGCAGGAGTTGCCTTGCAATATAATATTACAAGCATGTACAGCCCACCTCAGATTGGTTAAATGGGCAACAAACCCCTTATGCTATCTTGTCTAGCTAGAGACAATTCACTTTTAATTCTTCAGTTCATCGAAAAGTAAAATAAATAGAGTAGCAAATTGTTGAATTTTAAAATAAATATACTGGGCAAAAGGCACTCACCTTTGTTTAAAAGCCCTGCCAAAGCTACCAAACTGAAAATGTTTTCACTTTGAAGTATCTTTCTATGACTCTGCAGAGCACAACAACTTCACCAATACTAAGTTGCTTCAGCTTGTATTTCAACAATAGTGATTCCAAGGAACTCATTCAAAACTCTTCTTTGCACTGTTTTTTGCCAGACCCTCAGCATGTACACATGAGTGATAACCTCCATCTAGTGCTTGAGTATATAAACCTTTGATCCATGAGAGAACTTCTACCACCATAAGAAGATATGCACACTCATGTGCATATACCTTTGTGCACTATTACATAACCACTTATTAAAATGCCACCAGGGTGAAACCAGCAGAATGCATTTTCTTAATCTCATCCAAATTTTATGGCTATAACTTGGCTACTGACAAGATTCTAAATTAGCTTTAACTTAAATGAAAGAAGGTAAAACATGTATTAGGATTTGGATTTTTTTTAATCCCCCTTCCACAAAAATCAATTGTTGTATACATGTTAGAATTATTTTGAAAGTGAACTGGGTGGTCAGGTAAATAGGAGAAAATATTTCACTACATTGTGCTTTCTTATTCCCTAAGAATTCTCATCTCCGTGGATTGAGCTGCCTTGATGGATGAGACTCTAGTCTCTCTGAATGGAAACCCGCTTTCCTAGGCAGGGTGGGGGTGGGGGAGGACCAGTGAGAGAGAGAGAGAGAGAGAGAGAGAGAGAGAGCTCTAAAATCCTTACAAATAGAGTGGATTTACCTTGCCTCCCTCTCCGCTCCCTCCTTCCCTTCCTTCCTTCCCTCCCTCCTTCCTCCCCTCCTTCCTTCGCTTCAGCCCCTTTGGTACATTAGTGTAGTTAACCTTCGCTCTGGCCGAGACCAAGAAGGGTTAATGGAGACCTGGCTCCTGACAGCCTCCAGATCTGCAATGCTCTCCAGCCTCTACCGCAGGAATTAGAGGATTACCCTGGAAGGAATTCGAGGCACCAATCGCCTCGCACCTGAACACATCACTCCAATTCATTTGGGATTCATATATTAAAAAATAAAAAAAAAACTCCCTTCTGGAAAACGGTTAATTGGATCTGCACTTATATTTCCTGTTGCACCGAGAAGACAAGTAGGGCAGCCTGAACTGAATTCTTCAAGCTGCCAAGGAAATTGAGCAATTTGGGGAGAGGGGAAATTAAATAAATAAATAAATAAATAAATAAATAAATAAATAAATAAATAAATAAATAAATAAATAAAGCAAGCAAGCAAGCTATCAGTTTCTTCAGGAAAAGCAGATTTTTTAAGGAAAAGGTCAAAAACGAGAAAGGGAAGGAGAAAAAGAAAAAGATTCTTCCTTTTTCTCACCTTCCGCCCCCTCGTTTCCCCCGAAATTAGTGCCTTCTTGATTATGTGCAGCTGTTGCAAACCTCAAGGTTGGTTCCTGGTAGCGAGCGAGCCTCCCGCTTCCAGAACTGAAAAGTCATTTTTGCGCCAGGACTTTGCTGCTTGAGTTTGGGAAGAAGATTTTGCTCTCCTTCCCTGCAAACTGCCCCCAAAGCCTTTCTAACTTCAGCGAGCCCCGCAAGCCTTTGTGCCTCCACCGTTTAAGCTCCTGCAGCCAGCCTTGGGGCCACAGACGAATTCCCTAGCTAAGAGTGTGGCTTGAGACCCTCAAAGCTGATTTCCTGCCCAGGAGAGGATGGAGACGTCCTGAGGACGTCGTTGGTGTGTGTCACCCTGCTTCTGCCTTCCTCCTCGGCCTCAGACTTCCACCTGCCCAGGAGCCCCGAACCTGGAATCCACTCGCCCTGCGGTCCGTAGCGGTTCCGCCACCCGGCGGCCGCCCTTGACACTGGGTGGGAGGGAGAGGCAGCTGGCGGGGCTGGGCCGCTGAGTCCTCTTTAGAAACGCTAGGGGAGATGCGGGGCAGAGATTCAGCTAGGAGAAAGTTCGGGGATGCTGCGGGGCACGGCATGGGGGAAATGCAACCCATTTGGGCCACACGGTTTCTCCAGGAGGCTGTCTGGAGAACCCGCCCTGTGGGGGAACCTGCCAGCATCCCTGCGCCGGGCCTGAGATTCCCCTCCTCGAGCCACATGACCACTGCCACTCGCGACCTGGAGACCGAGGCGCCCAAGCCCTCGGTCCCGCGGCGGCCGGCGCAGCTCTCACCCGGCGCCGGCCCCGCCAAGCCGGGCCGCGGCGGACTCCCTGCGGCTGGCTGCGCCCTCGAGTCTCGAGTCTCCCGTCGAGGAGTGAGGCACTCAGGCCTGCGTCCGGGAGATCCCAGGAGGTGGTCAGGCCGCTCCCCTCGAGGCTCGCACCCGCCTCTCAGCCTTGCCAAATCCCTGAAAGTCCTGGTCCCCTTCGTCACCCCAGGGGCTTCTAATCACTCGGTATCGATTTCCCTAACTCTTTTCATCCCGTTGAAGACACATCTTAAAACACTCCAGCCCGGAGTGTGCTCTGGGCTTTATCCACACTAATAAAATGATTTACCCTTCTCTCTGCGCTCTCCTCACAGAGGAAAATCGTTCGAGCCCCGGCTATTTGTGTGTGATCAGTAAATATTTAGTGCGGTGACATCCTCAGCTAGGCTTCTGATCGATTCGGGGCCCACCGGGAGGTGCGCATGGCCCGGGCGGGGCAGAGCCGAGCCCGCGGAGGGGGCTCCTCCCGCCCTCGCCGCTGGCTGCTGATTTACGGCCTCTGAAACCAGCAAAGGGGGGCGAAAGCGCGCCGGGAAAATTGGCTTTTCAACCTTTTTACTTTTGACATTCAGCCACCTCCCCAGGCTCTAATTCTCGCCCCTACAGGCCCCTCCCGACCCGGTACCAAGGGCGCCCTGTGCGCCCAGCAAGCCTTTCCTGCTGCAGAGCGCTGCGCTCGCGCCCCCGCGGCCCAGGGACCACCTATCACAGCCCTGCGCCGCGACGCGGGGAGGCCCAGGCCCCTGCCCTGGGGGTCGTCGCCTTCGGGACGGGATGCACTCTGCCCGCCCACACCTCAGAGGGCGGGGATGGGGGGAGTGGAGAAACCCAGAGCTGCAGTAGCGAAAGAGGAGCCACTGTCCTCGCTACCTTTACGCCGACCCTCGGTCTTTACCCCACTTCGTTGGCTGGTCCTCGACGCCCCTCGGGCCGGATGGCGTCGGGTGGGAACTTTCCTCGCCGAGAACTCCCGTTTCCTTAAAAGTGAAAAAACGCTTAGCTTGGAGGAGTTGGAAGGGGGCCTCCAACCCTGATCTTGGCTGCCAGAGGGCTGCAGCCGAGGCAGTGGCAGTGGCCGTGGCCGCTCCCCCCTGGACCTCCTGGGCTCACACTTTTTCCTTATTTTCAGGTCTGGGCCCTGGACCCAGACATCAAGCAACGGGCCCGACACGGTATAAGGCACAGCATGGTCTTGCTCCCTCCTAAGGTGCCCCACCAATGCTACCTCCTCCGAGTAGAAAGATGTGAGGGATACTAACCCCCTGAACTCCATCTCTCTCCGGCCGGGGGCGCGGGCAATACTGATGCCCACCTGTTAGCGGGCCTGATCCCCTCTCACCTGAGGCCCAGGCTTCTCCAATTCCTCCGGGACCCAGGGAGAGAGGTGAACGACCTCTCTGGTCCTAGCAGCCCTCCCCAACGCTATGACACTCTCCTTTGTCCCACGCGTGATTTTCTAAACCGCCTTATCTACAGACTATATCTTTATACTAATGCATACTTAATTGGTCTGTCTTGACTGTCCATATAAAACAATTTAATTAGGGTGCTTTCTTGCTTTGGAGAGCAAAGAAAAAAATCTGCCCAGTGCTTATTGTATTTAGCACCAATACAGGCAGAAAATGTAGCACAAGTTTTTGGTTGAAAGAGCACCTCTGTGCCCATTGAAGGGCGTTGATCCGAAAAGACAGAAAGGACAAGTAAAATCGATTTGAAGCGACCCTCTCTGTCCCTTTCACACCATTCAGAAACTCCATTCCTTCTAAGACAAAGACCAGCGCCTTGGGAATTCTCAGGGGAAAAGAGGACTCCAGTCCCACAAGCCTAAGGCACTTTTAAAAAATCCTCGATATTGCACTTAAAACCTGCTCTTGGTTCCGTGTCCCCCGCATGCAGGTTTCTCCAAAGGCACCCCCTCCGAAGCGTCAGTCAGTATGACTGACATCCCCCCTCTCTTCCTCTCCCTCGTCCTTCTGGCCTGACCAGACCAGCCTTTTAGGGTTAGTGCAGCCCTCACCTTTGACCCCCAAGATCGAAGTGGCTACCACACTGCAGAGTGCAGAACTACAACGCAGGCCAAAGTTAAAACTAAACAAAACAGAAAAATATTTCTCTACTCCCAAAGCCAGGGAAATCAATTCTGGTTCAGCTGTCTGAGGCACCTTACCCAATAACACCTGCACCCTCAACTTTCCTTTTTTTTTTTTTTCTTCTTTTGCAATGAACTGCCCTAGCCACTCTAAAGGAGGGGACTTGGGTTGTTAGGGCTGCATTGCTGGGTTGTAGTGCCTTGTCCTCCATTAGGAACCTGAACGCCAGGTTATCTGACGGGCACCCTGGCTGGGGAAGGCGGTCATCGATCAGACCCGGTAGGAGAGGGAGGGAGAGGAGGAGAGAGGAGGGCCAGGAAGGGGAGGGGAGAGGCTGGGCTGTGCTCACCTTCACCTGCCCTGAGCCTGGCCCCCCTGTTCAACCATCCCTTGACCTCCTGTTGGGGTTAAAAGGGGCGGGGGTGAAAGGGAGGGGGCACCCCCAGTTACACAAGTGGCCTCCTTCTATAAGAGAATGAGTTCATCACCTCCCCAGAGGAGCCTCACCATCCATCCACTCAGTGTAACTGATGAGACAAACCGCAAGGAAAAACTTCTGTAGCCCATATTTATGGTATTAATGAATAGTTAAAAAAGATTTACACTTCTTATGATCAATATTCTGAGTTATTTCCCTCAAAGTATATAATTACAGTGTCTTCAGAGTTTTCATCATTGTTTGAGGTGGCAAAACCATTTGTAATTTTCATTAGCCAGTAAACATGTAATTAACATTCAGCACTGTGTTTAACTTAATTCCTGTTTAAGACAAGGACAAGAAGCAGCCGAGGAGCGTTAGTTCCATTTGTCAAGTCTGACATACATCTTACCATAACAGTTTCCTAAAATAAAAGATCCGTGTTTCCCCATTATTCTTCTCTTAAAACAAAACAAAACAAAAAAAAAATCCATTAGTTAAAACTGTATTAAACTGAGAGGGGCAGAATAGTTTATTCTCACTTTTTGCTAGTTACTGTATTCCTGCTTCCATTCTTCATTTTGGGAGGTGGATGAAGAGAGAGGATAAAGTAAGCATTCATTATCTGAAGACATGGAATGGGGAACCCCTCCCCCCCAAAAGAAATAGGTTTCCTCTTCAGGAAAGTTCTAGAAGAGGGACTGGGAAAGGGGGGGCATGAATCTGTAGGGGAGAGGGAAAAAATCATTTGGTGGTGAGGGGGTACCTGAGTTAAAAGTAGAAAATGAAGATTCCAATGGGTTCCTAGGAAAAATGTTGCCCTCCTGTTTCAAGTTCTATCTTTGATCCAGGGTGAGGGGAGCCTGCCTGCCAGTCTGTTAGGCTGCTGTTCCCCCCACCTCCTCTCCCACCTCTGTTTTTTTCCGACTTGCTTTAGGATTAGCCTCCATCCCTCTCGACCCCAAACAGTGGAATTTGGCTGTGCCTTGGGTCGTCTTTGCTCTGCAATATCGCCTATAGTTGTTGGCGGTTTTCTGCTGAGGCTGAGCGGTTTGCTCCAGCCTCCGACTGAACTCATTAAGTTGGGAGATTTTTTTCAATTGGACGGGTGTTTTTAAAGTCTCGTCTTTCCAGCCCCAAACAAGGTGTAACAACGCACTCTTCCTTCTAAGGAATGAGATGAGAGACAAGGATCACTCCAGACATCTCCTACCTACGGTTTGGGGTTTTTTTTCTTAAAGGCGAGGCTTGCATTCCTCAGCAGCTATGTACAAAGCTCCCTGAAACCTCATCTCTCTAAAGTTACTGTGCTGGGCTTTCCAAGGCTGAGAGCGCCTAATACATGGGGAAGCACTTCCTTGAGGTGGAAGATCTCTCCCTTCACCTTTCCTCTTTTTCCCTGCAGGCTAGTGCCTACTTTTTATCAGTTTGCACAATCGCTTAGATAAACACCGAGGAGGAGATTCTCTTTAATTATCAAAGACACATCTTTTCAGGGGGCCAACAAAGCGTTTATTTCACCCGCCAAACTAAAGGAGAGTTATTCCAGTTTAGAAGGAAGATGCAAGCGGTTTGGGACCTTGAACAAGGCAAATATGGTTTTGGTATGTTTACTTACAGTATTTTTTTTCTCTCTCTCTCTCCTTTCTCACTTTTCTCCTTGTGCTGTGTGGGGTTGGGGATGACTTGGGGTTTTTCAAAAAATCGGATTGCTAACATGTATGAAATGCCTAGCATTGTGGTTTAAGGGGTTCGGGGAAGGGGGGGACAGTCAATTCAATGCATTGCCATATTTTATTACATGTGTGTGGTAGGAGAGTGGTGGAGGGGGGAAGAGGGGAAAAATACAATTGCAAAGCTGCCAAAATATGATTAAACCGAAGCGTAAAGACCGCCGTGCCTCCCATCTCCTCGTCCTGTCTCCTCAAACTCATTTCCTTCGATAGAGCAAACTAAAAAACAGTCCTATAAGCGTGTTTTTCCAAGCAATAGACGACTCGGTTTTCTAGCAAAGGAGCTGCTAGGCTCGCACTAAGTGTCAGAATTTACTGTTCGATTTGCCTCTGCGCTGCATTTTGCAACCTTGTGCAACTGACATCCAGCCAGGCAGGGAGAGAGAAAAGCTCTGCCCGGCGCCCTCGGCCGCGGCTCGGGGGAGGCGAGCGCTCGGTTAAGCTAGGAGGAGAATCGCAACGAGAAGGGTACTCACCATCGGGCGGGGTGGTGGAGCTGGCGTGCGGATTTCAGGCAAACGTGTACCTTTTTGCTGTCTATTACAACCGCTTCGGGCTGACTTAGGCAATTCTGTGCTCTGTCCAGAACGTTCAAGGAACGGTTCCTCATTTTTAAAAAGCCAGCGAGAGAGACGACAGAGACAGAGAAAGAAAAAAAGAGAGGAGGGGGTGAGGGGGACGCACATAAACCCAGTTCAGGAAAAAAAAAAAAAAAAATCATCACCTCTCCGCCAAGTGACTCGGGAAACGCAGAGGTGGCGAGATCCGAGTCCGGTCCAACCAAGCCAGGGCCAATTAATTTTAAATCCTGAAGAATTATTCAGATTAAAATGTACAGAAGTTTCATTCTGCTATGCCTACGTGAGCCCAAAGTCGTTTCCCTTTAAGAGCTCTTTTCTTTTAAAGTTGAATTTTAGGCAGCGAGGACTCTTACACTAGGGGGCAGACAGATACTGTACTTGCTCCAATCTTAAGCAATTTTTTCCCTCCCAGCATATGCTCTGATTTAGCACTGTAAATTTTTCAGAGGACCCAACTCTGACAGCCCCTGGTGATTTTCAAAGTACCACAAGCCAGTGGTTAAAAATTGCATTGACTTGGAAGTTCAGAGAGACACAATGGAAGCCCCTTTCCCTATTCACGGAGCTCCAGTGTGGTGGAAGAGAAAAACACACACGGACTAGATTGAGGGGAAGGAGGGATTCAATGAATCCTGGTGGACAGAACTGGTTTCTACTGAGTTCAGAGTTAAACTCAGCATTTGCTGGGGTCTGCATTCATACTGTGATTTAATTTGTGGAGAATTACAGCCATCAGGCCACTTTCTGCAAGAAAATCATATTCCTGGGTGGGTTTTTTTTTTCCCCCACAGTAAGACAAAATGTTTTTCCAACTTTCTCCAGCCAAATTAAAGCTTGCCATTCTTCTCATTAAAATAAATTTACATCTGCTATAAAAGACGGGGCTGGATTTTTTCTAAACTATAAGAACATATTGATATTTATTTTTTAGCCTTAGGGCTGTTTTATTCAAGAGAAATGAGCATTTCTTAAGAAGACATTTTCAAATAGTTTACCTTTCTTTTTTCTTCTTCGCCTGCAGTCTTCTCTCTTCTTGTATACAGTAAAATTAACTACAAATGAGATGGTTATCTTTGTTTTTGTTTTTTGGCTTTTTAATTGTTCCGCCATAACTGAATGAGTCCTAAAACACTGAGTAAAACACCTCTGACTTCATGGCAGCCCTGTAGTTTTGTGCCTATCAGCTCCAGATCTGTAGGAGATGGTTGGGAAATCCTTCACTTTAAATCTGAGGCCATCAGAGCGTACTTCAAATACCAAAAAATCTCTAAGTGGACCAAGGAAGCTCTTCCTCCTCCAAATTTCCCAACTCCATATTTGTAAAAGATGATTTTGCCATGAAAGTGTCTGCACTCAAGCAGCAAGTTTAGGATTTCCCTATAGTCAATTATTCTTATCTTCTATGAAATTGAGATGAGGATACCCATTAGATGTCCTATCTCAACCCCAGCCCTACCACATCTCTCCTGAGTTTGCCCCTCATCTAACATTCATATCATTAGGCAATTCCTCAAATTATAGAGATTGAAAAGAAAAGGGGGAAAAAATCCCTTCTCTGAAATGATTTCTTTTCCATCTTTCTCTTCCTCTTTAGGAGAAAGTTATATTGTGTCTCTAATCAACCTGAAATTTGCTGCCTGGCAAATTTGCTCTGTAGCAATCTCATTACAATACCAGGTCCATGATAGTTTAGTGTCTATCCATTATAGGTGTTTAAAAAAAAAAACTTTCAAATCATCCCAGCACATGCAGCTTTGGTGAAATACGTGATTTCAGCGAAGAAAGGGTGAGGGCTAAAAAGGTTTCAAGACTGACGCATAAGGAGGATCTTTCCTTCCCTAAAAACTAGCTCCTATCTGCCTACACTTCTCTTAGCTCCTACCTTGTATTCTGCCTGTGTGTGTAAAAGGTATTGAATGCAAAGTACAATCTACACATGTCAATTAAATGTATGATTTATTTTTAATCCTTCAACTCGTCGATTTTTAAAACTATCAAGGATGCTTTCCTGTGGTAATTAATTTACCCTTTACATGTGTTCATGTTTCCTGAAGTTCAGTGTGTTTTGTGTAAAATATATTAATTGTTCATAAACCTGTTGGCTTACCAGTCTATAGTTTTTTTCTTGATGCAAAGAGTGTATGATGGAGTCACAATTTTTGTACTAGAAATGTTGAAAAATCGTAATCCACTAACTGGTCACAGTAGCACAGAAAGGTTACTGCATTGGAATATAGTGTGTTCTGGGGGATGGGGAGAATCCTCTAAGTTTGATGTTTAAAACCAAGTGCTCTGGAAGTCAGAGGCACAATCAGCTTGATGATTTTAGCACACTGAACAGAATGGCACAGTCAATGAAGTTGTTCTCACTGCAGTAAATCCCTTGAGGTAGAATATGGCTTGTGCACGGTTCCTGGTTCCTGTGAGCTAAACTTGGTGTTATTCCCAATTTGGGGCAGAATCTCTGGGTGTGTTTTAATGACTGTATGAATGCCTAAAAGGAACTTGAGGAGCAATGAAGTCGTACTCAACTGTTCTATGACCTAGAAGCATAATCGTTGAAGTCTTTGTCTGTGTACATTGACAAATGTGCATCTGATACATGTGCGCTTACATGTGTGTACAGAGGGTATGTACTGGAGATGCTGGGAGACTGCCTCTGCAGCGGGCTAAAAGGTCTTTACTACTGGTGGTGAGAGGACGCTGGCTTGCAAGTTAGCTAAAGCTAACGAGAGAGGATAAAGTTAAGGAAAACTGATTTTAATTGTGTCACGACAATGAGATGAAGTCTATTTGTGCTTCTCAGCATCCGAGATCCTTTATTTGAGCAATTAAATTGTCAGGCCACTTACCTGTGAAATGTTAACCCTACAAGGAAAAGAGCCACCGAACGGCTCTTTTTCTCTAAAAAAGAAAAATAAATAGCCACCAAACCAAGCAAGTGATCACAGTTGATTAAGGGAAGGATCTACCATCACCCGGATTTGACCAAATCTTTCGTTTGGAAAATGCCTTGTAAGCTGGGTTCAAGGCACCTTCCCATCCCCGCCCACTAACCCTCTGCAAAGAAACCGGGGAACTTTTCTCTTTCTCTGGCACTGTGGGCACAAAGATGCGCCGGGAGTCCCGGGTGGTGCGCGAGCAGTCGATTTCGTGGCATTGCCAAGTTGAGAGACGCGAAGTCCTCAATTCCATCCAAAGCCTCTTGCGGAGCCTTTAAGAGGCGTTTTGTGTGCGCGCCCCGCGCTCCTCTCCCCGCTGGGGCGGAAACCTCGGGTGCCGGGTGCGGAGAGAGCGGTGGCCGTGCGCCCGGGGCCCAGCGTGGGCCCATCCCCCGCTTGGCGGCGGCGGCGGCACGGCTGCCCCTTCGTCGCCCCCCCTTCGCCCCCCTCGCGCTCCGCGCCACGGCCGCGACACCGCTCGCGCTAGGACCAGGCTGAGCCCGCGGCCGCCATGGCGGGGCCGCCGCGCTCCGGCCAATGACGACGAGGGGGCGGCGCGCGCGCGCCTGGCCAGGCCAACCCCGGCTGCTGCCTTATAAGGCGCGCCGTCGCCATGGCAACGTGCGCTAAGTTGCAGCAGTCGTGTCAAAGTTCACTATATAGAGAGCTCAGTGAGCTGATCGCGGAGAAGCCACTTCTGCCAGCCCCGGCGCCTATAAATCGCATTCCCTCCCGCGCCCCCCTTTTTAGCATATTTGATCACTTTGATTCTCTGTTCTTTTCTCTCCGCGGTGTGTGTGTGCGTGCGCGCGTGTGTGTTTTCTTCTCCTCCTCCTCCTCTCCCCGAGTTGCCTTCTTTCTCCCGGTGCCGTGCTGCCTTTTTTTCCCCTCTTTCATTCTTTCTCTCCGTCTTTTTCTCCCCCCTCTGCGCACGAAGGATGTGCTTCTAGGTGGTGATCTGCCCTCCTCTCTCTCTTTTATCATTTCTCCCCCGCCGCCGGCGAGTTGACTCTTTCCCTATGTGTGTGAGGCGGCGGCGGCAGCAGCAGCAGCAGCGGCTCCGGCGGCGGCAGCAGAGGCAGCAGCGGCTTCAGCGGCGGCGGCGGCGCTAGACGCGGCGGCTCCGGGCCCGACCCGGCGGTTTCGGCGGCGGCGGCGGCTCCAGCAGCGGCGGCGGCCCAAGCGGCCCGCAGGGAGCGGCGAGCGGCCTCTATCCGGCGAAAGCGGGCGGCGGCGGCCGGAGCGAGCGAGGCGCGCGCCGGGCGCCTGGGGCAGGCGGCGGCAGCGGCCCAGCGCCAGGACGACGCCGCACAGCGCCCGACGCGGACCACTTTCATGCTGATTCCCCCGGACCCGAGCAGCGCTCCGGCCACTCCGCGGGCCGCCGGCCTCCGCCCCGGCCTGCCCGGCTCTCTGGGCGCGCCCGTGACCGGCGCCTCTGCTCTCCTAGTCCTCCTGATTTCGATGGCTTTCCTGAATGGCTGACTGTGGGCTGCCCTGGACTTGGCCCCCGGACAGTCGCCTCTCCTCCTCCTCTTCCTCCTCCTCTTCCTCCTCCTACTCCAACTCCTCGGCTGCACACCAGCTCTGAGAGCGAGAGAGTGAACGAGAGAGGGAGGGAGAGAGTGAGAGCGAGGGAGATCTTTGGAGAGATTTTTTTTTTTTTTTTTTGCCTCCAACTTCTGTCTTGAAGCCAGACAATCGACTTGCAGCTCTCCCTCCCCTCCCTCTCTCTCCACTTTCTGCTCCCACTTGCTCTCCCCCGGCCCCATCCCCTCCCCTCCCGGCGGAAAGCCCCCCGAAAGCAACAAAGCTGAGCCGAGGGAAACAAACAAAACAAATACACCGGGCCAGACAAGCAATCGACAAAACTTTGCAAAAGCAGAAACAAAAAAGGAAAAACTAACCAACCTCAACCAACCAGCCCCCGAGCCATCCGGGGCGCCCTCCCGCGCCCTCTCGCACCCTTGCACACACAAAAGGCGGCGCGCCGGAGCCCGAGACCCGGGAGCCGCCGCCGCCCGCAGCCAGGGGAGCAGGAAGTCCGGACGCGGCCCCCATAGATATGGCAATGGTAGTCAGCACGTGGCGCGACCCCCAGGACGAGGTGCCCGGCTCTCAGGGCAGCCAGGCCTCGCAGGCGCCGCCCGTGCCCGGCCCGCCGCCTGGCGCCCCGCACACGCCACAGACGCCCGGCCAAGGGGGCCCGGCCAGCACGCCGGCCCAGACGGCGGCCGGCGGCCAGGGCGGCCCTGGCGGTCCGGGTGGCGACAAGCAGCAGCAGCAGCAGCACATCGAGTGCGTGGTGTGCGGGGACAAGTCGAGCGGCAAGCACTACGGCCAGTTCACGTGCGAAGGCTGCAAGAGCTTCTTCAAGCGCAGCGTGCGGAGGAACCTGAGCTACACGTGCCGCGCCAACCGGAACTGTCCCATCGACCAGCACCATCGCAACCAGTGCCAGTACTGCCGCCTCAAAAAGTGCCTCAAAGTGGGCATGAGACGGGAAGGTATCGGCCTCTCATTTCTACCCCCCTCGCCTGGGGTCCCGGGGCCCTGGGTGCGTTTGGCTAGCCTGCTCTGGGTAAGGACACAGAAGCCCCAAGCTCTTCTCTTCGTATTGCAGCTGAAAGGGGTTTCATACTAGAAGCAAGTTCTGCACTGGAATCCAGCCCCCCAAATCCGCATGCTTTGGCTGATTGATTTCCTCCTCTACTCTCTCTTCGAGCTGTTTTCATTTTCTTTGCATTGATTGCCAGTTCATTCGAGTTCGTCCTTCTGCAAGGGATGGGGTGGTGTTTGTTGTTGTTTTAAAGCTGGTTTACTCCTCTCTTTTCTCTCAGTTTCTCTCTCTCCTTGTTTTTCCTGCATGTTCGACATATGTCCCTCCTCTCTACCCCTCTCCCCAGCCCCCACCCTCTTAAAAAAAAAAAAAAAAAGCACCCTGAGATTGTACTTTTGTGCTGGAGGTTCAAATTACAAATGGCAATTTTATGCACTTCGCCGTATTAACGCTGCCGCCTGGGCAGCGCTCATGTGACCCTCGGTGGATTAACATTCTGCTAAAAAAAAAAAAAAATACCTATGTTTTGTTTTTTTCCTTTCACTTTTGAAAGGAGGAGGGCGCGATAGGGAGTAGGGGAAGGGTGGGCCAGGGGCCCTGGGCGGCTGCTTTCGCTCTGCGCGAGTTGGGTCTTTGTGATATGAAATTCGCCGAAAGCCGCGAGCCCTGCTCGGCCAATGGCGCGCCGGGCGCGGGCTCCGGGTTGGGGCGAGCGAACGCCGGGGTTTCTTTGTGTTTCTGCGAGAGCGACTCTCCCCGTCCGGCGTCAGATAACAGCTCGTGCCCGAGCCTGGCCGGCTTCACCCTGCCCTCCCGGGCCCTCCTCGGGCTGCGTCGGCGCCGGCCGCCCGCTCCCCGCCTCTCCCCGGCGTCCTCCTGCCTCGGCCGGCCTGTCTCTCCGCCCTCTCCCTCCGTCTGTCTTCCTCTGAGCACACTGGTTAGGCTGCCGCCAGACCTCGGCTCTCCGCTCGTCTCTCACCGGGGGTTGCCCGCGGGGCTGGGGCTGGGGCGGCGGGATTTGGGGGAGAGCGATTTCGGGGTGGCGAAAAGCCGTCCCGGGTGAACCCTGATGTCTTGCAAAAGCGTCTCACCCTCCCCCCAGCTTCGCCCCTCCCGCTCCCTCATCTCCAATCAATAAAAAATATCAGCTGTTTAGCAGTAAAGAAGAAAGATGCCCCCAGAATGCTCCATTCCGCCCACCGTGCCGAGGACCCCGAGGCAGAGTGGTCAATTCTGGGTCCTCGGCCGCCCAGCTCGGAGCGGGCCTCCGAGGCAAGTGCGCCGCCCTGGCCGCCACAGCTTGCCTGGGGTGGTGATTTGAGGGGAGTGCTGCCGGGCTCCCGGCGACTCCCAGGTCTGTGCCCCTAATGAGCTGGTGAGAGGGGCAGGCCTGCCTGTTCCCGGGCGGCGCAGGGTCTGGGTCAGGTGGGGGTCGGGCTGGGGCAGACCGTGCCGGGGGAGCAGGGGGGCAGAAGCTGGTCATTAACTGCGGAGTGTCTCCTTTCCTCCCCGCAGCGGTGCAGAGGGGCAGGATGCCGCCCACCCAGCCGACCCATGGGCAGTTTGCGCTGACCAACGGGGACCCTCTCAACTGCCACTCGTACCTGTCGGGATATATTTCTCTGCTGCTGCGCGCCGAGCCCTATCCCACGTCACGCTTCGGCAGCCAGTGCATGCAGCCCAACAACATCATGGGCATCGAGAACATTTGCGAACTGGCCGCTCGGATGCTCTTCAGCGCCGTCGAGTGGGCCCGGAACATCCCCTTCTTCCCTGACCTGCAGATCACCGACCAGGTGGCCCTGCTTCGCCTCACCTGGAGCGAGCTGTTCGTGCTGAACGCAGCACAGTGCTCCATGCCCCTCCACGTCGCCCCGCTCCTGGCCGCCGCCGGCCTACACGCCTCGCCCATGTCCGCCGACCGGGTGGTCGCCTTTATGGACCACATACGGATCTTCCAAGAGCAAGTGGAGAAGCTTAAAGCGCTGCACGTCGACTCCGCCGAGTACAGCTGCCTCAAGGCCATAGTCCTGTTCACCTCAGGTAGGAAGGAGCCCTGCCCTGTCACGCTCAAGGGCTCCAAGCTCAGATTTAGGGCCTAAATTCTTGGGAGCCCCCAGAGCCAGCCCAGTCTTCCCCTTAAAAAGCCAAACTGTTGAGTGCAACTTAGAATGGGAACTTTTGCACTGTTGCTGGGCCCCAGCAGGCCTGTCCTGGGGAGAGGAGAGGAAGGCTGGGCTGCAGGAAGAATGCTTCAGAAACAGACTCACAAATTGGGCCATGGGGAAGCCTCTCAGACTTGTTCCCCTCCTGCCAGACTAGGATGCATGCTCCTTTTCCCTCCCTTGGCCCAGAGGGAAAAACTGAGCCTGTGGAATCTCCTCTTCTTTGCGGCTTTCTCTGTCACTTTGGCTGAGTCTCTAGGAGATGCCCCTAGGCACTGAAGCAGTCCTGGTATCACCCTGCAGGGACAAACTTTCCCCTGCAGGGGAAAGTTTTCCTGCTAACTCAGTAGGAGTTGGAGTTCCAGGCAAATCCAACCTGAGGGCAGCTATTTTCAAAATCATATTTTTATTAAAACAATGCAGATTGCCAGAAAAGGGGAAAGAGCTGTCAGGAAGGGGCAAGAGGAAGAAAGGGGCCATCATAACTCTTCAGAATGTCTGCCTAGGGTTGAAGACACTGGCCTCTTGCTTCCCTGCCCAGGCAAACACTTAAAGCAATTTTCAAAGAACCCAAAGTGTATGCCAGCTTTAGCTTTAGCTGGATATGAATGTTGCTGGCGATATAAAACTATCATTGACCCGCATTACGAAATCTAATTAGCTTGCAGGTAGTTTAACCTGTGTGAGTAATAGATCTAATATTAATTAACTCTTGGGGCCAAATGATTTTTGAAGGTGTCTGGCTTTCCACTTTGGGCCACACCTGAGCCTTTTGGCTGCCCCCAGGCTGAGTTCAGCAGAGCCCAGGTGGGTGGAAATCACCCCTTTCACATTCTTGTCCTAAGTTGTCAGCTGATCCCTTTGTCAGGCTGAGAGGCAAGGCAGTTCCCAGTTCAGGATAACAAATATTTGGACCTTGGTAGGGCTTGGAACCTAGTCACCCATTTCAGTTTTTGCAGCTTGTAATCAGGACACTAGGAGAGCTGTGTAGTTCTCATGGCAGACAAAAAGATCCACAGTCTCTTCCTTATTGTTCAAAAGGATTTCTGGGGAACCCAAGTCATTAGAACCTCTTGCAGGATTTGAGCCCTAAACCCTCTGTCTTTTATACATTGCTGCTCTGCACAAATCAGCCCCCTCACTGCCACCCCAAATTCTGTCTTTGAAAGTCCTTAAGTAATCAGTTAAAGGGCAGTGTCTGGACAAGGAAGAGCTGTATGCAGAGGCTTGGACCTGGATTATTTTTCTCGAGGGACCTGTCATAACTAGAATGTTTGCCTGCTGCGAATATACTGGCAGGATTTTCCCTTACCCCACAGACAACCCTCACCCTGTCCCGCAACCTGACACCCAGCCCAGGTTCTCAGACCATTGGGGTGGTGGTTAATTTCTTGATATCATTGTTAGCTCTTAGACTTACCCTTGGTCTTTCAAGGAAAAGAAATGCTTGATACTGTCCTAACAGTTTAATTTATTACTATTGCAAAGTGTAGAGGCCTGTGTAGAGAATGCAAATCGCCTCACAAAGAGATAAACGTTCCTGTTATCTGATTCAGAGGGAGACAGTCCAATGTAAAGGGAAGGAGTCCTATGCAGACAGATCTTTTCATTCCTGATCATAGGCACCTATGCATTCTACAGACATGCACAGTCCCAGGTCCACACATAGGAGATTGCATGTGTGTTCTGGTTCTTAGGGTGGACGTGGTGGCAGCTGTTTTTGAATATCTGTTTTAAGGATTCACAATATGCATGTGTTAGCTCCAGTCTTGCCTGGGGAGCCCCCAAAGGTCAGGTCACAACCTGCACCGCCTTCACTGAGAAGCCTCTCATTTCAAAGGCACTTATTGTATTTTCACGTATCCGAAAAAGAAAAGTGTTTTCCTGAAGATAACGGGGAGGGGGTTTCTTCTTGGAGGGACCTGGGTCTTAAAAAAAAAATAAAATAAAGGAGTGGGAGGTAGGAGAAAAAGGGAGAGAGAAGAAAAGGAGGGAAAAGAAACAGCTCAAATGAACAGAGAGATCACAGTTTGCATGGCTGCCCTTCAATAGGCTAAACTGACAAGATCAGTTTTAAAGGGCCACTTAAATCAGTTTCAAAGACTGGAGAAAAATGAGTCGCCCTCTTTGGGGAGAATCTGAGGCTGGGTCGTGGGCGCCATTACTCAGGGCTGGGCTAGGTTGTTGCCCCCCCCCCCCACTATATAATTATAAGCCAAACTATTATTTACAGAGGAGGAGGGGGTGGAGCCCTGGCAGTTTTAGTTTCATCTGTTTGTCTGTCTGTTTACTGACTCCAGCCAGATTCACCCAATGCACTTTGCTTGGGCCTCCCAGTGACCAAGTCTGAGGATTGGGACAGGGAAAGTCTGCAGTGCACTGAGCTGTGTTTTATTTTAGGGCAAATACCCCAGGACTATCTCATGAGCTTCCTTACCCCCACCCCACCCCCAAGTTTTCAGTACAGAGGCATTTGCTCCAACTCTGGTTGGGGCAGTTTGACAGAGCCCTGTACACACACCTCATGTGACCCATTTCCAACCTCTTAATCTGATGACTGAATTCTTCGTCTTCTTCTTCTTCTTCTTTTTTTTTTTTTTTTTTTTTTAACTTTCTTCCAGATGCCTGTGGTCTCTCTGATGTAGCCCATGTGGAAAGCTTGCAGGAAAAGTCCCAGTGTGCTTTGGAAGAATACGTTAGGAGCCAGTATCCCAACCAACCAACGCGATTCGGAAAGCTTTTGCTTCGCCTCCCTTCCCTCCGCACGGTCTCCTCCTCAGTCATAGAGCAATTGTTTTTCGTCCGTTTGGTAGGTAAAACCCCCATCGAAACCCTCATCCGGGATATGTTACTGTCCGGCAGCAGTTTTAACTGGCCGTATATGGCAATTCAATAAATAAATAAATCAAAATGAGAAGGGGGAGTGAAACAGAGAGAAAGAAAAGGCAAAAGACTGGTTTGTTTGCTTAAATTCCTTCTGTTAAGAAAGGATATAAAAGGATGTTACAAGTTTGCTAAAAGAAGAGAGGGGAAGAATTTAATGGACTGTGAATTTCCAAAAAAAAAAGACTGTCAAATGAACTTTTACAGAATGCATTAAAAAAAAAAAACTCCTGTGTCGGTCAGAACAACTTGCTACTTATCATTTTTGTATAAAAAGGAAATTAGTCTTTTTCTTTTTTTGGTAAATTTTTGAAAAATATTGCTAAAAGTGCATTTAAGGAGATTGGGAGAAAATTAGCAGAATGGAGAGAGTAAGTCTTTTTTTTTTTTTCCAAATTATTAATTGTCCTGTGTCTATGTACCTCTAGCTGTTCTTTTTTTGTACTTTTCTGGTTCCAAACCAGTTTATTCTGTGGTTCTATAATAAGTTTTGATATAATCTTGGCTTCTTAAAAACTGTGTATCCTTAAAATATATGTTCTGCAAGAATTAAAACTGAGTCCATGAAAATATCATAGGAAGACATAAAACTTTAAAAGGCAACTCAAAGATGATGGAAACGCACTTACAAGTGGTGACCAAAAATTTTAGGTGAAGTTGAGCACTCTAATTTGAGAACTGGAGGAACCACATACAACACTTAACTCCCCTTACCCTGCCCCCCCCCAAAAAAAATAGACACCATGACAAACCTAGCTTTTTAAAAATATTTTAAGAGAAATGAACTGTGGAATTTATTGGCAGCCAAGGAATGTGTCCAAGACACATGCTGAGGTTTTGAATAAAAAGTGAACTTTTGTAATTTGAATTGGGTCCCGCTTAGTTCTTGAATTGTTATGAAAATCCTATATCTGTTTGTATATTTGCAAACCCTTTGTATTATAATTGTTGATATTTTCCCTTTTTAAAAAATACCATTGAAATCAGCATGACAAAATAACACTGTTGGCACTTATAGGTAACGTGATTGATTCAGTATCTTAGAGTTTACAGTTTGTGTTTTAAAAAAACTGAAGGTTTTTTTTTTTAAGTGCAACATTTCTGTATACTGTAAAAGTTATAATAACTGAACTGTTTGGTCGAGTCTTTGTGTGTTATATTCCAAGGAAAATTGAAAGTATTCAGAAATTAAAATATTATTTGATATCTGAAACCTGTTTGGCTGTCCCCACTCACTGTCTTTCCATGGAGAAGCCCCTGTGAGCTCTCGCTAAGCTGGGCCTGGGGCTCTATTTGTTTACTCCCCTTAGCCAGTTTGTTCAAAGGTAGACTAGTGTATTTGCCTGTTTAATTTGGGTGTGTGTGTTGGGGGGAGCTGAAGTTAATGGTTTATCTATGGTTTAGGAAGTGCCATACGGTTATAGTAAACCACCCCCCATTCACCTAATCCTTCTTTTAATTAAAAATGGATTTTCCAGGAAAAAAAAAAGGCCCTTATATTTGTCACACTTAAGTGCCTGCTTAGGGAAGGTATTGTGAAAAGTATTAGAAATCTTGAGATCAGTATCTATTTTATGATCAGGAAAAAATACTGTTTTGTACATTTCTGACAGTTACGCAAAAGCCCGTTCAAGCAAGCTAATCACAGCCTTGTAAATAGAAGGCAGTTGTTTGCAATGAGTTTTTCCTTAAGTAAGTGTGATTTTTAAAAATATTCTGTGGTTCTCATCTAGTGTGGTTGTTGAGAGGATTTCAAATTCAGTGATATAGCTTAGAGCGGCTGAAGGGTTTATTTTTAATGTATATATGATAACTTGCAGTTGGCCTGCCCCCCCCCCCCCCCAAGTTCATTCTGTGAGAGCGTGACCACAGGTCAAGGGAATCTTTTCCATTGGAGTTATGTACATAAAAACACATCGACATTTTGACATTTCAGATTGTGTAGATATAATCTGTACTGCTCTTGGGATCCTTTGTCCTTAAAAGCCAAATTAAGAAAAAGAAGAGAAAGAAAGAAGGAAACTTTACAGGGTGTGCAGATTTGGAAGTAGTAACTATTTTGTTTTGGAGTCTCTTCCCCCCCCCCCTTCTCTTTTCCTGGTTTAGAGGAAGCTCAGTGTGTGGGAGCTTGCAATTTTTGTTCTTACTGAGGCTTTGCAGCACCCCCACCGCCATCATACATCACTATGGTTGTGGTTTAATTTTAAAAGGGGGTGGGTAAGGGGATGTGAAAGAAAAGGATCATTTTGTAAAGTGTATTAAACTTTGATACTCAGTTCCAGTCAATACATGTAGACCGGAAAAATCTGTCTGATTTGTGCATTTGAGCAGAGTTCTCCATCTGACCCTCAGCTTCTTTCTGTAGATATATACATACATAAATATAAGTATGTTCTTATGGCAGAACATCGCTGACCTCTAGACTGAGGTTTTGTAGCTTGTTGTTTATTTTCTTCTCTTGCAAGTGCTATCCATGTGAGTGTGTGAAGTTTCTCTAATAAGTAAAACACAGGCCCTTTTCCTTGTTTGTTTTGTGTTAGTTTATTGTAAACAGCCATTTGTTGTAAATTATTATTGGCATTAAATTATAATTTATGATTTTCAAAGCAAAAGACAGTCCCTGTTTTATTCTGCTTAAAGCATGTGTTCTAGACGTTGGAAATCTCTCTCTCACTCTAAGTTTCAGCAATGAGCTTGGGGTCTGCGAGGCAGAAAAACAGGACCCAAAATTTTTCAAACAGTTAAAACAAAACCCCTTGTATATGTTTAGAGTGGCCGGAGGAGGATCTGTTTAGAGTCTTGAGTTTGGTTTAAGTTTATTGCATTTAAAGAAAGTTTTTCTTTTCACGCTGAGTTAGAACAAAAGATCTTTGCTTCGACTGAATTGGACAAAAGACGAGGGCTGGGACCCAGCGAGTGCGTTCTGTGTGAAATTGACGAGATCTTTAAAAAAGCTGCTAAACATGGCGACTCTTTCCCTTTAAGTGTCTCTTTTTCCTTGCTGGGTTTTTTTTTCCCCCCCTATCTGATCTGAGCTCGCTTTATTTCTTTTCCCAACCCCGCTCCCCCTCCTCCTCTTGGCGCTCGGGGGTGTGAGAGAACCCAGTTAGACGCGAAATGCAACAATAGTCCGAGGAGAGAGAGAGAGGGGCGATCGCTGCTTCTCGTCACTTTCAAACAAACCTGGGGAATGACTGAGCTGGGGCGGGGGGGGGGGGGTGGTTCCTAGCCTGTTCGCTCGGCTCGCGGCCGCCCTGCCTCGGCCTTTCACTATGAGTTCTCTCCCGGCCGCCAGGGGCTGGGGCTCAAAGTTAGCGGGAGACGTCCGGGGCTGGTTCCGCGGAGACGGCTGGGTTAGCATCCGGCCGGCTGCAGGGACCGGGGCCTGGAGTTGGCAGCAGCTGAGGAAAAGTGCCTGCCCCCCAGCCTCCGCCCCCCACTTACGTGCGGCGGAATTCCGCCAGCGCCCCTGGAAAGTCCGGGGTGCCGGGCGCTCTGAGCTGCTCTCCTAGGATGTGCAAGAAGCGGCGACAGGCGGGGGGCGGAGGCGGGGGGCGGTCAGGGGGAGCTCGAGCGTGTGAAACTCTGCCTCGAAGCTCGCTTTTGACTTGGTCCTATGAGCTGAGCCAACATGGCGTCTCCCACTGCACCGCGAGCGCCGGGCTGCCAGGCACGGCAGGGCCGGGTAATAGAAAACACATTGGTTACCAAAAAGAAAAGGGGGGGGGCGGCTAAAGGCCATTCCATCTGCAGGCAGAAAACCCTCTTTTAAACTCTAGCTGGCGAGTGAGTGCGGTCCTCGATTATTCTGTAATTAAAGCAGCAGAATTGGTAGGGAACATACTGGTAATACAGGATCCCCTTATCTCTGCGCCCCCTCCCCCTTGTAATAGGGAGAGTTTATTTCAGGTCTCCTCTCCCAACAGGAACCAAATTAGAAGAAGTCTGTATTCTCCACAGATCTTAAATGTTTGAATGGTATAGGGGAGGGGGAGGCCAGTATTTAACAGACCTCGGTCGGTTCTCGCGCTCATTAATGCAGGGGCCGTGCAGGGGGAGGGGGTGTGCCGGGACCACCCCCTACACACACCCGCCGAGCTGAGGGGTGGGGGCCGGGCTTCGATCCCCGCCGGACGTGGGCACAACTTGCTGCTTGCGTGGCAAAGTTAGGGGAAAGGTGGCTTTGGGGGGGGCAGAGAGATGACTGCCGGTGCGCAGGGGCCGAGGGCCGATTCCGGGCCGGGGGTCGCAGGTCCTAGAAATGTGTGAGGCGGCATGGACGGCGCCCCTAATAGGAGCGCTTCTACATCGGGGGTCCCTTTTAATAGGTTTGAGAGGAGGCGAGGTCTGCCATGGAACAGACCTGACCTCCCAGAGAGGGTCTTCTGAGGGCCTCTGGGGAAACAGTGGTTTGGCCCTGGTCGAGCTCTCAGGCGCTGGGGGAATGGCCCCTTACGGTCCAATACGAGCTCTAGCCCAGGCCTGGAGACCCTTACCCTCAGCCACCTGGGAGGGGAGCGAGTTTCTCTCTGAATTCCGGGCCTCGTCGAGATTTATTGAAGTTAGGTTTAAAAAACGTGCTTCAGATGATTTTTCCCATTTTCTCAGATTTCAAAGGCTCCCTGCAGTGCGGCTGCCTAATTAATGGTGAAATTCAACTAAATCTAATTATGCAGTAATTTTAAAGCAGTTAGTGCTGGGCGTTGGTTTGTAATAGGACCCCAGTTTTTTAAAGTTTGCTTACTGTGTTGGTTTAGGGGAAAGCCATCTTTTGTATGGCAAAGAAAGACAGGGAAATAGTTTTTCTGCATGAACCAGAGGACTGAGAACCGCCCCCACCCTCCACATTTCCATCCTCACTTCTATCTCCCTCCCTTTCTTTCTCTCTCTCTTTCTCTCCCGGGCTCATGCTCAAAATCTGAGCGAGGTGCTAACCCAGCAAGGAGACCTGGTTTCATAGCCAAAGGGGAAAAGGGAGAATTTTTCATAAGGAGACACAAAGGGGCTTGGTATCTGCCCTCCTGGATGCATCTGTAAATGCCTGAAAACAGGGAAGGGGGACTCTCATCTCCTCTAATAGAGAACAGATTTCCTCTCTTTAACATCCATTGTCATTAAGGCGAAAAGCTGACTCTTGGAGTTATAAATCTTATCATCCTTCTGATAACACACTTGTAATAAGTTAGTGTCTTATTCAAAGTGAATTGTAAAACTGCCTCATTTAATATGGCATCTGTGTCGTTAAAACTTTTAAGTCCCCCCCCCCACCTCCTTTGAGTCTTGTAGGCCTGGCATGTGGGCAAGCGCTGAGGTGCCTACTGGGCCTCTGGGGTAGGACCAAGGGGGAAGGAGGTGTGAGAGATGGGATTCAGCTTCTGGATCTTAGTCTGGGGTGAGAGACCCCTGAGGCAGAGAGGGCCTGGGGGGGGGTTGCTGTATCCCCCTTTCCCATCCCCCTGAGCGGCCCCCTCGAAATGACGTTCCTTGAAAGAAACATGCTTGTGATTAGCTAAGCAAACACATCTGCTTTCGGAGTTGGGCCTTCGTTAATTAGCTGAACAAAGGGCCGTTTTGCTTTTTACCTTTTGCTGGGGGAGAGTGTGTTATTTCAGGAGTGTCGCGGGCCCTCCTCTTTTCAATTGCAGCCACGACGTTAATTTTATTGGGATTACTGATGGGAAATGAGGTGGCGCAGGCTTCCGAGAGGAAAAGCTTGATCATTACCCCCTTTGGAACTATATTTTTCCACCCAACCTCCTGTTCGCGAGGAGGGGGTGGGGGGCGAACTGCGCAGCAAGTTCGGAGCAATTGGAATCAGGCTCGCCGAATGCTGATATCGGGTGACAGAGCGTGTGTTGAAGCTGAACTCTATAATTTGCGCTTCTGTTTCTTTATTAGGCCTGGACAACGAACTAATGAGCTTTGGCCCAGCACAGTGTCACCTGTATTTATTTTCTTATGGCAACTTTGAGATAGCGGAAATGTTCCTTACCAGGAGCCAGGGAGGGCTGGGTGTCCTGACCGAGGCTGTCACCCGCCGGCCAGGGTTGGTGGCTGCGTCCCCGGGGAGCGAGGGCCCGGTGAGGGCGAGCATAGAACTGATGGAGCCAGAGGACTGGGCCTTTAGGTGAGGCCCTGGGGCACACAGGAAGGGGTTAGGCCCTTTGGAGGCCCAGGCATTCCTGCAAGCCCAGCTCTCTGAGATTGAGGTCGAGGGGCGTGGGGCAAGCCTAAGGCAGGTCCCCAGGCAGGGTGATGGTCGGAGGTGCAAAGGTGGCTTGGCTCCCTCCAGGCCGGGGGAGGAGGAGGGATCCATCAGCAGAGCGTGTCGGGCCAAAGAACCCTTGGAGCGAACAGGGCTATCCAGCCCCGCGGCCAAGGCGTCTGTCTGCTTTGTGTTGAGGGAGGCCTGGCTCAGCTCTCAGGCTGACTGCTTTGGGGTGGGTGGGGCAGAGAGGATGCTCTAAAGGAGCTCTTAGGGTCCTGAAGTGCGGACGCTCCCTTCCCTCTCTCCCTAGTTTGCTCCAAAGAGTCTCAGTTGGAGAGGCCTGGAATAAAGTAAAGGAGGAGTTCCGGGTTGAGGGCCGAAAAGGGTCAGCGGAGGCAGCTGGAACATCCCTTGTGCTGTGGCAGAGAATGCAAGCCCCCAACGCGGAGTGGAGAGTGCAGGGAAAGGGGAAACCCAGGGAACTGGGAGATGAGCGTGGACTCCTCGGCTCAGCAGCCCGAGACTTCCCGCAGCTCCCGCCTTGCTCCCCGGCAGGCAGCCCTGGCTAATAACGCCCAGGCTCTGTGCCCCCACCCACCCCATCTCTCCTTGCTCCATCTCTCTGCCTTACTACCCCCTCCCACCTCTTCCTTCCTTCCTGCAAATGGGTGTTAACGTGGGTCTTTATGTTCTGTCTATAACTAGGATGTAATCACGCGCCCCATGCCTCTCTCTAAAAGCATTTAATAAATGTCTATTAAAGCGCTACAAATGTAAGATGAATTTAGTGGCGCGGCTGCCTCCCTGAATCCGAACGGTAATGATGGATTTATCAATGGGGATTCGCCTTCAGCACAGCAAGGGAGGTTTACTCAGCAAATACGTCGGCAAGCACCCACCCAAATACAATCATTTGACCCCCCTGTGGGCGTTAGCCACCTCGCCCCTATCGTTGCCCGCCTGACGGGCTAGAGTCGCCAGGGGCCAGCGCGGGGCCGGGAGGACCAGGGGGGCACCGCTCCTCTCCTGGCCTCTAGCCCCCTCCTCTGTCTCCTTTCGGTCCGCAGGTTTCTCGCCTTTTGGCGTGCGTGGGGGACCTGGCTTGCAGGTTTGGAGGTGAGGAGTGGATGATGGCAGTACCGGAGCACACAACTAATGTCACTTGGCTTTGTCGGGGACATGCGTGGGGCGCCTCCGAGCCACTGTTGGCTTTTAAGAGGTGCGATTGTTCCTGAATCTGCAAGTGGTCTCTGGAGTACCCAGGCTTTCACTAAATCTTAGGCCGTTGGCTCCTCACTGGGCCCCAGCCCATCCCTGGGCACCATTCTAGAAGAGGCCTCCGTCCCAGGCCCTCGGAGGGCCCCGACTGTGCCCAGAGAGGGTGCCTGCCCTCTCCAGGCTCCCCCAGATGTCCCCAGGCCAAAGCAGAGGCGGCTGTTTTCCAGGGTTAGGGCGTTGTCCCCAAAGCAGGGGCAAAACTTTCACATCTCCTCCCCTAATAGATCCGGTTTCTCTCCCACCTGCCCCGGCAAAGCCCACCCGGCCATTTTAAAGTTTCTGTGGCTGTAGATTTTCAGAATTTGGTTTGGACTGTGATCATTAACGCGCACAAACCCCAGTGACTACCACCTTTCTTTTTGTCTTTTATCTTTCTTTTCGAGGGGGAGGAAAGTGCTGGCCTGTTCCATCAAGCCCAGTTCTCATTTGCTTTGGCCTCTGATTTCTCTTTCTTCTTTGGAAATTTCATTGAGATGTCTCTGTACTTCGCTTGTCAGTTATCTTTGTTCCTTTTAAATAAAGGGCTTTTAAATGGACTTATTGCTCCCAGCGTGGGTTCCTCTCTCTAAATGTTAGAAAATTGTGCCATCTACCCGCTATGCTGAGTACTGTCACACTCGGAGACCTCGGGGACCTCCGGGCCGGCTTCAATGCTGCCATGTCAGGGGCCGCGGGCTGCAGGAGGAGGGGGCGGCTCACGTGGATTTCTACAGATCTCCGCCTGCAGCCGGCCGGCGTGGCCACGCCAGGGCACGGCCCGCAACGCGCGCAGCCGCCAGCTTGATGGCGGCCGCGAACTTGGCTGCGGCTGATCCCGGACCACATCGCAGGCGTGGCTGGGACTCTTCCCTTCTCAGAAACGCCCGGGGCTGGGAGGGAGGGCGCGGGGGCTGCTTCTAGACCCGAACAGCCGCTGGGGGTCGGGGATAACCGCGGACAATGGTGGGGGAAGGTTGCCTGGGAGGGGCACGGGGGGGGGGATTTGGCCGCTCAGCCTTGGAGCGCTCTTGCCCGCCTCCAGCCTCCAGCCCCCCTCTCTCCCTCGGGGAAGCTGAGCTGAGTGAGGCCTGCGAAGAGCCACGGCCGCCGACTGGCTTCCCAGACTTGGAGGGAGGAGAGCCCGGGCCAGGCAGCTCAGATGCAACTTTCAGCTCTCGGCTAGAGAGCATTCTGGTGTCTTGTGGAAGGCCACACTTGCTTTGCTTCCTAAAGCGTGTGGTGTAGGTGCACCGCGTTTGAACTACTCAGATGTCTGAGGTGGGGTCTCCTTATCCCGACCCCGCCTCTGCCTCTGCCAAACAACCCACCTGCAACCGCAGGTTCTTTTTGAATGAGTTAAAATGGATTAACAGTTTAGATTTTATTATGTGGCTACCCCTCTCTGATGCTTTTTTTTTTTTTTTAACCCATTAAAAGTATTAGCTGAGATTTCCAAATGTCCATTGGGTATTTATGCTGGGGGGGGGGGAATCTCCGATACGGTTTATGACTTTTATTACATGTTTCACACTGTTCGAGAAATGGAGTTTTAAGCAACATACAATTAAATCTATATTGCTCTTTGGAGAAGGGCCAAGCAACTCGGCAATCAATTAGTTTAGATCTTTTGATACTTGTTGCTAAAATCAAAGTGTAAAACTGCAACCCTTATGTAGAGCTGCTTCCCCATTTTATCTAAGGTCGTGGAGCTACCACAGAGGAAATGACAGTTGCTTTTTTCTGCCCCAGGATGTTTTTCCTGTACAGATTAGTCTTTTTAAAATACCAGCCTATTTTCTATACTCCCTGTCCATTTCTCTCTTACTGTGATCTCTCATCCCCTGCCTTTATCAGCCAGATTTAATTTTTTAAAATTTACTTTCAATTTCTGTTATTTGAAAATGAATTTTCTATTTACCCTCTCTCTCTCATCTCCCTCCTCTCTTTGCTTGATTCTAAGAAGGGAAGCTGAGTTGTTTAATAACCGCACTAATACAGTGGTTTCCAGACAAAGGCAAAATTATATTCTTTGTAACCACAACAGGATGGGGATGGGGGTTTAAATTCTCATTCTCTCATTCCCTCCCTCTCTCCTTCCCTCTCTCTCTCTTACACACGCACCTCTGTCCCTTCAAATAAGTGGTTTAGGAAATAATCTGCATTGAACAGAAAGTGCTTCCACCTTGAAATGTCACCATTCCCATCTCCCTGGCTCTCTCTGGGCCAGTCCCTTCTACTGCCTGGTGGCAGTCTGTCCTGAAGTCTGTCTGTCCTTGGCCATGGCAGGAGCTGGGGGGTGCCTATGGAGACCCAGGACATCATGAGAAAGTGGTGGGGTCCAGCTAGGCTGTACTGGGCAGCTGAGACAGGGCTGATAGCAAGTTCCAAAGAAAGGCTTGCTGACATATTAAATAATTCTTCCTTCCCCTCGGCAGGCATCTTCTCCCTACAGCCACTCAGGTTCTTGAAAGGAGGGGGAGGGGTTCAGGACTGTGCATCTATCCCCTCATTTCTTTCCAGGCTGGGCTGCTCCTTCACCAGCTTCATCACTGGTTTAAAAACCCTGTGGCTTTGGGACTGAGCAGGTCAGTCATTGAACTGTCATCTCCACCAGGATGGACCATCTAGAACCTCCTCTGTTCTTAAAAAAAAAAAAAAAAAAAAAAAGTTCTGAAATGAGTAAAGTGATTGGGCAGGGTGACATTAGCCTCTCTCCAGAAGCCTTCCTTTTCCTCCCAGGGAATGAGGAACCCCAGGCAGGGAGGGACCTTTGCCTCCACCCATTGCTGTGGCCTTGCTGGGTCTGGGCCTCGTGTTTTCACCCTGCCTTGTGCCCATCCATATGCCTGAGCCCTAATTGTAAGAAAGGTCTGGGAAACATTTTCTCTGTGCTAATTTTATATTTCCCCTTTCCCCCTTGCAACATTAAACATAATTTTGCGCTGTCACTGTCACTAAGATTGCGGTTTGTTGATGTCTCTACTTGGAAACATGACCCCTTTGCCTCCAACAGGGAGTCCTCCCTGGGCAGCCTCTGGGAGGCCCCTTCTCCACTGGGGATTTCAGGGTTTCTGGAAAACCCTGAGAGAAAGAGAGAGGGAGAGGGAGGGGCAGTAATAAAGGCCAGAAAGGTCCCTATGAGAACCCCACAATCATTTCAAATCCCCTTTCCCTATGACCGCGGGAGCAAATGTGTTTTTGATGTGCGTTTGGTTGTTGGCTTGTTTGTTTAATAAAATCCCTGTGTGTGTGTTTGTGTGTCTGTGACATGTAACCACAGCCACTCTACTTTTAAAATTTCCCTTTGAATTTTTTGTTTGTTTGTTTTTGTGTCTATTCTCTTCAACTTCTCTGTTCTTTATCCCCCTCCACTTACACAGCCCCAATATATTTTCTCTAGCTAAGCAATAATCCTCTGGCCCAGTGGCCATGTTCCTGGAGATAAAATCCATTTATCCCTTGTGTTGCCTCACCAAGCCCCAGTTATCTGGGGCCTTTGGTGACAGACTGGAGCATGAGAGATGAATATATTTCTTATTTTGAAGGCCCTGCTCCTTGCTTTCTTTAATGTGCCAGCCTGGAGGGGCTCTGGAGTTAAGCAAATACACCCAGGGTCTACAGCTTTGCTCTCTGTGCCTGGTTGTGGTTCTGGTTGCTTCTCATCTATTTCCCTTTTTTTGGAGGAGCTGCTAGCCCCTCTCCATTCTCCCTAACAGTGTTTCAGAGCCTGTGTGCACCAAGGCTGGTGGGTTTCAGGGCGATTATCTCATTTCTCTGGTGCAGGGAGAAGCGGCTTGCAGCCCCTGGGTCAGGCATTCAGCGGAGGACCCGTGTCACAGACCCAACCCGAAGGTTAATTTTCCCTCATTAGCATGTCCATAGTTCGCTCCCGGCCCAGGATCCCAGGTCCCCGCTCTGTCTCCTCCCAGCTTCCCTCTCAAAGTCTCTGGCAAATTTGCTCTCTCTCCTGGACCCTTCTTCACAAGCTTATATTCTGCCAGGTTCCTATTGGGTTCCTAGACTCTAATCACTGAAAACCCATTTCATCCATTTTCAAACAGTTTGCGTGTTTTTATTCTCGAGCCTCTTTCCTCCATCCACGTCTCACTCTCCTCCATGCACCTCATTTACAAACGTATTCTGCTTTATTTGAATTAGTTCACTTCTCTTCTTCTCTCCCCCCTCCCCTTATTCTTTCATTCACTGCAAGTAAAAGCAAAAGATACAAAATGGCAAAGTTCAGCTGCGTGTGCATGGCGGGTGGGGGGGAGGGCATCCCAACCACCTAGAAAGAAGCTGGAGGTTTGTAATGACAGAAGAAACAACAAAGGAAAGAGAATTGCATTTACGGCTTAAGTGGGCCAGTGTGTTTGTGTGTCTATATCTGTGTGTGTTTTTAAGATTTCTTTGAACTGCTTTTGTGCTGACTCGACAGAGGCATTTGCCAAAGCTAGTCCCGGTATAGGAACTTTGAGTTAACCTCTTATATCAAATGAATCTTTTCATTTAGAGGCCAATAAATCTCAATCTCTAGCTACCTTTTGTAGATGCAGCCTCAGTTCAATGAGACAAGACTGGGGCTTATAATAAAGACCAGATAAAGTTTGCCAAAGTTATTTTCTTTCCCTCCCTTCTTTTTTAAACCAATGTGAAAAATTCCCCCATCTAACAAATAAAAGTTCAGGGAAGTAGCAGCGTTTCCTCAGTGAGCAAAAGGTTGGGGATTTCTTTACCTTTTCACAGCAAAGCCTGTTGACTGAAGTGGTTTTCCAGGCTCAGACACTGAAATGATTTATAGTTTTTCAACAAGTCATTATTTTGGTGTGTTGTTTAGGTGGACCTGAGACGATCTAATAATCAATGTAAGACTTGGGGGGAGGGGATTGTCTGTGACCAAGAGGAGAGTTAACACCAGAAACATGAAAGCCAGTCAGGTCTCCAGGGATGGAATTTGGGAAAGAGCCTGCACACGTCTGCTCCTGGGCTATAAAGAAATACATTGTTAACAACAACAAAACAGACAATGCCCTGAGCTCTGCCTTGATTCAGAGCTGAGCTACTTTCAAGATTTTTTAGCAGCACTGTTCATTTTGATGGGGTTTCTGGGCCATTTGAAATTCAACCTTTAGCCAGCCTGCTCATGGGGTATGGTTACAGAATTCATTTTCTGATTTACTACCCCTCCTCCTATATTTTCTTTATTTCCTGATGGCCTCCCATGGGGCTAATCTTTTTTTTTTTCCCTTTCTTTTATATTTTCCAGTTTTGTTCTCCCTACAAACGACTCAGTGTTTTTCCTGTTTCTACTGATCACTCATTTGCTTCCTTTCTCTCTTTCCTTCCTTAGGAGACACAGAGGAAAATAAAAAGAATGGGAGGGGGATTTCCAAATCATTCCTCTCTGAGTGTTATTAATTACTGCTACAAGGCAGGAGACTCTTAACTAATAACAAAGTTGTAAATTACCCCTGACTTTCAAATATTTCTCATTTGTCAGCTCTGATTGATTTGATTAATATTTTGTTCTTTGAAATAATTTTAGCCATACTTATAATCAGCTCTGCTTATGAAACACAGAGCAGATCATCACCCCTGCATAGGACCCTGCCCTTCTGGTTTTACTCTTCAAGTGAAGTTTGGGTTTTCATCCTGAGGTCCAAGATTCTGACTGGAAAGCAGTGCTGGAAAAGCTCAGGGGCAGTTAAACTGCAGAAGCAGAGTGGGCTGGCATACCTGCATATGTCCAGTGATTTATATGTAATTTTGAAAATATTATTGAGGAAATTAATCGTATTGAAAGAACGGAACTAGTTCATTTCCTAGGTCTCTGAAACATTTTTTCCCCTCCAGATTCAAGGCTGAAGGAGTGGATTTTTAAAGGATTCCTAGACGCGGGCCATTTGCCCAAGCCAAGCCTTATTTCTCCTTATTCTCCTTGATACCATTTTAAAGAAAGAGCTGGTCTACTCTCAGCTCACCTATCAGAGATGGAAATTACTAGTGGGGCAAAAATGGTGTGTGTTGATGGGGCGGGGGAGCAGAAAAGATAAAAAGAGCTCCTGGGCTAGGAGCACCCTAAAAACTCCACATCTTTTAGGACAGGGGTTTATATTTTCCAAAGGTCCCTTTCTCTTTCACCATCATATCCAGAATGCAATCTTTGAAGCTATCAATACCCGCTGCCTCCAATACCTCTGGAGTTTTAATCTTAATTATATTATTAAGCGAAGTACTGTGCTGTCAGGGGATTGAACATGATTTATGACGTCTGCCTATTAAAGGATCGATTGTGAATATCGCTACTATCATCTATCAATAGTCTTAGGCCGGGGGTATTTCTCGCTCCACGGTGGTTATTTGTAATACCGAAATGATAGACTGCAGGATAAGACTATTCTTCACAGGACTAGCTTTCCAGGTGCGGCGGGGAGTCAGCGTGGAGAGACAGGAAACTCCGCACGGCCCACCACATCTCGCACCCGGAGAGAGTTTTAAGTTTTTTTTTTTGTTTTGTTTTAATGTTAAAACCAGTGAATTCTCCCTGGGGTCTAGTAGCAGGAAAGCTAGAGTCGTTGTTTTGGGGAAAAAAGTAACCTGTGCAGGTCGATATCAGAAGCGAGCGTTTCCTGAATGCCAGGTGATACGTAATAAGACTAGAAGCAAAAATCCAGCGAGGGGACCCCTTTATAGAGGGTGACTGGATGGGGGGTTAGTGGGGAGGGCTGGGGGCGGACTGAATTTTTTGAAGCAGATACCCGTGCCGTGCCTAAGCCCTTGGACTCGGAGGTGTTCAATTTCTGGGATCAATCAGGGCTTTCTACTCGGAGCCACCCCTACAAGGACACTTCCACCTGCTCCCGCCTGCTCCACATAGGTGGAGGCGGGTGCGAAACGCGCAGCGGCTGAGCCTGGAGGAGCGGGGCGCGGAGGCCTTTTGTCTCCAGACAGAGCGCAGTGCCTGCTTTTTTCCACCCTCGCGGGGCAAGGCACGGGGTCATCGGCGAGTCTCAGACCCTGCTTTAGGGGGATGGGAGGGAGAGGCTGAGCTTGGAGGAAAACTCCCGCTCGCGAGAGTGGCCTCCGAATGGAGGCTGGAACACCCCAGCGGGGTGGGGCGTGGAAGCAGCCCGAACGCGGCCAGAGGGCGGTTGGGCCTGAGCCCCACTCCTGCCCTTGGCGAGCACCGGAACGCGAGGGCTACGGAGGCCCTGGAGCCCTCCTGCACCATGAAGGAGGCTCACCTCGTCTGGAGCCCGCGCCGCCGCCGCGCCCTGGGCCTGAGCGGGAGGAGCCGCGGGAAGCCAGGCCTCGGGCCTCCGAGCACAGAGAGCTCGCCCCTCGCCCAAGCCTGACCTTAGCGGCCCTCATAGCCCTGTTCAATTGCCTCTGGATTTCCAGCGCGAAGAAATGGCAGCATCATTGGAACCTGTTGGTCTTCCTTCTCCCAGGCTAGAGACCTGGGGCCCACACAGTGCATGGCCACACAGGGCAGGTTGGATGTGGGAGGAGGACCACAGGCGAGGAGGCAGGATGCCTGCTCCAGGCCCGGCTGCCCGCAGCGACCCCCACCACCTCTCCAGGCAGAAAACGCGTCGTGGGGTAAAAACCTCTATCCCCAGCCATGTGATCCCACCTAGCTGGCCACCTGCCTGCCCCTTGCAGCCCTGCCCGCTCCGAGGTCTACCCTTGGCCACGATGCCTTGTCCTCCAGTTTGGAGACCCCCAGGGGGGTGGATACGATACCTGGTACATAGAAGCACTCAATAAATGTTAGCTGTGCTTCTTGTCATTATGAGGCACTTTTGGTTTTCTCCCTGAGCATCTCCTCATACACATTTGTTCCAGACCAACCCTGTGCTGTGGTCCCCAAGCCCCCAATTCCTGCCTAGGTGCCTACCAGCTGCCTCTGACCCCTCTGAGCCTAGGAGCCACAGCCCTCCACCCCTAACATGCCATAATCTGAGGCCCTTGCCATTTCTCCCCCAGCGTGTAGTCCAGGCCTGGACCACCAGGAGCAGAAGACCTGGAGGCCTGATGCAAAATCCCTAATGCCTCAGGTTAGCATCAGGGGAAAGGAATTTCTGTTAAATAAGAACTTCCTTGTTCATTAAAAGAAAAGAAAAGAGAAGAAAGAAAGAAAGAAAGAAAGAAAGAAAGAAAGAAAGAAAGAAAGAAAGAAAGAAAGAAAGAAACCCTTCAGTGTGGTGTGGGTGGAGTGGGGGGAGCAGGGACAGGCTGAGACAGGAGGAGCAATAGTACCTGAGTCAGGAGCATCAGAATGACACCTTTTTCTTCCAGAAACAATTTCTTGGGTAAGCTTTTAATCGGCCCGGGCCAAGGGGAATGAATCGTCAGAGACAAGCCACTAAATATACCTAGGACGTCTTGAGGCCAGATTTTATTTTACGATCTCAAATAAATATAACCCTGCCTTTCCAATTCTTCTTCTTATCAACAATACTAATAATATTGTTGTCGTTATTATTTTGCCAACGACGTTTCAGCTCCAGACTGCCTCTGGAGCCACAGCAGGAGCCACGCCCAGGACAGCGATCACCTGCTGCGCTGTGGCTGGGACTTCGCCCCCTCTTCGTCCCTTCCCTCCTCCCCACAACCCCCAAGGCCGATGCATGTTCTTAGATGTGGACCCCTTTAAAAATGACAAATGTCTTGTCAATACAGACCATCCATCCCCTCTTGCTTTCTAATCATTTTTTTTTCGGCGAGAGGAGGGACCCAGGCGCAGGCCCAGCGGCGCGTGTCACGCGGCCTGCATTGTACCGTAATCGCCAAAACCTTGGCCTAATTTGCAGCTAATAGATCTTGAGCGAGGGAGTCGGAAAGAAATCAGTGGCCTAGGAACTAGATTTAAGCTTTGGAGGGATAAGAAATTAAGGAACTGGAAGGAGGATGTGATTCATATTATTCTTTCTCCTTCCTCTCCTCCCACGTCTCCCGATCGGCCTTTGGGGACGCGGACCTTAGCTCTCGGCAGCCTGTGTCCCTACCGCTGCTTGCTTCCCTGGATCGGGACGACTGTGCGTCTGAGGCGCCCTTCGGCGCGCTCAGACCCCGCGCCCTCCGCCTGGCTTCTCCCCAGCCCCCGGGAGGAGGCGCTGGTGCCCGGGTCGGGCCTCTGGTCCCTCCCAGCCGGCGTCCCGGAGCCCCCATTCACAATTCACAAAGCTCCGCTTGGAGGACGGACACACACACACACACACACACACGCACGCACACACATTGCGAAGAGGGGAGCTTGATCTTGTCTCATTGGCGTCTCGGGCCTGAAAGGAAAATCGTTTGGGTAAACAGCCAAGCTTCCAGGCTTAACGTCGGCTCCCGCCCCTGCCCCTCCACCCCCTCCGCCTCCCCCACTCCCCTTCCACCCCACCCGCCACCCACACTCGGCTCCGCAGCCGGGCCCCGAGCAAGCTCCGCGCAGCCGGCCGGGAGCCCAGGGCCCCCAGGTTCAAAGGGCCGCGGCCCGGAGGGGAAGCCCTACTCGCTGTGCCCCGGGGGGCAGAAGCGGACTGCAGGGCGGTGGGACCGGCCCGGGCCACGGTAGGAACCGCGAAACCTCCCGCTTCCCTAAGTAGAGCTGGTCCCGGGGGAGGGCGCCGGGGAGTTCGGAGCCCGGAGGGACCTTTCCGCCAAGATCGAGAGGAGGCCGAGCCCGGGCCACAGGCTTTCCCAGGCTGGCACCCCGGGGCCCTGAAGGCTGTGCCAGGCAGGTGTGCAAGTGTGTGCATGACCGCAGGCGGGGGCGTTGAGCCTCTGCAGGCCGCGTGGCGCTCCGCACACCCCAGAGTGATTACCGGGTCCCCACCTCCCTCCTAGCGGGGCGGCTCCTGGAAAAGCCTTTAATCTGATATTAAGCATTTTCCGAAGTTTGATTCTTTCCAAAGGAGAGTTCTTCACTTAACTGACTGTAAACGTAATAGTTATTAACATGAAAAAAAAAAAAAAGCCTTTGTGTTGTGTTGTCTAAAAGGATATTGCTTTCTCTCTAGCTCACACTCTCAAGCGTGGTAAGAACCTTGAAATCTGAAAATATCCTGATTAGATTATTAGGCCTGATTATATGGTGACCCTCCCTTCCTCTAATGAAATCCCTCTCTCTTCTCCCTTCTGTCTCTCTCTCTTGTCCTCTCTCTCTCTCTCCTTCTCCCAGTCTCAATCTCCCTCTAATCCAGGAGTCATTAGCAACACCCTCTGGCTACATGTTTTGCATCAGTGAAACATTGTGACATAGTTGTAATACAAACTCTGCTGCCTTGCACTGCATCTTGCGGTAGAAAGTGTAATAGCAATAAAAATCATTTTTAATCTCAGGCATTATTCGGTGGAAAAGAACTCGAAAAAAAATCTGAATGTGAGAAGTGGAGGGGATAGAGAGAGAAAGGAAAGGAGAGAAGAGAAGGAGGGGAGGGAGAGAGGGAGAGAAACTTTTCCAATTTAGAGACTTTTCAAAACTATAGGTATGCAGATTCAAGCATGTCACTTGCTCTTCTCTCCTCTCCTCTGCTTTTGCCTCCGATCCTCACAGCTGGCACTCAGTGGACCCCTGGACCCTTTCAGGAATTGCCTTTTAGTTGCCAGGATCTCTCAGCAACTTCCTTCTTCTCCAGCACAGCACCTCTCTAGTCAGGAAAGCCGCAGGATCCCCCAGGGGCTGGGCCACCCCTCCTCAGCTGTGAAGGGTGAGGGGTCCTCATTCAAGTCCTGCAAGGAAATCGGGGCTTCTTTCTTGTATGGTGTAGCAGAAATCTTTGCTAGCCTGATGGAGAAGGGACAAACCACCCAGAAAAAGCCAACCTGGCTATTTTCTTGGTGCAGCCTTATAATTTCTGAGCAAGGGCTCTCAGAGAACCTCCTAATCTTCCATGAGGAGTGCTGGTTACAGGGAGAAGGAGTGCTCCCTCCATCACCTGTTGGCCCTCTGGGAACTCACCCTACCAACTCTGGGAGGACAAAGTTTCCAGAAATGGTATCTAGGTTGGGTTTGCTCAGGCAGGGAAATACACCTCCACGTGCATACACCCCCCCCCCACCATAGCTCCCAGTTCAATAATCTTTCTAAGTGGGATCCACTGAGCTCCTTAACACAAAAACAAAATTTTGGTCAAAACTAAATTAGAAAAATGTTCTGTACCTTCCTCAAAACAAAGAAATCACACAAATCCTCACAGGACCATAAGATAGACATTCTATTTTTTAATACCAAGTTGGCATCCTCAAGGAAAAGAATCTTATTTTGTGAGATTTGTTTTTACTTAGAACACCTATTTCTAGGGTGGTGTGCTTTGAAAACTTGAAGCAAACTCACCATATGAGTGAACTGATTTTCTGTATATTTTTAGTCCTGCAGAACTTAAGAGCGGGGCAAATCCCTTAAGTTACCAACTGGATTAAATAGGGTCAAATGCCCACTTGCACTTTGGGGAGAAAAGCTGTGTGATTTGGAACTCTTGCCATAACTGCTTCCACTAGCCCATAGATGTACAGGTTAGGGGCTGCATTTTGTGGTTACTTTGTCAGCAGAGCGGAAGGCTGTGGGGTACAAGGTCCCAGTAGGCTGGTTGACTGGCATGGCAGAGACCCTCTGATGTCCGTCTGACCAGAATGAGTGGATTTCGGTGAAAATCATAATTGGGAAGGGACGACTTCATAAGCACCTGCCTCATGGGAGATGTCTGCATCGGCCACAGCCGAGTGGCCGGAAACACATGGCAGCCCGAACCCGTGGCCTCAGAGGAGACATTGCTCATTTCTCTTTTCTATGAAAGCAGCGTCCCAGTTTAGACGCTGGTGGAATTGTACCTACGTGTATTTTTCTCTTTCTCCTGTTATTTTCCCTTTATCCTAGTGCAGACGTTGCGGGATATGTCGGTCACAGATAATGGGTTTTAACCGGTGGGAAGGCCTGTGTGTTTCGGTTTCTCTTAGGGTTTAGATGAAGGAAAAGCTGCGGTGATGGTCAAGCTAGGATGCAGGAGTCTCGGCGGCATGGCCGCGTAATTCCAGTTTCCGCAGCAAGGTGGCGCTCCAAGGTACTGCAGCGCACCCGGCTGCTGGGCGCCGAGCGCCGCGGCCGCGCTCCCGGAGTGAGGCGGCAGCTACCGAGCATCGTTCGCACCCGCTTCCCTTCGCCTGGGCACGAAAAGTCGGAGAGCGCTCATACCCGCTAGGCGGACCTGTTCTCGGGTGGGCGAAGGCCCAAGGCCACGATCGGGAAGCTGGCAGTGGCGGGGAGCGTGGCGCGGCCCAGGCCGGGGCGCATTCTGGGCTCCGCGGATCCGGGGAATCTGCAAAGTTCTTGGTCGCGATGGGACCCGGGCGGGGCCGAAGCGAGGGTGCGGGGCCCGCGCCGCCAGCACGCGGGTTCACCCTCGAACCAATCCTGGAAGGCCGGGCCCAAACACACCAAGCGAGTTGCTCTGGTCCTCCTCCCCTGGCTCGTGAGACTTCGATTTTTTTGGTTTTTTTTTCTTTTTTCTTTTTTTTAAGAAAGAAAATCTAACGCACTTGATATTGGTTTGTCCCCCAAACTAGGCAGTTTTCCTGTTTGATAGGCGTTTCTTTTTACCTTTTCTTTCCTTCTCATTTTTTCCTTTTTTCCTTTATATATATATATATATTTTTTCTTTCTTTCCCTCCTTCCCTTCTTTCCTTCCTTCTTAGAGCTGTTTCCTTGTGGGTGGGTGGGTGAGGTAGGAAGAGGAAGTGAGAGCGAGAAACAGGGAGATTAACACCAGCCCTGGAAGACCCAGCATCGGGCAAATGGCAGCAAAATTGAAGAAGAAATTATTTCGATTTATTGCACGCGATCCATGCGATTTCGTTGCCACACTTGCCCTCCATGAGTATCTCACAAGACCTAAGTCAAAGACAACTGGGAGGAAATGCCTTTCGCCCTGCCAACTTGGGTTCCATTACAACCAGTTTGGAAACAATGCTAGAAATAATAATGGTAGTAAATAGTCCCGATGGACAGCATTTCCAAACTGCACAGTCTTCCCCGTGACTTTGCGCCTGGCTCTGGAGGAGCCGGGCGGTGTGCGTGGCTGTCAGACTGGGCCCTCTTTTCAGCAGTTTGGTACACCTGAACACCCTGCCCCAAGAAATGCCCCCCTACCCAGCCGCTTTGGGTACCCCGCCTGGGCTCTAGCCGCTGCTGGGAAGCTCTGCTGAGGCTGCACCCGGTCGACTTGTCACCAGCCGCACTTTTTCTTTTAATCAGTATTTCTTGTCACCTCACCTTCCTTCCTTTAAGTTTTCTGGTATAAATGCAGAAATTTTCGGCCCAATTTAGGAGTCTACAGAAACTCAGAGGGTCAGGTCATTAGGAATGTTAACGTGGCGACCAAAATTATAAACATGATCTAAAAGTCTCTTTCAATTCATTTCTTCAAGTATTTATTTGAGTTAAGTGATGAAAAGTGACAGTTGTGAAATAGACAGCTTTTAAAAGTAATGAAGTCAGATGAGGCTTTAACCTGTCGATTGCTATAAATCAACTTTGAAAAAGACAAATGAAGAATATTATTTGGGAGCCTAACTGCGACCATTTGCTGTGTGGGCTGCAGGTTCTGAAATCAGCCTGTGAATGCCCCGGGAGCAGCAGCTAGTTGAGGCCCTGAGATCGTAGCTTGGCCCTCGGTGATCAGGGATTGGCACTGCCTGAAGGCTACATTTTGGTGGTCGAGGGTCTCCCTTTGCGCTTAGACTTAAGCATATTTGGGCCACCACAGTGTATCTGAGCAGGTGATCCCAGCCCTCAGCAGAGTTGGAAATTTAGAGGGACCCCACCACCCAGGGGACTAAATGCCATGATATGGAACTAAATGCCATGATGTAAATGGGTGCTCAGCCCAGCTCCCCACCCAGTTAAGGGTGTCAACTTCTTTCCTCCAGCCAAAAGACTAGGGCCTGCCTGAGCCCTATCTTACTAACCCTTACGAAATGGTGGCAGGTGAGGAGGAAGGTGAGGAAGAACAGGAAATTTAATTAGGAGGAGGAGGGCAAAGTGGGGGGGGGGGGGGGGGTCAGGTGGATTTTCAGTGACTTCAAATGGCCCTTAACTATGAGGGAACTCTGGAAAGAGAAGGACAGCATTAGATACCCAGAGGTCTTTGATGGGGATAAGGGTCTTCATTTTGCACCTGCCCCAGTCGGGGGTGGGGGGTTGCTATAAATCAACTTTGGCTTCTAAGGAAGGTGAACTGACTGGGTGTTTTAAAATAAATTTGACCCATTTTCTTGGAGATCTAATTTCTGCACGAATGCAACTTCTGTCAAAGCCAGGTTTGGGGGGAAGGTCCCCTTCCCCATAACTTCAGCCCCGCATCCCAGTATCCACCCCAAGTCTGAAGGAACATGCCTGGGGCTTCTGGCCCTCTGGATCTGCTAGGGTCTCTTTCCTCCAACACTTCCCTGAGGCTAAAAGTGCACAGAGGCTCTTTCCCTTTTCCTATGCCCCCGCAGCCGACGTGGCTTCTTGGAGAAATCGGGCATTCGACATTCTCCGGGAGAGGCTCCACTCGGCTGGGGCACGGGCAACAGGTCCTGTTGCACTTTGTCTCCTGAGCCCTCCATCCCTTTCCCTCTCTATCCTCACTGCTGGGGTCACCTGGGAAGAGAGGGAGTACCTCTAGCTTCCTCTCTCTGAGACCATCAAGAGATACTCAAGGAAGGCAAGGAGACAGCGCCCGGGTCTGGGGGCAAATGATGGACCGGATGGCTTTAGGGACGGTTTTGGCCCTCCGCATTTGCCCAACTCGAAATTCTGACTCTAGGAGGAGGCTCCGACTCAGAGGGCTCTGAGGAGGAGACCCAGCGGAAAGTGAAGGGGAGGATGAGTGAAGAGGACCACGCCCTTCCAGGGGACAGTCACTAGCGACGTAGGGACAAGGTGGGCTGGTGGCTCCACTGGGCCTACCATGGCTTGCGACCCCTTCTCGCCGCCTGGGGGCCAGATACCAACCAAGTGCAGCGTCCCCTCCCCCTTCAGGTCAATTTCCCTTCCCTGAAGACCCGGACGTGGGAAAGAAGGCGCCCCGCCCGGGCGCAAGAGGCTCCCGCTCTCCCCGAGCTCAGCTCGCCCTCCAGGTCAGCCAAGCTGGAACCGGGCGGCTGGAACTCCGCAGTCGGCTGCGCGGCCACCGTCCCCCGCCCGCCCCGCTGGCGCCAGGGTTCCCAGCCTCCCAGGCTGGGGCATTGAGGGGCGCGGGGGCTACCGGGACCCGCCTCAGTGGAGGGTGGGGAGCGGGGACGGCAACTTTCAGTTTCCGGCCGGGAGGAGGGAAACTCGTCCTTGGAGGGGGCTGGTCGAGACTCCTCCTCCACTCCGCCCCGAGGCGGCCGGGACGCGGCGAGCGGCGCGTCTCCGCCCGCCCGAGCGTTTCCATAAATCAGGCCGCTGGCAGGCTGCTAATTAGCTCGGGCCGATAAGAATAGGAGGAGGGAGAATCCAGTAGTGTTCGCTGGTGTGGGGGTGGGGGTGGGGTGGGGTGGGGGGAGCTCTGTACGTGGGAGATCAGAATTTCTACGGGACCAACCGGAGACTCCTCGGGGCACGTCAGCAGCCCCCGCGGAGGCCGCCGCAGATCACATCCCCCTCCCAGCCCAGGCCTCCTAGCAGGGGACTCCAGATCACACGCCCCCCGCACTGCGCGCACCCCCACGTTCGACCCGGCCCGCCCACCCACGCTGACGCCCCCTCTCCCACTCTCCCAGCCAGCCCGGCGTTAATTAACTCTCCCCTCACCCCACTGCCAGATCGTAGGACTTTCACAACTCCTCCCCGAGTGGTTCCTCTTTAAGCCTCAAGCCTCTGGCTTGGAACAGCCTCCAGGAAAAGAGGGAGCTGGGTCTGGAAGGAGGGTCAGTCACCCCTAGGCTTTTGGGATAACGCGGCTCTCCCGGGCCTGGAGGGTGGTGTGAGTTACGATGTTGTGACCCTGTTCCTCCTCCCCCAATGTAAAGAGACGGGTCATTTCAAGATTAGAAATAACACTAAAGTTGGATTATCGATTTCCATGTAAATCCGGAGCAGAGGACGCAGCAGTGAGAGCGACTTCTGTTTATTTTCCTCCCTTTCTCCCCCCCCTTCCCCCCCCCCCCCCCCGGCTCCCAGCCAGCCCCGCTCTGCTCCCCTCCCAGTCCTCCCCGCCCTCCGCCGAGAAGGGACTCTGCGATGACATCACCGCGGAGACCCGCGGCCTCCCCGCCCCCGGCCTCGGGACCCCAGAGCAGAGATTGACAGGTGTCGTTCGCAAGGACAATGCCTTCCAGGTGTCACTGTTACAGTCTCATCCCTCCTAACCCGCCCTCCCTGCCCCCTTCACTTCCAACTCCCCCCCCCATTTCTCCTCAGAGAGAAGCGCTCTCATACCCCTCCCCTAGCTCCTCGCATCTGGGCACCTTGGCCCGGGTCTAGAGCACGGGCAAGGGTGGCAGGGACTCCACCTGCCGCCTGCCACCGGACGGCTCTTAGATGCCAAGAGCACCGGTAAGGGTCCGGGCGGCGACAGCCCGAGAGCAGAGAGGGAGCGTGCGTGTATTTTAAAGGAACCGGTGAGGTCTCTGGACTTCCCTGCCTTCGCTCTCCATCCTCCCCCACCCCGACACGCATATAGAATAACAGACGCGAAGATAATCCTGCCATCTGGCAAATCCCAAATTTGGCGACCGAGCTCAGAAAGCCACGGCGAAGTGTCATCCTGGGAGTAGGTGGCCGACTCTCCGGAACTGGGATGAGGGAGATGAGCTCTGCCCGTACCTGCCCGCACCTTGAACCTCGGCCGGATCCCTCATCCCTGCCCTGACTCCACAGTTTGTGGGGGTTTCCTCTCTCAGTGGACAGAATCTCTAGGGTTCAGGAATGGGGACCCAGGAATGGTGGGGCCCCAGCCCCAGGTTCCACCAATACTGCCTCAATGAGCTAAAACCCAAATTCGGCCTCATTATGTAACTCCGAATGTAATTTATAGCTGGGCGGCCTGTCGGCAGCGATTTAGATCATTTGGTGATAAGGATCACACTTATTAGATTTCTTCAAAGCCGATGGGGGTTTTCTATCTTCTTTTTTTTTTTTTTTTTTTTTAAGGAGGGCATTTGTGCTAAATTGCCCAGTGCTGGTGTGATAACTGTCAAAAGTTTGACATCAAAGGAGCTAATATTATTCAGTTACCAGAGAAGCTGTCTGTCTAAATAAGAATATCTTAATTACTGCATGACAAAGGTAGGAAGGGGTCGGATCTGAAAAGGGGAGAGGCATTCAGCCGCTCCTTTTGATGCGCTATCTATATTAGACCGATGCGCCGCTCTTAATCAGGCCCTAGTCCGATTTCCTCTCCTCTCCCCGTCGGTCCCCTGAACTTTATAACTAAATGTAAACACGTTGTCACTGGGGACATAATCTTCTTGGGTTCTTATTAGAAGAAATTTCCATCCTTTCCCGTTCTAGATTAGCAGTGGAGTCCGCTCCATCAATGAAGGGACTAAGGTTTCGTGGACAATAATGTGGCAATTGTTGATGGTTTGTGACCCATAAAATGTGGAGGTGACTGTTCTGGCTTTGGTATGTAATTATGCAAAACACTTTCCATAAAGACTTGCCATTCGATCTAATGGCAGTCCCTGCGGTCTATTTCAAAAAGGGAGGGTCTATGTACAGAGAGAGAAAAGTAACATTTGTTTTAACACAGGTTTTATGGGGGGGGGGGAGAATGGATAAATACAAACACATCCCACTGCCACCCAAAGTATTTTTTTTTCGAGTCAAATTAAAATAATTACGAGGGGGTTTAATAAGTTAATCATAGCAACATGGCCCATCCAAACACAGAGGGAAGGGCAGTTCAGGCTTCAGCCCACCACCTCCCCGACCTGAGACTGGGCTTGTGGGTGGCGATTCACCTAAGCCTGGTGGTGTGCCTCTCCATCTCAGTTCAATCCACCTGGGTGCCGGGTGGGCATCTAAAGTCCAGTCTGGGGCTGAGATTGGGGGTGGGGGGTGGACAACATTCCCATCCCCAAAATCTTGTCGGGGAACTGTTTGCCAGAGGGCATTTTAACAAAGCAGCCCTCTCCCAAGAAGCCCTCCTCCACATGCCCTTTCTCTTTTGTGCCCTCAGACCCCCAGGATTTAGGGGTCCACAGAAAGGATGATGGGAGGGGATGCCAGGGCAGGAAGGAGTGTCTGACTGGTTTGGATAAGATGCAAGAGATGCCTCTCACGTCTCAGAGGCGTCAGCTATGGGGTGCGACTCCCAGCAGCTAAACCAGCACCTCTCCAAGCTACCTGAGGTTTGGTTTTGTTTTAAAAGCAAATAACGGAAGGAATTAAAAACGGCTTCTAGGTGGAGAGGTGGAATGCGAAGGGAGGGTGGCCACCGATCCCGACCCAGTCCCAGACGCCGGCTAAAAAGTTAGCTTTTTTTCTGTAACTCCAGGGGCCCCCACCCCGCCCGGGAGAGATGCCCCCCACACTCGGAAGGCGTCTGCGTATGACTCCGCGGCCTCGCTGCCAGCCGCGCCCTGACATTGCGGTGTGAGCCCCGCAATCGCGGGCGACGGGAGATTGTTTTTCAAGGGAGAAATGATGATTAAAAGAGAATCATCTAAATATCAAAGTGATACATGGGGAGACCTGGAAAAAAAAAAACATTTAAGCTAATGAAAAGCAAATAAAGAAGCAGACACTTAGGCTGGGAAATTAAATATTATGTTTAAGATGGTGCTTTTGTGCAGGCTTGAAGATTTCCGATTCATGTACACATAATAAACACTCAGGTTTGTCATCTGGAGGTGCAAATCTGAAAGATATTCCAACAAATGAAGTGCTGGCAGAGAGAGGAATAAAGAGATCGGCGCCTGTCAGGGGTCAGGCAGCCTGAGATTGCTTCTAGAGATCTTTTGAAAATTTCACACGATTGAAGGCTTAGGGGCTTCGCTGCGCTCGCATTTCAAACTCAGATCAGTGGGATCACAATCAAAAATAGAGGTCTGGAAAATTTTGATGGCCACGGGCTGCAGTGTTTCTCTCACGAGCTCCCGCTCGCTCTCTCTCCTTTCTCTCCTCTCTCTCTCTCAATCTCTCTTCTTTCTAAGATACACACCCTTACATGGCTGTGATCCTTTGGATGACAGAGTTGTCAGAAAAGAAAGAGAAAATTGGATCTTGTCTCATAACTTCCTTTCAGTCCAAAGGAATTTAAGGTCTTATTTCCAATAAAAGAAAGAAAAATGATTATTTTCTAGCAAGTATAGGACCCTAGCTCAAAAGAGTTTCAGATTTCATAATTAGCGCTCTACTCCTAGACATTTTAGGTCTGGGTCTGCTCTTCATTTTTTTTCAGATTATTAAGATGATTTTTCATTCAGTTTGTTTTTATATTACATTGATATTTCTTACCTCCATCAATTATATGCAAGTTCAGGGATATGAGCAAAAGTATACACTTACACATACATTCATAGTGCACATACAAGTTTAATTGTTAAACTTGGAGATTGGCCTGGGTGCTCATATTATGTGGGATTTAATGCTCATTCATACTTCTCCCACCCCCTACCCCCCAGATGTCAGCACTTTCTGGTTCAAACAGGACACAGAAAAATCAATTGTCTCTGTGACTGATCCATCGGATGGGGGTAAGGGAGGGGAAGAAAATAAAGGAACTAGGGAGGGGGAGAGTTCTATGAGAACAGTTCTAAGGAACTCTGAAATGGGACCAGGCTGGGTAGATGCATGGAAGCGGGTTTGACAGGGGTGTGGAACACTTTGCAAACAACCAGAAGCAATGCCAACTATTCCAAAGTGGAAATGGTCTAAAATTAATTTCTACTGCTTTGGCAAACTTTAGGAAGAGCAGATAAAAAAAAAAAGGACTAACTTACTGTCACTTTTTCAGTTTTAGTTTTAACCCAGCTATCTTAGACAAATAACAGGGTACTTTGGGGGAAATAATCTGAATTATAGCTGGTTTTCATTAAATCTGATCCCAAGGTGAGCTGATGTTAGAGTCCTGAGAATTTCCATTAAGTGCAGGTATTGAGAAATCTTTCCTGAGCTGAGACCCCACAGTGGAGGAAGAGACCGTACTAAAGAATGCCTCCTGTCCCCTGAATTATCAACTCAAACTGGTAATGATGTGTGTACTTTAACAGGTGGGCAGAAAGGGAATAATGTAGAGTTGCTCTAACTGGTTTTACAGGTTCAAATCCTGGCTTCCTCTAGTTTCTGCCAAGTAGAGCAGCCGCTGTCAGAGCTTCAGATTTGGGGCACAGAGGCAGGACCCAGGTGGCAGCTAGGCAGGCGGACAGGCCTCAGCAGTTGTGGCTCTCCTACAGTGCCAGGCCAAGGGGAGGGTTTGGTGTCTGGTGCCCTGGGTTTGGTGATTCCAGAGGGAGGCGCGAAAATTAGAGTACCCTTTAAATCTCACATTTAGAGCCTTTGCAGACAACCAAGCTGCCAGGCTAGAAGTCACCCTGGAGATTTTAGAGGGAGCAGCCCTAAGTCGGCCCGACTGCCTCTACTGTCAGGTGGGCTTCTCCAATATATATCTTCCCCTAGATCTACGGTAAAGGAGTAGGGAGCAGATACTTTTATAACTTTTCAAAGCTTGAGCAGAGATGCAAACGAAGAGCAGCCTTCTCTTTGCAGGAGGGCCACACACTGGTTCTCAATCTCGTTCTTTCTCCGTCTCCAAAAAGGGACCAAGCCCCTCAGCTGGGCTTTAAATGCGGGGGTTTTGTGCCGAGAATACGGTGGGGCCTGTCCTGGCTTCCAAGAGAAGCTCTTGGAGTGAAAAAGGGCCGGCAGGATAACCGGCAGGGAGCGGGGGAAGCAGGAAGGGACCCTTGGCGGAACGGAAACTGTGCCGCCTCTGAGCCGTACCCCGGCGGTGCCCCAGCGGGGAGGCGGCACAGCGGGGCGAGGGTTCGGCGGAGATCGACGCCTTCGCGGGCACAAGGAGTGTCCGCGATTGCCCCTGAACCAGGCCCGAGAGGGATTCAAGGCTCTTCCGGTGGAACGTGGGAGGTCTTGGGATAGCCTTCCCCGCAGAATGCAGAGCTGGCAGGAGGCTCCATAAAACCCACTATAACGATGCGGTTTTGAGGGCTGCCCGCTTTGCCCACAACAGAGGAGTTTTCTCGCACCACGAGGGGAGGTGAAACCCATGCCACTCTGACCCCGAGAGGGACAGGCGCGGTATGCCCCTTCCGCAATCGATTAACCAGGAGCTCAGGGTCGAGGATAAGGTAGACAATTCCAATTCACAGGTTGCCGGTGACCTCCGGGTCCTCCTTTTCTACCATCTCCAGCCTGTGAGCCGAGGACACGAGTAACTTTCCTCTTACAGTTCTAGTCTCGCCTTAGTCGCCCCCCCCCCGCCCCCGCAAAAAAAAAAAAAAAAAAAAAAAAAGTCAGGGCCCAGGGGAAGATTGCAAGCTGGAGGTCAGAGACTTCACGGAGCTTGAAAGGAACCCGCGTCTCTAGGTTTTAAAGCAAACAAAGCCGAAAACAACGCAAGCGCCTCTGGCAGTCCACGGGTCAGAGCTCGGTATGTCCAGGGCAGCGCGGGAGCCGAGCGCTCTGCCTCGGGATCATCCCGGGCCAGATCCTGGGCTGGGCCCGCGCTCCTCCGTCTGACTGGCCTTAAGGCAAGAGACCCTAAGTGCATCCTTCTTCTCAGCTGTGGGACCCCTCCAGACTGGGTGGTTGCCTGTAAGGGGCGCTGCCCAGGGCATGGAGGGCGTGGGGCTCAGGTGGAGAGTCAGACGCGCTGGAGGCTGGGCGCTCAATACCGGCCCCGATTTCAACCGCTCAGCCCTGCGCTCTGCTCTCTACAGGAGTGAAACGTTCCCGGGTCTAGCCGAACGCTGGGGAGGGAGAGTTGGAGAGACCGGAGGCAACCTCCCGCAGTATTACCCCCGGCACGGAAAAATGAGCGTTTCCAGTGTTGGAAAACTCCCGAGGCTGCTGGGAGAGGCCCCCCCGCCGGGCGGCGGGAAAGCACTCGAAATCCCCGCTTGACCAAGTTGGCCTTTTCTAAAATGATGCCTTAAAAAATAACATGAAACTAAAAACTCCAGGCAAGGCAACGCTTTTGATATGGCATCCACTAAATAAAATCCGCTTTTAAGCCACCCAGACTCTAATTTCAAAGGAGCGAATGTTAATTTTACCTTTATGTATATAGATTGCCAGGCAGACTTGTGAGAGATTCTCTCCCTCTTCTGGCCCTCCCTCTAGATTTTAACATATGGAGGATGGTAAAGATGGAGCTGGAGAGCAGGCAGCTCTTCCCACCTGCCACCCCCCCCCCCCCATCCCAACAAACTCCTTGACTCATTTTGGTCGATATTGTTAATTTCATAGAACACTCTTTAAAGTTAAGCCTGAAATGCACGTCCCATGACACACTGGGCGAGTGTGTCGGTGATCTCCAGAGAAATCGAAGAGGTGACACACTAGGAACACATTTGAAGGCTCCTTGGGTGCCTGCAGACCATGCCATATGGGTTTTAGTGGACACCATTTCCTGGTATCCATGATTCCATGATATAAGCCCAGACATGGATATTCCCATGCCTCCCACGCCCAGGTGACCACAATCCCAGGGGTTTGCCACTCAGGACTAAAGCGCTGTTCCTTGAAGACAAGGGTTTTTGAGGTGGAAGGAATCGTGGGGGACTTCATATGATCTTTTTGACACCACGTCCAGTTTTTAGGGTCTCATGCCAATTTCTCAGTGTGTTTTTGTCCAGATAGACTAAGCTCTATGGAGTTAATTAACCTGTGGTCCTACACCGATTAATACAGAGCAAAGACAAGACAGAAAGAGGGGGATTTAGAGAGAGGAGAGGGAAATCAAGTAGAGTGCGTTTAGCGGCATTCCTTTACACAGGTCGGCCACAGTTAGTTACCGACTTTCCAGCTGCGAGGACGCTGTGCGCCATTTACTGTAATTGAATTGCTGTTATAACACCTTTCAGGGGGACAGCAGTGTGTTGCAAAAAAAAAAAAAAAAAAAAAAAAAGTTGCACTCGCGGCCTGCGGCTGCCTATCCTCCTCTTGCAGTCGCCGGCTACCCGCCAGGCAAAGCTGCCCCACGGAGATTGGAGACACAGGGCTCGACGTGCCCCTGGGTGGAGCTGGAGAAACCCAGCCCCTGCGAATCCATCCCGGGCAGTGGACGTCTCTCTCGCCTGGCGGAGACTGGAAACGGCGGAGGGACTGAAACCCCAAGTTGAGACTGAATAAGGGACGAGGATAGACCTGGAATTGCAGAAACTGGGAAAATCAACATGCGGTCTGGAGTAATCTCCCTGCCACCGAGGCCTTTGCCCTCACTCCTCCACTGGGTTTGGATATACCCGTGCTTCTCCCGGCCAGGGCTGGTTAGACAGCGCCACCTCCCCCTCCCCCAATCCCCAGCCTTGGCCTGGCCTCTCCTGGGTACCTGCTTGCCCTTAGGAAATAGGAAGGTTTCCTGCTCAGGGCTTGGAGCCAGAGGTTGGGGCCCGATGTTGAGATGCCCCGCGGTGTACTCCCCCTGATCCCACTCCGACTCTGATCGACCTCTCCAGCCTCAGCTTTTGGCCCTTCGGACCAGGGCAAAACCTTGGAGGCGCCAAGACTCAACACCTCTGTCTCTCGGCAACAGCCTCCTGCCTCCTTCCACCGCCTGGGACCCGCACCGCTCCCCGCCCCAACTCTTCCTTGCAGCTCCAAACGCCGAAGCAGTGTCTTCGCTAAGATGTCAGGGCCAACTCTTTTCTCTGGTACTCCTATATGGGCGCTGGCTCTTCTTCGGCTCTGCACACCTTACTGGGCGCAGAGAGAAAACTTTATCCATATGTGCATCCTTTCCCCAGCCGCCAGGCCCAGGACAGACAAGGTCTCGATGCTTCCTGTGCAGCCTTTGGCTCAGTTGCCAGGGTAGCAGCAAGTTGGGAGAACTGTGTGTGTGTGTGTGTGTGTGTGTGTGTGTGTGTAGGGTGTGCATGCAGGGGGATCTCACCACCCTACAGCCCCCAGTACAATCTCCGTGGCTATTTTAAAGAGGCTAGGAAAAGAGGAAGGCAAGAACAAAAGGCTGGAATGTATTTCACCAGCCCTGGGAGGTGAGCAGAGTGCAGCAGGAGCCAGCACACCGGTTGTCAAGGATAACTCTTAGACTCTAGCATCCTCCGTCTCATCTGTGCAGGTCAGCCACAGAAGGCTGAGGTGCTGTCCGCCACTGTTCTTCCCCATCCACCAAGCACACTGCGGGGCAGGGGTCAGTGAGGTGTGGGGAAAAAAAAAAAAAAAACTGTCCGGGGAAGACTGGGACTGAAACGGCAGAGCAATACAGGGTAGAAGGAAAAATAGCTCCAGGGTGGGGGTGGGGGTGAGGGTGGGAGGTGGGGATGGGTGTGGGGCAGAAGGAATGCCATAGGGTCTGGCTCAGCAACTGTGTGTGGAAGACTTATGGCCTTAGTTTGGGGCTCACCAACCTGTATGTGTCTCTGTGTGTGTCGGAGCACATGAGGTGGTGGTGGTGAGTGGGAGACCTGGGACATGGGGGTGGGGGGATGATGGCTTGGCATCCACCACAGGCATTGATGTGACTCCACTTGACCTTCTCTTTTCCTGGGAAATCTTCAGCGTCTTCCCGGGCTTGCTAGACCTAAAGTTGCCTTCAGAACCAAAAGAGTCTACTGCACTTGGAGGCATTTGGCAGAGACCCAGAGTGTGCTCTGAGGTCCTGAGAACTGGGGTGCCTTCACTTCTTTTCCTTCACACTACAACACCCCCACCATCAGCATCCCCTTTTCTGCAAAACCAAATTCTTTACCTTTCCTGTGTGGGCAAGAGATGGGATGGGGAAGATACCCTGCTGCTTGTCCTCCTGCAGCTGAGAACAGTTTGGGGTGGAGTTGGGGAGGGTGATAATACCTGCAAAACTAGGGGAAATGGATTTGATGGGGAGGCCTTGGGGAATAAATTGCTTCAAAGCTCAGTAGAGGACAGGAGAAAAAAAGTGGGTGCCATCTGTCTGTATTTGGACCCAGTTTAATCTGCAGGAAACCCCAGCTCTTAGGTTTGCGCCTCAGCGTGTCTTGGAGATGGAACAGGTTCATGCCTGCCTGGTTAGTAGCGAGAAGGGAGGAGAGGACCCCAGGGGGATGGGGCTGCAGAGCTCATTCAGGAGTCAAGGGCAAAACCTCATTGTGCTCGCCCAGGGCCAGTAGCAAGGCCTGGGTGGGTCTGTTGGGTCTAAGACCCCTCTTCACCTGGGATCGCAGCCTATGCTGACTTGTGAATGCCTCGCTCCCACCCCACTGCTGGCTCCATCTACTCCCGCAACCCTGAAAAAATCCATATCCTTGCAGTTTTGACCTACTCATCTGTAGACCTTGCTCAAGAGTAATTTTCGCTGGGTATTAACCTTTGTACAACAAAGTTGATTGCCAACAGCTAGAAAAATTCTTTAGGAAAAAAACATGGACAAAAATAGAAATAAGAATACTGGCGTGCCCCATGAGCCAGCAAGTGGCTAAGCACCTTACCTGGGTTATCTCCTTACATCCTCCCAACCCACTCTCCACCCCCCACCAAGAACGTACGTACTATAATGTCTCCTTTTTTGCTGCTGAAGACACTGAGCCTCAAGGAAATTAAGAGCCCTAAGTTTAGCCAGCTAGCCTGGCCTGGATGGAACAGGGTCAACTTTTCTGAAAGCCAGCTTCCCTCCCAGACTAGACTTGGGAGAGAAACGTGCTCACTAGGAGGGCTAAAGGGAGCCTCTCTCTGGGACAAAGTGGTCCTTTTCTGTATAGCTCTGTCCCAGCCTGTAGGGAGCCAGGAAAGTGTTTTCTACAGGCTCCAGCTCACAGACCATTCAGCTGGGAGGCAGTAACCAGATGGACCAGCGATTCCCATCCAGGGCCCAGCCTGCTGCTGCCAGGGTTAGGAGTCAGTATGACCCTGCACTTGCCATGATTCAGAGATGAAGCAGAGGTACTTGCTGTGTCATATGTCCCCACAAAAGGAGTGCAGGATAATAATTCCTTTGTGAGAGCCCTTTAAAAGAGCACTTACATTTGTAAGGGGGTTGGGGAGAGAGAAAAAGAAAAGAAAGAACCTCTAATTCTTGGGCATATTTTTATCCTGGGAGATGAGCACATTTTGGTGGTGGCAAACAGTTCGGTGATTTGCAACATTAGAACAAGTAGTTCTATTTCCAGTATGCTCCCTGTTATGATGGGGAGAGGTACTGATATAAACACAGGCAAGAGTATTTCCTTTTTACTAAGAAGTCCCATTTCCTCATGGGACTTCAGGAAAATGTTCTCAGGGTGAAACAGAGAGTTGTCCATTTATGTTTCCAGAAGTTCCTGCCTGTGGGTGCTGATGGGGGAACAAATGGCAAGAAGGGACGCTCCCCATTTTTTCCCTCTTAATTTACTTCAATGCTCTTTTCACAGATTTCATGAAGAATCCAACTTTAGAACTAATATTTTTTTCCGGCTAGGAAAGCAAATTATGCCTTAAGCATAATCACAGCAGACTTATGTAGTAGCAATAATAGAGAACGATTAATTTTCCTACCAAATTGGTGTAGGTAGTATTTGACCTAACTTTTTTCTTTTCTTTCGTTTTTTTTTTTTTTAATTTTCTTGTGAGGGTGAAGTGATTTTGAGAGCACTCTTAGAATCTCTCTCTCTCTCATATATATTATTTCTCTGTGAGGCTAAGCATCTAATTTTTTTTAAGGCTGATGTGGAAAAAAAAATCCTTGTACCTAGTTAGTCATTTTTTAAAAAAAAATCACAGCAGCAAAATGACAGACAGCTTTCAAATCTTCAACTTGTGGGAGGGAACCCCAATGTGTATTACTCATCTGGAAGAAGATGGTCAGCGTGGGTCAGCCAGTCCTAGGGGAATATTGTAAATCAAGATCAACTGTGCCTTCCTGGTGACACTCCAGGCCTATTCTGCTTTTAGAACCTCCTGGCTTGGGAAGTGGATCATGCAGGCCAGGGGGAGGTGGAAGCATGGGTGGGGCCGTGGGTGTAGCATGGAGAATACAGAAATCTAGTAGGAGGGGGAAAGAGAGATTATTTTCCTGCTCTCCATGGAAACTTTTTCACTTATGTGTCTATTGCACGCCCACTAATTGAGTAGGTAGGATGTTCCCAGCATGGTACAAGACACTTGTGGATACAAAGATTAGTAAGTCCTGGCCTCAAGGAGTTTTCAAGTCTGTGGGGGTGAAGCAAGCAAACATGACATCGTCATACTCGCTGATAACAGGTACAAAGATCTTTGGAAGCTTGAAAGAAGGTGGTTCTTCCTGCTTCAGAAAACCGCCTGGGAAAACTGTCAATAGTGAAGGTGATTTAACCTGGGATTCAGAAGGTGTGGGAGGTGGAGCAGAACAAGGATGGGGAGAAGAAGGAAATGGGAACTCCAGGGGGAGGGAGGCACAGAGTAAAGGTAGGAACATTCAGACCAGGTTCTGATTTCTCTGAAGGACAATCATGTTTAGTTTCTTGGATTATTGAGGTTTGTGTGAAGAAGCTATGGGTTTCTCACATCTAATTCTTAATTAGAATGTGTCTTCCTCTGCCCTGTCATTCTCATGATGGGTAGGGGGCAGTGGATTTGAAATGGTTTCCAAGAGAATGGAGGTTCTTTTTAGTCTGATGGATGAGCCACATTTAGATTTCCTTCTAGAGTGAGTACATTGAGCTCCTTGTGTCCTGGACATTTAACTGAAGTTTTAAGACAGAGAAAGCCACGTAGAAGTGGACAAGGTTGTGAAAATATGAGACAGTATTAGTACAAGGAGCATTGTGTTCCCCTGCTTCAAATTCCTGCCAGGATGTATTCCTGACTTTGCATGTGTGCCAGAAGTTTGGGTACCATTGGCTTCCTCTTCAGTGCTTATGCTTCTCTCAGAACAGATGAAACATGCTGTTTTGGTTAGTTCTATGTGTCTCTCTCTCCCTTGGGGCTGGAAGCCCCTCAGAGGCTGGGAGTAGAACTGTTTCACTTATATTCCCAGCTCCTGGCACGGCGCCAGGCACATAATAAGGGCTCAGTCAGTTCTAAATGAATGAACAATGCAAATGTAAGGCTTTTACTTTGTGTTCGTGATAGCTGGAGAATCTGAATATCTTTTTATGTTTATCATTTTAATTATGATTGCAAAAAGTAATCACAATTACAACTAGTTCTGATAAAAGCCAGTTCGTATGGTGGGACTAATCTGTTGAGGTAAAAACCATGAGCACAATAGTTATTAAACTGTGTCCTCTGCCTTGACTTTGGATAGTCACCTCCAAGAAACTCAAGAGCCACAGGGTTGAAAACAAAAGGCTTCAAATCCATGTTGTCCAGTGCTCTGGTTACCTCTCAGCATGAGGATTAGTCTTCACTATGCTCCCTATCTTAGTCTTCATACATTCAGAACCATAGTAAATTCTCATACAACCCAAACTCACTTTTTGCATATATTCTGCTGTGGTTATTTTGTTGTCATTTGATATGCAATTTGAACATTGGCCAACATACTTTCTTAGTCAGACTACAGTGAGGTTAAGATTCTTCTTCCTATGGCTTCTATATAACTTTTGGATGGCCTAAGAAATGGCAATAATCTGGGTTCTTAAAAGTCAATGTCTTATGGCCCCTTGCCTAGGGAGAGGGCAAGATCTATGTCAGAATAGGAATTAATCTAAGATGTTTTCATGCCCTTCTTTTGCACCGCTGCTCTGTGTTAGCATTTTCCAGTGTAGGCACCAATTAGATCTTGGAAACAAGCATGAAGAAAAGCATAAAATGAGATCAAAACATGATCAGCTCCCTCTGAATTCTACCTTATGTTTTAGCCAGTCTATTGGCTCCTTGGCTTGGAGTAATTTCAAATTCCCACTGGCTTAGTGGCAAGATGTCTTCTCATTCTTTTCTAAATACACTCTTTCTAAAAAAACCCAAAAAAAAAACAAAAAAACTCAAAAACCTCCCCACCACCTTCTCTCTCCTGTGAATTCTCTTTTTAGAATTTATATTGCAAAGAAATTCACAAGTGAAATAGAATACATTTTTGAGCACTATGCTTATTGTCATTCCTAGCTCTAGGGAGCAGTAGAAATTTTCAGTAAAGAAGTTTATAGTTTTTGTTTGCTTTTAGCTGAGGGGGCCATGTTAGTCTTGCTAGTCATCTCAGAGATACCATGTTTTGGTATTCAGACAGCCGAGGTACTATACAAATATCATCCAGCCATGAGTCCATGACTCAAAAAAAAAAAAAAAAAAAGGCAAAATTTTGAGGGCTGTGGGCCTCTAGGGGTAAGGATGTGTTAAGTTCTATCAGTAATATCAAAGTATGATTCCAGAGAGCCCAGGGAGAGAGATTTAAATGGGATTGGATGATACAAATGCAAAAGATAGGTAATCCAGCTTTAGATCAGTTGGCAGCCCTTTGCATGCTAGTGGCTCTGTGAAGAGTATAAAAAGTGGAACTGTGTGTGATTGGGTCATTTTATTATACAACAGCAATTGAAAAACCATTGTAAATCAACTCTAATTTTTTAAAAAAATAGAGATTTCGCCTTTGAGATTCTAATGGGAAACCAACATAGTAACATCTTCTACCTTGGAGAATTGTATTCATGCTCCACATGTTTACACCTGGGGATCTAAATAAGTATTACAATTAATGTAATATTAATCTATTATTCTATTATTATTATTATTATCAATCTATTATTCTCTCTCTCTCTCTCTTTTTTTTTTTTGGTCCTTCTTAGGGCTGCATCCATGGCATATGTAGGTTCCCAGGCTCGGGGTCCAATTGGAGCTGTAGCTGTCAGCCTATGCTACAGCCACAGCCAGAGCAATGCCAGATCTGAGCCTACACCAGATGTGGTGTCTGGAACCTACTCCACAACTCACAGCAAAGCCAGATCTTTAACTCACTGAGCGAGGCCAGGTGTTGAACCTGCATCCTCATGGATACTAGTCAGATTTGCTTCCACTGAGCCGTGACAGGAACTCCCTCAATCTCTTATTCTTGATGCAAACATTCCTAAGAAATAATAAGAAAGAAAATGGTACACTCATCAATTGAAAGAATTAAAATTAATTGCATTTAAAACTGGGTGTGCCAATATGTTTCCTTTTGTATAAAGTATGGCTGTCTGTGCCTTCTTTACTTCCATGAGATGGCCTGTGAGGATCTTCCATGGTAGACAATGAAAAAAATTCTTCCTATGTTGCCAATTTAGTGAGCATAAATTACTGGGAACTTTATATGGAATAAATTATGTTCTTAAGCCTTCTCAGATGTGCAGCCAATAGAGATTTTAAAGCAGAAAAGGAAATGCAAAATTTAGCTCGAAGGGGCATTTGTTGTGTTTGGAACCCTCTCTGGGGTTGTTTCCTCTTTACCTCTGTGAGGGGATTACAGGGGCTGCATTCCAACCCGAGGCTTTCTTAGCCACACACCGTTCTTCAGAAACCTGCATGTGGTTTGCTTCTTAGATTTAAATAAAGCAACCAGGAATATTGCAATTTGATGTGGCAGCGGGTCCAAGGAGAAAAATGAAGAACTCTACTCGAGTCACAGACAGGACAAAGAGGGAAGGTGTCACTGACCCCAAATATGCCATTACCCGACTCATGTGCTTTTGTTGAGAACCCCATGCTACCATCTTTTTTTGTATGACCATTGTAAGTGCAATTCATGGGTACTTGTAAATGCAAGGTAAGTTTAATTGATTTGTGGCTTTCCACATTGCTGACGATGAAGTGGTGCTTTGGCTGTTGAAAGGTGAGGGGAACTTGATTTCAATGCAGAGATGAGATGCTGCATTCTCTACACTGACAGATGGAAATTCCGCTTCAGAGTTCATTATTCGATGTGAAAGACAATAGTAAAAATTTGAATCTTCGAAACAGTTCAACAGGTCAAAATACAGTCAGACCATTAAAAGTTAAATGAATTGCAGTGTAGAAAATCATTGGTAAATGCATGCATGTGGCAATTTCTAGGTTCCCTGATGATCTTTTTTTTATAGCCTTTTCTGTGTCATCTTAAGTTTTTCTCACTCTCTTTGAGCTACAAAAGTGCCCAGCTAGAACTTTGGGTCTATGTAATACCTGGCACATGAATGGAAAATAGCATTCCTCATCCAAAGATAACAAATATCTTGATGAGGGTTGATGCTTTCTGGGTCTCCTATGGAGAGATCAAAACCACATGGCAATATATAGTTTATTAGTAGAAAATTAAGTTGCAACAGAGCACAAATTAGTCAAAAATGTGTATGTTTTTTTTTTCAAAGGTTCCTTTCTAATCAACCCCCCACCATGGTTTTCAAATTATATACACGGATTCTCTGACGGTCCTCTCTTTGAAGGGTGGAGCCTATTTCCCAGAAATAACATAGAACTTTGGAGATGGCATAATAAAAAGCAATTGTGGCTTCTGATTCAGATGTAGGCTCCCTCGTTTTCTCTGACTCTTGGAAACCTTACAGAAAGGTCCACATGGCAAGGAACTGAAATTGCTACCAAGAGCCAGTGAGGAACCAAGGCCTGTCAACAACTAGGAGAGTGAACTTGGAACCAGACTCTCACCCTAGCTGGTCTTAAGATGACTTTAGCTCCAGCCAATAGCGTGTCTGAAACCTCAGGAGAGACCCAGAAGCAAAAGCACTTCACTAAATTGTTCCCATAACCCCGAGCACTAAATGTTCTTTGTTTTAACCATAAGTTGGGGTTAATTTGTTGTACAATAATAGATAACTAATACATCCCTAGGAAATAATTGCATAGTGTCTGGCACTGGTTAGAAATCTAATAAATATTTGTTGAGTTTATGAATTAAAATGAATAAATGAAAAGTTTAATTCCATATCATCCCCTATTTTATAGCCTTTTAAAAACTAGCTTCACTGAAGAGCATTTCTGGGAGAGAAATCTTTTTAATAATTAAAAATTCAATCATGCAACAAATGTTTATTGCTGTTACTATTTGTCAATGAACTACTCGTCCATTATGAAATACTTTTGAGCCCATTTGAGCATCTGCCAAGCTTTTATAAAGAAATAGTTACTGAAGCGCTCTCTGCTTAAAGAATTGAGGAAAAAAGTTTGGTGTTAGGTAGACACAAGTGACCAAAAAAAGTGAAAGATTAGTGAAAGGACAGAAGTTATTTCTACACTGACATACTCAAGGTATTTATAGGTGAGATTGAGACCAATCATTGAACTGAAGGATATGAGTAGTGTAGAAGACATTCAACAGTGAATGGGAGCAACGTAGGAGAATGTCTCTCATTCATCTTCTCTGTGGTGTGATGTGTGACTGCAGCTGGCTTTTGGGTCAAAAAATCTGACTCAGAATCTCACCTCTTCCATTTACCAAGTGTGAGAACTAAAATAACGCATTTAATCCGTTGGAGTCTTGTTTTCTTCATCTACGCATTAAGTAAACAAATAGTACCACATAGGATTTTTAAAAAGACAGGACATGTAAAAGGGTTAACCTACTACCTGGCCTGTAGGAGGCACTTCAGAAATTGTTAGCTACTTTTCTTAGAATGTGTTGTCATGTTTCCTTCATTATTAGACCACATTATCGCTCACATGAACCTCCCCGTCTTTTTACCCATGTGCAATATGTTGAGACGTCTAAAAATCTGGAGTCAAGGAGTGCAATTAGGACATGATTGGGGAGTTCCCGTCGTGGCGCAGTGGTTAACGAATCCGACTAGGAACCATGAGGTTGTGGGTTCGGTCCCTGCCCTTGCTCAGTGGGTTAACGATCCGGCGTTGCCGTGAGCTGTGGTGTAGGTTGCAGACTCGGCTCGGATCCCGCGTTGCTGTGGCTCTGGCGTAGGCCGGTGGCTGCAGCTCCGATTCAACCCCTAGCCTGGGAACCTCCATATGCCGTGGGAGCGGCCCAAGAAATAGCAACAACAGCAATAACGACAACAACAACAACAAAAGAACATGATTGGACTTCTCTGCTACCCTAGGAGGAGGCTGGTAATGTGGGATAAAGGGAGCATAGACACATTTACAGTGTTTAAGACTGGAGTCTGGAGAAGATGCTGAACACTCATGCTACTGTTCTTTCGGCTCCATGTGGCTTCTGTTTAGGTGTAGTTCTGCCTTTTGATTGGTCTCTTTAAGGGACCAAATGCATTTGGAGGCTCCTCTTGCACTGTCAAGGTGATCTTGATGGTTGGTCCTACATATCTCTAAGCTGCAATTCTGAGATTTGGGCCATGGCAGAAATAGCTCGACCAAAAGACTTCAGAGCTATTTAGTGAAAGAGTCAAGTCAAGAAGTGGTCACCACTCACCACTTGGCTGCTTGACCTTGACTTGGTCATTCTTGAAACTGTGTGAGCCCTCTGCATATTCTCTGCTCTTTTCTCTTTATCTTGATAACCCTTCATACTCAGTCAGTTTCTTCTTCCACTCTCACCCACCACAGTAATCTCCCTCATTTCCCCTTTCTCCTTTCCCTTCTATCCACCTCCCACTCAGAGTGAGATAGGAGAGAAGAAAACCAGGAGTGGGACTGGAATCATTCTGGTTCCTCCCTTTCTTTTCTTCACCTTACTCTGTGCTTCCCTTATAGAGGCATTCTGGAATTATGCCAAGCAAGTGAGTTTTCAGGTAGATTTTGTTATATTTTAGGAAGAGATCTAAGGCTTCTGTGAGGATCAATAAAACATATTCAAGTCTTTTACTTTTATTTTTTTAATTTTTTTGTCTTTTTTTTAGGGCCACACCCATGGCATATGCAGATTCCCAGGCTAGGGGTCTAATTGGAGCTGGCCTACACCACAGCCACAGCAATGCCAGATCTGAGCCACAATCTGCGACCTACACCACAGCTCACAGCAACACCAGATCACTGACCCACTGAGGGATCGAACTCACAACCTCATGGTTCCTAGTTGGATTTGTTTCTGCTGCGCCACGACGGGAACTCCTTATATTGAAGTCTTTTAGTAAAGTGGACAAAGATACCTTTTTCACTTGCCTTGCTCTTTGGCTAGAAACACACCATTTTTCTTTTTCTCAACCTTTGGTATTTTCCTTGAACAAGCCTTCTGATTTCTGGCAACAAAATAAAACATGAATACATAAAGCTGACAAAATATCAACCAGTTTGAACATACTCCTTGGTTATGAGAGTAAAGACATAATGTGGGGAGTTCCTGTCGTGGCGCAGTGGTTAACGAATCCGACTAGGAACCATGAGGTTGCGGGTTCAGTCCCTGCCCTTGCTCAGTGGGTTAACGATCCGGCGTTGCCATGAGCTGTGGTGTAGGTTGCAGACTCGGCTCGGATCCCACGTTGCTGTGGCTCTGGCGTAGGCTGGTGGCTACAGCTCCGATTCGACCCCTAGCCTGGGAACCTCCATATGCCGTGGGATCGGCCCGAGAAATAGCAAAAAAAAAAAAAAAAAAAGACAAAAACAAACAAACAAACAAAAAGAAAATTTTGTAGAATGACTCTTCCTGGAGATAGAGAAACTCTATGGGGCCTCTCCTTAATCCCTGTCTCTCCCTGCAACTTATAAAGAAAAACTATCCTAGCAGATCTGTAGGGTTCATGGCTTCTTTTTGCTCTATATTCATTATTTCAGCATAGAAAACATATGCATGGCAATTGCAGCAAGTGAGAGTTGAGAGAAAAAGTGGAAATGATTGTATTAGTCAGTATAAATAGGTTATGATACTGTAACAAATTAGAACTGAAATATTTATTGTTTTAAAAAAATGAAGGCTTATTTCTTATTCATACTACATATCAGTTTCAGGTTGGCAAGGGGATTCTGTTCCAAGTACCTACTTGAGGTCCACGACGATGGAGGCTCAATCATCTATAATTGGACCATCTTGAATTAATGGCATCCTCTGCGGCCATAGCAGAGGAAGAGAATGCTGGAGGGTATCAAGACCAGAAGTAACATGTGTGTCTTTCTTTTTATATCTTGTTGGCCAGACCTGGTCACCTGGCCAAGCATAACTCCAAGAAATCTGAGAAATGTGGTTCTTTATGTTCTTGGAAGGGAAAGGAAAGCCAGATATTGTGAGTACCAGAAATGTCCACCATATTGCATAATCCAGTCCCATCAAGGAAACCAAAGACTAGAAGGGCCTGTATCCTAGGTCACAAAATACACTAGTGGCAGAGTCAATACTAGAATTCAGCTCTTTTGATTCAAGGTATTATTTCTGCTGCCATTTTTACAGTAGTTAACTCTTTATCTCCATTGGAGTTGATGGCACAAGGGTATTGCAGAGCTACAGAGTACATGGGCTATATCATCACTTGTGAATGAAGAATGATCACCTTGCTGTGATTTTAAATTACCTTTCTTTTTTTTTCTATTCTACCCAGGCAAGGTTTAATTTCTGGTTGTGGCTTATAGGATTTCCAGGCCATATACTTTAGTACCATAATGAAGGCAACTTTTTCTCTCTTACTCAGGAAAATGTGAATTTTTGACACTAGAAGTAGTAACAACATCCTGCATGTACTTAGACACAAACTTCTCAAATCATTCTCAAATATATTTTTCTCATTTGCCTTACACACAATGTACCAGAGATAAGTTGGTTGGGTGTCATTAACTTAATTTTACAGATACCCAGGGCAATGACATGATATTTCCAAACTCTTATAGCCAGTTAATGGTGATATTGGGAGTAGAATTCAAAACCTTGATTTTCAAGACTGATGCTAGAGCAGAAACAAGTTTTTTTCCATCCTTTTCCCTGGCATTATGGGTTTCCTCATGTGAAAGAAATAATTAGGTTGCTTTATCCAAGTTTCAACAGCCTTTCAATGGCAGGATTAAGAGTATAGTTTGACACTTAACCTAGGATGCTTTTGCTAGATTCTTACGTTGAGAAAAATACAGCACATGCTGACATCTAGAAGGTCTGACATTGGGGCTTAACTTATATCTCCAGTGCTCTTTTGAAATACAATTTTTTTTTTGTCTTTTTGGTTACTAGTTGAGAATAGTAATTACAATTCAGACATGGAATTAAAAGAGTATCTCTTACATTGCATGTGCTATTATGCATGTTTGCTGTTACTCAATACTCTGGAATAACCAAGACCAATAAAGGAAAATGAAACAAAAGGAGTAAATGCAGCTCTACAAATTCTCTGTCTCTACTCTCTATTCCTGAAATGCTGTCAGAGTATTGCTATCAGAATATAAACACTACAGAAACTTTGCATAAGGGATGAATCTCTCTGGGTTAGTGAGGTTGCTTTCAGTTGCAACTAACAGAATCTGAATAGAAGCTGGCTTTGATCAAAAGGAGAATGTATTACCTCTGATAATGGAAAAGAACAGGGAAGAGCTAAATACATAAATAACGCCCCTAGGAAACTTTTTAAAAAATCTTTATGGCTGCATTCATGGCATATGGAGATTTGTAGGCCAGGGACTGAATCTGCAGCACAGCTGCAATCTATGCCACAGCTGTGGCAATGCCAGATCCTTTAACCCACTGTGCCAGGCCGGGGATGGAACCTTTGCTTCCACAGTGACCAGAGGTGCTGCAGTCAAGTTCTTAACCCACTGTGCCACAGTGGGAACTCTGGAAACTGTTCTTTTATCTTTAGCTTTGCTTTTCCTTTTCAAGTAGACTTTCTTCATGTGGCAACAAAGATGGCTACGAGTACCTCAAAGATTATATTTAGTAGTTTAGCTTTTTTTTTTTTCCCCTCAGACGTTACATCAAACATTTCAATGCTGACATCTATAGGTCTTGATTGGGTCATGTGCCCAGCCTTGGAAAAATTACCATCATTTTGATTGGTTGGGCTTTGGTTACTTGCCTACTGCTGGACCCAAGTCCCTAAGTCTTAAGGACTGAGAATACAGAAAGGAGGTGGCGTCCTAATGGAAAATCAAGCTTCTATTACATAAAGAGGGAATGGATGCTGGGCAGAAAAAAATTACAGATATCTCTTCTAGTACTCAACTATATCCTTGAGTACTCAATAAATGCAGGAGAGAACATAAATTATTACAGGCAAGGGTGTTATTTTATGTTGAAAGCAAAGAGAGTTAGGATGCAAAGGACATGTGGAAAAATCGGTAGATGAAATTGGATCTCAAGTTACCTTCTTCTCTTTTAACACTACGTTTCCCCAGAGCTTTTTCTTCTTTCTTCTTTTTGGGGGGTGGGGGGGCTGCACCTGCAACATATGGAGATTCCCAGGGTAGCAGCTGAATTAGAGCTGCAGCTACTGGCCTACACCACAGCCACAGCAATGCTGGATCCAAGCCACATCTGTGACCTATGCTGGATCCTTAGCTCACTGAGCGGGGCCAAGGATCAAACCCCCATCTTCATGGATACTAGCTGGATGCTTAATCTGCTGAGCCACAACAGGAACTCCCCACATTTTCATTTTTTATAGAAAGATATATTGGGGGGAGGTGTATGGGCTATAAAACAAAATTTTAAAGCCTTACAAATGATCAATATTCTCCAAGAAAATAAATAGAGACACCATGGTCTACTCTTTAGGTGAGTTCAAGTTTTACTGCCCAGGAAACCCCTGTTATTCAAATGGGTTTACCTTTGCTTAATCTGTAAGCAGTTCTGGTTCCAAGCACCACTGTGTTCAGAAGAGGAAACTTGTCTTTGATCTTCTTTTTCTTTTTGTCTTGTTAGGGCTACACCTGCGGCATATGGAGGTTCCCAGGCTAGGGATCTAATCAGAGCTGTAGCCACTGGCCTAGGCCAGAGCCATAGCAATGCCAGATCCGAGCCACGTCTGCGACCTACACCACAGGTCATGGCAATGCCAGATCCTTAACCCACTGAGCGAGGCCAGGGATTGAACCTGCAACCTCATGGTTCCTAGTCGGATTCGTTTCCGCTGCGCCACGACGGGAGCTCCTGTTCTTCTTTCCATGGGTGCCAATCACAGTTTCTCCAAGCCTGGAGTTCAGTTATGGTACTGCCACTTCCCTCTTCAAATCACAGTGATTTATCTGTGTGGGAGAAGTCCATCATTTTCACCCACTTATCATATCTGGTTTGGTAGACCTCATTTTAAACCATCATACATAAAATATTCCTTAAATACCAACGAAATTCATAAAAATACACCAAGAGACAGTGCCTGTAAATAAATGCTACCCACTGATGTTTGTATAGCACATTTCTCTCCCCAGCATTCTTGCATGTAAACCACCTCACTTGATCATCTTGGGAACTGTGGAAGGCAGATAGGGCAGATAAGAATATTATTATTCTCATATAAAAATTATGAAATAGAGATGGAGTGATCTACTCAAACTGATAATTACTATGACTTTTCAGATGCCAGACCTCAGGTTTTCCCACAAGACTTATCTGAATTTGGGTGAGGACTGTAGTGTTGGCTAGAAGGTAAGAGGAAAAACTCAGAAATTAAATATATTTTATTCATTTGAAGGGGATTTGAAGACTGGCTCTGCTGATTGATAGTTACATGGCCTTGGGCAAATTTCTTAATCATATAGTCTCAAATTACTCAGCTGTATTGTTTTAATTTCCCATACCTCACAGGAATCTGGTGATGATTAAATGAGATAATACATGGACAGTGCTTAGCAGAGCTTCCATATGTAAATACTGCTTTAATGTGCTAGTTATTATTGTTATCATACATTTCTAAATGCATATTTAACCTTCATTCACAAAGAGAAATAAAGAACTAAATAATTCATTCAGATTGCTCCATGCTTCTGCTTCTATTACCTACATCTTCTGGGTATGGGTAAAATGAGAGTGTGAATTGCCTGAATCAGTCTTTTACTTCACTATGCTTGGGTTTAATTGCTTAATCTATTTTTGTCCCATTCCAAGTATCCACCATAAAGCCAAGTACATATTATTTGTACTCAAAAGATTATAAGGTTAATACTATTTTGCAAATTCTAGGAGGTAAGTTTAAAATCTGCAATATGATTAAACAATAAACTTTTGATTTGTTTAAAAACTACCACCACCCATGGAGTCCTTGGTTTTTTTTTTTTTTTTTGTCTTTTGTCCTTTTAGGGACACACCCATGGCATATGGAGATTCCCAGGCTTGAGGTCTAACGTGAGCTGTAGCTGCTGGCCTATGCCACAACCACAGCAATGCCAGATCCGAGTCTTCGACCTACACCAAAGCTCATGGCAATGCTGGATCCTTAACCCACTGAGTGAGGCCATGGATGGAACCCAAAACCTCATGGGTTCCATCCCTGGTCAGATTCGTTTCTGCTGCGCCATGATGGATACTCCGTTTTTTGTTTTGTTTTGTTTTGTTTTGTTTTAGATTAAATGATCCTCAAAGAAACTATTTCTCCCATTTTACTTTGCTTTGCACTTTTCCCAATTCAGACTGCATTACAGATTTTCCCAGTGTTCATTTTATAAAAGACATACCAACTATTTCCACATAACACCAATACAGTTCTTCTGTCATGCTGGTGTTTGACTATAATAGCCAAAACATCCATTTCACTTAGGCAGACTCTCACCAGTGGGTGATTTTGTAAAGTAAAGGCAAATGGAAGTAAAAAGCATGATTCTGAGAAGAGGCAGGCTTTCTTATTGGTCTTGATGTTTTTCTTTCATCCATTCAGTGTGTCAGAATTGGAGCTCAGTGATGGAGAGCAGTGGTCCATGGCCAAGACCAAATCCCTGCCAAGAGGATCTTGCAGTCTAGTGGTGGAGACAGAGAGTAAGCAGATAATGAAAAAATGGCCCCTGAAATATGGGGGCTGTGCATGCATGTACCTAACTTAGATTTGGGGAATTTTTCTCAGAAGTATGACATCTAAGCCGAGAACTGATGGATGTTTGTGAGTGAGTCAAGTCAGGGTTTGGTAGGGAGAGAGAAGAGGCAACTATTTCAGCCCAAGGGAAGAGCAGATGCAAGGACTGGAGGAGAGAGTAAACTTAGCTGGATTATGGAGCACAGAATTTAAGGAGAAACCTGGCAGGAGAGAAAGCATAAGAAAGGTTAGAAACCGAAATGGGGAGAGAGCATAAGAACGGAAGGTCCTTTCATTCCTCTTTAAATCCTTGCTTGGGGAAATGACCCCTAATGTCCTGCTCTCCCCCAGGGAAAAAATGATTTCCCTTAAAACCCAGGCTTTCTGGGGAATTGAAGGAAATTAACAACAGCTGAGCACTCTTATGTACCAGGCACAGTTTTAGTTACTTTATATTGATTTAAACTGAACAGAATCCTATGTGATAGATAATATTGTTCTACCTATTTTATAGATGAGGCTACTGAGGCACGGGGAGTGAAATGATCTGCCTGAGGAACTCAGCTGATGAAGGCAGAGCCAGGACTGACACCCAGGAAGCCTGGCTCCAGAGACTGTCCCCTCCATCAGGAGTGCTTGTAGCAGTGAATTGATTCAGGAATGCCTTGTAGAGCTTGCAGCAGTGCCGGAGCACTGTAGAAAACTCTCCTGACATTAATATAAGTTTATGCTCTTTCATATATTTTTACAATTTTCAGCCAGGAAAATATTTTAATAAGACTGGCTTAGGAACATTGGTGTGCCCTGGTGGCTCATTAGGTTAAGGATCTGGCACTGTCAATACTGTGACTCCAGTCGCTGTTGTGACACGGGTTCCATCCTCGGTCCTGGAATTTCTGCATGCTGAGGGCACGGCCAAAAGCAACAACAACAACAACAACAACAACAACAACAACAACAACAAAACCCACAAAAAAAAACCAAAACCAAAACCAAAAAAAACCCCATGCTTATGAAAATAATGACGTCTTCAAGTTCAAGTTATAACTGCTATGAGAAGTTATGGTGTTTTACCATGAAGGGACTTCCAGATACCTTTTACATTTACTTTTGCTTTTTCTTTAACATGGGTGATGAAACCAGACAAGTCACTGTCCCCTGAAGTCAGTAACACTTCCTGGTTTCCAGGAGGTGACAACGATGACTTTTCAGCACTGCTACACTTTGTGGAAAATCAAGGATGAGGTTTTATTTTGACTTATTTAGGATTTTATTTTGCTTGGTAAATTTGCAAAGCAAAATGTCTCATTTTTTTTTTTTGGTAGATGGTGTGATATTCTCTTGTCCACAAATGAAAATGCAGGCTCCAGCCATACCAGAAATGCCTTTTGGGGTATCTCCTTTAGAAGTTCATACATTAGAATGTCAAAGGTGTAATATTGCTTTTGATGCACCTGTGGTGGCATCAGGTGAAATTCTAAAGAATACACTACATTTTCAAGGGAAAAAAAAGTTAAAGAGGTGGGGCAGATTAAATTTAAAAAGTTAAAGAAGAGGTGGGGTAGAAGCTGAATTTAAGCTATGATATCTTTATCTAAGGAGTTTGTTGCTGACCTTCACCATGACAACCTCAGAATTAACATTCCCTTGCTCACAGGTACATGCATTCACAACTTCTGACTAAACCCTAGTGTCCGCTGGGAAAAAGAAAGTCTTGCCTGTTAGCTGTTTTCAAGTGTGGCAGATCTACTCTGAGAATAACAGTCAAAAGAGAAGATCATATTAAAAAACAAAACCACTGTATAATATTTATATTGTCAGGAAAATGGTTTTTTGAGAAATATTTTAGGAACGTCTATAATTGGTTCCTGCAATGGTTTGTTTTGCATTGTTTAATTTTTTTTTTTGTCCCTGTCAAAAAACATTTGTCATATTAGATCAGGTCATTTGCGCTTTATATTCTATTTACACTTTCCTTCTAGGACATGTGAGCATGGGCAAACACTTTTTAATTATCCTGGTCAAGTGTGGGGGACATCTTTTTGTTGACCCCACTTGTAATCAACTGTGATCTTCTAGAAGCAGGCGAATTGATTACTTCTATCTTCCCCAACTAGCCAGAAGAGTGAGTTGTACGCTATTCTGGCCCTCAGAAAAATCCAACTCAGGGATTGATTTTATGATGGCCTATGGCAGCAAATTCCTCAGAATGAATTCTACCAGGTGAAGAAGTATTTCCTCTAACTTGCTTTAAATTCCCTTAGCATTAACTTCGCCAAGTGGTCCAGTCTTTTATGGGACAATGCAATAAGAATTTATCCATCTTACTGCCCACTACCTAACTTTAATGCCTAAGTAAACCTCTCTTATTTTCCAGCCCAGACTTAGTAATTTTAACTTTTGAAGTCTCTCATCATGAGTGAATCTACACTTCACTTGATTTCTTGCTCTGTTCTGGAGCTCTGCCATCCCTGAACAACATCCTTTAAGGTGAGAAAGTGAAAAATGGAGACAATAATGCAGATGAACATGTATGATTCTCCTCTGCGATGCTACTGGACTATGTGCTCTCTTACATTTTTTTTAATCTTGATTTCTCTGCACATAAAAGGGAAATTCATGGGAGACAGTGGAAAGTTGCCTTGAAAAAAATATTTTTTTCGTGGCCACACCCATGGCATATGGAAGTTCCCAGGCCAAGAATCAAATCCAAGCCACAGTTGTGACCCACCACAGCTTAAAGGATCATGGCAATGCCAGATCCTTTAAACCACTGTGCCAGGTTGGGGATTGAATCTTCACCTCCACTGTGCCACAGCAGGAACTCCTGAAAATTTTTTATCTTGTTCATACTTACATACAGTGCAATGTTACCTTTTACAACACTGTACAGCTCGGGTTGTTTCTTGTTTTGTTCTGTTTTAGCTTTTTAGGGCGCAAATGCGGCACATGGAAGTTCCCAGGCTAGGGGTAGAATCGGAGCTGTAGCTGCCAGCCTACACCACAGCCACAGCAACTTGGGATCTGAGCTGGATCTGTGACCTACATCAAAGCTCATGGCAATGCCGGATCCTTAATCCACTGAGCGAGGCCAGGATTGAACCTGCGTCCCCATGGATACTAGTTGGATTTGTTTCTGCTGCACCACAAAGGGAACTCCCAGCCTGGAATTTTTATCCTACAGGAAATATCCTAAAGGGGATTTGGCATAACTTTGTTTGTTCCAGTTTCTACATCCCCTTTGGTGAGGTTGAGCCTTCTTTTTATTAAATAGAACAGACACCTATTTCATTAAATAAATGGAGGCCTTGAGCATTAGTTATGAATGACATCAAATTATAAATGCAATGTCTAAATATCCAAAAACCACATTTTCTCTAGATTTTCCCCAAGATATTCTTCACCTCCACCTGCACCTCCAAATAATATTATTTCTAGTGGTTTTTTTTATTAAGTTTGCAATGCCACTATCAAGATGGGATTATTTGATGACTTAAGAAAATTTTTGTAAGATTTTTCAAACCTCAAATAAAAAATTATATTTTATAAAAACGTATTTTGTCATTTATTTGTTGAGATGTATGTGAGAGAGACATGATACTTTATGCTTGTTGAGTAAACCGGCTTAGAAATTGTGGAGGCAGGATCGAGAACGACCAAAGGAAAAAAAAGGCAGATCAAATTGGAGTATACACCGAGGCAATGATAATTTTAATTTTGTTTTAACTATGGTATTTCAGTGGAGATGAGAAAAAAAAGTGGAGGGGAGAGGCCATGGGGGTGGGTGGGTATGACAGATTAGGAATGCCTCTGGAATGATGCTTTTTTTGCCCTTCCTCTGCTGTTTTTCTTCCCTCCCTCCTTCCCTTCCTGCCTCCCCCTGTCTTCTCTTTCTTTTATTTCCATCAAAGATTATTATTATTATTTTTGTGTGTGTGTCTTTTTTGCCATTTCTTGGGCCGCTCCCGCGGCATATGGAGGTTCCCAGGCTAGGGGTCGAATCGGAGCTGCAGCCACCGGCCTACACCAGCAACGCAGGATCCGAGCCGCGTCTGCAACCTACACCACAGCTCACGGCAACACCCGGATCGTTAACCCACTGAGCAAGGCCAGGGATCGAACCCGCAACCTCATGGTTTCCAGTCGGATTCATTAACCACTGAGCCACGATGGGAACTCCATAAAAGATTATTGAGTACCTACCACATGTAAAAATTGTGCTAGGTTCTGGGATACAATGGTAAGACAGAAATAGTCTCCGAACTCAGAGCAGGAAACATGTGATCAAAAAGTAATTGCATGCAGTGCGTTAGATGTCATCCTGCAGGAACCAGGGCACCGTGGGCCAAGAGCCCATGTCCTACTTTGAGGGAATGGTAAAGGTTTCCTGTTGGAAACCCAGGTTGAAACTGATGCACAAGGGGTGGGTAGCAATCAGCCAGGGGAATAAGGAGTTAAGAAAAGAAAAGGTCACTCTTTTTTGTTGTTGTTGTTTTTGTTGTTGCTATTTCTTGGGCGCTCCCGTGGCATATGGAGGTTCCCAGGCTAGGGGTTGAATCGGAGCTGTAACCACCGGCCTACCAGAGCCACAGCAACGCGGGATCCGAGCCGCATCTGCAACCTATACCACAGCTCACGGCAACGCCGGATCGTTAACCCACTGAGCAAGGGCAGGGACCGAACCCGCAACCTCATGGTTCCTAGTCGGATTCGTTAACCACTGCGCCAGGACGGGAACTTCAGAAAATGTCACTCTTGAAGCAAATGGAGCTTATAGTAAAGGAGCTAAAGGAAGTCCAGGAGGCAGGAGGGATGGAGGGCTGGTGAGCAGGGTTCTAGGGGAGAGTGCACTAGGGAGCACATGAGGGCTCGGAGTGCCAGCTGTTGCTTTGAAAACGAAACTAAGGACGGTATTTGGAAAGCCATTTGGGGAAAGAAGGCGTTATTTTTTCTAAATCTAAGATAAATAGAGTTGAAATCATTACAATAAAAAACTTTGAATTGGCTTTAGAACTTTAAATAAGAGGTTTAAATAAGAGGACATTAGAAATTCAAGAATATACCAAATATCAGCATCCCTGTATCTGCCTCTCTATACGGGGACAAGAAGATGGATATGGGCAGTCCAAAGAGACTAGCTGGCTGTGGTTGCAGTTGTCCTATCTATAAACTGGCAAAAAGGCTCACCTGGTATAGAAAGGTTTTTTTGGTTTGTTTGTTTTTCCTTTAATGTTACCCCTTTCAACATCAAGCACATGCAACCTAGAGATACCATAGGAAACACCTTTTCAGATATTTAGTACTTTTAATACTGGTGCTCAATACTTTCTTTTTTGTAGTCAAAGCTATAAACATCATAAAAATTAAGGAAATTTTCCACCCAGAAGGAGGGTCACTCTATTGAGTGGAAAGGTCAAGGTCAAGATGAGTGGAAAAGGTCAAGGTCAAGATGCCCCTGCTCATCTTCCCATTGGTGCAGAAAAATAATTGCAGGGCTCTGACTGCACCTAGAGACAAAGGCCCCAGGGCCCCTCCATTCATCCACCCGTGTCTCCATGACTGACAGGACAGCAAGGGACATTCAGCTTCAAGGGGAAAAGAACATTTGCTACAACAGGCCCCCTAGGAGCCTCACATAGTTCTGCCTGATGGCACTGTGACCTACTGGACAACGAGAAGGCAATTTGGGACCACATACTTCTTCCAAATAATCTCGAAGAGTGAGTTCCATATCTCAGTTTTCTAGACTATCTGCTTACCTATCTTAGCTGATCCCCTAATTTTTTTTTTGGGTGAGGGGCATTGGCCTAACAGAGGCAAGTAATTGAAAGAGATGATACAAGATATAGATTCTCTTTGGAAAATGTAAGAATATATTCTGAAGCTTGGCTGGGGAAGTCGATGTAGGGTCCTAGACCATCAATTTAGTTTCTGGCCTCAAGATTCTTTTATGCCAGAAAAAAAAAAGGCAGAGATTATATGTCAAATTATTAAAAGAGTCATGACTTACCCATGCTGTCACAGAGGCAGACACATGTTTGGGGGTAGAGACAAAAGGCATAGGGGGCCCGTATGTACAGACCCAAACTCTTTTGCTTAGACATATTTTAATGCAGTTTGTATTAGTATTTAAAATTTTAACTTTAAAAGAGTTTAAACTGAAATTGTTTTATTAAAATACTGCGTGCGCGTGTGCACACACACACACACACACACATGAAGAAGAACAAGGCTCAGGATAATGTGAGTGCTAGTTCAGATTCAAAGAGGCCAGTCTGATATTTTGAGAGGCTGTCTCTCTTCAGCTTCACATAAGACCACTAACTGGACGGCCACATTTGTGCAATCCCCCTGTGCAGGCAAAGTCCTTATCAGACAGGGACATCGCCATGCTCTCTGGATCCCGGCATACTCCCCAGAATGCTTTCCTGAGTCTTCTACAGAGAAAGAACCAAAACACACTTTTGAACTGAATTAAATGGTGGAGGGAGTCTGAGGAGCTGGTAGCATCTAAGGAGGCTGAAATAGCCAACCCCAGGGTCCATGCCTGAATCCTGTTACTACTAACTTCTTCCCTGACTATTTCCTGTTCCCAAAATATCCATTGCTGAGATAGTTGACTCAAAATGGATAGAAATATATCCATTACTGGAGTTCCTACTGTGGTGCAGCGGAAACGAATCCGGCTAGGAATCATGAGGTTGTGGGTTCGATCCCTGGCCTCGCTCAGTGGGTTAAGGATCCGGCATTGCCGTGAGCTGTGGTGTAGGTCGCAGACCCGGCTTGGATCTGGCGTTGCTGTAGCTCTGGCCTAGGCTGGTGGCTACAGCTCAGCTTAGACCCCTAGACCCCTTGCCTGGGAACCTCCACATGCCACAGGTACAGCCCTAAAAGGACCAAAAAAAAAAAAGTCCATTACTGAGGTAGTCCACTCAAAATATTGCACTAACAGCCTAGTTGAGCACTAACTATGCAGAGTGCCAAACACTATGATTTTCTGTGATCCTTTCAGCAGGTGGAGGAGGTATGTTGCTATTATTATTTCTGTTTCACAACTAAGGAAGTTCAGGCTTAGGGAAGAAGGCCTCAATGTCATAGGGCTAGTAGTGGGTGGAGCCAGAACTCCAAGTTGGTTTCTGTTGTCTGATCCTTGATACTGTGCTATTAATCATTATCCAAACTCACCAGACTGGACTTTAAAAGCACCGAAGGTTCTAGAAAAGGAGATAGACTTCTATGGGCCCTAGCACCCAGAGCAAATTTAGTGTGGGAGACCTCTCTTTGGGGGCTGATTTTCCTTCTTTTTCTCACAACTCTATTAAGTTGTTCCAGGAACTGTAAGACCCTTGAGTCAGGGTCGGAGAGCTGAGCAAGAAAGACCCTGCCTATTCTGATCCTCTGCCCTCTTCCTGTTCTTCCCACAGGGCTGATGGGCTGAACAGTTTTAATACTTGGCTGTCACCATCCCTTTGGAAGATTCCAGCAGACCCCATGTCCTACAGTTCAACAATTCAGACCTGCCTGTTTGTAATTCCTAAGTAGGATTCTGAGCTCTGCTGTCATATTTTGGTTTTACAATTATTCGGAAATATTTTGATCCAAATATGCCCTTAGAGTCTTGCTTTATTAATGCAACTTGACGCATATTATCGAGTACCTGCTTTTGAGCCATATGCCCTGAATAAGTTATCGGGTTTCATTGTTTACTCTTAGTTAAAAAAAAAATTCCATACACCCTGACCTAATGACATGTAAACCCTGCTCATGCAGTTAAAACAGGAAAACTGGTTATCTGATATCATGAAGGCAAATCAGCTGGTAGAAGCACTCAGATGTTTCCATTTCCACTGGTGTGCAGGCATTGTGGGAGCCATCGATTATTAATCAAGGAAGCACAGGAGAGAATTTATATTTTGTTTGTTAGTTAATTTCCAAAAATAAAGCCAGTACAAGGAGATATGGCTACAGTGCATTTGTTTTTCATTGTTAGCATATATCATCATGTCATCACAGAAGAATTGCCCAAAGAGATAGAAAAAAAAATTACCACACGGATTGCTTAATGGCCCTCCTTCTGCCAGCCTGCGGAGTTGTCTGAGAAAGCAAAACACATGAGCATGAATCAGGCCCTCAGGGTGAGGAGGCTTCTCACCATGAGCAGAGCCCGGTTAGCCTGGTGTCTGTGGAGCAGGATTTGGCAGGCAGGCCACCAGAGAGAGGGCATTTCATAACCCAGGACTTATCCCGGAGGGATTCTGAGCCAAGACACTGGTGGGAATCAAGGGCCAGAACGGGGTCAGAGAATTTATTCTGTGGAACAAAACCCTGGCACTTAAAGACAGTTCCTTTCTAGTTTTGGTTTCCTTTTATTTTAGCTGCTACACATTTTTTTCTCACCATACTTCACAAATTGTTTTGTCTTTGGTGCACCTGAATACACTGCTATATATTCATCACTAAAGAATATATTGGCTGGAGGAGTTCCCGTCGTGGTTAAGTAGTTAACATATCCGACTAGGAACCATGAGGTTGTGGGTTCGATCCCTGGCCTTGCTCAGTGGGTTAAGGATCCAGCGTTGCTGTGAGCTCTGGTATAGGTCACAGATGCGGCTCAGATCCTGAGTTGCTGAGGCTCTGGTGTAGGCCAGCAGCTACAGCTCCGATTTGACCCCTAGCCTGGGAACCTCCATATGCCATGGGAGCTGCCCTAGAAATGGCAGAAAGAGAAAAAAATATATATATATATATTGTTTGAAGTCCCTGCTGTGGTGCAGTGGGCTCAGGTTGCTGCAGAGATGTGGGTTGAATCCTGGCCTTGTGCAGTGAGTTAAGGATCTGGCATTGCCACAGCTGTGGGGTAGCTCACAACTGCAGCGTGGATTTGATCCCTGGCCTGGGGAGTTCCATATGCCATGGGTACAGCCCTTAAAAAAAAAAAAAAAGAAAGAAAGAAGACAGAACAAAGGAAGGAAGGAAGAGAAGGTGGGAGGGAGGGGAATATTAAATTTTGGTGAGTCAATAAGAAGGCTGGTATAGCTTCCCACTAAGGGCTGGTCTTGGCAAGTGATTCTGGAAAAGAAGAAAGTATGACTTCAGATTTTCTAGCAAAGGGTGAGGCTGGAATTTTTCCTCATCCCTCTCAATTTCAAACCTTGGAAGAAGCATTAAACCAAAAAGAGGACTAGCTCACGTTTGTCGCCATTTCCTACATCCTCACCACCAGGCCTGGTCGATGCCATTAATCATACAATGTGTCCATCTGTGTGCCTGTCACTTGAGCTGCTCCCTATGGTCAGAAAAGCAGATGACAGGCAAATGCCAAACTCTTGGTTTTGTGGGTCTTTGGTGATGACTGGGTAGAAAAGTTACTTTTCTTTGCATACATTTTAATTTTCATTAAATCTAATTTACACTGCAGGATGAGGCAGTGAGTTTTAGAGAGGATGGAGGGGACCCAACTCCATTTGGCTTCCTTACTGAACTAAAAACAGGGAGGTTATAAATATTACTGGGCAGTCAATACAGTGGAAGCACACACACACTAATTTTGATACAATAAATCAAGAGCAGGGGCTATCTGAACAAACTGGTTTTCTACCTAATTATTCAAGGAGTGTTTGGTTTTTTACACAGAATCAACTAGGACAAGAATTTTATTTAATTATGTTACACATAATTGGCTTAAGTTTGGAAATTTCTGGTTCTTATCAACTCCCCATCTTCCAGGGAGATTATACTCATGAACTCCGATTTATAAAGGAATCTTCCAACTTATGAGATATTATTTTCAACAGAAAAGTTTATTCCAGGGAGTTTCCATTGTGGTTCAGTGGTAACAAACCTGACTAGTATCCGTGAGGACGCGGGTTTGATTCCTGGCCTCACTCAGTGGGTTAAGGGTCCTACATTGCTATGAGCTGTGGTGTAGGTTGCAGACATGGCTGGGATCTGGCATTGCTGTGACCATGGCCAGCAACTGCAGCCTGGGAACTTCCATATGCCTCAGGCGCGGTTTTAAAAAGACAAAAAAAGGTGGAGGTGGGGGTGGGTAGAAAAAGAAAAGTTTCCTCCAACATATGGATCCCTAAAGGCCCCAATAAAATTTAATTATTGACTCAATGTGATGTTCCCGGAACACCAGGACCGATGGCTCCTTCTAGGCAGAGACAGTTTTTTGAGAACTGCCTGGCTCTTTTTGCAGCCGCCGGAGGCTGCTGGCTTCTGGGTTCCTTTGGAGTCTTTCAAGATGAACCATCTGGTCCATTCTTAACCACCAACTCCAGAAAGGTTTGATTCTATTTCTAGAAGTGAGGTAATAGTATCAAGAAGGAAACAATACATTCTAACTCCTTATCATCTCCTTCAGATTTCAAGACTCAATTTCAGATCAGTGAAATACTTGCCCTGAGTTTTATTTCTTCCATTTTCTTCAGCAGTAGAGGGGTGCTTGGGCTGCCTGCCTCTACCCAGGTTTGCTGGGGTTTCTCACCCCCTACCCAGTGGGATGAATTCAGGAGAGGACTGGGCATAAGTTGTGGTCACAAGACAAGGGAAACCAGCTGGGCATCATTCTCAGCATTGGCTTCATTCATCTATCGACCCCCCCTCTACCAAGGGACTTGAAGGACTACCAAGTGGAACTCTTGAAGACTGGATTTCTTTCCAAAAGTGAATGTTTCACTCATTTCCAAGGCTCTTTGAATAAAGGAACAATAACCCACTGCCCATTTACTGACAGGCCGCTCTGATTCAGCCACCAGGCCAAATACTGCACATACTTCTCTACAGTCTTATTGGTATTATTATTTCTGTTCCACAGATGAAGATTCTAACCCTTAAAAGGGTTACATCAGAGTTCCCATCATGGCTCAGTGGTTAACAAACCCGACTAGCATCCATGAGGACGCAGGTTCGATCCTTGGCCTTGCTCAGTGGGTTAAGGATCTGGCGTTGCCATGAGCTGTGGTGTAGGTCACCGATGCGGCTCAGATCCCAAGTTGCTGGGGCTGTGGCTGTGGCGTAGGCTGGTGGCTACAGCTCTGATTCGACCTCTAGCCTGGGAACCTCCATATGCCACGAGTGCAGCCCTAAAAGACAAAAAGACAAAACAAACAAACAAACAAACAAAAAACAAAAAACAAAAAAATGGGGGGGTTATATCATCATCATAAATAGCAATAATAGTGATGTACACTGATGGAGAGCTCTGTTTCGGAAACATGGAGAGCATGCTATTTCGTGAACCCTCAAACAAGTTTGTAAATTAGGACTGTTAATACCCCCACGTTACCACTGAAAAAACAGGATCATAAAATTAACTCACGTGCCTAGGTCATAGAGTGCATCACATAGAGGTGTAAGAGTTAGCCTCACTCCAAAGCCTTTGAACCTCATTGCTACCATTTCTGGCAATGTAGTGGAGTAAAAAGGAACTAAAAATTAACATCAGATTTACATAAATATTTCATTAAGAAAAGACGGGAATAGTTACAGCAAAGGAGAAGAATTTAAAAATCTTGTGGGGGAGTTCCCGTTGTGGCTCAGTTGAAACGAATCTGACTAGGATTCATGAGGATGCAGGTTGGAAATCTGGCCTCCCTCAGTGGATTAAGGATCTGGCGTTGCTGTGGCTGTGGCTTAGGCTAGTGGCTACAGCTCCAATTCAACCCCTAGTCTGGGAACCTCCATATGCTGTGGGTGTGGCCCTTAAAAGACTAAATAAACAAATAAAACAAGGAAAATCTGAGAAACTTATAAAAAGTAAAATAAAAAAATAAATAAAAATCTTGTGGGAGTTCCCACTGTGGTTCAGCAAAAACCAATCTGACTAGCAGCCATGAGGAGGTGGGCTGCATCCCTGGCCTTGCTCATTGGGTTAAGGATCTGGTGCTGCTGTGCCATAGGTTGCTGATGTAGGTATAGCTTGCAGAGGTAGCTCAGATCCCCATTGCTATGGCTGTGGCGTAGGCTGGCAGCTTTAGCTCCCATTCTAACCCTAGCCTGGAACTTCCATATGCCATGGATGTGGCCCTAAAAAAAATCTTGTGACTGGAAACAAAATTTTAAAATTTGGAACAACTAACCTTTTTTTTTTTTTTTTGGTCTTTTTGTCTTTTCTAGGGCCACACTCGTGGCATATGGAGGTTCCCAGGTTAGGGGTCGAATCGGAGCTGCAGCTGCCAGCCTACGCCACAGCCACAGCAAACGGGATCCGAGCCATGTCTTCGACCTACACCACAGCTCACAGCAACGCTGGACCCTTAATCCACTGAGCAAGGCCAGGAATTGAACCCGCAACCTCATGGTTCCTAGTTGGATTCATTAAGCACTGAGACAGAAACTCTGGAACAACTAAACATTCTTAATAATCCTGAAAATGTTACTTAAAATTACATACAAATCTCTTCATTGTCAAAAGACTGACTGCTTTAGCGTCATAGTCAGAGGTCTTTTAACTGCTTTTTTCTTTTTAAAAAATCTTTTCCCAGAACTTAAAACAACTCTAATATTTGTGAAAGTGAAGGCTAAAGAGTAAAAGAACATTAGACTTCATGGAGTATTACAATGATTTTTTTTTCTTAGGAATATGACTCATGCACTGCTTTACAATGACACTCAGGAAGTAAAAATCATTTGCATGAGCAATAACTCAGGGTTGTAGAGATTATGTGTAAAAGTGGAAGGAGAGATAAATACTTTTATAAGTCTGGTATAGTGTGATAACTTTTTTTTTTTTTTTTTTTGCTTTTTAGGGCCACACCTGCTGCTTATGGAAGTTCCCAGGCCAGGAGTCGAATGGGAGCGACAGATACTTGCCTATGCCAGAGCAACGCCAGATCCAAGCTGAGTCTGTGACCCACACCACAGCTCATGGCAATGCCAGATCCCAACCACTAATCGAGGCCAGGGATCAAAACTGCATCCTCATGGATACTAGTCAGGTTTGTTATGACTGAGCCACTATGGGAACTTCCTGATAGCATATATTATCCACAGAGGACAAGAGCAATACTTCCTGTTGTGGACCAGGTATTCTCAGGTGTGATTATTCCAGTTTCTATCACCTCACATTCAGTAGTATTAAACAAAGGCAATTTATCTGACCTGTGGTTGGGGAGATGAGACTAAAGATTCTTTATATTGTGGAAAGAGGGATAAAAATAAGGCAAAGTGTCAAAAACTTGGCTCATTTTAATTTGTTGAGACTGATAAGAGCATCCTAAGGAAGATTAAGTACCTTTCATAGACTTATTTGTGCATTTAGAGTACAAGGTGGTAAAGCACAAGATAAATTTTCAGGAGAGATGCTGTTGCATATGGCGCCACTTGGAATCTGCTTACCTTTCATGGACTTGAATCAGTCTTTCTTCCTCCAGCATCTCCAGTTTGCCTCCTCCCTACAACCAGCCCTCACACGTGTGCACAGGCATCACAGGAGGGAGGGAAGTTTATTCTCCATAAACAATGCGCTCTTTGGCCACTCTTTGAGCGTGCCAACCAGGTTGCCAATTCTGATGTAGACACCTGTCCATTTGGAACAGGAATGAAAACAGCCACTCATTTCCTAGAAACCATCAAACACCCTGTCAGGGAACAACAGCTCTCCGTTAACTGCAATCTGGGCAAGACATGAACAGATCACATCGATAGCCAATTACCAATCTTCTGAGCCATTCAGCTTCCTTCAGACTGATGAAAGTTTCTGATTCCTTCACTATGCTATAGTTGGAGGAAGGTTATCTTTTAATCATAGTGATAATAAGCTGCTAAAACTTTAATTTTTATAGTACAATTGGGTTTTAAAAGGATGCTAAGCAGAACTTGCAAATAAGGGTACAAGGCCAATTCGTATTTTAAAGTGGCTCCCGAAATGACATCTTCACCATTTGAACAACAATAAAGATGATTTTTAACCACATGGCCACAGGATTCTGGAAATTTTGCATAATTTCAAATAGAAGCATGTACGTTTTTGTGTGTGTGTGTGTGTGTGTTGGACGGCTCTTAGCTCTTTATCTTATCCTTTGTGCTTTGTCATGTAAGATACTGGTTTGGTATTTCTAGGTATGACATCCTCACAAATCTTGGGTGCAAAATATTTTAAGGAGGGGTACCTACATTTCAGATGAAATGTCACCATTGAAGTGAACTTCTTGAGAATCCTGGATCCTGAGTTTACGAGCTCCTTCCTGGCGGAGGCTGGAGACTAATGTGGGTTTAATGTTGTTATGAGCCAGGCGGCTGAGCGGGTAACAATACGAGTCTGTTGGACATGTCTTCTGGGTTGTCACGTTCAATTTGCACATGACCTCCTGGCCAAAAAATGGGAAAGAAGTGGTAGAATGTGGGACTGAAAGCTCATATTATTGCTTTGACAGCTTCACTCATCTAGAAGTAATGCAAAATGCAATTTATATTTATACACTCTGACCTCCTGTGCAGAGAGGGAAAGTATCTAATGATGGGCCGAGGTACTGGAGGAAGAAACAGATCTCAATACAGCTGGAATTTGTCTACATTTTTGCTTTTCAACCATTCAATTACAGTCAAAAGATAAATGAAACACGAACAGTGCACTGGTGAGGTAGTGACACAATTATTTTATAGTGACTGGGTTCTGGCTTTGAGTCTTGGCAAAGGTGGCCACAACACGCCTTATTTCACTGGAGACAGATAATCTGTCTGCTCCCACCGGACAAAGGCCCTCTGCTTGTAGGTGCGTCATTATGCTCATCAGAGAGGAAAAAAGACACCAGCGAGTCAGTGACACTCCGGATCTGCATTTGGAAATTCTTGAGAGGGGCTGACACGTTAATCCTATTAACCAAGATAAATCAAGTCAGGCCTGGTGGTAACTGGGGCATTATTCACTTTCGAGTGGAAATAGGCAGTGGGCAGAAAGCACCATTTTCTTTTGTGCATCAGGAAATTTACTGGCTTTTACATGCCCCCAGATAGCTTCATTCTGAATAGAGCCTATGAGCTAACTGGGGAGAATGGGACTAAAATTGTCAGGATCTTCAGAAACGTCCTGAGGATTTCAGAACAGGGTTTTAAATGAATACTGTTTCTAAGGTCTACAGCCTCATAGTCACTATAAAAGTAGGACACACAGGGAAAAGGATTCTGGCTTTGTCCAGAGATTAAAAAGGAACAGTAATAACACCTTCATGAAGGCAGCAGCCTGCATGGCTGATGGCAAACTATCACTTGAAGATGCCCAGGACAAGGGCCATACTGGAAATGCACAATCAACTCTGAGAAGTAAAGGAAGATGGGAGTTTGCAATAAAGAATCTACTAGAGTATGCGGTATTACTAAAATGATCTCTCAAACACAAGAGCATTTTTTCCTATATTCTTGAAATTTTCTCTTCTCTTCTCTTCTTCACGTATCCCTTTCTCTTTTTTTTTATGGCGACACCAGAAGCATATGGACGTTCCTGGGCCATGGATTGAATCCCAGCCACAGTTGCAACCTACACCGAATCCTTTAACCCACTGCTTGAGGACAGGGATGGAACCCAGGCCTCCCCAGCAACCCAAGAGGCTGCAGTCAGATTCTTAATCCCCACATCACAGAGGGAAATTCTTGTCAATGTTTTCTTAACTTTTTCTTCTTTGAGGGATAAAAACCCTCCACTGTTTAAGTTTTCCTAGGTGTATTAAACTTCACCCAACTATGTCTCATCAGTGCCTTCTGATGTAGAAGACAGAAATGCATTTTTTTTTTTAACAGAACAGAACATACTTTTATGTGGAGGAATATCAAATAACCCGGACTCTCAAATCAAGTTTTTCTACTTTCCTCCCTTATCACATTTTATGACACACCCCACCCCTCCACCATTTAAAAAAAAAAAAAAGGAAATCACTTGCAGAGTGCAGCCAGTCAATTTCTTTAGGTTTCTTTTAGGGAATAGAATGTAGTTTAGATTTTTAAAATATTGTTTCTAAGATTTTACTAGCTTCCCAGCATAGAAAGAAATTAGCAGAGAGTTTGTGAATTGGAGAGGTTTGGGTATGGGAAGTGTGGAACCAGCACCTGTCTCTCTTGGGGACACCCTGAGGAGGTAGGGTAGTGTGCCAGAGACAAGGTAGGCTGTTTCTGCTTTACAACTGGATGAGAATGATCTCACAGCCCCTCCTGGTTTGTAGGTCTGTGAAGAATATTCTGGGGTTGGATACAGGTACCAGGAAGAGACCCCCTGATACCATCTTTATGAGGAACCTCCCTACTTCCTTCTTCAAACAAACTCAGGACAGAACAAGGTGCCACGGAAGGAGCTTTGGGGTTTCTGGTTTGTCTCCCCTGTCCCAGTTGTGTGCCCTCCTTCTTGCTTTCCTAATCCACATTTCCAATTGAGTGACATCATGGCCATTGATTCCCCCATCACAAATGATGGTGGACAAGTGAAAAATGGCTGGAGACTCCCCAGCTCCCTCAGTCACCTTTGGGTATTTTAAGGTGACTCCTTTGGGGGCAGTCAGGAAAGAAGAAATGGGGACAGCTCTTTCTAAATTCATAATGGTGGCAGGAGAGGGGTGTCCCCCAGAGATCTGGGGGTTGGGAACCCCTTGGTTAGAAGGATGGGAGACCAGAGGTCACATTCAGGGGCACTCTTCATCACTAGGAAGACCATGTGCCTGGCCAGGAGGCCTACAGGACATCCCAAGTCCTGCCCTTTTGGTGGGGGTAGGAGGGGGCTGAACCTGGCCCTAGTTCCAGCGAGGGATGACGACCTCCCTCATCCCTGGCAAAACTGTCACCAAAAGTGGGTTCTGGCTGCTCACCAATTTAAAGCCAGTAAAGAGGCAAGGCTGGTGGAAAGGAAAGTCTGCTTTATTTCAGATGTCCATCCAAAGGCCAACTCCCCCTACTGACAACCAGTAGGCAAGAGCTTTTCTGGGTGGAGGGAGGGGGCTACAGGCAGAAACAGCACAGTTGGTCATGCAGTGGTCTGATCAGTATCATCTTGGTTGTTCTATGCACAGTTAATCTTCAGTTCCAGGGTCCATTGTTCCCATTTCCTGCAGGCCAGTTCTAGGAATTGTGGCAGCTTATGTCATGGTTACAGTCTGGGCATCATGTAGTTAACTTCTTCTGACTGGTGGGGGATTTCAGTAACTGTAAGACTGCTCACAGGACATGGCTCAGAATATTATCTACAGCCCTTAAGAGAGTCAAGCCCTTAAAGTCCTTGACTTTGCTTAATGACCAAACAATTATTATTTGGGCTTGTTTGACTGTTTTCCTTCGCCTCTGCATTTCTTTATTTTTCTGATTCAACTCATCTTTGGCTATTTTTTCCCCTATAGACAAAAGGCAGATGAAAGACATGAAGTGGGGGCGGGGAGGAGCCCCATAGTGTCAGTTTGATTTCAAGATGAAACCGAGGTCCATGCTAACTCTTGACATGTTGGATAGGTAATCTCAAATTTTCCCATCTTGATTTCAGGCTTAGGGGACACAATTATAAGATGGGTTTAATTAAAAAGATGGTTTGAACTGGTTAAATAACCAGCCTAGTGAAAAGCTCATGAGATGCTGGCTGACCTGACTTGGGTACCATTTTTCTATCTGTCCCTACTCTGTTTGGTTTCTCTCCTCAAACCCCTCTACCATTAAAAAATGAGCCGAAAAGTGCAAAGAGATTCTTCTCATTTTGAGGAATACGCCTTGGCAACACCTGTGTGCTCAGCTCCCAGGCTCAGAACTTTCTCCTAGAGCCTTGGGGCAGAGCCCAGGGACTGAGGAGGTGGGTCCCCCGCCGCCAGGGACCTCAGAGCCGGCGGCTGGGTGGGAGAGACGGGCCCTGATGTCCCCCGGCCGGCCTCGCAGGAGTTAAACCCGGAGGCAGACAAAAGGGAGGCGGCAGCGGCTCCTTTTCTCGGCTATCAGTTGAAAATAGAACGGCTGCCCTCTGGACTTTAACTCCCGCCAGAAAGGGCATTTTATTACAGGTTATGACAAGTTGCCGAGAGACACGGAGAACTCAATAAGAAGGAGCGGCGAGCGGAATCAAAAATGCTCGAGATGTTTGGGAGACGGAGCGAAGATGGCTTCAAATGATAGGTGTTAGCAGGACTCGAGATGGAATCCGCGGGCTCGGCCAGGCCAGGAGCGTCCGCGCGGGGATGGAGACGCTGAGGCCACCCGCCCTCCGCGCGGCCCCGAGCCCCCGTCCAACCCTCCTTCCGCCTCCTCCCAGAGTCAAGCCACCAATACGACCGATCGGCCCAGAAAATTCTCGCCAACCCCCTCAGCCCAAATTTGCTACTTTGCATTTTTCGTTTCTTTCGGTTATATGCAGGACTTCTGCCCCTGCCTCTCCCCCGAGCACAGTTTCCTTCTGGACCTTTGTGAGAACAGGGCTGTTCCTCCTATAATCTGTGTTGTGCCCCCATATACACACGTCTACTTTTGGTTTTTCTCTGAGTTAACATCTTCTCACCTAGTTAAAACGGAAGAAAAATAAGATCAAGCCGAGACTTCTACTTTCTGCCAGGTGGGAGATGCGTCTTTTGGGGTTTCTGCTAAGTCAGCCCCGCAGTCTTAGCAGCTGCTCAGGGTCCAGATGACGAGTGGATTTTGCAGAGTGGTGAACATGTGCCCCTTCTCCCTGGCAGCCTTTGTGATGCTTTCATCACCCACCGCCAGTGGAAAATTGTTCTGTCTCTGGGAGTGCTCAGACCTGCAGAACCTTGTCCCGCCCTGAACTCAGATGGGAACATCTCAACAGAACACAAACCCCGCGCCCCAACTAGAAGTGGAGCTTGTAAGATTTGGGTGGGTGTGAGGATACCAGTTGAGTTGGGGGGAGGCAGTTATCTCTAGAAACCCAGGAGGAAAGGAGTTGGGGGTGGGCAACGTTGTATTCCCCAAAGGGAGAGCTGTTTATCCAAACTCCGTTCCCACACTCAAATCTAGAGAAGAGGTGGAGGGTAGTTTCAGAAGTAAGCCTCCTTACAAAATTCGTTAATTGGCAGCGTTTGAGCTTAGTCAAAGCCGGAAACCAGAAACTTTCTACCAGAAATTCTTGGCACAGTAGGACAAAATGCTTAGGGGGAAAAAAAAAAGACCCCTATAGATTTTTCTCTTCGCCTTTCCCCCTCCTGCTTAAAAAAAAAATATGGAAATAAAAAGTGAACAATGTTATGAACCTCTATTACTGAGGAGGTAGAGAGAGCAGATAAACTGCTGGTATCCATCAGTATTTCCCACCCTTGGAAGGAGGGCTGGGTCCTGCACCTGTGTGAAAAGTTGCTCAAGCGCTTGCCTGATGGTTGAATCGATATACACGTAACAGCCCTAAAAACTCAGAGAGGGGCAGTTTCTTGAAGTGATGATCTTTGACTTATGGGACCCATTTCCTACATTCTCCCCACCCCGTGGAACAGATGAGAGCAAACCCAACTTTGTTTTCCCGATCTCAACACAAGCTTTTACGAGACATTTCTTTCAGAACTATTTATCCTCCTTGTGTCCAAATGAGCCGGATTTTTATAAGCTTTAATTATTTGCTCTCCCTCTGGGACTCTCAGTTAACCCCACCCCCATCAACTTGTTTCAGATATTTAAACATACCTCTCAAATTTGTGACAGAAGTTGGAGAAAGTTCATATTAAAACAACTGAGCTGAAAAGCAAGTCCTGAATGCTCACTGTGTGCAGAGCAGCTGCTGCAAAAATTTATGTTAAATGCAAAGAGCTGTGAAAGTGATTGGAAAAGTCTTCTGGAAAATAAAAAAACTGTGTGGCATGAAGTCACAAAATGATTAGAATGAAAGATGCTATTTATTCTTCTGTCATGATGGGCCATTAGTGATAATAGTACCTTGAAGATAAAACCATATTTCCCCGGAGATCCATTTATTTGTGTTATTTTTGTTTTAAAATTCTTCAGAACTAAAAAAAAAAGCAAAATTGTTTTTCTTCAAATGACTGCCCACTGGCAACTAATCAGCTAAAAGTTTTGTAGAATTATAGGACTCTTCTCATTAAATATTAACATACAGAAAAAGTTTTATCCCTCACAATAGAAATCATTCCTCTAATGTTTTGCTTTTGAAAAGATTGGGAGGGAGAAATTTTAAACGAAATCAGCCCCCTGTCTTGGTCTGTGTAGACCGGGAATCTTTACAAATCTACTGGGGCAAGAAAGAGGTGCAAACTGAACTGAGATCAATGCCTATTCTTGCATTTGATAAAGTCTTAACAGGTAAGAATTAATCTTTGTTTCTCTTTTTCGTCTCTCTTCCTTTGTGGAATCTGGTTTCATATCAATTCATCCTTCAGAATCAAACTCCCATACGCTTAAAACTCCATTGATTTCACTGTTTTGTCCTTTCTATAAGCTATGTCCCTCCCTCTTTCTGGAAACAGCAAATTGCTGGGAGTAAAGAAAATCACACATCTCAAACCTTCCCCTACAACCTCCCCAAAAGAAAAAGAATAGAGGGATTTAAGTAGAAGTTATGTGAAGCTGTCACCAGCAACACGGGGGCAGGGGTGCACGGGGGACGGACACAGTTGTAAAAATAAGAAAGGTCATTTGTAAGAAAGTTAAAAACAAGAGCCATCACTGGTAAATGAAATTGCCTTGCAGAAGTGTTCTGCATTGCGGCAAAAAATATGAACAGTATCGCCCCTTGGAAGTGAATAAGAACGAAGGTACTGACAAGGGGAAAGGGGACAGATTTGTAGGGAGAGGTTAAATAAAAATCAGCAAAATTCCTAGGAATATTTTTTGCTCCCTTATCTTTACAAATCTTCCAGGCAGCTTGGAGAAAAGCTGGAAATTGAGGTGAGAAAGATGTAATGAGGAACTCGGAGGAAGGTTGGGGTTGCTTCAGTCCCTTTGTAAGAAGAGCACAAACATCTCTTTTTAAGATTTTCCTCACTTCTGAGGCTTGGAATAATAAACTCAAGTGGCTACCCATCAGCCTCTGTCCATCTTCTTTAGCAAACTTGACATAGTGGAAGGAATATGACATGTGAATTATTAAAGAGGAGCTAGTTGACTTTTAACCTTGAGTGCCTTTCTCAGACCCTATTACCTGCAAATTTATCTAGCAATATTCTGCCAGAATTACAGGGCATGTTAGCCAGAAGGAAGAGAGGAGAAAGCAAAGCTAGGATTTGGTGAAAATATCAGGAAAAAGCAAGATGCTTTATCTTCATATTTGTCCACTCAAGAACATGAGTGATATGTTATAGAAAACTAGCCACTCTCAGTCTGAGAAAGGGGTCAGTTTATCAGTCACAGAAAGCAGACAATTTAAAGGATCTTCAGAATCACCCCTCCTTGCATCTTTCTGATTCCCATTTCCTTCCTGCAGAGCTTCTCAAGATTTTAATTTGTGTTATCTTTAACCTGATTTAAATGAATGCTTAACTTTATGAACAACAATCATATAAAGGGCTCTTCTCTGTCTCCTCTTTCTTTCTCCTCTTTTTTTTTTTTTAAATACAACTCCTGTTTTCATTCAGTTGCAGACACTCTCAAAAAAGGAAGAAATATTTTCCATGTACTTTAAAGGTAGCTCAGAGTTCCTCTCTAAGTTGAACTCTTCCAAAACTTAAGAAAACACCCCAGAGACTATTCATTGAGACAACTGATAACATTATAAAAATTAGCAATGATCACTCAGGTATTCAAACAAAAGTTTCTTTGTGCTGATTAAGCATCCATTATCCAGGGGGATTGAGTAATTCACAGTTGTGGTCAGGCTAAAACAGGAAGGGATTTTTGAATACTTAAGGGTTTCTTCTTCTTTGGAAATGAACAAGAAAAGAGATGCAGTCAAAATAATAATAACAATAATGTTATTATTATTTAGTGATTTGGGCATAGATCTGTATATCCTGTTGCCAGGGTGAAGGTAATGATTGAATCTATCCCAAACCTGAGTGATGGAGCAGTCAGAAATGACTCCATATGACAGAAGAGCCAGGAGGCAAGTGATGGATACTATTGTCCAAACGTGACCCTCCATTAACACCACCTATCAGCATCTGGATCCTGTCACAGTGTTCCATCCCAGTGCCAAGAGGGCTGCCTGGAATATTCCAAGTGCTTCAAGGGCTTCCAGGCTGTGCTCAACCCCAGCATCAACTAAATGGATAGGGAGGCTGACCCGAACCTTGCTCCCTAAATTTCCACTTGCCTTATTAGCCCTCTCCAGGCCCATTGTTTGGCAGGTGCTGGCAATTTGCTCCTTATCGTGCCTCTGTTTATGAGGGCTTTTTATTAATAACAAAGGGAGAAATGGTATTAATATTAATTAACACAATAAAATGAAACAGTTTGGGGAATCCACCAAATGAATCATCTCATCGTCTAATTGGAGATGGAGAGAAAGGGGAGGAGGAGGGGAGGGGAGGAGAAGAGGAGGGGGAGGGGAAGATACAGATGACCTACTGGGTGACAGGCACAGGTTGGAAGGGTGACATTTTATTGTAAGCCTCCCAATGAAAGGAAGAAAAGGAAGGGACCAGTCAATTTAATGCAGGGACCAAGAGTGCAAGAGTGTTGCTAAGAGACAGAGATGCTGCTAAAGTTCTATCAGAAGCACTACTCTGACCTTATGCAAATAGAGGCGGCCAACTCTTTGTGGAACGGCTGAAAATTCCACCCCCTGTGTCACCAATACCTGGCATCGAGCCTTTTATTCAAATGTTCTCTAAAAACACACACAGAGGATGTGACAAAGCATGACACATTTAGGGGCTGTGAAAACACACACACACAAAGTGGGGGAAATAATAATAATAATTTTTAAAACGGGGAAAAAATTGACACCAGATCTTCCTGTGGAAATGTCACCTATCTTTACCTTCTGGCACTGTCATTTTCCTTTAGCTGAAAAGTAGCCTAAAGATTCAGAAATTGCCTTCTCATCGCAGACACGGAAGCTTATTAAGACACCCCTGTGGCTCTCAAATCAGTGTCTGGTCTTTTACACCCCAGGACCGTGGGGAGGAAATGGTGTGAAGGGGTGGACAGGGTGTGTGAAAACCTGGTTGCAGACTGGAGAAATAACATGTCCCCCTTCCCAACTAATAAAGTAAGTATGACTTTCCTTCCATTTTAACCATCCTCCCTAGGAGAAGGTTAAGTGGAGACAGAGAGAGAAAGAGAGAGAGAGAGAGGAAGTCGGGGAAGGGTAAGGGGAGAGGGGAGAGGGTCAGGGAGCAAGAGGCTTGAGGGGACCAGTTGGATCTCCCAGAAAGTTGACTGTCCTTGCAGTTATGTAAAGCAGGAAGCCAGGACACATTTTGGCGAGTGTCACTCAGGCAGCTGAGGGCAGAAAGGCCACCAGCGGGTCCTGGAGTGGACCCGCAGGTAGACCTGTATCTCATGCCACGCCCCACCCACCCCAGCCGGTTCCCCGCTCCCCCTGAGAGGCGTGACTGTGACCGGGTGTGGAGAGGGATACCCACCCCACCCCACCCCGCCCCGCCCCCGTGCCTGTGTCCAGAAGGGAGCCTCCAGCCAAAGCCTGGCTTCTGTCACACGCCTGACTCCACCACTCCACTGTGCTGCCTTTGAGGGGTGGGTGAGAGAAACCTGGCCCCCACGAATCAGTGTGGGTTGGCCTGGCATGCCAATCTGTGGATCACTTCGGGCAGTTGGACTTTAGAATCGGGTTTGTACACCAGCATTTCCAACAGTTCAGGTCAAACTAACTCTCTCTCTCCTCTCCTTCTCTCCATCTTCCTTTCCCTTCTCCTCCTTCCACTCCGCATTACATTTACCCCCAGGACAATCTGCCTCCTAGGAAAATCACCTGACCTGGAGCGGGGGGGGGGGGGCAATCCTGGAAGGTCTCAAAGAGAGTTGACCCTCATAACTGCCTAGAACTTTGTTCCCCTGGGTCCACCCCCTGGGACTGCAGCTTTGGGAACATCTAGAGCTTTCCGCCAGGGGTGGGGGAAGCTGGTAGGAGAGCCCCCTCCCCCATACAGCCCTGACAACTCTGCAGCTCTAGCAGCGCTTCCCCTCTGCCCCACCCCAGACTAGCTGCAGCCAGAACCCAACACCACCTGGAAACATCTGCTGTTCCTCCCTCCCCTTCTCTGAGGACACCAGCTGAAGAAGAGAAGCGTCTCTAAGTGAGGGCTCACACAACACTCACAACTTTGCAAACTCAATTTAACCAGTGAGCTTTTTACCCACTCCATTCCCTCCCTCACTTTTGATTTCAATATTGATAAAATGCCCACCAGTTCACATCTTCATGGCAATAGTTGCAAATGAATACATTTAACGACTTGGGAGGCGTTTCCAGCGTTCAAAGAAGGATAACTTCCCAGGGCAACTTTTCCCTAGGACCCTCCCACCTCCCCTCTTAATGGTGGGACTTTTCATAATGTGCACAATACTATTAAAATTTCATATTAGCAGCGTGTATGGTGAACTTTGTAATGGGAAATTCAATAGCTGCTGTAAATATTAATGGAATATGAAATGAAGCCACAGCCTCGACCAGCCCTGACAGTAAAACCGAGTGAGCATGTGGCGGCCCCAGGGCGAGAGAGGCCTTTCCTCTTGTCGCTCTTGCTTTATTACATTAGCGCGGACCTCCCTGCGCCGGCGTGGGCTCTGAAGCCGAGGCGCCGGGTCACCCATGACAAATGTCCCCGAGTCTCACCAACAGGCCCCGCCTGGCCCTGCCACTCCATCTGCCCAACAGGCCCCTGGAGAGTGCTTGCGGGTGTCAGTTTCAGGTAAAGAGCTCTTGAAAGCGCAGAGTCGCCGAAAAGGTTACAAGGATTCCAGCGCCTCCTCCAGTCCCCGCAGCCCCGGTGCAGCTAACGCTGGGATGGAGGGAACCCCCAGCAATTTGACGGCGGCCAGATGCGTACCCCCTAGCTTCCCTTCCATCCTCCTTGCCCCCTTGTCGAGAGGACGGGCCCCGAATTTGGACCTGGGGCTGGATAGGGCGCCTGGGAAGAGACTTGGGGAGGCCAATCTAGGCCTGGCCGCCCTGGTCCCGGCGCGTTCTGGGTCTCGATTTGTCCCCACGTGTGCTCCAGTGGCAAAGGCTGCCCGAGTGGTCCGGCGACGAGGTTGGGGGTGTGGGTGGTCGCGGAGGGCCCGGTTTGCAGTGATCTAAGGCCGCTCGGACCCCAGGCCCTGGGTCGCCCGTCGGCCCCTGTCTAGGCATGAGTCTTCGGAAAACCGGAGGGGAGGGAGCGCGTGGATGCGAGAGGAGCGGTGAGACCACGGCGGCCGCCGCCGCCGCCCAGGTTGGATGAATTCCGAGTTCCCGGCGCCGCGGAAGGAGGGTCTGCGGAGGCGCGACGCGCTGACAAACTTGGCCGTCAACACCTCGAGCTGCTCGGGCGAGTTATTTCAACAGGCTGGGAAAGATCGGTATTTTGAGAGGCAGGCGACGCCTTTCCTCACTTCCCAGTATTTATGTTGTACGGACGGCACTTAGGAGAGCTTAGTTTTAGATGGGACAGTAATCTTCACTTGTTAAGAGATAGCCTTCACGTTGGACCAGGGCTTTCCCACCCCAGAGGATTCCCAGGCCCAGCGCCCGGCCACTCCCGGCCTGGCCAGACACGGACGCGCTGCGACTCAAGTCCACGCGCGACAAGGGGACGAACCGGGGCTAAACTGGTGCAAGGCAAGCGCTAGGGAAGCCCCAGAGAAAGGTTAAAATCAAAATCGACTCAAATGACAGCCCAGCCTGGCCCGGCCCCCCAGAGCGTCCTAGCACCACTCCCCAGGCATTTTTGCCTGTTTGCAAATGGGGAGAGGGGACTACTTGCTCAGAGCGAGGAGTTTTACTTAAGCCACAAATCACACAAGCCAAACCCCCTTGGCTGCGAACTCGGGCCAAGTCTTCCTATTCCGCTTTGACTGACCCCTGGGTGTCACCGATGTAAAATCATCCACTATTTCTCCTTTATCACCAACTCTATGGGGTCACTTTTCCATGCACTAGGGGAATCCCCATTTTTAAATGATTTCCTCTCCAGTTATTTTTTTCTTCCAATTAATCCAAAATAGTTCCTCATCTGCTCCAGATGCAGCAAACTGCAGAGCTGAAATGAGCTGAAATCAGAACAGAATTGAAATAGCGTGGTTTTGCTTTGCACCAGGGGTTTCACTGCAGGGATAGTTTCAACAAGGCATCTGCGTTTTCGAGATCCGGTGGAAAAGCTTCAGGTGGGGTTTTTATTCTCACTGACCCTCTGGCCATTTCTCCCGCTCCCAACCGCTGTTCCCTGTACCCCCCGCCCCCCAAGTTGAATAGCTTCCCTCGTTTCTTTGGCACCATTAAATCTTCTTCCTTTCCCTTGGATGGTGCATCTTCTTCCCCCTCGCCCTTTAAAAGAGTTACACTTTCGAAGACTCAAAAAAAAAAAAAAAAAAAGACAAGAAATGGATATAGGTTTTCTAAGTGTTAAATAACTTTCTCAGCGTGTATTAAAGGAAGATTGTATTTTATCAACAGCTGATTGATGCAGCCGTGTGATCCTGTCGGTTTGTCTATAGTATCATATTTATTTAACCTGCTGGGGGACTGTGTTCAGGGGCAGCCTGTTCACGCTGACAAGAGCATGCACATTACACACTACCCCAGGTATTTTGATTGATTGTTCCCACCCCAAAGCCTTTGGTTCATAATTTAGCACAGCAGGTTTTGCATCACAGACTAGGTTAAAAAAAAAAATCCTGTAAGAGATTTCAATGAACAACTACTGCCAAGAAACCTTTCTCCACCTGCAACCTCCAAATATTTTAAATACCTCCTGAGATGGTTCAGTTTGTATAATTACAGGGCACACAACCTTTATTCACCCTGGTTCCCCAAGTGTGATCAGATTATTCATTTTAATTTATGGTAGGACCAACATTTTCTTAACTGAGGGTAGCACAGGGGTGAGGTTGTGGTGGTGAAAATGTCAAATAGTGTGAGCTTTTCTTTCTTTCTCTTTTGCTCTCTTTCTTTCAATAACAGGTCTGGGACATGGAAGCAGTAGAAAGGCAGATGAAGTGGCTCTTTTGCACAGTCTCCTGAGGTTGCCTTGGGAATTAGTTCACAACATCCTGTGGCAGTAGACTGGATTTTTTTTTTTTTTTTTTTTACTATCTCTGTATGCCCCTCACCATACTCTCATGGGTGAGAAAGATTTTTTTTTAATAAGTGCCAAACTGTCCAGTGTGTGGAATAAACATCCACAATATTTGTGTCTTTTCAAATAGATAATCCCAATGATCTGGGCACATCCTAGTGGTTTTGAAATTTGTGATCTGAAATTAGCATTACCTCCTGAAGGATCAATGAATAAAAGGGAGACTTCCCCTTGACTTTTTATTTTTAAACTAATAATGGAGTACACATGCATGGGTACTAACTATGCTTGAAAAATAATATATATTTTTGTTACAATAAAAACGGGACAGTTTTTTTCGTGTATCTTATTGGGTTACTATTATTCTGGTAAGCAGTGGTTGTGTATGTTTATATGTGTGTAAAAGCAGAGTTTCAGATGTATGCTATTTTCTGGTAGTAGAGATGCTGTTTATTATGCTTGCTAGTAATTTTACATTTAAATTGAAATTAAATTTTACACTTAATTTTACATTTGTCCTTCAGAAACTCTTGGGATGACTCCTGAAGACTGGAAAGGCAATCTTAGCACTGTTCTGTATCTCTTTGTCCATCAGAAGTTTATTTTGTCATTCTAGATCAGATGGGAAGGTCATTACCAAGGTGGTTAATTGCATATGTATATAATGCTGCACCAGGTGGTGGGGATTCATGGCATTAAAAAAAAGATGTTAAGTGGAGAGTTGATCCCCAATAACTCAACACATTTAAAGTGCTTTTTTCCCCCTCAGCCCATAGGTTAATATTGGGGAAAATTATATATGATGATGATGACAGAGATTCCAACATTTATAATTAAAACTTTCTTCTGCATCCATTTTTTCTTCATCCTTGAATATTATTATTCACAGAAGTGTACCTTTTGGCTTGATCGTGTACTGTTATAGTGATAGTAAAGAAATTAACCAATGCCATCCACACCTCCCATTCCAGTTAGTATTTCCTTTAACCAAATGTGCCTTACATTCGGGGCAGGTTTGGGAGACCGCGATGGCAAACTTTCTTTGTTGATAATATCATATTCAGCAACTTTTCTTTATCCCTAGATATTTATCCTTAGATGGTGTTTGATGACAAAACCCAAAAATATTTGCAAAACTCCAGGAGATGCATCTTTCTGTTGAGAAAGAGACCTTTATCAAAAGTAAGTACAGACTCAATGTCTGGAGAGAAAGAGAAAGAGCAGACTCATAAAGGAAATATTTACCTATAACTCAATGGCAGCCAGGGGGTATTAAGGCAGCGCAAAAAAGGTGAAGAAAAGATACTTTGTGGAGAACAAAATCTATATAGTTTAATCACTTGAGCTAAGGAGTTTGGATATACCACGAGAATCAATCAGCCACTTTTCCAAAATGTTTTAGTTTTGCATTGGTTTGCATTACAAATAAACATTTTAAAGCCATACACCACCAGGTTTCTTTAATAGGATGTACATTACCTCTAATAAGGAAGAAGATACTTTCATATGTTGTCTGTGTCCTGGAGACACAAATAAGTTGGGTCCCATTTCATTTCAAGGGGCCTTTTTTTATTGTATTGACTACATGCTCACATATAGATACACATATAAACAAATTTCTTTGACGTTTAGTCACTTCCTAGCTGGGCAGCCTTGGACAAGTTACTTCATTTCTCTGTCCCTCAGTTTCCTCATCTAGTGAAATTATAATAGTACCTGCCTCAGGGGTTGCTGCATGGAGTGTTAACACAGGCCAAACTCTTAAAGCAGTGCTTGCCATGTACTTATATCTAGATTTACATCTATTACTATAACCTGTAGTATGCATTAATGTCTTTCTAATACCATTATTGACAACAACACAGTTTTAGTTGTGGTCACCTGGAATGTTCTGACTTGACTCCAAAATTTAAACCTTAGATTTGAATTGGTTCTTTTAAGGCATTGTTTTCAAATCTACACTGTACCGAAGGGTAAAATTGTTCTCGGAGGGGCAAAGTAATTATTGTCTTTGTCCCTGTCTCCCTAAGCCCCTTGGACACACTAAGTAGCCTTCTACGCAAATGCCAAGCTAAAACACCACTCCAGGGAGTGATGGGTTCGCCACTGAAGTGTTTGCACATCAAATCATAGGAAGACTCTACTGAAAGGCCATAAAAAAGCAAGCAGCTCTCTAGCCACTCAAGTGAGGTTGCCCGCATATGCCTTCCTCATTTTATCTTCTCTACTTATGATCTTCATCGCATATGTTAACATCCTCCAGGTTTTAGGACACACTTTTCATATGCACCAGGCACTGTCCTCTCTTAGACTGTTGAATCTTAACAGAAAGAGTGGTTTCTTGATAATAGGTTAGAATCTTGATTAAAAGCTAGAATCTTGATGGGAGAATGAATGGAATTAAAATTAAATTTGGGGCGATTGGATTTGTGGGCATGTTGACTTTTGAAATTTAGACAAAACTAAGGTCAATTGGGAAGAGCATCAGCATTGCCCGGACTATGGAATATCTTCTCGTTTTTTGAGCTGATCGGTTGCCACTTCAGAGGGTAACTTGAGCTCAGAGGTAAAGTGAAACCAGAGCGCTTGAAAGGCCAGAACAGCACCTCCCCCCCCCCCACCCCATTCTCTTTAAGTCACTCCACAAGAGTATGGAACAGGACTTGCTTTTGTAGCAATTAGATCGCAGAACCACAGATATGAATCATTTTCATTTTATGTCGCTCCCCAACTAAATCAAGCAAACAAGGCCGGACAGAAGCTGGTATTTTCTTACACGTGTTAATATTGACCTTGCCACTCTGAACCACACCCCTCATCTCTTTAAACCAGCATTCTAGGTCCTACTCACATCCTTTCTTTTCAACCTGCTCCAGGCATAAGACAGTCTGTTTCCACCCTGATCATACACCAAAAAATCCATGAAGTTCTGGCAGCGGGACTTTGGGTGAGATTAAGAGTCCCCCAAAGCAGCCATGTACTTTGCTCATCTGTTAAAACATGTCCCCTTAAATATCATGTCATTGATCTATTTGATTTTTTAAAAAGTGAATCGCAGAGATTTAAACTTAGCTTCAGATTTTTTTTTTTTTAACATTTTAATGAATTCACTCTTTTAGATCAGGGAAAGATAACTCTAGTGGAATAAACATAAATTCCTGTATATTTTTTTTCATAATTGTACTGTAGGTCTAGAAGGATCCTATGACTTTCTCAAATTTGGACTAAAAACAGCTTCAGAGTTGCCTAAAAAACACTAAGTAAAGATAGTAGAATATCCCCAGAAAGGGAAACACACCAAGGTGATCTGTGGTTTCCTGAACATGAAGGATGAGATTTAAGTGAATATCATGGTTTTCCTTTAACTCTTACATACATTCTTTTTTTAAAAACATTGCTCCCTTTGAGATTTGCAAATAGTTAAACTAGTTTACACAGTTCTCTTTTTTAGCCTTCCTTTTAAGTGCAGCTCTTAAGTAAGCAGACACTTTAACTTGCCTTCCTATTAGACAGCTTTTTCTTTATTGCCTTTTCATAGCACGGCTATCAAAAATAAGATAATGCCTAAGATCTGGGAACTAATCAGCTTTCTAGCTGAGTTTAAAGAGTCTGGAGGCTGTTTAAAGGTAGCTCTGGTTATGTGTGCGGGCCTACTGCAATGTTTGCACTGCCACATTTTGATGGAGAGGGTAATGTGTTTGCTAGATAAGGCGAAAGGGACCAGCCAAAAAAGCAAGGCTCTGTTTGATAAACCTTGACATATTTAGCCATTTTTCACACACATGAAAGGAAGCTTTAAAATCCCAAGGAAAACAGAGGTGTCCATTCAAGCACACTAATGTTTATCGAGACAAAAAAGGTAAATAAAGAAAATTGGCATCTTGTAGGCTATTAATTAGGTCTAGCGCTTATCATTAAATTGAAAAGCTGGATAAAATACGACAAGTCTATTTCTTGTTGTTGTTGTTTGATGTGAAAGTTCAGTTCTTTAAGTCAGTGTACTTTGGAAGGAAAGTTATTTTGCTTGGCTTGTCTTGGCCTGGTGGAAGATTTGAGTCCTATATAAAGGAGCTGATGAATTGAAGTTAAACTTTGAGAAGGCTGGTCTCATGGACTTGGGATGAGAACTTAATTTGAAATTAGTGTTCACATACATGAAGACACTCTTTGTCAAGTGACCTGAAAACAGACTGATAACGCCAGAATAAAAATATGCTGCGTGACGTCTAGTACTTATAACGAGAGCTCAGTTCTAAAAGTTCAATTAAAATAAGTCCACACCTAAAGAGGTTTTAAAATAGCTTTACAATCTAGAATGATTTTAAATGCTGCAGATGAATGTTGATTGTCTTATAATAATTCCCCTTTTCTAGAAAAGGAGTAAATCAGGAGAAAATTTCACAAAATGGAGCTGTCTTTCAAAATACAAATTTGAATGATGTGAGTATAAAGATAATTTGGGGCTCAGTTTTTATGCTGTGATCACTTTAAGTTAATTTATAAGGAATCAATGTCCTAGAAAAATTTTTCTAGTTTTTTTCTTTAAGAAGGATACTTTTCTGAATTTTTATTTTTCTAAATCGAAACTATTTAATAAATTGAAACAATGGCCTCAAAAATTTGATTCATCTATGGAACATTTTAAAATGTAACCACTTGAATCTCTAGAAATGTATTTCTTCTATATATTAAACATTTTAAACATTTTTATGCCTTAGTGTTAATAATCTATATAAGTGTATATTTTTAGATGAATTTAATGTCAACTAGGGATTAATGTGAATTAATTAAATTGACTGTATCTTCTTTAATGAGAAAAAAAGGATTTAGTTTTAATACAGATGATCTTAATAAAGCTTCTCTCTACTTGTCTGTATTTTCTCAACATTAGGAATTATTTTTATTAGAAGGTGAATTAATTTAAAAATGGCAGAGTCACAAAACACGAACTAAATGAAATGATTGCAAACTGACTTTGTTATTCATATGAAGGTTGCATAATCAAACCCAGTAACTTTCAATTAAAAAGGAATCAATTTGTGTAAGCTTTGTAAAAATAAAAACATAAATTGGAGTTCACATTTAATTTTCTCTTGAAACAGTCATTGGATGGAATTTGAAATAATATCTACAATGAAAGGTAAATGTTCAACAGGGTTGATCCCGTTCTCTAAATAATGAAAAGTCATATCTCACAAAAGCACTTCCAATAAAATCACTGTCTCCAAAGATGCAGTACCATAAAATAAGATCCTAGCAGAAATCTATGAGGTCTCTGAAGTTAACTCATCACTACATTGACAAAGAGACACAATACTCCAAGCACATAAGGTCCCACGACACCTCTCTGTAAGATGCAAAGAGAACATGAAGGTTAGTTGAACATGCCTTGTAGAACTACACCTTGTTCTTATTCTGTGAGGGGTACTCAGTAGAAGTATAGGCTATGTTCTCTTTGAAATTAGAATTGCATTTAGTCATTATTTTTAAAATGAAGATGGAGGAGGAATGCAGGGAGAACAGGGACTAACAAAATCAAAACTGAAACCAAACAATCTAGGCTATTTTCCCTTCCCCCACCCTTTTTTTTTTTAAGTTCCCAAATATAGCCCACATTTTAATGGTCAAAATTCATGTGTGGTGTCTGTTACCCAGCCTTTCTTTATTATTATTATTATTTATTTATTTATTGTCTTTTTTTGCTACTTCTTTGGGCCGCTCCCACGGCATATGGAGGTTCCCAGGCTAGGGGTCGAATTGGAGCTGTAGCTGCCAGCCTACACCACAGCCACAGCAACTTGGGATCCGAGCTGGATCTGTGACCTACATCAAAGCTCATGCCAATGTGGGATCATTAACCCACTGAGCAAGGGCAGGGACTGAACCCGCAACCTCATGGTTCCTAGTCTGATTCATTAACCACTGCGCCACGACGGGAACTCCAACCCAGCCTTTCATGAAGGCTTCTCACCAGTGAATAATTGGCTGTCCTTACCCCTATTCTGTCAGGATTCTTGTCTTGTGTTTAGGGACCTAACAAACCAATCTTCCAATACCTGCATCTTCAGTTGGATATGTGCAAAGGATTATGCATTTAGCAAGCTGCTGGCATCTTCCAAGTTTCGACTTCCAACCAGTCACATGTGAGGCTGGGTTCACACCAAATTATGCAATACTTTATTATTAACTTTAAACCTGAAAATACAGTGTTCTAGACCAGGAAGCTCCCAATTAAAAATATATATATATTGCACCCAGATCTGGCCACCAAATGATTCCAGGCCAGTAAAATTTTTACTAGCAGGACAGTCTTGGTCCCTGTTCTGGCTTTGCCAATTGAAGAATGGGTGATGGAATCCCGTTTTCTGGCTTATTGCGGATATTAGAGAAGGGATCCAAACTTCCTAGTTCTTTACCTGACGCAGTATTAGATTTTCATAAAAGACAAATCTCATTATTACTCCTAAGGATGATGGTCATGATAGATCTCAGTTCCGAAGGAAAACAAAGATCAGCTTGAATATAACAAAAGGAATGTATATATATGTAGACTGAATCACTTTGCTATATGGTAGAAATTGGTACAATATTGTAAATCCACTATAATTTAATAAATAATAAATTCAAAAAGGGATCAGTTGAAAAATTATTGGGTGGGATATGCAAAATGTCTCCAACGGGGTTTCAAAGGGAAATAGGTAGAAAACAGATATTGCAGATGGTGGACTTCAGGTCTTTAAAGAAGGACTTTCTAATAATTAGATCAGTTTAAGGTCAGTTTTAAAAAAAAATGACCGTGTAATCTGTCAGGAGTGCCAGAGAGAGGATAATTGGATTATGTTGGGGCTGCTCAAATCAGTGTTTCCTAAAACTGGTTGCAAATGGAATCACCTGGGAGACTTTAAATATCCACATTACAAATATATTAGAAATATCCTCCTGCACAGACATAAGAACGCCATGTACAAGTGTAATTTCATGGTATTTGTTAGAAATGAGACACTCTGACTATGTAATATGAAGACAAAATGCAGTCAATCTAAGAGCAAAATTGTTGGCTTTTTTGATTGTTCCCTGTGAAATTCAGCAAATTACATTGTATCTCCCTTTTCCAAATAGCATTCTAATATGGGAGGAATCTGATAAAAATGAACATCAATGATAGTCATAAGGGAAAAAGATGCAGAATCATAATACAGAAAGCATCTCAAACTTAGCATCAGAGCCCAAATTATTTTTTCTTTTAATGACTAATGTTGTAATGATAGCTATCATTTATATTATACATTACTCTGTTTCTAAATTGCAAACTGAATTTGCTTAAACTCTCTGACACTGCTTACTTTTCTGAATGGAGGGAGGGGTGGTGGAGTTGAACAAGATCAAGATTGGTCAAACCAATTACCCACAGGGGACTTGTGAGGACTATAGATGGATAATAATATAGAGCAGGTCATATAATTGGGAGTGGTGGGGACTATGGCAAATTGGAGCAAGGTTGTATTTGATTCCTGCTAAGTATGGCCTTGTGCAAATGCAGATTCAGTTTTATCCCAGTTTTTGATTTTTCAAGATAACCTCACATTGTGAGATTCTGATCAGCACTCCTCACAAGTTCCCAATTGATGCTGAGGCTGACATTGGCCAGTGAACTTGCAAATAGAGAGCCAGTCATAGTGCTATCCCTGTTGGCATAAGTGAATTGTTGGATATTCACTTAAAGATTAATTCAGGGAGTCTCCTTGACCTCTGTTTCTTTTATTTCCTGCCCATCCAGTATTAATATGAGAACTTAGGCATAGATGTAGCTGATACTTTTGCATTGGGACAGGGGAAGCAGGCATTATTGACATTGTTGGATTCAACTTAACTTGGTAGGAATGCTCAATCCTATTAATCAATCACTCAATCAGTTATTTTTAAACTGATGTATACTTGACATAAAACATTGTGTAAATTATAGTGTATGACATGTTGATTTGATACACTTATATATTGCAATATGATTGCCCCTATAGCTTTAGCTCTCACCTTTTTATTCCATCACATAGTTATAATCCCTTTATTGTAGAGAGGACATTTAAGGTCTACTCTCTTAGCAACTTTGAAGTATATAATACAGTATTGTTAACTATCATCAGATTAGATCTGCAGAACTTACTCATCTTTGAATTGCAAGTAATTTGTACCCTTTAGCCAACATCTCCCCAGTTCTCTCATCCCCAGGCCCTGGTTACCTCCAGACTTCTCTCTGTCACTGTAAGTTAGGCTTTCTTTGGATTCTACATGCAGGTGAGATTATACAGGATTTGTCCTTTGCTGTCTGATTTATCTCAGTTAGCACAAGACCTAAAATGTCTATCCATGTTGTCACAAATGGCAGGATTTCCTTCTTTCTCATGGCTGAATAATATTAATACATATAAAAACATATAAATATATAATGGAAGTAGGTATGCATATACATGTATATCTCATAACTTTATCCATTTATCTGTTAGGGGACACCTAGGTTGTTTCCATATCTTGGCTATTGTGAATAACGTCACAATAAACATGGGAGTGCATACATCTCTTTGAGATCCTAATTTCATTTCCTTTGGACATATACCTAGAAGTAGGATTGCTGGGTTTATAGCAGTTCTATTTTTAACTTTTTTTGAATTATAATTGACATACGATGTTATATCAGTTTCAGGTGTAAAACATAGTGATTCAAATTTTTTTTCTTTTCTTTTTTTCTTTTTTTTTTTTAGGGCTGCACCTTAGCCATATGGAAGTTTCCAGGCTAGAGGTCAAATTGGAGCTGCCCTACACCACAGCCACAGCAACTCCAGATCCAAGCAGCATCTGCGACCTATGCCACAACTCTGAGCAGTGCAAGATGGTTAACCCACTGAGCCAGGACGGCGATTGAACCTGCATCTTCATGGATACTAGTTGGGTTCATTTCCGCTGAGCCACAACAGGAACTCCTGTGATTCAATGTTTTTTTGCATTATGAAATAATCACCACAATAAGTCTAGTTACCGTCTATCACCATACGAAGTTATTACCACATTATTATTATTATTTTGTCTTTTTATCTTTTCTAGGGCTGCACCCGCAGCATATGGAGGTTCCTAGGTTAGGGGTCTAATTGGAGCTGTAGCTGTTGGCCTACTCCAGAGCCATAGCCATGCGGGATCCAAGCCGCATCTGTGACCCACACCACAGCTCACGGCAACGGCAGATCCTTAACTCACTGAGTGAGGACAGGGATGAACCCACAACCTCATGGTTCCTAGTCAGATTCGTTAACCACTGAGCCATGATGGGAACTCCAATTACCATGTTATTGATTAAATTCCTGATGCTATATATTACATTCCTATGACTTTTGAAACTTATTTTGGAATTGGAAGTTTGCGCCTCTTAATCCCGTTTACTTATCTTCCCTTCTCCCCATCCTCCCATCTCCCTCCCTTCTGGCAACCACCAATTTGTTTACTGTATCTATGAGTCTGATTTTGCTTTGTTTGTTTGTTTTGTTTTTCAGATTCCACAGATAAGTGGAATCATACAGTGTTTATCTTTCTCCATTTGATTTATTTCATGTAGCATAGCATCCTTTAGGTTCACCCACATTGTCACAAATGTAAAGATTTCATCTTTTTTAATAGCTGAGTAATATTCCATTGTATGCACATATGCCACATCTTCTTTATCCATTCATCTATTAGTGAATACTTAGATTGTTTCCATGTCTTGGCTACTGCATACAATATTGCAATGAACATAGGGGTACGTGTATCTTTTTGACTTAGTGTTTTTCATTTTCTTCAGGTAATTACCCCAAAGTGGAATTGCTGGCTAGGCTGCTCGTTGTATTTTTAACTCTCTGAGAGACTTTCATACTGACTTGCATAGTGGCTGAACAAATTTATATTCTTACCAACAGTGTACAAGATTTCCCTTTTCTCCACATCCTCACAATCACTTGCTATCTCTTGTCTTCTTGATAATAGCCATTCTAACATGTGCACCTCTCCCTGATGATTAGTGATGTTAACTATCTTCATGTATCTGTTAGCTATTTGGGTCTCTTTGGAAAAATGTCAATTCAGTTCCTCTGCCCATTTTTACATGGGATTATTTGTGGGGGTTTTTGGTTGTTGTTATTGAGTTGTATGAGTTCTTTATATATTTTGAATGTTAACCCTTTATCAGATCCATGGTTTGCAAATATTTTCTCCCATTCCATAGGTTGCCTTTTCATTTTGTTGTTTCTATTTTTTTCTTTTCTTTTTGAGATTTCTTGGGCCGCTCCCGCGGCATATGGAGGTTCCCAGACTAGGGGTCGAATTGGAGCTGTAGCCACAGGCAACACGGGATCCGAGCCTCGTCTGCAACCTACACCACAGCTCATGGCAATGCCGGTTGCTTAACCCACTGAGCAAGGCCAGGGACCGAACCCGCAACCTCATGGTTCCTAGTCGGATTCGTTAACCACTGAGCCACGACGGGAACTCCATTTTGTTGTTTCTTTTGTTGGGCAGAAGCTTTTCAGTTTGATATAGTTCCACTTGTTTTTTGTTTTTCTTGTTTGTACTCAGCCCTGTTTAGAATACAGACTCATCCTAAATATTATGCAGATAACTTGCTTCATAAATAAGTTTATCTAATGATATGCAGGGGAATTTTGGTGCCAGGGAATATGCAAGGTATTTTACCTATGCTAAATTCAGTCTTGACAACTTTTTTGAGGTAGATGTTCTTGCTTCTAATTTACAAATGGAGGAAATGAATCTCAGGTAAATAACTGATCCTAGGTCACAGAGACACTAAGTGGCAGAAGAGACACTTAAAGCAGGAAGGTATGAATCCAAAACCTATTCTCTTTTGCTAATACTTATAAATTTATATGCACACACATTAATATGACAATATAATAAAAAATCGTAACTTGCTCCATAAAGTTTTCAAAGGGGTTAACGAAAATATGCACTATATTGCAAAGTAAAATCAATTAGAAGCAAATACAATAAAAAAAAGAAGGAAAGCAGATGGACTGCAAAATGGCATTCCATAAACTCCTGTTCCCTTGCTAGTGGTGGGATATGAACTTGATTGTGGGCTCATAAATAAAGGATAGTCTCTAGGGCACTAAGAGTGCCATGTTACAGGGTGACATGGGCCATGTGAAGGCAGAGAGGATACCAAGTGGATGAAACCGTCCAATTTTCCAAGAGGGACCCTGACCTGGCCCTTACTATCGGTTTTTCTCCTCACAGATCATCTATCTGCACCTGAGATTCATGGCAAGATGATGGTTGATGCTTATGAAGAATACTCTTTGCTCTTGACCTAAAGCAACCTGCATGGGATTATGGTCTAAAGTCTGGAATCTTGTCCATTTGACTTCATTTGTTAATGATCTGGCACAGCCCTACAGACAGGTTTTTAGTTAAAACAGTATCATCAGTTTGATGGTAATGCTTCAGATTAATTGCTTTAAGTCAAATATACAATCATATATTTCACACACTGCAACACTGGAATTCTTTTTTGGTCTTTCACTTGTTTTAAGGCTCATGACATTTGGTTGGTTGAAACATAGGGAGGGCTTCAGGGTGGGTGATTTTACTAGAAGAAGAAACAAAAAATCCACGGGAAAAAAACAAGATAAACACCACACAAGAAGATTTTGTTGTTTTCAAGAGCACAGAAGTTATCATACACTTGCAAAAATTTCCAGGGAGCTTATTTACAAACTTCTACATCTGAAGGTGAGGGCATTGGTATTCTACTGACCTCCAAGTTTCTTTCTGTCTCTTATACTTGGGAAGGCACTCTTTGTGATGATGGAATCGGAGGTGGGCAAAGGAGAAAGGAGAGGGTGCAATCCTTAGACTGTATAGCCGAGTGTCCATCTGACTTCTGAGGCAGCCTTGCTGTTCATAGGCTGGCGACATCTCCCGTCCTCCTTCTGCAGCTGTACACCGTGAAGATCTGCCGGCTAGCTCCTAGGAAAGAGTTCAACCCAGGCTGGAAGGCATTTCCAAGGAATTTAGATCTTCTGCCAGCTGGATTGCTTGAGTCATCTCTCAACAGCACATTCCAATTATAATGTTCATGCGGTGTTGTCAGGCATTAATAGGGAGACTGGCCTGGGTTTTGCTTTGGGCTCTGTGCATCTGCCACATCCATGTTTCCTAACTTCATCTGGGTTTTCAGAAAATATCTGGCAGAGGCCATCCTATCAGCACTTGCTTTTTTAGTTAAGATTCCAATAGTGACTTCTCAATCTGAAAATAAATCCCTCTTGATTTTATTTAAACTCGTTGTTTGGTTAGTGCGAATCAGGTCAAAACAGGCAAAGAAACGCACAAACAAAACACCTTCAGAAGCATCCTCATTTAGTGGGTGCCATAGCTTGTCCTCAACAATAGCTCCGCTGGCTTGCCTAATTCTTCAGCAATCTCTGGGATCACCACGTGGTTATGGGTCTTCTACATACTTTGCTCTGGGTGCTACTGTTTGTATTTCAAAGTGTATAAGCTACTTGATAGCTCGTGATAGAACCACATTTTAAGTATATGTGTGATGTTGCTTTGCGGTATAGCAGAAATTGGCACAACATTGTAAATCAGCTATACTTCAATAACAAATACATAAATAAATAAAATGGCAAAGTAAAAAAAATAGAACAGAAAAGAAAAGAGAGATGGGATCAAACAAAACAAATCAAGACATCTGTATCCTCCAGCCTATTTGGTTTGGGGGCTGTATTGGTGAGATGGTAGGTATACACTGTGCTACACACCCCTCACCCTTCTAGCAGCTTCTAGCTCTAACCCACACTCTGAAATCCCCAGAGAGCCATCTCTTCTCCACAGTCGGTTCTTGGGGGCTCTGGGGGAGCTGTCTCCATCATAATTCCTGTCCACGGCAATTGGTCCAGGGCCTGGCAAATGGTCCATCAGAGCCAATATCAGCTTTTACCAGTTAGGATTAAATTTGCTTTTCATTGAAAGATATTCAAAATGAGAGTGCCTTAAATAAGATACATTTTATTTCCCCCTCAAGGAAAAGTCTAAAGGTAGACTGTTTAGAGCTGATATGTTAGCTCTGTTCCAGACTTTTTTTTTTTTTTTTTTAAAGAATTTGACATACTGATTCTAAAATTTATATGACAAGGGAGTTCCCGTAGTGGCACAGTGGAAGTGAATCCGACTAGGAACCATGAGGTTGTGGGTTTGATCCCTGGCCTCGCTCAGTAGGTTAAGGATCTGGTGTTGGTGGAGTTCCCGTCGTGGCGCAGTGGTTAACGAATCCGACTAGGAACCATGAGGTTGCAGGTTCGGTCCCTGCACTTGCTCAGTGTGTTAACGATCCGGCGTTGCCGTGAGCTGTGGTGTAGGTTGCAGACGCGGCTCGGATCCCGTGTTGCCGTGGCTCTGGCGTAGGCCGGTGGCTACAGCTTCGATTCAACCCCTAGCCTGGGAACCTCCATATGCCACGGAAGCGGCCCAAAGAAATAGCAAAAAGACAAAAAAAAAAAAAAAAAAGGATCTGGTGTTGGGGTGAGCTTTGGTATAGGTCGCAGATGTGGCTCAGATCTGGTGTTGCTGTGGCTTTGGTGTAGGCTGGAGGCTATAGCTCTGATTAGACCCTAGCCTGGGAACCTCCATATGCTGCAGCCCTAAAAAGACAAAAGACAAAAAAAAAAAAAAAAAAAAACCAGTGTTGTGTGGGACAAACCAATGGGACCAATAGACCAATGGGACAAATTAAAGTCCAGAAATAGTCCCATATGTATGAAGTCAGTTAATTGTCCACAAAGATATAAAACAATTTCTGAGAAAAAGGAAAGTATTTTCCATAAATGGTTCTGGAACCAATTGGGTATCCAAGTGAAAAATATAACTGTTATATCATATACAGACAATAATTCCAGAAAGATTGTGAAAAGCAAAAAGTATGAAATTTCAGAAAAAAGAGACTATCTTTAAAAATAGGGGATAGGCAAATATTTCCCAGAGTATAAAGGCATTTTTAAAAAAGATAAAAATTAACTGTAAAAAAGTTAATTACTTCATCAAAATATAAGTACTGTATATCAAAAGATATTTATTTCCTTTTTTGTTTGTTTGTTTGTTTTTTGGCTGCCTGCAGCATGTGGAGTTTCCAGGCCAGGGATCAGATCTGAGCTGCAGTTGGAACATATGCCACAGCTGCAGCAATGTTGGAGCCTTTAACCCACTGTGCTGGGCTAGGAATCAAACTCACCTCCTGGCGCTGCAGAGACACGCTAATCCTGTTAAGCCACAGCAGGAACTTCTCAAAAGATATTTCTAAGAAATGAATATAATTGTTTGGTCTCCATTTTATAAAACTCTGGCATAATTTAGACTCTTTAATATTTAGAAAAATGTACAGTTTTTCGAGCCTTGCTTTAAAAGGTATACGTTAACTTGCTCTCTCTCTCTTTTTCTTCTTTGCTTGCTTCTTCACCATTATGCATATATATTACTCTTTGGCTTTTACATCTCAAACTCAGATTTGCTGACTTTAGTATCATCAGAATATTATTTGCCTTCCTACAGGTAGGAAGACTCAGAGCCAATTCATTCTATCTATGCAATTACCTCTCTGTCTATAAAGATTTCCACCGGGATTTCCTTGGAAATATTTCTGTGATGGTTTCATTTTGCAGACAAAGGAACTGAGAATAAAACATCTCCTGGAAATTCCACAGTCTCTGTGTTGAAAAGTTAAGCACCTTAAATTTAACAGATGCAAACAAACTAGTCCTTCTAATCCTGATATCAGGACGTTCTCCTGAATTCCTCTTTGATTACTGCATCTGAGACAGTCTACATTAGAACACATTTGCCAGTCTTAGGGTTTTTTTTTTTTTTTTTTTCCTTCTCAATACCTGAATGTTGCCAATTAAACCCGTAGGAGAACTACTTTATGAATAGTTATGAGATAGGGCTTGTATTTAGCATAACTTGAAGGTACATTTATTTGCTTTTTGAAGAAAATCTCTTAAAATTAAAAAAAATTCTCAAAATGTCTTAAAATTCTACGTTTGCTATGATTAAAATGTGCTATTGTTAAAAGGAAAAAGAGCTAGTAGATAAGAGAATAATGGGTGAGGAAAGAGAACATCTTGTCTCCCACCAATTGTAGGTGGATATGGCATCTGTTTTTCTATCAGGTATTTGCTGGCACTGCTCTCACTTTGCATCCTCATGGGGGGCTTTGTTTTATGAAGGCTTTTCACAGACGTGGCATTATTCAATCCTAAAGCATGTTAGAGCTCTTCTAGTTTATAATTATCTTCTGGTTTTATGCACCTTCTCCCTATGTGAAACCTTCAAAATCTTGTGACTGCTAAAGCTCACTGAGTGGGTGCTTATGCTGGCTTCCCCGCCCCCCCCCCCCCCAACCCCAGTAACATTGGTACCAGTCTATTTTGGCTTCATGAAGCTCTGGGGATTCTTCATGTACTTGACCCTGACTGCCACATGTTCTGAAGTTGTCTAGAAACGATTCACACTCCTCAGTCACCCACCTTGTGCAGTGTTCTGGGACTGATATCCTACAGAGAACTCCAAAGGGACAGGTCTTTCTTTTCTCTGTCCTGGTACAGACAGGCTTGAGTGTGTGTCCCAGTCTTGCAAACAGATGAAAAAAAGGGGTAAGACTTCTGCCTCCCCAGAAACTGCCTCTGGCCAGGTGATTCCTGCAACAAGGGTGGTCCTTGTGGGTCTGCTTCCACTCTCCATAGCTACATCTGTTCTTCCCTGCTCCCAAACTTGTTTCTATAGCCCCCCCAAAAATATCCCAGGTTCCTAATCTCCTTCCAACAGATTTTCTTGTCTTGACATTAGCCAGAGCACTGTTTTGTCATTGTCTCCCTCAAAGGACCGATGTACATACGTTCTCCTTTGGAAATGTGAGCTCACAGTCACCAGACCAAGTTTGTTGAAGTGGTTTACTAGAGGACTGAGAGAAGCTCAGTAACAATACCCTGATACCCCTGAGCAGAAAGTGATGATTTTTTTGGAGGAGAGGACTCTAGAATTTTTTACTAACTTAATGCTCCCACTTCCATTCTTAAAATTTCCCCACCAATCATAGAATAGAGCTAGGTGTACATATACAAGGTGTCCCAGAATTCTGATTTAATATCAAGTAATGCATGGAGATGACCATTTCTCAAATCAACTAGCTAATAAGCATGCCTAGGATTTTCTAGGTCACATAACTAGCATTATGGTAAAAATTATCCATGCATTATCTCATTTAATTCTGAAGACAACAGAATAAAGTATGCACTGTTACTGTCTTCATTTTATGGATGAAGAAACACACTTAGAAAAGTTAAGTTGCTGGTATGTGGCAGAGCCAACATTCAAAGTAAGGTACCAAGCCATGCTCTATACCGACTGCTCTAATATAATAATTGTGCACTGGATCATAAGACCTGTTTTCTGATGACACAGATTATGGAAATAATTTTATTCTTAATATTTATTCTTAGCTCCAACCACACATTTAATTAATAGATTTCGTATTTATTTCATTTGTTTATAAAAATATGCTTCACTTTTGTGATTAAATGACTAAGTGGCAAGGACTATAACTTACTTAATTACATGTTGCTTAATTGGTGTATTAGTTAATTATACGGAGTTAACTTTTAAAATTAAGTGTATTTTATAACATGTTACAGTTCTGATGTCAATGATACTTTGTTAATTTTGAAACTTTGACTCAAGCATTATTAAATGAATAGTTAATTTTGATACTTAAATTAGTACAGGTATCAGTAAGATTATACACACATAACACATGTAGCCTAAATCTCTTAAGACCATTCTTTATAATATATGCAAAATATATTAAATATTAGGAAAAATACACAAGTAACTTCTGAAAGTGAGGCTCAATTTTGAGGTTAGTTTGGAAACTTTGTTATTTTATTTTAGCATTTCTTGGTCTTTGTAGTTTCTCCTTTTATGTAAGTGGAAATGATTCTAGGTTGGAAACCTACTGGGAGAAAATGACTTAACTATGTTGTCAGCTTCTTTAGGACAGGGTCATTGTTTTATTATCTTCGTGTGGAATAGCTCCTGGCGCAATGAGTGTTTGTTGAATTTGAATTTTGAATTTAAGTGAAATGATGCTGAAAATTTTACATTAGCTATAGACATCCATCTGAATTTAAGCCAGCAGTTGCTGTCTTACACAGGGGAATCATTAATAATGTTTCTAGTGAGATTACTTTGGTGACAGTACAAAATGAAATATTCCTTCTCCTGAGTTTTCTGTTTCAATCACGCATGGCTCAGTCTTTAGGCAAGGGTCTTTGAACTCTGGATGCAAATGAAAATTATAAAATTTATTATCATTAAGATTTCTGTTATTTTGTGGAAAAATAAATGAATAAATTTAACTCTATCTTCTGTTTTTTTTTTTTTTTGTAAAGACAAAGAAACCAAAGCCTAGAGAGGTTGAGCGATTCATTAATGTCACACAGCTAGCTACTGCTTGAAGTAACTATTGAATGTAGTGACTCTGGGACTCAGTTTAGTGATCTTTCTACTGCATCTATTTTAAGATGTATTACATATTAAATATTAGAAAATAATTATTACTCATTATTGAGTTTAACGCTCCCCCACCAATTTCTCAGTATTGACCATTAATCAGTGTATAGATATATAATGAAAACAACATTATCTAGCAGACCATTTCAGGATAAGAAAATTCTATGTAATATATGAGGCATTTCCACTTCTCAGGATGAAGAGAGCTTAGTTCTCCAATATAATGCTGCAGAATTCTAAGCTGGTATGACCTTACCAGAGAGGGTTTACAAAGAGTTATCAATGACTTTAAAAATATGCATTCCTTCCAATTCAGTTGTTCCATTTCTAGGATTTTATCCAAAGGGGAAAAATAAGACCTCGAGAAATGCATTGACATGCACACACACATATACACAGCTACACACAAATGGCTTTATCGGAGTTTCTGTTGTGGCTCAGTAGAAATGAATCTGACTAGCATCCATGAGGATGCAGGTTTGATCCCGGGCCTCGCTATGTGGGTTAAGGATCCGGCATTGCCGTGAGCTGTGGTCACAGACATGGATAGGATCTCTCGTTGCTGCGGCTGTGGTGTAGGCCGGCAGGTACAACTCTGATTTGACCCCTAGCCTAAGAACCTCCATATGACAAGGGTGCATCCCTAAAAAGGACAAAGAAAACATGAATTTATCATAGCATTTTTTGGTTTGTTTGTTTGGTCTTTTTAGGGCCGCACTCACGGCATATGGAGGTTCCCAGGCTAGGGGTCTAAATCAGAGCTACAACTGCTGGCCTACACCAGAGCCACAGCAACGCCAGATCCAAGCTGGGTCTGCGAGCTACACCACAGCTCATGGCAATGCCTAATCCTTAACCAACTGAGCAAGGCTAGGGATCGAACCTGCAATCTCATGGTTCCTAGTTAGATTCGTTTCTACTGCACCATGACAGGAACTCCTCATAACGTTGTTTAATAATAATTTGCAGCAACATGGATGGGCCTATAGATTGTCATAGCAAGTGAAGTTAGTGAAAGACGAACAGCATATGATATCACTTATATGTGGAATCTAAAAAAAAAAGGATGAAAATGAACTTATTTGCAGAGCAGAGATAGCCTTGCAGACTTTGAAAACAAACTTACCGTTACCATAGGGGATATGTTGAGGGCAGGGATGATCTAAGGTCTTGGGATTGGCATATGTACACTGTGGTATATGGAATGACTGGCCAACAGGGACCTGCAGTAAAGCACAAAGAACTCTACCCAATATTCTATGATAATCTATGCAGGACAAGAATCTAAAAGAAAAAAATGGACATGTGTATAGATATAACTGAATCACTTTGTTGTACGGCAGAAGTTATCACAACTTTGTAAGTCAACTTTATATTAATAACACTTTTATATATATCTACATATATATATATATAGTCTTTTTTAGGGCTGCACCCATGGCATATGGAGCTTCTCAGACTAGGGGTCGAATTGGAGCTGTAGCTGCTGGTCTACACCACAGCCACAACATGTGGGATCTGAGCCACTGAGTGAGGCCAGTGATTGAACCTGCATCCTTGTGGTAGTCAGATCATCTCCTCTCAGCTACAATGGGAACTCCAGTAAAACTTTTAAAAATGAAAGAAAGGCCAATAAATTGGAAACATTCTGAATGTCCATCAATGGGGATTGGTTCTGATATATAATTACCATTGATATTGAAAGAAAATGCAGCCTTTTTATTGCTTGGTGGCTAACTGAACGTGTTCATGAGGCCCAAACTTATTGGAGGGCAAAAGTAGAGGTAGATGATTGGACTTTCAATGTACCACTTAATGGAATTATAGTCTTTTCCATTTTTTTTTAAAGCTACCTGGGAAACTCTACCTCTTTTGGGCCAATGGAGAGTTTTTTGAGTTTCTTTCCTTTTTTTCTGCTCCTTTCCAACGTAGCATCTGGGATGAATTTGTGGTGACCAGGGATGGGAGGGCTTAGCTTATCCTGACAATCCTTTATATTCTTTGTGGTCTTTGTTCCTATATGGCTTTGTTGGAGTAATAGTCTTATATTCTCTGTTGGTGTATACAGTATCAGATATTTGCTCATGGCCTCAAACTGTGACCCAAATTAATTTTTCCATTATTTGCTAATAAGCATGTTAGGCATGTGGCTGCTCAGCTGGAGACTAAACTTTCCAGTGGTCCTTTGCAGGTAGATGTGCCTGTGTGAATAACAAAGTAGGAAAGAAGTGATATTATGTCACTTCCATGCTTGGGTCTCCTCTTATTTTCCTTTCTTCTTCTCATGAGCTGGAAAACTGGTATGGCTGTGACCCAGTTTTGGCCTTGAAATAAGGACTATGAAAGGGGGAAGGAATTTGTGTCTCTCAATGGCCACATGGAGATCAACAGCCATCCCCTTCACTAAAGAATATCATAAAAGAAAGAAAATAAAAATCTTCATTCTTTTTTTTTTTTTGCCATTTCTTGGGCCGCTCCCGTGGCATATGGAGGTTCCCAGGCTAGGGGTCCAATCGGAGCTGTAGCCACCAGCCTACACCAGAGCCACAGCAACACGGGATCCGAGCCGCGTCTGCAGCCTTCACCACAGCTCACGGCAACGCCGGGTCCTTAACCCACTGAGCAAGGCCAGGGATCGAACCTGCAACCTCATGGTTCCTAGTCAGATTCGTTAACCACTGCACCACAACGGGAACCTCAAAATCTTCATTCTTAAAGTCATTGCATTTGGGGCTACCTCTTGCTTCCTTATCCCACATTTTTAAAATTTGTTTACTCTTTCATCTTCACAAAACACATTTCTCTGACAGCTTTCTGAGAGAGAGCATGGGAGGAAAGTTTGAAAGACATATCTAAAAATGCCTTTATTGGAGTTTTCACCATGGCTCAGCAGGTTACAAACCTGACTAGTATCCATGAGGATGTGGGTTAGATCCCTGACCTCACTCGGTGGATTAAGGATCTGGCACTGCTGTGTGCTATGGTGTAGGTCGCAGACATAGATAGGATCCCTCGTTGCTATGGTTGTGGCACAGGCTGGCATCTGCAGCTTTGATTCGACCCCTAGCCTGGGAACCTCCATATGCTGCAGGCAAAAAAATTTAAAAGTCTTTATTCTAGCCTTTACTTTTATATTTAGTTTGGCTGGGTATAGAAGTCTAAGTTAGAAATTATTTGCCTTGGAGTTCCCGTCGTGGTGCAGTAGTTAATGAATTCGACTAGGAACCATGAGGTTGCGGGTTCAGTCCCTGCCCTTGCTCAGTGGGTTAAGGATCCAGCGTTGCCGTGAACTGTGGTGTAGGTTGCAGACACGGCTCGGATCCCGCATTGCTGTGGTCTGGCGTAGGCCAGTGGCTACAGCTCCGATTTGACCCCTGGCCTGGGAATCTCCATATGCCGCGGGAGCGGGCGCGGTCCAAAGAAATAGCAAAAAGACAAAAAAAAAAAAATTATTTGCCTTAAAAATCCTGAAAACTACTCCAGAGAGTAAACTTCTAGTCCCCTTTTCCTAGGGTGGGATGGGATAATTTTAGCTATGTGATCTGGGGAGGTGATCTAGAAATCTGACATTCTTAAGGAGTTTTTCAACCATTTTTCCTTATTTTACTGTTTTAATATCCCCTCTTTCCCTCACTATCACTTTCAGAAATATTTGATGTGATCCATATTTGTATTCTTGGAGATTTATCCATAAAATTCATCTTTGGTTCATATGCTTGGCTTATGATTCAGTTTCCTGGGATCTGCTAAATCAGTTACCCATCTTCCACCTGCTTTCTAGATTCAGAAGTTTAACTCCCCTAAATTCCCATCATGGCACAGCGGAAAAAAATCTGACTAGGTACCATGAGGTTGTGGGTTCGATCCCTGGCCTCGCTCAGTGGGTTAAAGGATCCAGAGTTGCTGTGAGCTGTGGTGTAGGTTGCAGATGCAGTTCATATCTGGCATGGTTGTGGCTGTGGCTATGGCCTGCAGCTGTAGCTCTGATTTGACCCCTAGTCTGGGAACCTCCATATGCCACGGGTGTGGCCCCAAAAAGGCAAAAACAACAACAACAACAACAAAACCAAAAAACAAAGACACACAAAAAAGTTTAACTACTTTAATATTATATGCCATTCTCTCTGTCTTTGTAGGCTCATGTCTTAAAAATTCCTCTCTAAACTTTGGTTGGTTGGGGAGGTGAGTGAAAGTATATATGTATGCTTATGTGATAGTATTTGCTTAAGAATTTAGAACGATCCCTCATTTTCTTGCTGCTAGATTTTTGCTCTGTTATCACTGTAAATATTTTATTGTTTGAGCTGTAGTATTAAAATCATATTTGAATACTCTTTTTAAAGAAAAAAAATTGGGGTATATAAACTTTTCAGCTCATGCTCTATTTCCCTCTTCCCAATTTCTGGTTGAGAAAAAATAACTTGGAGATTTGATATGTCAGTGAAATTGGGGATCTTGGACTTTTTATGAAGAACAGTATTTTATTCTTTTAGTCCTGAAGAGTTCTGTTTTAAATAGGATTAGTGCCCCTGTAAAAGTGTCCCTAAAGCGATCCCTGACCCTTTTCCATGTGAGGTACAATAAGAATCAGGAATCAGATTCTCACCAGACACTGAGTTTGCCAGCACCTTGATCTTGTACTTGGCCTCAGAGCAGTAAGAAATAAATTTCTGTTTTTTATAAGCCACTCAGCTTATGGAATTCTGTGATATCACTCCGAGTGGACTAAGAAAACAACGAAAGGATGAACATAAAACAATATTTCCAGCAATCTTTTAGGCAAAATTTTATATTCTGAAACACTTGAAATTATTGTTGATTAAAAACAAAATTGGAAATTAGCATTTCATAGATATTTAAAAAAACAAAATGTTCTAACTGAAAGATGCTAGCTATCTGAGAATTAATCTTTGTTTTTCAGAATTTGACCCAGTGACCCTACAAATAAGGAAAATAGACATTATCTTTGATTTAGAGGAAAGAGAAACTTTATTTTAGAAGGTCCCACTCTTCAGTTTATGAACACGATTTAGGAATGTGGAGAAGTAATTATGTAAGTTAAGGGAAAAATCAACTTAAATATTATTTAGAACATGATTCCAATTTTGTCAAAAAATCTGCGTTTACATGTGGGCATAGGACAAGAAGCTGAGAATTTGTGCTCCAAAATGTGTACAATGGCTTTGATGAATACTTTATACTTTTTTCATATTTGTCATATTTTGTATAAGGAACATGTTTGTTCTTTATAACCAAGAAAAAATTGTTGTTTATAAGAGAATTTTCTCTCTCAGTTTTTGCATCCATCTTTTTTTTTTTTGTCTTTTGTCTTTTTGTTGTTGTTGTTGTTGCTATTTCTTGGGCCGCTCCCGCGGCATATAGAGGTTCCCAGGCCAGGGGTTGAATCGGAGCTGTAGCCACCGGCCTACGCCAGAGCCACAGCAATGCGTGATCCGAGCCGCATCTGCAACCTACACCACGGCTCACGGCAACGCCGGATCGTCAACTCACTGAGCAAGGGCAGGGACCGAACCTGCAACCTCATGGTTCCTAGTCGGATTCGTTAACCACTGCGCCACGACGGGAACTCCTGCATCCATCTTTAAACATTATTTTTCCATTTTAAGTTAGATCCTAATTTTTATTAGACAATAAACATTTTCATAAAGCCATTGTAAGTTCTCCCCTGCTTGGATGTCTTCTGCTCTGCTAAATTATTCTTGATTTCTTATAAGAAGAGCCAACTTCATTCCATAGTAATATCCCATTGACTCAGATAACAAACTTCATTTTCATATTTTCATGGCAGTCGAGACGATTTTAACCACATTGCTGCAAAGGCCAAGAATTGGCTCTGGTTACACATGATGCTGAGCAGGTTGCTCAGATGATTTTATTGAGGGAGATAATGGAACATTGAAGCTAGAATGATCATGTGAGTCATCCAGAAGAGAGAAAAGCTCAGAAAAGTTGCCCAAGGCCTCATGGCCAGTTATCAGCTGACCTAGCAGAGATATCCTAGTATCTGTTATTCCAAAGATATTCTAGTATCTGTTATTCCAAACCAACTCTGCAAGCCATTTACTCTATGTTTACATTCCCAAATCATGTAATATGTCTTGATGGGCTTGTTTAATAGAGGCTTCAGGTAAATAGTGGCAGAATTTTGCCATTTTAAGACAGAGGGAAATCCTCTTTCCTCAATCTTTTCTTCATACGAAATGTAAATTAATTACTGACTCTCAGGCTGGAGGAGAATTTTCAGGGCATCTCACTTTAGAGGGAGATACTTATTTATCATAAGCATTGAGCATGGTCATTCAAAACCGAAGCTCTTTAATCCTAAAAATGAATTCCTTAGTAATCTGTGCTGTTTCATTTTTTTTTTAATTTGCAAATTTTATAAAATCTATTAAAAGTTTTAAAAAATCTTATAAAGATAATTTTGGTTCCAGCTTCAGAATTCCTGGTTTAGGGTCCATTTTTTCCCCACGTAATAACAGTATGAACTTGTTCAAATTGTTTAACTTCCCTGGTTATCCTGTGATAAAGGGCTAAATAATCACAAGGCATTTCCTTGAAAAAAACTTCATACTAAATTCATCATTTTCAGGAGTTCCTGTCATGGCTCAGTGGAAATGAATCTGACTAGCATCCATGAAGATGCAGGTTCGATCCCTGGCCTCGCTCAGTGGGTTAAAGATCCGGCGTTGCCATGAGCTGTGGTGTAGGTGGCAGATGCTGCTGGGATTCATGTTGCTGTGGTGTAGGCTGGCAGCTACAGCTCTGATTCAACTCCTAGATTGGGAACATCCATATGCCGCCGGTGGGGCCCTGGAAAGACAAACAAACAAAAAGATTCGTCTTTTTCCAATGGATTTCCCAGTTATTTTAATTAGAGCATCTTAAGTCTCATGCTTCCTAAGTTGAGCACTCTAAGTTTCCTTTGCCCTCTTTAGCACACAGTGACTTGTTAACGTGTACATGACTCACTTCTCCTGTTATGAATACATACCTAGCTCTAGAGTAATGCTACTATCATTAATAGGTTCACATTGGGTAAAGGAGCATCTGATGAACCAGATAGAAACTCAGTTAGAAAAGCACAGAACCCATCGAAATGAGAAACCACCCAGTTGGGACAAGGACACAGAGCAAAAGTGAACTGTGTCTAGGTAAGTTGCAAAAGGATCAGTTAAATTCACATCATCAATCTGCTTTCTTTACTGCTGTGTGCATATCAAGGCCATCTTACAGGTGTGCACCAGGAGCCTGGGAAGGGAGGGGAGGAAGGAAGGCTGAAATCCCGCCTGTTTGTCTGTGGCTGTGCTTGTGAGAGGGGTCACATTTTCCTAATTTGTACAAGACCAGCAGACGGATGAATGGTCGAACTGTCTTCATTTCAGCAAAAACCACTACTGAGTAAATATCGAGTCGCCGACAAAGAGTTGATTTTTGTTGTAGATTAGGCTGGGCAAGAAATGCCAAAACTATAGTGGGTTTAAGTTAGATCAAGGTGGTATCTCTGGAGGCTTTGAAAGAGAACATGGATTGCTGTCTTTCTAAGATGGTTCTAGATCAGTGATACTCCAGTTTTAGGGACCCAATGACTTCTCTGAGACCATAGAGTTATGGCAACCTTATTCTTGTTTCCTTAAACTCAAGGTGAACCATGCTCACTATTGAGATAGTAGAGTAAAAATATTATTGACAAATCACATATAGAAGGATTCTGAGATTCATTGACTCTGAAATACCACAACAAATAGAGAAAATCAAACCCAAAATGTAAACAGATACCATTAACACTGCATCTCACTTGACTTTTGTGAGTGGGGTCTGGGGAAGCCTCCTACTTACTATGACCTAACATGGTTGCAACTGTCCCTTGACCCCATTGCTATCTGCCTCCAATTTTTAAAAAGCGTCCTTAATGTACTTCAATTAGGAAGCAGGCAAAACAACGTCGAATAAAATCAGAGTAAGGTGGGCTGCCGTTCTTCTCATGCATTCCAAATGAAGAGGGAATGTAAGGGTTAACTATCAAGGATTCCACCTTGAACCCCCGCACTCTCTTTATCTAGCACACCATAATAAAAGATCAAGAGTTCCTGCTTATTATCTTATTTTTCCTGCTTGCTCCACCAGGCTAAGGCCCAGTCTGGTTATGGATTAACACCATGATCGATAGTAAATCCTGCTGTCTCTCTCGGCAGGGGAAAATGAACTAAAAATGCAGTCAAACTCTTATTGATCAAGGATATAGGTCTCACTTTCATTACCTCTGTCTCCTGATAACCCACAAATAATGTGATGAGTTGCTAATCTCTCTGATTTTCAATGGACCCTTCACCCCTCCTGTCTACACGTTGCAGCTTTTATTTTCATCTTGATACACACTCTGTAATTCAGGGAGCACTAACTCTCACTCTCTTCCCGTCAGACCTGGTCAATCAGAGTTAATAACATCCCTCTTCACTGGGGATGTGGTTCCAGCGAGTTCAAACTATAGAATCTTCAAACATGGCAAGGAAATGCAAGTTGCAGCCGACTTCTATCAGGGACAGAGAGGTGCAGAGTCTTCTTGGTGAAGCAAGAAGACTGGTAGTGATCTTCTCAGGACTTGACCTGCTTCTACTTAAGTAGCCCCTAACTTTACAAACTTAACCATTCAAGTCTCATGTATGGCTAATCCCATCTCAGCTTCTGCTTCTCAGAGGACCCAATCTGATGCTGAACCTGAGCTGCTTCTTTTTTTTTTTTTTTTTTTTAAGTGCGGCACCCATGGCATATGGAGGTTCCCAGGCCAGGGGTCGAATTGGAGCTGCAGCCACTGGCCTACGCCACAGCCACAGCAATGCCAGATCTGAGCTGTGTCTGCGACCTACACAACAGCTCACGGCAACGCCGGATCCTTAACCCACTGAGCATGGCCAGGGATTGAACCTGCATCCTCATGGACACTAGTCAGATTCGTTTCCACTGAGCCACGACGGGAACCCCAAACCTGAGCTTTTTACCACCGTGAAGAGTGGCACTCAGTGTGAGCAAAGGCTGTGGTGTAGGGGACCAAGGGTCCCCTTTCCTTGGTTGTTTTAACAACCGAAGAACATTTCTGCGAAATAGCTGTAGAAAATGCCACAGATAAATCTAGAAAAATGAATATATTTCAGATATGACCTTGCCTGGTTTCTTCAACTAGATGTAGTGTGGTAGGATAGAAACAACAGAGCTCTTGAGTCAGAAGCCCTATTTTCAGAGTTCTGGACTTTTCACTTTCTTGGAGAGAGACAGGAGGCTGTGCTGGGCAAAAACAGAGCTCCTCACTTTTGTCTAGAAAATTCTCATCTGCTTAAGTTATGAGATGAAAATGGAATCAAGTTAGAGTTTTAGGAAAATAATTACTGTCAGAAGCATAGTTACTTTTTGATTTGTTAATAGCTTATTGTGACTTTTTTACCTTTTTTTTTTTTTTTGGTCTGCAACTTATTGCTTTTTTTTTTTTAAAGCAAAGTTATAAAAGAAAAACCCAACTTTCCTTAATGCATCATATCTGGTTTATAGGACAGACTGTGCTGAAATTTATTATTTTCCTCACCTGAACTGTTAGCCTTAACTTAAAGCTAGCAACAGTTGCTTTACCTCTCTGATCTAAATGTAGGGAATGATAAGGTAATTGAATAACTTTGGTGAAGAAAGCTGTGGCATTTTCTGCTGCCAATCGGATGAAAACAAATCACAGTGACACAAAGTCTTCTTTCTTAGAAGAAATACCAGATGAACAACAGAACCTACACTGCTGAAATAATCTGCTTTGGTTCAGCCCCTAGAGCCTGAATGGTGTTTTCCAGCTTCAGTCCACACAATTTGTACACCTGTTGAAGAGAAAATAAAATATGACAGTGGTACAAAGTCTGGGGGATTAAAGTGATTTGTACTGAGCTCTTAAAGCTAAGGTAATTGCAGGTCTCATTTTCTTCTTTTGTACTGCAGAGCTGCATTTGAAGTTTGACAAGGAATTCCTCTCCCCCATCCCTCTCTCTCTTTCTCTCTTTTTAACAAGGGACCAGATGGAAATTTCACCAGATTTCCACCTTTCCTCCCTGTTGCATCTCCTTTGAAACGCTTTGGTTTCCTTTGGCTCATGGAATGAGATAAAGGGAGAACCAGTCCAGTGTAGATTTCTGCTTACATGGCAGATTTGGAAATTACCCTAGGTGGCATGCTCTTTATTTACTGCTTTATTTATTTCAATTTTTTAAATATAAAATTATAGTTGATTTTTTATAGTCTGTCAATTTCTACTATATAGCAAAGTGACCCAGTCATATATATACACTACATGTATATATGCACACACTATATACACTATATACATACATACATATATATATGTGTGTATATATATATATACACACACACACTTTTCCTCGTATTATCTTCTATCATGTTGTAGCATAAGAGATTGGATATAATTGCCTGTGCTGTATAGCAGGACCTCATTGCTCTTCCATTCTAAATGTAATAGCTGGCATCTACTAATCCCAAACTCCTGGTCCATCCCACTTCCTTCCTCTCCCCCTTGGCAACCATGAGATTTATTGCTTTAAAATCCTGAGATCAGAAAGCCTGCAGAATGAGAGGAAAAGGTACTTGGTTTAGGCTGGTGAGAAAGCTGACTCTGCTTTGGGTAAACATGGAAAGAGAAGGCACTCAGCGAGTTCTTGTCCTCTCTCGGGATCTGTGGGTCCCCATGGGGTGCAGTGTCATATACATTTAGGCTCTGATTCGCTATACCTCTCAGGCTGAACGTATGCTACTGAATACCTTTGATGTTGCCATAATTGTGTGTGTGATCTTCAATCACGGATGTCATCAAATTTTATTAAACTTAATATAGATAAAACCAAGACATTATTGATTAGTTCTGCCATGGAAACCTCCCAGGCTTCCCCTTAGAGTGGTTTTCTTCTGGGGAAGCTGTCTTTATCCTTTCGATAATACTCATGCCTTCAGAGACACTGTGGCTTCTGAGTTTTCTTTTGAAGCCCACATCAATCATATAATTAAGACGTCTTAATACAACTACAGCAATCTCGCCATATTGCAAGCCATGCTTTCTGGTCTGCTGGTGCAATTCTAATTGGTGCTTCTCTTTCATGTGGGCATAATTACTGCTGTCCTTTGTTTAGGGTTTTCATGCTATATGTTCTGTTGATCCAGATTTAACCAGATAGATCCCTATTTGGATTTCAACTTTTCTACCTTATTAATAAGATTGATTTGATTTTGACAAAGGAAGTTGTCCTCTCTTTGCTTTCTCTCAACATCTTCTCAGCTATGATCTCCATAAATAGCATATGTTTGCATCCAAGTGACGCCAGATATCCTGATGGAAAATGAAGAATTCGGACAATCCGCCAGATATCCTGGATGATCAGATGTTTGGTATTATGGAGGCAAAGTATCCGGATCACTGACTTAAAAAAACTATTTTTCATTGGGGTGTTTGGCATTGGGCAACTCATTTGATTCCCAACTTCCGCCTCCATCTTATTTTTCTTCCACTCTTATTATCCTTTCAGGCTCTTTGTCTTCTCCTTCCTCCCTGCATTTGTGTTGCAGTTCCAATCCTAAATTTAATGTGAAATTGTGGGATGGAAGGCAGAGAGGGACAGTGAGGGGAGCACTGTTCTGGAAATGAGCTCTGAAAAGAGTCATGGTTCTGGTTGGATTTCTAGTTCACCTATCTTTATGGTGTAGGACATACAACTTTGGATTTCTATTAGGTATCTGCTTTTCTCAAAAAGCACTAGACTATTTTCAGTTGAAAATATTGAATCTCTTGAAAAAAGAGATTTTTGTTTTATTCCAATAGGGTTGGTAAAACAAAAGCAACAGATTAATAACATTTTCCTTCTTTGTGTATGGTGCTTAAAGCATACACTTCTCAGCTTAAGATCATGAAATATCTTCACTCTAGGTTCTTGTTAGAGAATTATTTCTTGAGATGTTGGTAATTCAGCATCTGCTAGAGGCTTGTTCAAACATTTCATATTCCTCAAGAATGTTAGAATTTTTTTTTTTTTAAGTAACTAGGCCATTTTGCCCAACATCCTAGAATCATGCCTTTCCATAGTTGCCCATTAATGCTGGGAACCCAGTCGCTCATGAAGATCTACAGGGGAATATTTGGAGAAAGTGTACTACTTTTTAAAAACTGTAATTGGGAGCTCCTGTCATGGCTCAGTGGTAACAAACTTGACTAGTATCCTGAGGATCTGGGTTCAATCCCTGGCCTCACTCAGTGGGTTAAGGATACAGCATTGCTATGGCTGTGGTGCAGGCCAGCAGCTACAGCTCTGATTTGACTCCTAGCCTGGGAATTTCCGTATGCCACGGGTGCAGCCCTAAAAAGACAAACAAACGAACAAACAAAAACTGTAATTGATAGTGACTTTTCCCACAAAAACCGTTTTTAAAAGACTATGTACTACTTGCTGATGAGTTTAATTTCTAGAAGACATTCTGCCACTGCAAACAGGTGGTTTGCCCAGTGTGTGTCCTGTTGGACCTCAACTCCAGGAAGCTGTCTCTAATTTGTCGTCTGTGCTGAGCATCTCAGGGATGTGAGAGCCTCTCTTTCTTTTGCTGCCTTTGGAGAAGTAGTTTCCTACTCAGCTGCAAGTGACCCATTTTCTGAGCAGTTTTTAAGACATATTGAAGTCTGAGATCCACCCCTAGAAATCCTGATATAATGGATTTTGGCTAGTTTGGTAAACCCTTTTGGAAGTTGGCAGAGTAGAATTACAGAATTAAAGAAATTATACGAGATCATATGTGAAGAGTAAGACAGGATATACTTTCATGTATACAGGATGCCAATAAGCAAACAAATAAAACAACAACAAAAACAACAAAAACTGGCAAGAGAGCCCTGAACAAGCCACTTATCCTGCCTGGCTTTGCTTCCTCATTGTAATCATGGCTGCCCCTACCCCAGGGTCTTACAGTGATCTGGGGTTCCACGCCATCCTTCCCCAGTCCTTGGAGACTCATTTTCCAGGAGGCTGAATCTTCTGTGCCTCAGATAATCTTTCATGCCTACTGTTTCTATTCTTCTTTTCTCAAGACCCTCAAATGACTTTCCATTCACTTCTGGGTCATATGTAAATTAATAATAGGTAATACCTACTGGTTTCAAGACCTTTTGTCAGGCAATCTCCTCTTATGTCACTTTAAATCTCTCCCCTTCCTGCACTCTTTGTGGCTGTCGGAATCATCTTCTCGAGCAATCTTTGTTGCCTTCTCTCTCTTTTCTTCCAAGCAACTGCTTGCTTCAGCCCCTCAGGAAAACTTTCTAGATTATGCACCTGATTTCAGTCATCCTTTCCATCATCCTAGTGTTTCACTCTTCCAGAAACATCAGGTACCTACCAGTGCTTTATGACCATATGACCAGATTTTTTTTGCTGGCTGAGGAAAGTCAGAAAGTCACTAGGCAATTGTCCAGGGACCCACTGAACTCAAACCATGTAGAGGTGACTAAAGAGAGAAGGGAATTTAAAAAACACAAGTGGTTGTCATTTGTATTCTCTGCACACTCTTCAGATCATTTGGTGGTTCCCCCAAATCATTAATCAATAAATCGATTGTCCTCTCTCTCCTCTTGCATATGTTTCCTTACCACTACTCAGTAAGTCCTTAAAATGGAAATAGAATCCAATACCCTAGATTTGGGGCTAACGTAATTAATTTCTCATTGCAAAACATGTCAAGAAGGAATTCAAGAACCAAGTTGTTATTACAACATGAATTCTAACCTACTAAGATGGATATTCTAGTTTCTAAATACAATTGACAATGGGTTACCACAACTCCTATTTTATTTTCAAATTGTCATTTAGCTAAAGGGGAAGAAAGAAATTCTTCTTATGTATCTAGTAGCCTGTGGACATCTTTTCTTACACATAGTAAGCGTTTAATACCTTTTTTTTTTTTTTCCGGATGAAGTGGAAACGTACTTTAAAATTTTTTGTTTCTTGGACCACTAGTAACAGCATCATTGGCTAGGGATTGTGTGTGTGTGTGTGTGTGTGTGTGTGTGTGTGTGTGTGTGTGTGTACGTGCCGCATGTAGAGGGTGCCTGTTAAATCTCAAATATGGGGCTTCACACTAGGTTACTGAATTTTAACATTCACTGAGGAATATTTATGAACACATGTTTGATAACCACTGCTATGTGTTAATATTTATGTACTCTGTTATAAATTTTATTTAGAATTTATCAACTTAGATAAAGTACCCAATAAAAAAGTCTTTTCCTATGTTACATCTCCACTCACCCACATCCCATAATCTGCAGTTTATAAGACTCTGAGAAGTCATTCTTGTACCTAAATCTTCTGTTTACACCATCACATTATGGGAATAAAATGAGAGTCAATTTCAATATGGTCCAGACTGCTAGTGAGCTAACTTGTATCTTTAGTTCTCTTTCAGTCCTGACACCTCATCCTTGACCATCAAGTCAAACAAATCAAACAGCATACCATGCCAAGTATTTTAAACAAATTTTAATTCATAGAAACTTCATATTTTAAAAAACAATATAGGAAGATGACAATATATTCAAATTTATACTGATTTGAGTTAACAATGACCAACAATTATAATAATCATCAATGTTAAGAAGGATGAGAATAAGGATTCTGATTGTTCTGATAAAAAGTTTCTTTTTTTTAATGGCAGGATTCTGACTGTTTTGATAAAGTGTTTCTTTTCATTTTTCTTTTTTTTTTTAAATGGCCATACCCGTGGCGTACAGAAGTTCTCAGGCTAGAGGTTGAGTCAGAGATGCAGCTGCCAGACTATACCACAACCCCAGCAATATCAGATAGGCCAGGGAATGAACCTGCATCCTCATCGTTATTAGTCAGATTCTTAACATGCTGAGCCAAAACTGGAACTCCTAAAGTGTTACTTTTTATGTTCTAAGTGGATCACGATACAGTAAATGTACTATTTTTATGCCCATAGTGGGCAGTGCTTATCTTGTTTGCTTTCTGGCCTTTATTGGGCAAATGGAATCATTTCACTGAATGAAGGTGCCATTGGGAGACTCAATGGGTGAAGAAAAAGAAGCCAAAAATACCACAGTCATACTTGCTTTTTTTTTTTTTTTTTTTTTGCCACCACCTACACCTACAGCAGCTTGGTGTGGGATCTGTTTCCAGACCAGATATCAAACTCAGGCTGCAGTAGTGAAATTGTCAAATCCTAACCACTAGACCACCAGGGAACTCCCAAGCCACATATTTATTTTCAAAACTGTATAAATGATTTCACTAAAATGATATAGTCCTTAGAGCGTGCTACAGCCTACATTTGAAACAGCCACCCTATGCTTTGGCTGCCTAACCCTGAGTCCCTAGATAACTGACACTTTTATAAGGAATTGACATTGCATGTTGACTACCCAACTGGGAAATTCATAGTTTGCTGGTGGAGTTTAACTCTACTTAAGGGTTTCTCAAAGACCTTTAAGACTTTGGAGGAAGAGGATGGCAAAAGCAAACAGAGCTCTTTAGAATAGGTGGTTTTAAATTGTATTTAATGAAGTATGAACTTTTTAGTGAGGTGCCAAATGCAGGATATCTAGCTACCCCCCCCCCCCCGATTTTTGGAATGGTATACACATCCTGGGGTTATCGTCAATATCAATAGGGATAATCCCCTGCAAAATGCATAGCACTGTGCATGGTATGTAGCAAGTGACCAAAGGATAACTATTCCAGTTATTGCTGTCTTTACTGCTATTTCTACTCTTAACTTCAAGGTATAAGGACAGACAGTATCAATTGTCCAGTGTAATTCAAAACTTTGTTGGATTTCAAAACTGAATACTTGAAATCTTCAACAATTGGCTGTCGGAGCAATCCTGGATTTGAACTCTATTGTTCCAGAAATGAGGTGACCTCGATAAGGCCCAGCCACTCTTCTCAAAATTGATAGACTCCGTTGTCTGTTATAATTGGAGGGGTAGGCAGAGATGTTACAAGATGGTGGAAAGGGAAAGGCATCTTTGGGCTCTGGTTCTACCTGACTGGAGGTGGGAGTGAGTCCCTTGATGTGGGATTAGGCCACCAGAGGGGCAAAACCTCCCTCTCCCCCACCCACAGGCCTGTATGTAGAATGACTTTCAATTCCAATGACTCCTTTATAGTCTTCTTTTATTTTCATCAATGCATTGCTTTTATTTTTGTCAACAAACTATGTCATTTACCGCAGTAAGAAAACTCCTGTTATTCAGGTCTTTATCAGAGTTCCTACAAATCAGGTTAATTGGTGATCAACAGAGCTTTTCTGCCTTTAATGAGGCCTAGTAGCCCAAGGCAAGGCCTACCTCTTGATAAGGGACTTTCTTTCTTCTTATTCTGAACTCTTTGATCACTTAAAAAAGAGAGAGAGAGAGAAAACCCAGGAAGAACAACCACCGGGAATGTCATTGTTTTTTAATTGCCTGATTACCAAATGTTAGAGATAAAAGATAGATGTTCTCAATTAATAACATTTACATAGATTAGCATCACTAACAAGCCTCATTAGTAGCTACTGATTTTTGTTTAGATGGTGTCCCATGTCATTTGCTCTCTCTCTCTCTGGTTGTGCAATCGAATGTACCTTTATATGACAAAACATTGCCTTCTAATCTATTTCCATTAATCAAACAGTAAGGCATTTTAATACCTAGCCAGGTTTTTAATTAATTAAAAGTTAATATTACCTAGTGTAGATTTAACAAAAGGTTTTGCGTGCTAATAAAGTCCGGAAACTGTTTCTAAACTCCGGCTATATTTTATAGAGCCTGAAAACCTTCGTAGAATTAATCACAACACAAACACATCTACATTCGCAGAGAAGAGAGGCAGAGAAATAGAGTCCCTTTACTGAGTGCCTGCCATGTGCTCCACACTTTGACACGTGTCGACTCCTTAATCTGCCAATTCTCCTGCGAAGGAGGGAATGGAAACATTACCAACATGCACACAAAAACTGAGGGTCAGAGAGATTAGGTGAAAATGTCTAAGGTCATCCAGACCCAGCTCTGAGTTTAAAGTCCATGTCCCTTGCATTATGTTCAACTTTCCATATGCATCTAGAAAAAGAATTCACTGACATTCTAAGCAGAAGCAAAATGTTCAGAATAACCTATAACTAACCATGAATCATTTTAAACCTCATTATTCATGTATCAATTGATGAAAAGAAATAGAAAAAAAATAACAATGGAAACTAACCAATAAGTATGTTCAGTAAATAAAAGGATTTGAGCTGCCTTAATTTATACTGAGCATCAACAATCTAAAAATCACAAAAATAAATACAAATGTTGTCACTATAAGTGGATAGGTATCCTGTGTCAAGAGTTTTTTCCTCCCAAATGTTTTGGCTAAAATATAAAATTATTGTTTTTTACATATTATGGGAAAAAGGTATATGTCTAATATCATGATAACTATTTCAGGCAGGAGCAAAATATCTTCAGACTTTAAGATATCAATTCATATTTGTTACAAAAACAGGCCATGAAATGGATTAAGAAACAATCAGTAATTGATTAAAACTTCAAGGGAAGAACCTTTTTTCAAAACTTGGAAGAAAAAGGCATCCTAATATAGATCTCTATTTTATTTTACTTATCTAATTAATTTATTTTTTGGCCTTGCTCACCACATGAGGAAGTTCCAGGTCTGGAATTGAACCCGTGCCACAGAAGTGACAATGCCCAATCCTTAACCCACTGAGCCACCAGAGAACTTCCATATATCTCTATTTTTAAGATGCTGATACTGGTAGTGCAAAAATAAGCAGGATACAGATTTCTCACCATCATTTCAAGGGTGTCCTGATAAAAATTACCAACTCTGTTTAAACCTAATAGGTAAAACTTAGTAAGTGACATATCTTTTAGGAAAAGACATGAAGACTTTATTTATTTTGGAGTAGGATTTTTTTTTTTTTTTTGCAATCATAAGAGAAGAAATGACAATTCTGAAATCCTATGACACAATCTTATAATGTTTTCTATTTGAGTTTAGAAAACCTAGAATGAGTAGCTTGAATGAGAAGAAAGCATGTGCTTCAAAGTGGGCATGTGGTCCACTGATCTTTTATAGAGTCTCATTTAGGGTAGTTACAACATATTTGTGCATTTCCTTCCTGCTGGCAGCATCTGTCATTGATGACCATAAAACAACTTTATCTAGTTAATTTCCCTCTCTTCTTTTGTCTCTCCATTCCTACCATTCCATTCAACTTTTTTTAAGATCGCTGATAAACTCCAAACGACAGTGTCTGATTCTCTTTCCCTCTCTTTCTTGACCTCTTGGCAAGGATTACTCTCTCCCCTTAAAACACTTTCTTTCTTTGGCTTCTCTCTTCTGGTGTTTTCCTCTTCCTCACCTCCAAATGCTGGTATACCCAGTAAGGGATCAGTCCTTAGTCCTCTGTCTTTTAATATACACTTTCCTTAGGTGATCTCACTGCCTTGTCACTAGGTACTTCTAAACCATTTTCATTTCCAGGTTTTTCTCCCCAGCCTTGACCACTCTTTTGAGCTCTGGATGTATCATCTAGATGCCTAGATTATATCTTCTCCCAGCTATCTAATAAGATCTCAAATTTTAATGTGTATAAAAGACAAATCTTGAGCTTCTGTGTCCTTCCTCAACAACACCCAACTCTGTCCTTCTCCAATCTTCCCTGGGGCAATAAATGATACCACTCAATGAATTAGACAAAAATTATATCACCCTTGATCCTCGTCTCTCTCTTACTTTCTCCATATTCAATTCATCAGCAAGCCCTCGCCACTCCATCTTTAAAATACGCCCGGCATTTGACCACTTCTTGCCATCCCAGTCACTAGCTCCCCAGTCTGGATCAGAAGGAAACAACTGCAGTGGCTCTTGGGTCTCAATTTCCTACTCTTGTTCTTCTATAATCTTTTCTCCATGTAAGCGAATGAACTCTTAAAGATGCAAATCGGCTCAAGTTTTCCAGTTTCTTCTCCAGTGTCTTCCTATCACCTCCAGTGTCCCATCGTGACCCTCCAGTTTCTCCCATCGCTTGCCCAATGGGTGCTATACTCTAACATCGTGATATTATTTCTCTGTGTGGTTCAAACTTACCAACCTCTGCTCAGACTAGTTTTGTAGCATTTCTGCTTGCCCACTCTTTTCTACCATTCAGAAATCTTGCTCACTTTCTCAGAAGACTTCCCAGGCCACTTCTTCCCTTCTCCCCTCCCCAGCTTTGTTGAGTTATAATTGACATCTAACAAGTGCTTACTGACATGTTGATGTGATGCTCTGACATATCGCAAAATGATCATCACCACTGTGTTAGCTAACACCTACCTCCCTTCTTATAATTACCATTTCTTTTTTCGTGCTGAGAACACCTAAGATCTGTGTTTTAATACAGTATTGTTACTTATAATCACTATACTATACTTTAGAGCCCTAGAGCTTTTTCATATAATAACTGGAATTTTCTACACTTTGAGCATCTTCCCACCCCCATGCCAAACCCCTGATAATTAACATTCAACTCTCTGTTTCTTTGAATTAAACTCTTTTTTAGATTCCACATGTAAATGATATCATACAGTGGTTTTCTTTCTCTGACTTATTCTATTTCAACTAATGACATCAAAGTTAACTTGGGTTGTCCATTTTTCTTTATCCTTTTGTCCCTTGGCTGACACATAAGTCGTTTCCATGTCTTGGTTGTTTTGAATAATACTGCAGTGAACATGGATGTGTAGGTACCTGTTTGAGATGTGGTTTTTATTTTCTTTGGGTATATGCCCAGAAGTGGGATTGCTGGATCATGTAGTGGTTTTATTTTTAAGTTTTTGAAGAGGATCCATACTGTTTTCCAGTGGCTGCACTGATTTACATGCCCAGCAGCAGCGCACAAGGGCACGAGTCCCTCTTTAGTCCATCCCCCTCACTGTCCTTCATTTTCTTTATGATATTTATCACTATGCTACTTTTTTGTTTATTCTTATAACTCAAGTACCTCGTATAGCATCTGGAACATACTATGTGCTAAATAAACATATATTAAGTGAATACCTGAATGATTGCCAAGTTATTAGAGATAAAGAAATTACTGTATACAGAGAGTGAGTCCACCCTAAAGTTTCTGTAATACAGAAAAGCTTACTATGCACCCACCTCTTCTGTCTTGATGGGCACATCCTAGCCCTGGCACAGGGGCTGAGGGTCTGGATACCCTGGAATGAGCCCCTGCAGCTGCCTTCACAGCCCTGAAAACCACTCAGGCCCTGTCTCCTGCCCCTCAATTTCAAACCTTCTTGAGTTTGTGATGCTGTGAACCTAGATTCTCTTTTCTGTCTGATAGGATGTGAAACAGACCTGCTCTGTGCACTAAACTGGTCAGTTCCCCACACTCCAGCCCAGGAGAGTCCTTAGACGTGTTACATTTAGTTGTTTGTAGCTTGACTTTACCTACTGTTTTCACATGGTTAGACTTTTATGTTGATGAGTCCCACTTCCACCCATTTAGAGAAATACAAAAATACAATTGAATCTTTAATTTCCCTTTTAGGGTTCCAATGTTAGCTTTAACTGATGGCTGTACAATCATGGCATGGTGTTCATTTACAAGGCTTACAACTCAGTTTTCTTTATTAGTGTATATTTGGGCATATGCTTACTCTAAATCTATCATAAAATTATTCTATTTCTTGTTTTCACTCTAAAAATTTGTCCGCAAACATTAAATTATATTTTGATTGTAAATTAAAAAAAAATCACACTTTTTTCAGGGACTTTAACAATTCAGAAAGCAATGTATTTCAATTGGTTCAACTTGGTATTTTTCTTTGACTTGCATTTAAAAAATAAAATTCACATTTCACTATGAAATTCAATACATTCTTATTTTAGAAAATAAGACAAAAAGCGGAAAATGGAAGGACTAGTTCCATTTAGTCTCACTCTAGGCAATCACCATGAATGAATATTAAAGTATGTGTCTTCTGTTTCTTACATTTGTTGTGTATTTGAAGCATAATTGTGATCGTATGAGACGCATATATAGAAGAATGGAAAATAACATTTACATTTTCTGATTATAAAGATAATATATAATTATCACATAAAATTTGGAAAATAAGTGAATGAACCTATAAATCCATGTTTTTAATTATAAAAGTTACATATAATAATTATAGGTAAGCATCATTTGTACAGCAAAATCCATGGGTCCTACCCAAAGTTGGCATAGAATAGGGCTAAATGACAGAAATATCTGACATAGGTGGGTTTTTTGTCTTTTCAATTAAAAAAAAAAACCCAAAGCTAATGAAATGGCCATAAATATGAGGTTTAACGCTACAAAAAATCAGATGACTCAGATTCCTTGGCATAGACGAGGATAGAAATTATACAGTCTATCCTTCAGGGAACTGTATTGTGAGGTGAAGGTTTTTTTTTTTTTGTCTGTTGATTCTCTTAGCACATTTCCCCAGGCCATTGTTAGATTGTGGGTTTTTGTCTTTTTTAGACATAGATTTTTGCTGAGAAAATTACAAGTTGTAGTATATTTTAACAATTTAAAAATTTGTAGTGTTCTTTAAGGCAACAGCTAGTCATTTTCACTTTTGTATTCCTAGGACTCTCCCGGAACTTCGTCTAAGCCTGGCTCAATATATATTTATAGAAATGAATGAGTCAAATAAAACATCATTTGTAAAGTGCTGTTGATATCTTTATTGTCCTCCTTTAAATGATAAAATCAAAGTACATTGATTGCCAAATTTCCAGCAGTACAAACATATTTAACTCAGAAGGTGAAAATACCTATAAAATTGAGTCATTGTAAATGCTTTTGTTTCACTTCTTTTATTTCAGCTCCACTAAATAACTAGAAGAGGGGATACTCTAAGAGTTTGTATCTTTTTAGCTCTGTCCAAGCATCTGGGCAGCCATGGCTACCCAAGATCACCAGTAAGACTTTTGTCTTTTTTTTTTTTTGCTATTTCTTTGGGCCGCTCCCACGGCATATGGAGGTTCCCAGGCTAGGGGTCGAATCAGAGCTGTAGCCCCTGGCCTACACCAGAGCCACAGCAACGCGGGATCCGAGCAACCTACACCACAGCTCACGGCAACGCCAGATCCTTTAACCCACTGAGCAAGGCCAGGGACCGAACCCGCAACCTCATGGTTCTTAGTCGGATTCGTTAACCACTGCGCCACGATGGGAACTCCCTAACTTGCTCTTTAATTAGCTATCTAATAAAGACAGCAATCCTTATTCTCAAACTATAGTGTCAGAGGTAGATACAGAAAGCTTTCTTTTCTAATTATTACTTTTTCAATTATCAGTTACTTAAAAAAAGGAAGTATTTAAATGGTCTCACAAAGAAACATCTACATGGAAAATAAAGCTGTACAATCTTCTAGAACCTCAAGTGATTTGCCCAAGGTCACCAACCAAGATAAGGACCCAATTCTCCTGGCTCCTGGTCACTTGCATTTTTGACTCCGCCACTGGACTAGTTGCATTGGTAATGGTTGATAACTAAACTAAGCTTTGAAAATTTCTGGACCCATCATCTGGGTCTCTAATATAGGCTGTGTTCCCAAGTTTCTTCATGAAACTATTTGAGAAAAGGATTAAACTGGCTGGTGAGTTCAAAGCTGTTAAAATCTATTCCTTTTATTAAGTAAATATACAATTTGTGTGTGTGTGTTGGTGTCAATAGCCAACAGATTGGATGACCTTTGTCATCAGTATCTGTAGTTTATTAGTTGGGGAATGAGATGAGCATCTTTTTATAACTCTAGCCACATCAACCTCCCTGTGACCCCCCTCGGTTCAATAATATTCGACTGAGTCCTTTATAATATTCTATAATGCATTGGTCTGGATTTATCAACCTAAATTAAAAAATCTACTGATTTTTTCAGGAAACCCCTGAAAAACTATAACATGATAAGCTCCATTCTGAAAAAACTCTGTCAGGAGATACTGAATGATTCTTTGTGATAGTCCTGGGTTGGTCCTCTTGGCTATTTACTCAGACTCCCTAAGTTTTAGAATCCTCGCCTGCAAGGTGGGAGATTAATGATACCCATCTCACAGAGTTCCTGTTGTGGCTCAGTGGGTTAAGGACCCTAGGAAGTCTTTGTGAGCAGGTTGAATCCCTGGCCTCACTCAGAAGGTAAGGATCCAGTGTTGCCGCAAGCTTCAGTGGAGGTTGCAGATGTGGCTTGGATCTGGTGCTACAGTGGCCGTGGGGTAGGCCTGCAGCTGCAGCCTTGATTTGACCTCTAGCCCAGGAACCTCTACATGCCGCAGGCATGGTCATAAAAAGAAAAAAAAAAAGATATGCATCTCAGAGAATTATGGTGTATAAAATGCTCCACACAGTTCCTTACATATATAATTCATCTAGTAAACAGTAACTACTAATAAGTAATAATGGACAGTATGAGATAGCCAAGAACTAGTATTGGTACAATTAAGTATTAGGATATGGGAGAAAATCTATACTGAAACTTACTATGGAGACCCTGGTAGATGGAAAAATGCTTTAGACTGAAAACTGATCCTAGGGACCCACTTCCTGTGGACAACTATGATGGAATCTTTAGCGTTAGTGAGTTGCTGCTGCCCTCTTTGGTATGGAATATTGACCCTTCCAGTCCCTATTCTCTCCCTCCATTTTTTGGGGGAGTGTGTGTTTAAAATCTACAGAAGCTAAATTATAATTAACATTTGCTGAAAAAAATTCTTATTCTTTTTCTAGGCATGGCGGCCCTCTGCTCTGCTATGCTTATAAATCACTAATGGTCCTGACATCCATGAGTTGTCATAGTGTAGGCTTCTACTCATTTGCCTGATAAAGGTATTCATTGATAACACTGGATTTGGAGGTTGAAAGTCTTGCCTCAGGCCTTGGATCTAGGTATATTGAAATCCCTTAAATATGAAATTCTTTAAATCTTTCTACTTATTTATCCATTAGTGTTGGATATTTGGAAAAATGTTGCTAATTTGGCAAATGTTCTTAGAAACTCAGTACACTTAAAACATGGCTCTGGGTGCACTGCAATTAAAAAAAGAAAAAACAGAATCACTCAAAATGCTGAGAAATGATCCCAGCAAAATGTAAAGCTTTAATTTCATCAGGGAATTTCTAATTAATGATGTTTGAGCAGCTTTTAAATTCCCCAGCCACATTCCCACCATCCTTACTCACCATTTGGGGAAGGTTTAAGCCTTAGGGCATCTTTTAGATGAATACTAGTAGCCACATTTATGCTGAATGGAGGCAGCAACGGTAATGCAATTATAGCAGAAAAGAAACTCTGCATTCCCAGGATACTCACTCAAGCTCCATTACAATGTCCCATCCGTGTTTCTTTGTTTCATTGCATTAAAGAGTAATAGTAAATGGCTAACACAAAGTACAAGTCAAAGTCTTCATTTAATATTTCCCTTGGACAATCAAAGAGGCATTTCTTGCTTCTATGCGGCTACTCTTTTGCACTGATATGTGCAACTACTTTTCTTTTTTTTTCTTTCTTTTTTTTTTTTTTTTGGTCTTTTTGCCATTTCTTGGGCCGCTCCTGTGGCATATGGAGGTTCCCAGGCTAGGGGTCTAATCAGAGCTATAGCCGCTGGCCTACACCACAGCCACAGCAACGTGGGATCCGAGCCGAGTCTGTGACCCACACAACAGCTCAGGGCAACGCCTGATCCTTAACCCACTGAGTAAGGGCAGGGATCGAACCCGCAACCGCATGGTTCTTAGTCGGATTCCTTAACCACTGCGCCACGACGGGAACTCCTTTTTTTTTTTTTGTCTTTTTGCAACTACTTTTCTAATCAATGATTTCAATAACAGGGAGGAGGCTATCTTGCCTGTAAAGCTACATTGCACTGATCCTTCAGGAGCAAACCTGGATAAGATGCAACCAGTCAACTCTAGAATTCCATTGTGAGGTGCAAGAGATTATTTCCAGAAAGATCTTAGTGTCCTTGCAGAGCTGATTTCACTTGGCAGAGAGAGCAGCTCACACATACAGGTCAATTCACTCACAGTAGGATTAGGTTTCTATTTTGGCTTGCCAAGACTCTTTGAACCCTCTCACAACCCTGATGCATAAGTGGGGAGGGGTGTTTTTTAAATTATATGGAAATTCAGTGGGAAAGAAATTTTAACCAAGATTAAAGGGGAAAAAAAGATACACGATGGTTCAAATGTTTACAGGCTATGGGAAGTATGTCTATGGACTCTCCCATGCTCTAAGCATCTCTATAGAAGCAAATTTCCAGAAACTGCCACACTTATTACTTTAAACATCTATAATTTCTTGCTCAGAGACTCTGGCTTTGTGACATCCTAAATTGTCTTTATTTTATTGCAAGGGTGCTGTGAAATTCTTAAAGTAAGTTAAAATTCTTTTATACATTATCTAAATTATATATAATATATATAAGCTTATATATAATACATAGGCTCTTAATGTATTACATATATATAAGCTCTTTATATGTGTGTGTATATATATATATATATTTTTTTTTTGTCTTTTTGTCTTTTCAGGGCCGCGCCTGCAGCATATGGAGGTTCCCAGGCTAGGGGTCTAATTGGAGCTGTAGCTGCTGGCCTACACCACAGCCAAAGCAACGTGGGATCCAAGCCGTGTCTGCGACCTACACCACAGGTCATGGCAATGCTGGATCTTTAACCCACTGAACGAGGCCAGGGATCGAACCCGCAACCTCATGGTTACTAGTCGGGTTTGTTAACCACTGAGCCATGATGGGAACTCCTTAATCATATTTTAGAAGCAACTATTCTTTTAAAGCCATTTAAGATTGACAAGTTGTGATGGCATCATAAAAACTGGATAAAAAGTAGTCCTAATATAGAGAGATTATTGGCATGATGATAAAACCAAGGCTGCAGGACAGAATTACATATTTCAATGATGCTACTGTTACCAAATGCAAGTTCATGTGCCTGATACACAGTGAGGTCAAACAAACTGACACATAGGAGTTTGGAGCAAGGCCAAGCAAGGAGAATTTTATGCTGAAAAACCTGCCTGGATTCATTATGGCTTCAGAAGGTGTGAAATGTAATTTAAAATACTGTGAGTGCTGAGTTCCCGTCATGGCGCAGTGGTTAACAAATCCGACTAGGAACCATGAGGTTGCAGGTTCGGTCCCCGGACTTGCTCAGTGGGTTAAGGATCCCAGCGTTGCCGTGAGCTATGGTGTAGGTTGCAGATGCAGCTCGGATCCTGTGTTGCTGTGGCTCTGGTGTAGGCCGGTGGCTACAGCTCCGATTGGACCCCTAGCCTGGGAAACTCCATATGCCACAGGAGCAGCCCAAGAAATGGCAAAAAAGACAAAAAAAAATACTGTGAGTGGAAAAATGCTATTTAAACGTGTATGCATATGTTTGTATGCTATAAAAATAAGATACGTTTTTAGAGTATTTATTGATAAGGGGGTAATAATAACAAAGATAAACTACTAGGAGCCTATAAAATCTCCTAATTTCCGCACTCCACAACCCTACTCCACCATGGTTAAAAGATGATGTTTTATATTATCAGCATTAGCCATAATTGCCCAAGATCTGGAATCACCAGAGACAATGCTCTAAAGATTCAGTATCACATACCATAGGTCCTAGAAATCTTGACTCAGTGGATCGGGTGAGATTGGGAATAGGTGGTTTTTTAAGAGTGTTCATTCTAAAAATGGTTGTTCTGATATATAGTTGGGCTCAAAAATTTTGGGCCTTGCCTCTTGTCATCCAAACACAAAACTAAAACAAATCTAAGCAAGGCTGTTCAATAAGAAAATTAGAGAGTTCTATTTGTTTAATAGAGGACTTCAGGGAGTTTAGAAAATCTATTTCAGAACCTCCTCAGAATAGCAAAGCAGTAATTTATAGTGACCAGTGAAAGTACGCCTGATATGATGTTTAGGTGTGAATGACATGGGTTGTTTTGTTTTGTCAATTTAGAAAACAGTAAGTGGTTGAGTAACTCCTTGGATATGCCATTTCTTCCCCCTCTAAGTTTCAGTTTCCACATCTTTTGGAAAGAGGTTGGTCTTCTGACCCCAACCAACAATGATTCTAGGAATTAATGATAAAATACTTTTTTAATGATGGAAAATGCAAAATAGTGCCTGCATCTGCATTAACCCAGGCACTTGTTGGAAGGAAGTTAGGAAAAGACATTCCTATTTTGAACAGAAGATGCCTCAAGAAAAAGAAGGAGGAGGAAAAGGTGAAGGAGGAAGAGGAGGAGGAGAAGGAGGAAGAAGAGGAGCGAGAGGTCTATGCCAGGTCTAGTACTAAACATTTTACTTAGGATCATGAAGACCTTAAGAGGGTAGGTGGATCTATAAAATGAGAAAACCAAGATGTAGCAAGGTGGAGCGATGTTCCTAAGGGCACATGCTAATGAGTGGCAGAGTGGGGATTCAAACCAAGAAAGCTGACTTTGTACTCTGAACAGCATTTTTTTTTAATTTTCTTTTTTGGCCACCCCAAGGCATATGGAGTTCCCCAAGGCATATGGAGTTCCAAGCCACAGTTTCCACCTAAGGCAATGCTTGATCCTTTAACCCAATGCTCTGGGCTGAGGAATCTAATCTGTGTCCTGGCAATGAAGAGATGCCGCCTGATCCCGTTATGTCACAGAGGAACTCCTGCATTATTTTTGTCATCAAATATATATATATATATTTGACAAAGTAGATAGGATTCAACAGATAACTAGAGACACTGCCTTGTGTTCCCTCCAAATGATGATACTGCTTATTTTGAAGGAAATTAATAATTTTTTTTTCTGTAATTTCTCCTCTGCCCGCCTCCTCTCTAATACCTCAGGGCTGTGAGAGATGATAAGTTTTGAAAGGCGTGCCTTGTTTGAAGTTTACCAACTTGGTTTCAAATATCAGTCTTTTTATAGTGCACCTTGCTGCCAAATGGCTTAAGAAATTTTCTTTCCATCTGTGACACATTACTCACTATGGTTGATCATGAGCTTGTTAAGTTTGACAACTTTCCTTTTGATAATTATGTTGAAATTATGGTTCAAATGATTAAAGAAGTCAAGGCATTAAATAACATGAGCACCATTAAAGAGGAAAAAAATTATTATTTAATTAGATGTCTACCCTTTCTATTGTTACTTTATTTTCAAGTTCTGTGGAAATAGGATCCCTGCTGTTTGCAGTTTCTGGCTATCTTTATCCCTCTAGTTATTAATTTGTTTTACCCCCCTCTCTCTTATCAACCCTGATGTTATATATTTAGAAGCCTGGTTCTATTGCACATTTCACTGTGGATTCTAGGTGACTGGTAGACCTAGGTGAAGACTCCACCAGTAGCCAAGGTCAAGAGTATACCTTGCAAACATAACAACCCCATCTCATACAGTTTATGCAACTGCTACACTTCAGTGCCAGAGTTCATTGAGAATTTCCATAAAGCTGATGGGTAATGTGCCAAATGAGATTAGAGAGGGCTTCATGTGCTCACAGTCAAATCAAAATATCTCATGTTAATTTTCTAGTACAAGCTTGAGGCAGGTACTACTCAGTACTTTTTGTGAAGTGTTAGAGACACATACAGGGAGAATACACAAGCTGTTGTCTTCAGAGGGAGATGAAGCATGTGACGTTTCTAATAGAGAAAAGTGTAGATGCTGGTATTTTCAGAATTTTGCTGCTAGGTTTGAATTTTTTTCCCTATGTTTTCTACACTATTGGTTGACTCTTACCTTAATTGTTACCCTAAAACACATTTTTCATTTAAATCAATTTTGTAGGTTGCATTTATATATTTAGATGTCAACACATTCTTCAAGTTATTTTGTTGCAAAATAGAAGGACAAAAGAGCATTAGCAAATGGAGAGCTGTTTACAGATTTAATCTGTAACTACTTATCCATACACACATTTTTCTTTTAAGCCTTGACCTGAATCAACCCAATTCAGAAAAGTGCATTTTAAACCATCCATCATGGAACTGATACAAAAACACTGGCTCACTTATATTTGAAAATAAAACAACATTAATATTTTAAGGCAACTTAAAGAGGACTTAAGGAAACAGACCTGTCAGCTATCCCTGGCCTTCCGGTCATCCAACACTGCTGAGAACATAGTCTTAACCTCAGTTTTCTGTCTTCATTGAATACACTGAGAAACACTCAGATGTAAACACAATTAAAAAATAAATGCAGGGGGTCGAAGTATCTATTATGGATGAACATGGGCTGTTTGTTAGTATTACAGAAATTTAATTCAATCATGCAGTTATTGAGCACCTACCCTGTCTCTCACGAGGCCTCTGGGATTACTCGTGCGGTGGAGACCCTCAAGAAGAATCAGATAACTACGCAGAAAGCCTGTAAAATCTTATTAGGAAGACAAGATCCTCATGAGAAACACGTAGGAAACTCTACCAAAGGGCACATGATTAAATGATGAAATGATAAGTAAGGGAGAGCTGCTACAGATCAAAACCGGGAAGAATTAGTGGAGTTCAATGTACTTGGAGAATGACGTTCTAGGATGGCTTTGGAGGAAGAGATAGGATCTGGGGAAGAAAAGAAAGAAGCACACTTTAGGAGGCGAGAATAACATGAGATCAAATTGGGAAATGGGCCTGGTTTGTTCAAGATTCTGTGAGCTGAGGAAGCAAAATAACATGGGAGGTAGGAGACCCTAGTTTCTCTCCTGGCTCTGAAGCTTCCATCCTGCAAGATCATGAAAAATGGAACTCTGAGATCATAAAAAGTTTAATTAACCTATTTCTTTATTCAGTAAAATGAGAGCATCAGAGCTGTCTCCAAGATTCTTCCAAGCTCTAAAACTCAGTGGGTCTTGATGCTAATGGTTCTTATTTGAAGTCTGGAGTCAAAGAGAACTGAGTGCTAGTCCTGGCTTTAGCTAATTGTGAGAACTAATTTTCTAACCATGGGAAGTCTCAATTACTCATCTATACAATGGGGACAAAAATGACATGACGATGGACCAAAAAAGTGAATATGCTTTGCATATAGCAAGTGTGTAGAATACGCTAGTGAGTCTGCAAATGTGTGAAGAAAGGTTTTTTTTTTTTTAAATAAAGAGCTAATTAGAGCAGTTTTGTTTTGTTTTTACAAAGGATAGCTGATTCAGTAGCAAACCTTGTTAAGATGCATTCAGTTAATTCTGGAATTTTATTGTGAGGCACAAGAGATTATTTCTAGATGGGTCTTCTTGTCCTTGGAAGGCTGATTCCACTCAGCAGGATGAGCAGTTCCCACATACAGGTCAACTCATTCTCTATAGGATTCGATTTCTATTTTGGCTGCCAAGAATGTCTGAACCCTCTTATTATACTGGTGCACAATGGGGGGTATCGGTTGGTATTTACTAGTCAATAGTGATTATTGATTGATTAATTACTTGTAGGTTGAGTAAGATAGTTTTTGTTTTGTTTTGTTTTGTTTTATGGCTGCATCCATGGCACATGAGAGTTCTCAGGCCAGGGATTAAATCCAAGTCACAGCTGTGACCTGCACTGAAGCTGCAGCAACACCAGATCCTTAACCCACTGCATCAAGCCAGGGATCAAAACCCCACCTCTGCAGTGAACTAAGCCACTGCATTAGGATTCTTAACCCACTGTGCCACAGTGGGAACTCTGTTTTTTTTTTTTAATTGATTTATAGTTGATTTACAATATTGTGTTAGTTTCAGGTGTACAGCAGTGATTCAGCTATATATATGTACAATATATACATATATGTATATATACATTATTATCAGATTTTTTTCCGTCATGGGTTATTGCAAGATATTGAATATAGTTCCCTATGCTGTACCGTAAGTCCTTGTTGTTTATCTATTTTATATGTAGTAGTGTGTATCTGTCAATTGTGAACTCCTAATTGATGAAAGGGTTAAATTAAGATAAGGCATTTGTAATTTACAAAGACCTTGCTTGCCAGGACTAGGAATTTGGAAGCTATCCAATGGGAAATGAAGGCTCATGACGGATTAACTGTAGGAGGTGTTAAAAAGGACGTGAAGCTTTAGGAAGATTAATCTGGAGGCAGGATTCATGGATTTGAGCTGGGGAAATTAAAGCTGTGGAGGAACTCTAGGTGTGATATACTAGTGGTAGGATATAGTATTGAAGACAAGGTTTAATTAGAGAGATGAAAAAGAGAGAACTCGAGGACTCTTTAGGTAATGGGGAGAAAATATATACCCGTGATTCTGAGCCCTGGCAGCCAGGAGAGTGGTGAGGCAAGCACAGAAAGGGTGGACCTGAAGCCTTGCGATCTAAGGTAGGACCCAGGAGGAAGCAAACTTAGATGTGAAACTGCCAAATTTCAGGTGATGGCTGGTATATTGATTGCCTACCAGTAGCTAAAAATATGGAAATGATTAATTCCATTGATTGGACAGGCTGGCAATGGAGGGCTGAGACCTCTGTATGCAGATGTCTGTGAAGCTCTGAGAAGGGATGAGCTGTGCTCCCTAACCCGGCTGCATGTAACAGGCAGTGTTTTATATTCAATATCTTGTAATAACCTATGATGGAAAACTCTGATAAAAATGTATATATACATACATACATATGTACAATATATACATATATGTGTAATGATGTATATATACACATATATAACCAAATCATTTTGCTGTACACCCGTGGTGTTGAACATATTGATGCTTGTCTTCCTCCCTGGATGGTTCCAATATAATTGGTCTGGGGTACAGTCTGGGTATGGGGATTTCTAGAACCCCCATGGTTATAGAGAGGAAAGCAAAGATGAAGATCTCACATACTCTGAAGAGTGGGAAGTCTCTGGTGAAAATGTACCTATTAACTGCCTATGACTGGGTGGGGGCTTTGCATCTATTTTATCTTGTACCGCACTCACACTGTGCTTTGGGTCCCTGAGAGAAGGACTCACTAACTCTAGCTTGAGATTCCAAGAGGAGGTGGAATGTAAGAAGTCTAGCAAGCTTTAACTCTCTGATCATTGTTTTTAAGGGAATTAAAGTGCAGAATGAAAACTGATGGATCACACACATACAGATCTTTTTTTTGTTGTTTGCTTTTGGCCTTCCAGGGCGGCACCCATGGCCTATTGAGGTTCCCAGGCTAGGGGTCAAAATGGAGCCACAGCCGCTGGACTACACCATAGCTACAGCAGCGTGGGATCTGAGCTGCATCTGCTACCTACACCACAGCTTACGGCAACGCTGGATCCTTGACCCACTGAGCAAGGCCAGAGGTCGAACCTGCATCCTCATGGATCCTAGTTGGGTTCATCAACTGCTGAGCCACGAAGGGAACTCCCACATCCAGATCTTCATAACAGCACACTTCAACTGTCTGAAAGCAAGAACCTAAATTCAGTGTAAGACGACAAGGTATATAAATATCCTACATTTGTTCAGTTCTTTGCTTTACTCTTTCCCTTTATCTAGAACTTTTTACGGTCTCACTCAGAACCTAGATGTTTTAGGTTACGTACTGTTCTGATCATTTTAGTAACCTGAGTCAATGAAAGATAATAATTTCCGAGGTGGGGGGCCGACATAGGACCAGAGAGTAGTCAGCAAGCTGAGAAAAGGTTTGAAAGTGGAAAGTTGGCATTTCTTGAGTTCCTATTATGTGCCAGGTGCTGTAAGAGATGCTTTACCCACCCCCAACCCCGTTTAGTGCTTTAGTAGATCTTGTGTTTCTGCTGTGGGTTTTGAGGAGATAGGACATTGCTTCCCATTAAGAGAGCCCAGAGAAGAGTCTCATTCTCCCATTCTCCATCAACCAGGTGACCTTTGCATGTGTCAGGAGTAATGAGATGGCAGAGAGGCAACAAGAGACGCTTTGTGTTGATGGCCTAATTGTGTCCCCAAACTCTTCCCCCTCCCCTTTTCTTTTTATGGCTGCACCTGTGGCATATGAAGTTCCTGGGCTAGGGGTCGACATAGCCATGGCAACACCAGATCTCAGCCATGTCTGCAACCTACAGTGTAGTTTGTGGCAACGCTTGATCCTTAATCTGCTGAGCAAGGCCAGGGTTCAAACCCGCATCCTCATGGACACTATGTCAGATTCTTAACTAGCTGAGCCACATGGGAACACCCTTAGAGCTTCTCTAACTGGGCAGCCTGGGGCATAACTTCTCCTGTATTTTCTGCTGCCCCATTCTTGGTTCCCACTCACTTTCTTGGCCTAGTTTTCCACATTTTCCTTCAATTCTGTGAATGACCTGGTATCTTTCCAAATGAATACTTTCCGCTTAAATAAGCTAGAATCTCTCTCTTTTCCACAGCTAAGAACCCTGACTAGCACAAATGCTCAGGACAACTCTGTGAGGCTTATGTCTCTTCTCAGAAATGTCTCTATGCCTCTTCTTATAAATGAGGAAACAAATTCAGAGAGATTAAGCAACCCACCCATGATCACAGAGCTGGAGGGTAGCAGAGGGCCCCTCTCAGGTCTTTTTGGCATAGGCCATCAAGTAAGAAGTGAACAGCCCTAAATTTTTGCCTGTCCTAAGGACTTTTTCAGACAACACAAATGAGGCTCTTTTGACCTCAAGTTAGTGCTAAATAACAATATTTATTTATTTATTTATTTATTGGCCACCCCATGGTATATAGAGTTACCTGGCGAGGGATCAGATCCGAGCCGCAATTGTGACCTTTAATGCAACTAAGGCATTGCCAGGTCCTTAACTCACTGTGCCAGGCCCGGGATCAAACGTGATTCTATTCTGTTGTGTCACAACGAGAACTCCAATAATATATTTATTTTAGAGAAAAGAAGGAGGTTTGCCATACAATTTTTAAGTAGCAGAATTAAAACCTGTTTTAAAAGATTTTCTAAAATTGCACCGAAAGATCAATTAGTTGCCTACATAAAGGTAAATTCTTCAATTATCTGGAAAATTCTCTTATGCCCAGTGCATTGACAGAGGAAGTGCAAATTTTTCATCTAATAATTAAAAAAGACAGAGAGTTCCCCAGTGTGTGGGAGGGTGAGAAGTTCCATGCTCAGGACAAGAGGAGGTGGGCACGCGTGAGCTGGAGCCACGAGCGGGTCTCCTATCATCCTGTGTGCCTGCTCTCAGGCAGCCCTCGAAGTGTGTGTTGCGTTTCTGAAACCCTCAGATGGTGATTATGACCCATTACACACGATGCCATGTTCCCTAATCACATCACCTACATTCCTGCAAACGGCGCTGACAGGGGTTTGAAGGGAGAAGATCACGGCTGTCTAATAATAACAATACGAAAAAAATCAGATAAAGCAGACAGTGTTGCAGCCAGATCATATACCAACCGACCGAGCAGTGTAGGAGACTTGGTGTGATGGGGTTCTGCCCTCTTTCTAACCCAGCTTAACCCTCCCCCGTCCATTCTCTTGTCTCTGGAATCCTTTAGTAGCAGGATGGGCGTTGGGCAGGTGTGGTTCCTACACTGGGTTTACGTATTTATTATATTAGCTGGGGCTCCCTGTTTCGTGAAGTGAACATTGTCACTTGGGCAAATTTGGAGCTTGTCACTGCCAGAATCTAAACAGCTCTTGTGAATCAAAGAAAAGCACCACAGACACCCTCCTCCTTGCTCTTCTCTGAAGCAGCCCTGAGCTTAAGACACCACCTCGCCATTCTGCCACTCCGTTTTTAATCTGTCTTCAAAGAGAAAGCCAACTGTCTTGAATTAAACACAAGACAGTTCTTGAAGTCCTGTGTGATGAAAGTGATTAAATAATTAATTCAAACAAAGGTGACTTCTGAGTCAGGTTGGGGGTCAGGGGGAAAAAAAGCGCCTTGATTTAAAGCAGCATTTACTCGGCATGCTATGGAAAAAAATATTTAACGTGATATGAAATGACCATGCTGGAGAATATTAACCTGTCTCCCTTGCTTCCGTAGCTCCAGGCACGCTGGCCTCTTGCTGCTCCTGAAACAGACCAAGGCTATTTTTCTCTGACTCGGGGACTTTCGACTTTCTATTCTTTTTGCTGGAAGACTCCTCTTCCCTGTATTGATCTGGGTCACGCTTCTCAGACATGTAGGTCTCAGCTCCTTGGGCCTTTCCTGGCTGTTCTAGCTATAAAATTGCCTCCCACTTTGGTGCCTAGCCTGTACTCTCCTTTTATTTCTTTATGACACCCATTATTGCCTGGCATTCAGCCACATGTTAATTCTTTGTTTTATTGTCAGTCTCCCCCACCAGAACATAAGTTCCATGAGGACAGTGTTTCATGTTTCCCCCCTCACAGTATTCCCAACACCTAGAACAGTATCTAACACAGAATATGCAGCAACTAAATAGTTGTTCAGTGAACAAATAGATGAATGAATGAATGCATGCATGCACTTCGAAACCTAAATGTTGCAATCTTGTCTAAGATTAAAGTGAGCTTTAGGTAATAAAATGCCTCACACACACTTTTAAGTTAAAAAACCCACCTCAGAAGTATAAATTCAGATTTAGGTATAGACTAAATTCTTAAAGAACAAAATGGAACAAAACAAACTCTTTCAGCAGGCTGCTTTCCCCTGCTTTGAAACAAACCATTGGCCTTTGGAGATTCCTTCTCTACAGAGTCAAGAATGTTTATCAGAGGGCATGTATGGCTTCCATTTTGTGATGAAATATGTCCCAGGAGGAGCCTACCTCCCCTTGTGTTTTGCTGGGTGTGTATGTCTGGTTTATAGCAAGTTAGCTGAAGTGGACAGATCTTGAGTCAGTGTTGTAAGCGTAAGTGACAGTCAGTCTGATGGAGACTAAATTGTACATATGAGCCTAGCTATCTGTCTGGCTGTCTGGATGCACTGGCTACAATTGTTTGGTAAGCCCTTGACCCTTCACCTGTCCGAAGTGGCATGCATGTAATTGGGTGTATAATGGTAATTATTCGGAACATTTCAATACTCTTTTCTAATCTCTGCTACCTCTAGGAGACCTGTTAGCTTTCCCCAAGAGCCCAGTTCTGATAGAACTCACATTCTCAAAGTTCTCTTAAATCAGATCATCTGACCAGTTAGATGAAGCTGGGTTATAGAGTCAAAGAACATGACTTCTCCTCTTAATAAAGTCATCCCAGTGATATTTTATTCATGATACTAAGCATTGAAAAAAATAAAAATCATTATATGGAGAAAATAACTGCTCATAGAAAAATGAAAATGCAGCTTGATATTTCAAAGCCACTGTCGTAATTTGAGTGCATAGTACTCTTGGAGATGTAGGAAGTTTGGACTAGGCAGTAAGGGACCAAGGGATACATGCAAAAATATCTGAAAGGCATGAGTTCTGGCCTTCAATGCGGGATTCAGGAAAAGCCAGGCTTGGACTCAGGGCCCTAGTCACCAGGAAGACACCGGGACAGAGCCTTTCATTCCATGGGCAGCAAGTTAAAGGGACTAAGGCCAGAAATTACCCATGTATCACTGAAACCAGTGTGGGGTGAGGTTGGAAAGTGTGAGCTGAAGCTACCCAGGTAGAAAGTGACCATGTCTGGCTCATGGGAAACTGGGCTTTGGGCAGCAGGATAATTTTAGTCTGTCCTCTGTCAAGACCCTCTTAAGTCAAAGCAAAGGTAATGTATACCTACATAAAACGCTATGACTCAGAATAGCCGTTTACATTGGATCTACAGTTATTTCCTGTGATGATTTAAAATTTTAAGTTACTATTTGTCACTTTTTTTTTTTAGTGTAGGATGACATAGAATAATTAGATAATTAGGCTTAAGCATCATGACATAGCTGTGAACACAACAAAGAGAATCGTTAGAAATTTCAGGACCAATGAATAAACTTCATTTTAAAGTCTTCTGTCTCTATGAAAATTCAGATGGAAATAATGTGGTTGGAAGGGACCAGAAATTGTATGAATGTTATGATATATAGAGACATAATTGCTGTCAATGTAAGTAATGTGGCTTTGCTGAATAAAATAAGATGATTGCTTAGGGTTTTCCAAAACCCCTTAAAATTGCTTCTATACCACATGTGGTATAAATAAAATGTGAGTCAAAGGAATGAGGAAAGATAAACATATAATTAAAAACAGCTCAGTAGATACTTGGGCTCATTCATTTCAATGATGGCATCTGCAGTTTATGGAGCGGTTATAGACCCGCAATATATTGGTGTTGACTACACGCCATAAAACACATCACTGCAGCCTGGGCCCAAATTATTATACACAAACAATAAATCCATCCCATTAACAGGATAAATATGATAACTGTTGATAATGTTGGAAAGTGGCAGAATGAGATCCCTAAGTAAATAGCTACGTGTTCTTAAGAAATGAAGATTACTTTAGCTTTTAGTGCCTCCCAGGACTTCCGTTCTGTTATCTGTAGTTGAATTAAAAGAAAGATTGTGGCCTTGAAAGCATCTATGCTGATTACTGTTTGTGAATCTAATAAAAGACATCAGTCCAACCATTTATTCATGAAAATGAAATCTTCATATGTTGAAGGTCAGTTTTAGTTGAAGTTATATAACAAGCAAAAGTCAAGGTTCCTTTGCCATTAAAATTACTCATGGAGCAAATCTTTGGCATTATACCCTTATCCTTGAATCCTGCTCTGTATGTTGTAAGAAAATGGTAAATGCTTGTCATGGAATCCCCATGGCTTTGAGTTTTTCTCTAGGAAACAGTTATCCAAACAGATGGAAAACCTTTTCGCAAAAATTGTTAAATGAAATAGTCTGATAAAATATATCTGAATATGGATTAAGCATTTGCTTTTCATCAGCCATAGTCTCATTTTTTCCTCTAAGAAATGGAACGTTTACATCAGGGACTAGAATTAGTTAAGTGTAGTATTTGGGGACAAATTGCCAGGGAAACTGGCGATACTAGTCTGTGTACTATTTGGTGTACAGAAAACATGTAGGTATTGCATTCTTCAGGGTGGAAAGGGAGTAAGCAATTACATAAAAATTCTTATCAAACATGTCATTTTAACAGCTGTTACATTACTTTAGGTAATTGACATTTTATTCTGCATGGATATTAATTTTTAAAAATTGAGGTATAGTTGATTTACAATACTATGTTAGTTTCAGGTGTATAGCAAAATGATTCAGTCATATATATATGAATTTTGATTATTTCCCATTATTGGTTAGTATAAGATATTGAGTATAAAATTAGGAGTTTGGGATTAACATGCACATACTGCTATCTATGAAATAAATAACTAACAAAGACCTTCTATATAGCACAGGGACCTCTACTCAATATTCTGTAATAACCTATATAGGAAAAGATTCTGAGAAAGAATAGGTAAATACATATTTATAGCTAATGTACTTTGCTGTACACCTAAAGCTAACACAACATCGTAAGTCAACTATACCTAAATAAAATTTTTTAAAAAAGGATATTGAATATAATTGTCTGTGCTTTATAGTAAATCCTTGTTGCTTATCTATTTTATGTATAGTATTTTGTATCTGTTAATCCCATACTCCTAATTTATGCCTTCCCTCCTCCTTTTCCAATTGGTAGTCATAATTTTGTTTTGTTTCTTTCTCTTTTTTTGGTCTTTTTAGGGCCACACCCAAGGGATATGGAAGTTCCCAGGGTAAGGGTTGAATTAGAGCTGTAGCCGCCAGACTACAGCCATAGCAATGCTGGATCTGAGCCACGTCTGTGACCTACCCCACAGCTCACAGTGACACTGGATATTTAACCCATCGAGCGAGGCCAGGGATCAAACCCTTGTCCTCGCGGATACTAATTGGGTTTGTTACCACTGAGTCACAACGGGCACTCCAATTTTGTCTTCTTTGTCTGTGAATCTGTTTCTGTTTTGAATATAGATTCCTTTGTATTATTTTTTAGATTCCACTTATAAGTTGTGTAATTAATATTCTCTTTTTCTAAGTATAATATTGTCTAGGTCTTTCCATGTTTCTGCAAATGGCAGTATTTCATTCTTTTTTATGGCTGAGTAATACTCATGTGTGTGTGTGTGTGTGTGTGTGTGTGTGTGTGTGTATCTTAAGCCAATCATCTGTCATCTGTTAATGTGCACTTGGGTTGTTTCCATGTCTTGGCTATTATAAATAGTGCTGCTAAGAACTTTGGGGTACATGAATCATTTTAAATTACAGTTTTTTCTTTTTCCAGGTATATACTCAGGAGTGGGATTGCTGCGTCATATGATGGCTCTATTTTTGGATTTTTAAGGAACCTCCACACTGTTTTCCATGTGGCTGCACCAATTTACATTCCCACCAACAGTGTAGGAGTGTTCCCTTTTCTGCATACCCTTTCTAGCATTTGTTATTTGTTGGCTTTTTTAATGATGGCCATTTTGGTTGGTATAAGGTATTACCTCATTGTGTTTTTGATTTGCGTTCCTCTAATAATTAGTCATATTGAAAATCTTTTTAAAATTTTTTATCATAGTTGATTTATACTATTCTGTCAATTTCTGCTGTACAGCAAAAATAATGTGTGTATACACACACACACACACACACACACACATTATTTTTCTCAAGTTATCCTCCATTATGTTCCATCACAAGTGATTAGATATAGTTCCCTGTGCTATACAGCAGGCTCTCATGGCTTATCTACTCCAAATGCAATAGTTTGCATCTACTAATCTCAGACTTCCAGGCCATCCTACTCCCTCCCCCTCCCCCTTGGCAACCACGTCCATAAGTTTGTTTCTTTCATGTAGATAGGTTCTCCATGTCCATAAGTTGTTTCTTTTCTGTAGATAGGTTCAATTGTGCCATATATTAGATTCCAGATATAAGTGATATCATATGGTATTTGCCTTTCTCTTTCTGACTTACTTCACTTAGAATGACAGTCTCTAGTTCCATCCTTGCTGCTGAAAATGGCATTATTTTGTTCTTTTTTATGACTGAGTAGAATTCTGTTGTGTATATGTACCACATCTTCGTAATCCATTCATCTATTGATGGACATTTAGGTGGTTTCCATGTCTTGGCTATTGTGAATAGTGCTGCTATGAACATAGGGGTGCATGTGTCTTTTTCAATGTAAGTTTTGTCTGGATATATGATCAGTGAACATCCTTTCATGTGTCTGTTGGCCATCTGTGTGTTTTCTTTGCAGAAATGTCTATTCAGGTCTTCTGCACATTTTTTGATTGGGTCTTTTTTTTAAATTTTGAAATGTAGGAGATATTTGTATATTTTGGATACTAACATCTTGTCAGTCACATCATTGCAAATGTTTTCTCATGTTCTGTAGGTTATCTATGGATGTAAAGGTTTTCTTTCTTTCTTTCTTTTTTTTTTTAATAGCTGCACCCATGTCCTGTGGAAGTTCTCAGGCCAGGGATTAAATCCAAGTCACAGCTGTGATCTACACAGCTGCTGCAGTGCTGGATCCTTTAATCCACTGAGCCAGGCTGGGAATCGAACTTGCACCTCCATAGCGACCAGAGGCACTGCAGTCAGATTCTTAACCCATTGTGTCACAGCAGGAACTCCGTGGATGTAAAGTTGTAATTAAAAAAGTATATGAGTATGTCTGATGTGTATGTATGTGTGTGTCTATGTGCGTGTGTGTATGATTTTTCTCTTCAAAGACTTTTTAATCCACTTTATTGAAATATAATCTATACACAATAAAATCAATAATTTTAAGAGACAATTTGATGAATTTTGAGTGATGTGTGCAGTCATGTGATTATCACCATAATCGGTAATTGATGTGGGGCATTTCTACTACATCAAGATTGTCCCTACACCAAGATGCTCCTCACTTTCTAGCCTGTGGCAACCACTGATATTTATTTTCTGTCACTAAATTTTTCCCTTTTCTAGAATTTCATATAAATAGAATTATACTTATACAGTCTTCTGGTCTGGCTTTTTCCAGTCAGTTTAATGTTTTTGAGATTAATCCATTATGTTCTGTGTATCAGTCATTTTTATTTTTTATTGCAAAGCAACATTCCATTGTATGGATGTATTGTGGTTTATTTATCTATTCACTGATTGATGAATACGTGGAATGTTTTCAGGTTTTGGCTGCAATATACAAAACTGCTATGAACATTTGAATACCAGTCTTTGCGTGGAACTTTTTTTTTTTTTTTTGTCTTTTTGCCATTTCTTGGGCCGCTCCCGCAGCATATGGAGGTTCCCAGGCTAGGGGTCTAATCAGAGCTGTAGCCGCTGGCCTGTGCCAGAGCCACAGCAACGCGGGTTCCGAGCAGCCGCGTCTGCGACCTACACCACAGCTCACGGCAACGCCGGATCATCAACCCACTGAGCAAGGGCAGGGACTGAACCCGCAACCTCATGGTTCCTAGTCGGATTTGTTAACCACTGCTCCATGACGGGAACTCCTGTGTGGAACTTTGTTATCATTCTCTTGGATTAATACCAAAGTGTATGAATGTAGGCTCATAGGGTAGATGTATAGGTAACTTTATAAGAAACTGTCAAATTCTTCTCTAAGTTTGCCGTACCACTTTATATTCCAATAATAATGTAAGATACTTCAAGTTGTTTCATATACTTACTATGACTTGCTATTATTAGTCTTTTTAATCTTAGCTATTCTAATGAGTGTGTAGTGGTATATCACTGTGGTTTTGACTTGCATTTCCCTTATGGCTAATGATCTTCAACATCTTTTCATATGCGAATCGCTCGTGCATATATGTTCTTCAGTTGTTTTCTATTTTTTAATTGGATTTTAAAAATTATTTTGAGTTATAAAAATTCTTATACATTTTGGATAAAAGTTCTTTATCAGATTTATGTTTCAGACAAATTTTACCCTAGTCTGGGTTTGCCTTTTGATTTTTAAATTTCTGTTGAAGAGTTATAGTTTACAAATTTTTATGAAATTTAATTCATTATTTTTTTCTTTAATAGTTAATGCTACCTTGCCCTGTCCAAAAAATTTAAACTAACCAAATATCCCAAAGATTTTCTCTTACATTTTCTTCTAGAAGCTTTATAGTTTTAACTTTTACATTTAGGTCTACAACGACCCACTGTAGTTAATTTTGTTGATAGTATGAGAGAAGCACTGAGGTTCATTTTTTACACATGGCAGTCCAATTGTTTCAATGTCATTTGTTGAGAGGGTTATCCATTTTTTAATTGTCTTGGCATCTCTCTTGAAGATTCATTCATTGCATATATATGGATTTGTTTTCAAACATTCAATTCTATTCCATTGAGCTATTTGTATGACTTTATGTCAATATTCTGCTGTTATTGTTAGTGTAGATTTATATCAAGTCTTAAAAAGAGATACTATAAGTTTTCCAAATTTGTTTTATTTTTTCAAAATTGTTTTGGGTGTACTCGGTCTTTACATGTTTATATAAATTTCAGAATAACTTTATTTCTACAAACTTGCCTTCTTTATTTTGATTAGAATTTCATTGAACCTATGTATCAATCTAGTGAGAATGGTATCTTAACAATACTGAATATATGAACATGGTGTACTGCTTCATTTAATTATATATTCTTTAATTTCTCTCAGCAAGGTTTTGCACATATTTTGTTAAATTTGTCCCAAAGTATCTTATATTTTTATGCTGTTGCAGAGATTACATCTTTCACATTTCCACTTGCAATTGTTTATTTCTAGTATATGAAAACATAATTGATTTTTAAAATATTGACGTCATAGACTATAACTTTGCTAAACTATTAATTCTAGTAGCTTAAGAAATAAAGATTTCTTAGAATATTCTATATAGATGATCATGTTGTTTGTAAATAAAGAAAATTTCTTTCTTTCTTTTTCAATACATATCCCTTTTACTATTTTTTTTCTCACCTTACTGCCCTTGTTATAACCCCTAGATGAATATTGGGTTAGGAGTGGTAAGAATGGACATCCATTCTTATTCCTGTTTTAAGGGGGCAAGTTTTCAGTCTTTTACTGATAAGTATAATGTTAGTTGAAGTTTTTGTTTGTTTGTCTGTATTTTTTTTTTTTTCTTTTTCTAAGGCCACACCTGCAGCATATGGAGGTTCTCAGGCTAGGGGTCTAATCAGAGCTGTAGCCGCTGGCCTACACCAGAGCCACAGCAACGCCAGATCTGAACCGTGTCTGCAACCTACACCACAGCTCATGGCAATGCTGGATCCTTAACCCACTGAGCAAGGCCAGGGATCGGAACCCGCAACCTCAAGGTTCCTAGTCAGATTCGTTAACCACTGAGCCACTATGGGAACTCCAATGTTAGTTGAAGTTTTGTTTTTGCCTTTTTGTTCTTTTTTTCAGGTTGAGGATGTTTAGTGTGTGATGCATTGATGCTGGGTTTTGCCAAAAACTTTTTTGGCATCTCTTGGGATAAACTTGTGGTTTTTCTTTGCTAAACTGTTTGTATGATGAGTTACATCTCTCAATTTTTAAATGTTGAACCAGTCTTGCTTTCCTGGGATCCACCCACTTAGTCTTTCTTTCTTTTTCTTTTCTTTTTTTTTTCTTTTTCTTTTCTTTTTTTTTTTTGTTATTGGTAGCTACCTGGATGGACCTAGAAATTATCACACTAAGTGAAGTAAGTCAGACAGAGATAGACAAATATATGAGATCACTAATATGTGGTGACACAAAAGGACTTATTCACAAAGCAGAATTAGACTCAAAGATTTCAAAGCCAAACTTATGATTACCAAAGGGGAAATGTAGTGGGAACATATAAATTAGGAGGTTGGGATTAACATATACATACTACTTCTTATGAAATAGATAAGTAACAAGGACCTACTGCATAGCACAGGGAAATCTATTCAGTATTGTGTAATAACCTATGTGGGAAAATAATCTGAAAAGGAATGAATACATGTATATGTAGAACCAATTCACTTTGCTCTGCACCTGAAACTAATACAACATTGTAAGTCAACTATACGCCAATAAAATAAAAAAAAACCCTCTCTTGATATAATATTCTATTTACATATTTTTGGATTTTATTTTTTTAAATTTTGATAGGGTGCTCCTTGGTGGCCTAGAGGTTAAGGATTCCATATTGTCACTGCTGTGTCTTGAGTTGGATCCCTGGCCCAGGAACTTCTACATGCTGTGGGAGTGGCCAAAAAATTAAATAAATAAAAAAATTTTTTTAAATAAAAATATTTGGTTATTTTTTGTTCATGTTCATGTAAGATACTAGTCTGCAAGTATTTTTTGTCATAATTTTTGGTCTGGATTTCATAATAATGGTCAAAACTAGAGTCATGATAGCCTCATAAAATAATTTGAGCAGTTCTGCTGAGCCACAATGGGAACTTCTATAGCTATTTTTTAAAAATGAGAGTGGCCAAAAAATTAAATAAATAAAAAAATTTTTTTAAATAAAAATATTTGGTTATTTTTTGTTCATGTTCATGTAAGATACTAGTCTGCAAGTATTTTTTGTCATAATTTTTGGTCTGGATTTCATAATAATGGTCAAAACTAGAGTCATGATAGCCTCATAAAATAATTTGAGAAGTTCTACTGAGCCACAATGGGAACTTCTATACCTATTTTTTAAAAATGAGGAAACCAAGGAACTTGTCCATACCTGGTGGTGGAGCTGGATTTGATTTATATCTTGCTGGGTTTCCAACCTCAAATGTGCCTCAGCAGTGATGAACCAGACTAGTATCCATGAGGACGTGGGTTCAATCCCTGGACTCACTCAGGGGATTAAGGATCCAGTGTTGCCATGACCTGTGGTGTAGGCCAGCAGTTACATCTCTCATTCAACCCCTAGGCTGGGAACTTCCATATGCCTTGGGTATGGCCCTAAAAAGACACACACACACACACACACACACACACACACAAATTGGGATAAGTTTTCTCTTTATTTTATGGAAATGTTTGTATAATTTGCTGCTATTTACTACTTAAATATTTGGTAGAATTCACCAGTGAAGCCATGTGTCTTTGGATTTTTTTTTTTTTTTTGGTAGGAAGTTTGTTTTAATCATAAACTTAACTTAAAAAAATATATATATATAGGACTATTGACATTATCTAATTCTTGAGTGAGAGAGTTTTAGTAGTTTGTTATCTTTCAGGAATTTGTCCATATTGTCTAAGTTGTTGGCTATCTTGGCATAAAATTGTTCATAATATTCTCTTACTAACTTTTTACACATCTGTAGGATCTGTAGGATCTGTAGCGAAGTCCTCAGTCAGCTCTTTCAGTCCTGATATAAGTAACTTGTGTAATATCTTTTTATTTATTTATTTATTTTTGGTTAGAGCTGCTCTTTTTAAGCAAGCTTACTTTTTAAACAACAAATAGTTTTCCTGCTTTCCATTTCATGGTTATCTTTTCTTATCTTTGTCATTCCCTTTCTTCATTTGGGTTTTGTTTGGTTTTCTTTTTCTAGTTTCTTAAGGTTAGATCTTAGATAATTGATTCTATTTCTTTTTTCTTTTCCAATATAAAAATTTAATGATATAAATATCCCTCAAGTACTGGTTTAGTTACACCACGCACACTTTGATATGTTTTCCTTTTATTTTTATTGACTTTTTTTCAAATTTCACTTGTAATTTCTTCTTTGACACTTGGGTTACTTAAAAGTGCATTGTTAATTTCAAAAGTTTTCAGATTTTGAAGACCTCTTTCTATTATTGTTTTCTAGTTTAATTCTGTTGTAATCAGAGAACATACTTTATGTTGTTTCAATTCTAAAATTATTGTCTTATTATATGGGCCAGGAAGTTGTGTGTCTTAGTAAATGTTCTTCACACACTTGAAAAAAATGTGTATTCTGCTGTTGCTGGGTGAAGTATTCTATAAATGTCATTTACGTCAAGTTGATTGATAGTGTGGTCCAAGTCTTCTAAATCCTTACTGATTTTCTCTCTAATTGTTTTATTAATTACTGAGAGAGGCATGTTGAAATTTCAAGCCTAATTGTGACTTTGCTCATTTCTCCTTTTGGATCTATCAGTATTTGTTTCAGGTATTTTGAATCTCTGTTAATGAGTGCATACATATATAGAGTTGTTATATTCCTTTGTTGACTTATTATGAAATGTCCTCTTTATCCTGTTACTATGAGGATCTTATTAAATTCACTTACTTTTTTTGTTAGTGTAAGCATATGTAACTTTTACTGTTCTTTTACTTTTAGCCCATCCCTGTCTTCATATTTAAATTATCTCTCTTATAATTGGCATATGGTTGGATCTTACATTTTAATCAGATTTGCAAAATTTGTCTCTACTTGGTGTCTAAACTATTATAATTTATGTAATTATTAAATGGTTTGGGTTTAACCTATGATTATGCTATTTGTTTTATATTTTCCCTCTTTTTCTTACCTTCGTTTTTGCTGAGTCTTGCTATGATTCTATTTTTCTCCATTATTGACTAATTAGCTTTTTATTTTTTTAGTTTTACTTTTTAGTGAATACTATAGTGTTTACAGTGTACATGTTGTCTTACTATACCTTACAATAGACCACCTTGTATCATTTCATGTACAGCATAAAAACCTTGTAACAGTATGCTTCCAACGGCACCCTCTTATTCTTTGTGTGATTATCATACATTTTATTTCTATGTATGTTTTAATCCCCAGTACAAATTTTTATTTTGCTTTTAAATACTATTTAAAACAAGAAAATGTTTTTTTATATTTATCCACATACTTACCACTTTTTGCACTTTTCATTTCTTTGGTGTAGATAAAAATTTCCATCCAATATTATTTCTATGGCTGCTGGTGATGAATTCTTTCCGCTTTTGATTGTCTGAAAATGTGTTCATTCTGCCCTAATTTTAAAAGATTTTCACTTAGCATAGAATTCTAGATTATCAGATTTTTTTTCCCTTTCCGTTACTTTAAAGATGATGGCATAAGGTGATAGAGTGCATATGACATAGCAAGTCTGTGGGCGAGTGTGTATATGTGGCTCAGTTGTGTTTTATTCTGTTGCTTTGTTCACTTATTCACCATTTTTGGGTTTCCTCCTGAGGGTCAGGCCATGTCCTAGATTCACAGTGGAAAAAGACTCAGTCACTACCCACCCTCAGGTTGCTATCAGCTTACTGGAGAGGCCAGTGACTATGTCACTCTGCTGAGTATAGTGTTGTGACATAGTTTCTTTAAATATAACACAAGTCTGGGGAGCAGAAAAATTCATTAAACTCCTAAGACGCTTGTGCAGGTCATAATAATGTCCTAAAGGTATGAAGTAAAGGTTAAGGTTATACGTTCCCTTTCTCTCCCTATCACTCTCCCTTCTGGCAGGCAAGGGAAACTGCCTTGTGTAGCTAACAAGGAACAGCAGGCTCAGCTGATTCCTTTCTCTTCCTTGTCACCCCCTGACACCCAGGGAAGCCATGTCTCATCACCTTCCTTCCACAACTGACACAAACTCAAAGATTTGCTCCAACTGGGTCTTCTCTGGATTTGCCTACAGCTTGCACTTCCACTTCCTAGCAGAGTTTTCAATGGAATAGAGAAGAGGCTTTAAAATAAGACATTTGGGTAAATAGACATCAGAACCAGATAAAATGTAGGTTCACATTCCAACTCTGCTCCTCACGATCTGTAAATGGGGACGTTCTTAACCTCATGGGGATTTGTAAGGATTGAATGATACAAGGCATGTGAAGCACTTAGTGTGATGATTGCTGCAGAGTAAGCATTTAATATACAGTTAATATTCATTTTTAACAAAAACTTAAAAATAGTCTAGGTGGTATCAAAATGGGTAACCTATAGCAAATGTGTACTGACATCCCAGCATCCCACCCATGGAAGTTTGCAGAAGAAAGATGAGTCACTTGCTAATTACTGAGGAAACTCAAAAGATGTAGGTATGAGTAAGAAGACTTGGGCATGGCAGGGATGGTCAAATTGCCTGGATTCCTATACTGAGAAACCTAAAAGAGAATTGATTGAAGAGAAAATATATTGGCTGGAAGAAAAGGGAAGCTTGTTCAGAATTCAACTGGCCAACTTTGATCTCACATAGGGCTCCAATAAAGACAGATTTATTATGTACCTAAGATTCACATATTCTAATCTCAAATTGAGATACATAGACTTATAAAAATAATGTATTTCTGGTTACCCCAGAGTAGAATATTTGAAGTAAAGTTACTGCATCTACGTTGATATTTATTGGGTATATCTATTCAGTTTTATGGGACGATGGTTCTCCTAAGTGTCTTTTATTTTTAATTTGGATAAAAGAACAAAGCGACTTCTCACCTAATTTTATTCCAGCACTGTTCCCCTTTGTTACCCAATACTTTTATTTTTAATTGCCAACACACACAGATACACACACACTACATTGAAGAGACCCTGACTGTAGTTTACTGAATTTCTAAGTTAAAAACAAACAAAAATTGGAATGATGAATTGATAGCTACTTAGTCTCAAAAAACCATTAAGAATTATTAATGTAACTATCCATTTCTGGAGTATAAATCTTTCTTAAATAAAGTGGGTTGTATATTCAGTCCATATCATCCCTTTTATTTTTTTTTCACTTTTTAAGTTTTATTGATGTATAGTTGATTTATAATGTTGTGATAGTTCATCTTACAACAGTACTGTTATAATCTGATTCTTTCCCAGAAGGTTCCTATTAGGCAAAACTATCAGACTAACTAACGATAAAAATAGATATGGTGAACTTCTGAACCTCAAACACTGTAGCCTTCAGGCTAAAAGTTTAATGAAAGTAGATTTCCAAAATAGGAAATTTGCCAGGTGCCTGAATTTTCTAAAATAAATAGGAAATTGTGGAAGTACTACAGAAATACCAAGCACGATATAAAGTATTTAATATTTTTAAGTATGAAAATAACTCATTTTCCCCCTTGATCCTGGCAAATAAATATAACAGGAGCTGGCATTTATTGAGTGTTCCATCTGTATCAGGCATAGTGCTAAAGGCTTTTAGGTATAACATCTCATTTTGTGCTCACAAAACTCTGGGAAATTTGGTAATATTATGAATCCCACTTGGTAAGTGAGGAAACAGACACAAGAAATATCTGGATCTGGCCTTTGTTCCTTATCTGGTTAGTATCAGAAAGCAGACCCAAGTCTGGTCTTCCTCACCGCAAATCACCAGGAGCCATGGCAAGTGGGGTGTGGAGGAGAAACAGTTCCTTTTATGCTTTTTGACTTTCTATTAAACGTCCTGCTTGTTTTCTGTCTCTCCTGGTATAACTGATATTCTGGGGGTTGGTGGGAGAGGATTTTCTGTTTAAAATCAGTATGATGGCTTCAGAAACACTCTTGGGTAAAACCAAGGGTTTGTCAAGTTGACTAACACTCTCTATTCCCAGCTCACCATGTACCTCTGTGGAGTCTTGGTCTGTGTCTAAAGGTACCAAGAGGGCTCCAAGTGCCACCTCTCAAGTCAGGGAGCCTGGAAGGCAGGGAATTTTAGTAACATTGATGAATTGAATATTTTGAGTATAGAATATTTTTCTTCCTTTAGAAATCAGTGGGCTTCAATGCTAGAAAATATTGTAACAAAATTAATCAAAAATGAAATTTTGATAGAGGTTGGGTATTTGTCAAAATTAGCAGCTGTATACCTAAGATTTGTATTTCATCATATATAAATTTTACCTCAATATGAGAAACTTGAAATATTAAACTCTAATTAATGGTCTGCGTGCTGAATTATGTAGGCAGAAGCATGGTGATGTCTTCAATTACTTTTTATTTTTATTTTGTTTTTTGCTTTTTGAGGCCCCTACCCATGGCATATGGAAGTACCCAGGGTAGGGGTCAAATTGGAACTACAGCAGGCAGCCTATGCCACAGCCACAGCAACTCGGGATCCCAGCCATATCTTCTACCTACAGCAGAGCTCATGGCAACGAAGGATCCCTGACCCACCAATCGAGGCCAGGGATCCAACCTGCCTCCTCATGGATACTATTTGGGTTTGTTTCTGATGCACCACAATGGGAACTCCCTGCAATTACTTAAAAATACATTTTAAAAATAAGGTAGATTGTTGATGGATAGATGATGGGTAAAGGCGTAGAAATGCTAACAAAGCAACTACACTGTATAGTATAATATTAATAGTAGGATCTAGGTTTGGGTATACAGATATTTACCATAAAGTTCTTTGTTGTTTGTTGTTTGTTTGAAATTTCCTTTAAAAATTTAAAAAATATGGAGTTCCCATTGTGGCGCAGTGGTTAATGAACCTGACTAAGAGCCATGAGGTTGCGGGTTTGATCCCTGGCCTTGCTCAGTGGGTTAAGGATCTGGCGTTGCTGTGAGCTGTGGTGTGGGTCGCAGACAAGGCTCAGATCCTGCATTGCTGTGGCTCTGGCGTAGGTTGGCGGCTACAACTCTGATTAGACCCCTAGCCTGGGAACCTCCATATACTGCAGGAGTGGCTCAAGAAAAGGCAAAAAGACAAAAAAAAAAGTTACAAAATATGTAGAAAATTATTGGAGGAAAAATATATAAAGAAAAGTATAGGAGTTCCCGTCGTGGCGCAGTGGTTAACGAATCCGACTAGGAACCATGAGGTTGTGGGTTCGGTCCCTGCCCTTGCTCAGTGGGTTGACGATCCGGCGTTGCCCTGAGCTGTGGTGTAGGTTGCAGACGCGGCTCGGATCCCGCGTTGCTGTGGCTCTGGCGTAGGCCGGTGGCTACAGCTCCGATTAGACCCCTAGCCTGGGAATCTCCATATGCCGCGGGAGCGGCCCAAGAAATAGCAACAACAACAACAACAGACAAAAGACAAAAAGACAAAAAAAAAAAAAAAGGAAAGTATACTGCTACTACCCAAATATAACCAGTTTCACATATTAAAAAACAAACAGGATCACAAAGGACATAGTATTTTGTAATGATTGTTTTTACTTCATGGTACTGTGGACATATTTCAACAGCGTTCTTTTTTCATTTTCCCTTATCTTTATTTATTTATTTGTTTGTTTGTTTGTTTTTTGTCTTTTTAGGGCTTCACCCGTAGCATATAGAAGTTCCCAGGCTAGAGGTAGAATTGGAGCTACAGCTGCTGGCCTATACCACAGCCACAGCAATGCCAGATCCAATGCCAGATCCAAGTTCATAGCAATGCCAGATCCTTAAGCCACATCCTCATGGATACTAGTCGGGTTTACTACCGATGAGCCACAATGGGAACTCCTATTTTCCCTTATCTTTAAAAATATCCACAACAACCCAGAGCAGTGCACTATAGTTGTGATAAACAAATATTGTTTTGTTGAGAAACAGCTATGTCCCAGGCCCGCACTAAGCACTTTACATGTATTTTCCTTCTATCATGAATTAAACAATTTCCCTTTGGCTGGACACTTTTCTTTCCTTTTTTATGAGGGTAGAGCCGCTATTATAAACAATTATGAATGTACACAAAAATTTAACCATAAGAATATTCATCATACTTTTGTTTTATTTTAATAAAAAGATTTTTTCAAGGTGAATTTTCTTGTTGGGGTTGTAGATATTTTAGGAAATCAGGACTGACCCAGAGTTCCTCAAAGTAGCTACTTTCTCTCCTAAACCACAATGGGGATTAATGCTCCCCAAATGCATAATATTGAAGATTTCTGATTAGTAATTGAAAGTCTTAAAATGAAACAAATATCTGCAACATTGCTTTATTTAGTATCATTTCTAAAAGAAGCACAGTCCTTAAAAATTCTTTGCCTTGCCCTTGAAATGGATACTTTTATGATGCCAGCTCCTTGTTGTGGACTTCTGATTAGTTCTTAAAATGAAACCAGTATCAGTACTACTGCTTTATTCAGTATCTTTCCTTTCTTCCTTCCTTCCTTCTTTTCTTTTCTTTTTATGGATGGATCTATGGAATATGGACATTCCCGGGCTAAGGGTCTAATCTGAGCTGCAGCTGCTGGCCTGCACCACAGCCACAGCAACACTAGATCTGAGCCGCATCTGTGACCTACACCATAGCTTGCAGCAACACTGGATCCTTAACCCACTGAGCGAGGCAAGGGATAGAACTCTCATCCTCAGAGACAACGTCAGGTCCTTAACCCACTGAGCCACAAGGTGAACACAAATTAAGTATTATTTCTTTCTTTCTTATTTATTTATTTGTCTTTTTGCCTTTTCTAGGGCCGCTTCCTGTGGCATATGGAGGTTCCCAGACTAGGGGTCGAATCGGAGCTGTAGCCACCAGCCTATGCCAGAGCCACAGCAATTCGGGATCAGAGCCGCGTCTGCAACCTACACCACAGCTCACGGCAAGGCCGGATGGTTAACCCACTGAGCAAGGGCAGGGATCGAACCCGCAACCTCATGGTTCCTAGTCGGATTCATTAACCACTGCGCCACGACGGGAACTCCAAATTAAGTATTATTTCTAAAAGGAGTACAGTCTTTAAAAATACTTTGTCTTGAGGTTGTGGTGTCTACTTCCATAATGCCAGCTCCACTGTAGGTCACCTGCCAAGGATCTCATACAATGTTATTATTTCACCTGTGGTCGGTGGGCAGATTGGGAGATAGGGAAATCAGATTGGGCTGTAGTCTGCACATATTCCCTAGGGATTAGCTATTGATCAGAGTTGTATATCCACTGCCCCTGGCCGCCCCCCGCCCCTTTACCTGGCAAAAACGATTTCAAGGAGGGACTGTGTTAAAGACTAACTTTGGACTCCAGTATGTCACCATCTAAAAAGCTCTCCCTCTGCATTCTGAGCATCGCGATCATCATGAAGACCCCTGGGACTGGCAATTTTGCTTGCAAATCATTTTTTTTTCACTTTGGATTTGGTAGATATGGAGCTTGCTTTGTGTTCCTAAGGTTAGATAAATAGGTCAGTATGGACACTATGGGAATCAATACACGCTCTTATTATGTATCATCTTTTTTGGGGGGATATGAAGGCTAGAGAGGAGAAGATAAAATAAAATCTGAGTAGTTTCTGGAATTTGAGTGAGGTTGACTGAGAATCCAGTGTAACACAGAGGCGAAGAACGTGGCTTCTTACTCTGTGCTACCTAGTATGGCCTCCTACTAGCTGCATTTACCTTCTTTAAGCCTGAAATCCCCCCAGAGAGGATAATAGTAATCACATAGTTGGGTTGTATTGAGGATTAAATAACATTGTGTGTTTTTCATAAAGATTCTAAAAAGGATTAACTACTCTTATTTTTGGCTGCTTTTACTTTTCAAAATTTCCCAAAGTTTAAAAAATACAGATGTGCTGCGGGTGTGGAAGAAGAAGAGGAAGGAGGAGGAGGAGAAGAAGGAGAAGGCAAAGAAGGAGAAAAGGAGTTTCCCTGTGGCATAGTGGGTTAAGGATCTGGTGTTGCTGCTGCAGTGGCTTGGGTTGCTGCTTTGGCATGGGTTTGATCCCTGGCTCAGGACTGTGCAGGCAAAAAACTAAAAACTAAAAAATACAGAAAAGAATCAAACAATGAATGCCTGTGTCATCATGATCCAAATGTACATAGCTATTAACATTTTATCATTTTTTTTCTATTTATGCGCACGCGCGCGCACACACACACACACACACACACATCAAAGAGAGAGAAAATCCTTTTTGATACTCCCTCCAGTCCCCAACCTCCCTTTTCCCTCTCAAGAAACAAACACCATCATATTCTTCCACGTTTTGCATACTTTTGTATATGTCAATACCTCCAAAAACAGGTAGTATTTTCTAGCATTAAAATTTTACATAAATATTACTAGCTAGAAGTGTCATTCAATGACATGAGTTTTTTTCATTTAACATTTTTAAGTACTTTTATTGATAGAGATAGAATTAATTCTTTTAAAATGTTACATAGTATTCCAATATATACATTAAGCACAGTTTGCTTATACATTCCCCATCAATGTACAGTAATCTTTCTTAACTTTTTTAACCATTGTAAATGATTTGTAAGAAATAACTTAGTGCACAACTTCTTGTGTTCATGTATTATGGTTCCTTTTGAGAGAATACATAAGCCCAGGGCTGTTGATTGTAGGGGAAGTGAATTTTCAGCTGCTCTATGTAGTCTCAAATTTTTCTCTAAAATTGTAACCATTTGCCCTTCCACCAGCAGTATACTCCTATTTTCCTCATTCTTTGTATCATTTAATATGATAGAATAAAATTTTTATCAGTATGATGAATACAAAATGGAATCCCTTCACTTTTAAAATTTTTGTTTCTTGGGTAAAAATGAACTCTTACCACTATGGGAAGTATAAGATGGTATTTCATTATTGTTTTAATTTTTAGTTCTTTGGGCTACTTTTCTACACTCCTGAGTTGTCTTAGAGATGGATTTGGATCTGTGGTATAGAATAGGGGACACTGGAATGGGACCAAAGATTTGTGCAGCCTGGGACATAAGTGAAGTTGACCCAGGATACATGTCCAAAATAGGCTTGACTCATTGGCTTTCAAACTGTTCTGTGCTGGCCCCAGGGGGTTCTTGGAACACCCTAAGGGGGGTCTTGGGGGAGCAGTACTGGGGCACAGACACAAGGGTGGGATAAGCAGAGACTGAGCCTGTTTCAACTGGAGCATCTCTGCCAATATGACTCTATGAGCTTCTGAATATAATTTCCTTGGAATAAAATATTCAATGGTTAATGTCAGTTTTAAAACCACTAGTTTTAAATAATAGCAGAAATGGATATTGGTACATTCTACTAGAGTACATTTATGGAATTTTAGTGCTTACTGTCTAGGTAACTTCTCAAACCTGGGATGTAGAACACTTTGATTTTTGACAAAATGACTATTTCTAGCAAGGAGGAAATAATCAATTTCTTTTAAGGAAAAAAAGAAGACTGATCTTAGAAAATGAATTTCTTTAGTCTTCCACCAGAGAAGAGCACCCATTCCATTGGGCCAGATACTCAGTGGTGAGGGCAGCAATGGACCCAAGGGAATAAGAAGGGAGATGATTAAAATGACTCATAATAATACTAAGATTTTTTTTTCTTTTTTAATTTTCATTCTCTCCTGTATGTACAGTGGAAATTTCCAGAAGCTGCAAACTGTGTGATATCATACTACATAAAATGCAGAAGAGGCTATAATAACCAAGTCTTATTTTTTTTCTTCCTTTTTTAGACTACACCAGCAGCATACTGAATTTCCTGGACCAGGGATCAAATCCAAGCTGCAGCTGCAACCTACACCATAACTCTGGCTATACCCGATCCTTAACCCACTGTGCCACAGAAAGAACTCCCAGGTATTTGTTTGTTTTTTTTTTTTTTTATTAAGTGTTAACCTCAAACAAATTTGTAAAAATGTAAAACAATCTTACTCTTCTCAATGTTTTTGTTTTGTTTTGCTGAATATTGTCTCTCATTAAAATGTGTTATTTATGCTAACAAGTGATGGTTTATCTTGGTTATTATAAAATAGATTTAAAGTTAATATTTTAAACAGTCTCAAAATTATTTTCTAATTCTGTAAATACTGACACATATATCCTACATAAACAAAAGTTATTGGAGTTCTTTTTGTCTCTCTCTCTCTTTTTTTTTTTAAGGGCTGCGCCAGTGGCATATTTCCCAGGCTAGGGGTCTAATCGGAGCTGTAGCTGCTGGCCTATGCCACAGCCACAGAAATGCGCCCAAAGAAACTGGTTCACACTGTGGGAAAGGACTGCAAACCAGGAGCTGTGGCCTCTGGCTGAGTTATGCAGCCCACTGGAGGTGGGACCTAACAGAGAGGGAGCCAAGTGGAATTGGAAGCCAGAGGCCAAGGGAGGCTACCCAGGTCCAGGAGGCTACCAGGGAGCAGAGAAGGTAGAAGAGGGAGGGTAGACATCAAAGGTAGAAAAGAAATATCCAAGGTTCTGAGAAAGAGAAAGAGAGAAGAAGAAGAAGAAGAAGAAGCAGTCCCTTCCCCTTTCTCCATCATTTAAATATTGTTGTCCTAGGAGACATGATGACGGAAGCCATGTAGTGATTTTCCCTGTGTGGAGAAGGTGGACAGAAACTCATGCAAGTACATATAAGGCAGCTGGCCCTGGACCACCTCTTCCTGCCTCATGTCATGTGAGGAAAATAAGTTCCTGTTGCATCAACCGATTTCAGTGAAGGGTTTACTTGCTGCAAAAAGCATCATCATTGATGTGATTTCTGAAAAGGAAGTAAGGCAACTATTATTTCCTGAATGAATGCATATTATGACCAAGAACCTTTCCTCATACATTTGATTTACTTCTTTTAATAAGTCCACTGGGTGATAATCATTGTCACTCTTTCTATTTCATAGATAAGAAACCCAAGACTGAGAGAGAAACGTTCTGAGGTTCAAGGAAAAGCTGTGGTCATGTTCAAGGCCAGCTTGTGGATTCTCTTCATACTCATTGCCTAGATCCTTTGGGTCCTGTGTCTTCCTCTTTCTTAGGTCAAGAAAGTCATCCTGACATTGAGTGATTTTTGCACTGACCTCTGTGAAGTCTACATGGACCTCATTTCTCCCTCTTGGAAACTTTTGGAATCTTCACTCATCTCTTGAAACAAAGATACTTGGCTTTACAACCTCAAGTTTATTATTCCAGGGAGAACATAGTCCCAAGCACTCAAAAGGCCACTGGAAGACTCATTTTTTCTGTCTCTGAGATGGTGGGATAAAGTGTGTGCCAGCTCACCTCATGACTTCCATTATTGATTTAACAAGTATTTATTAAGTTCTATGTTCCAGATCATATTTTAGCTGCTGAGGATCCAGCAGGGACACGTCAGAGCTTGTGCACTAGTGTAGGGTAAAAAGGAAACAGACAAGTGAACCAGATCATTTCACAAAATCATAAGGGGTCTAAAAAATGTACTATGATAAATAGAGACTAGAAGTGGAGAGGGGGGGCACTTTTGATGGGATATTCAGGGAAGTGCTCTGAGGAGGCAATGCTGGAGCTGAGACCTGACAATATGGATGATGTCCACACAGAAAGAAGGGTGGATTCAAGGATGTGAGGATTGAATTCAATGTGATAAAAAACAAAAAGAGCTCCCTTCTGGCTGGGGCACAGAGAATGAGAAGAGGGAGCTGAGAAGATGTCAAGGGGTAGCAGTAGGCAGGGGTCAGGGGTGATGGAGCCTGAAAGTCTGTGGGAGGGTTTGAGATTTTATTCCAGGAATAAGGACAGGACACTGAGTTCCAAAAGTAGGGATGATCTGATTTTGGTTTTACAAATAGCATTCCGGGTGGAGAACAGTTTGGACTGGTGCAGAAGTGAAATCAGAAAGCCAGGGAGGAGGCCCTGCTGTGTTCAGGTGAGAGCTTGGACCCAGGCAGTCCCAGTGGGAATGGAGGGCTGTGGACAGGTTTGGGGTATGTGTTGAGTGTTGGTGGTAAAGAGAGGAAAGAGATCAATGATGAAATAGGTTTTTAGCTTCAGCAAAATACTTTGGATTGAGTGCTTCACCAAGATTTTGCCTGTGGGTACACCTGACAACTGACATCACCTCTGTGTCTGAGCCAGATCTCTGTTGGCTCTTTGCAATTCAAGCAGGAGTTAGGTTAGCACCATGGAATTTTTAATCTTGAAAAGATAATGACAGTTTTCTAAGACAATCCTCTTACTTTACAGTTGAGGACAGATAGGTGCAGAGAGATGAAGAATTGTACTTGTAGGAGAAATGAGTCAGAATTGGACAGGATCTCAGGGCTACATTTCCTGCTCACAATATTCTATAAGGAATTTTTTTTTAACCATAAAGATGCATTTTCTAAATTGATCCTTTGTTCTCAAGCAGGAATCAGCATTGAGAGTTAAAAGCCAAACTGAAAACATGAACTCAAGAAAAACAAGTTCTGAATTTTGTGAAACCTCAGCTACTAGTTTCTCTGCTAAATACTTTAAAAATCCTACAAGTTGCACTGAGTCCTTTATTCAGTAACACAACTTGTAACTGTTTCACCAGCTGACCAAGAAGAGGGCAGCTGCTTTTTCCTATCCAGCCAAATAAGGAGAATATAGAAACAAGTTGATTCCACTTGTAACCAACCAATGATGCCAATTCCAGACACATTCTTCTGTTTGTATCTTGGCCAAATCCTAAGTATTGAGAGCATATGTGTGTGTGTGTATGAATGTGTGTGTGTGAGTATAAAATGTCATATGGGCAAATCACTTCTCTGGCAAAAAAAGTCCCTTACTTTATGGCTGAGTATCAAATGACTAAAATGCAAGCCTCTAGGGTTTCATGGGAATCAGGGTTGAGAAATGTGTTGATAATTTTAAGATCCCCTAATCACATAATTAGATGGTCAATAAGAGCTACCACCATATTTTGTGTGCCTATTATCTTCTTGGTGCTTTATATAACTTGACTCATTTGAACATCTTTATTACAGAAGTGGGATAGAATGAAACATTTGCTCATCTTTTCCTTCTGTTACAACTCTGTCATAATTATTATGGGTGGAATACACTTCCCCATCCAACTGATGTTGCACTTGGCCAAAAAAAACTCACTTTGGTCAATGGAATGTGGGTAGAAGCATGAATATTCCTCTTATGCACTAAGCCTGTAAGAACCCTCACATGGTCCCCTTTATCCTACTTGACTTTCTGACCCCTTCCATGAGAAGAGTGTGTCCCAAGTGCTCAACTGAAAACATAGAGGGCAAACCTTCATTTCCTCCAAGTCTGAAGTCCACCTGAGCCCAGCTAAGGCCAGCTAGAAACAATAGAATCTCAGTCATGTACAGACTTGTGAGTGTGAAATAAAATATTGTTCTGTGAGCTACTGAAATTCTTGGAATGTTTGTTACAGAACACTGTTACAACAACACTGACTAATACATTAGGTATGTGTGGTTAGTCCCATGTGATACGATATGAGACTGAGTCTTAGAGATGTTAATGGCTTGCATCAGTTCACCCACTGGTAGGGCGTTTAGGTCAACTTGGCCCCTTCAAATTTTGTGCCCTCTTCCCTCAACAGATTGCTTCCTCCCCTCCCTCAAATGAAGAAGGAAAGAAATTTTAGCATTTTGTCTGTTATTTTGTTGGTGGTGGCATTATTTCTTATAAGGTGGCGTTATTTCTTATTTTTCTTTTCATAAGATCCACACAGTGGCACAAAATGAAGGAAATGTTAAGTGTATAGATTGATATAAAAGGTTACCTACAACTTAAATGTCATTTCTACACTCAATTATATTGTGAATTAGGAGTGAAAAACTTTTTTTCCCCTATTTTGAGGAAATATTGAATCTAGCTTTTAAAAAATTAGCACATGGAGTTCCTGTCTTGGCGCAGTGGTTAACAAATCTGACTAGGAACCATGAGGTTTCGGGTTCGGTCCCTGGCCTTGCTCAGTGGGTTAACGATCCGGCGTTGCCGTGAGCTGTGGTGTAGGTTGCAGACGCGGCTTGGATCCCGCGTTGCTGTGGCTCTGGCGTAGGCCAGTGGCTACAGCTCCGATTCGACCCCTAGTCCGGGAACCTCCGTGTGCCATGGGAGCGGCCCAAAGAAATAGCAAAAAGACAAAAAAAAAAAAATAGCACATGATCTATACATGATGTAAAAAAAATCATCCGGAGTGGGAACTATTAGTCTGCTTACTTTATGGGATAAATTAAACAGGTAGGTGATTCACTTATTTTTACATCATAGCAAAGTAATAGATTGATTTTCCCCCTCTTTCTTTTCAAAGTTAAAGAAAAATCTCAGTAGTTCCCATTGTGGCTCAGTGGGTTAAGAACATGACTAGTTACAGCAGTGACAGTGGTGTAGATGGCTCCTCCCTGGAGGTTAGGATCACACTGTGCACAGAGGCATCAGGCCCCAGTTCCGGTGGTCTGGGAGAGGCATATATAAGGGGGACAGAGGTGCCCAATTTCCGTGAAGAAAGCTTGCATTTGGCAGTTCTGGTACAGAGTTCTCATCTCAGGGAAAACAGGATGGGGGAATCGTCATGGCTGAAAAGGAGAAGTAAAAGGCTGGATGGACCCTCATGGTTGGCTGACTTCTAATCCTGGCTCTGCACTGCCTCATTAAGAGACATTAGGCAAATCCTCCATTAGCTGCCTCTCATAAAGAGGAGGAGGTGCTGAGAGACAGGAGGCTGACATGAACAGCCCTGGCTTTTGAAAAGGGGGAAAGGGGATTTTGCAAACTATAGACCTATGAGGTTAATGTCAATCCTGGGTGAAATTCTAGAATGGATTATTAAGAGGATGGTTTGTGAGCCCCTGACAAAAGGAAGTGGTGGTCTCAGAAACTAGGATGGATTTGCTGAGAATAAATCATACTAGATTAATAACTTCATTTCCTTTTTGGATAGAGTTACAAGTCAGGGAGAGGAAATATATATGGACTTCAGAAAGACCATTGATGCAGTTTCTCACCAGAGCCTTACAAAATAAGATGGAGAAACGCAAAACAGACAGTAGTGAAATTTAAGGCTGAAGAATTGGTTGTTTTTTAGAGTGTTGCATGAAGGAATGTGGCTACTCACCTTGAAGATGGTCTTTAGCAGCATGGGGCACACGGCTCTTTTCAGTCCATGTCGGGATACAGATAAGGCCTAGCTAGTTTCTGTTGGTGGGAATGGTTAAACGGGGTGGCATTTGATCTAGAATTAAACCTCCTACTGAGATGAAATCAATCCTGGCAAGCAGATCTATTCACAGGGGATGGAGGAAGAGTAGGTCAGCCGGCAAAGGCTATGACAGCTGAGGCTCAGGCCAGGCAGGTGTTAAACTCTGCTGTTGAAGCCTGGTTTACATAAAGGTAAATAATGATTCCTGGACAATTTGGGTCTGTGACCCCAGCACCTACACATCCATTTTCTGAAATGGTCCAAGTTTTACTTGAGGATTCACAATATCCCTATTTTATACACATGTGATTCATGCAGAATCACACATCTAGCTCCAGGAAAGATCATGTGACCCAGGTGTGGCTAATCAAAGCAGTGGCTCTCATGAGGGAGAGTGGTGCACCTTTTTGGGATGGTTAGTCAGCAACAAGGAGATGTACATTCAGCAATTTTAACTCATCTGCATAGGAATTGGCATAGGAATTGGACTCACTAACTCCCTCTGCCTCAGAACTGCTCTGATGCTGTGATAATGTGAGGCTGTGTCTTCAGTCCCTAAAATGAAGCCAATAAGGGGCTAGACAGAGCCCAAGAGATGGAGAGAAAACAAGTCCTGATGTCATCATCCAAACTGTGAGTTCAAAGCTAAACCTACATCTGAACTATGTTGTTACATGAGAGAATAAATGCCCTTTCTTGATTAAATCTCTCTGTGAATAATTTTCTGTTATTTTTAACAGGAGTCTTGATTGATATATGGGATTTTCTGAACTGTCACTGAGAAATCCATGAAGAGATGATGATAAGAGCCATGGCAGAGTAATAACCTATAATGGAAAAGAATCTGTACACCTGAAACACTGTAAGTCAACTATGCTGAAACGCTGTAAATCAACTATACTGCAATAAAAAAAAATTAAAAAAAAAGAGGAGTTCCCGTCGTGGTGCAGTGGTTAACGAATCTGACTAGGAACCATGAGGTTGTGGGTTCGATCCCTGGCCTTGCTCAGTGGGTTAAGGATCTGGCGTTGCCGTGAGTTGTGGTGTAGGTTGCAGATGCAGCTCGGATCCTGCATTTCTGTGGCCCTGGTGTAGGCTGGCGGCTACAGCTCTGATTAGACCCCTCCATGTGCCTCCATATGCCGCAGGAGCTGCCCTAGAAAAAGGCAAAAAGACAAAAAAAAAATAAATAAAAATAAAAAAGAATTAGGGCAGGCAGGAAGGATCAGAAAAGTAGAGTCTTTATCACCCTGCTTGGTTTGGGGAGGAATTTCATCCCAGAAGAAAAGAAGAAAGAGAGACTGCAAGATAATTGTGGGAGAAATAATATTCTGTGCCCATGAAGTCTAGTATCATTTTCCTCTTTGAGGGCAGACAGAGGTTTTCACTATGGTTAAATGGGGCTCTTTTCCCAAGTATTGACCACAGATCCCATGGGAAACACCTTGTATGACTTCTGGGAGGCAGCACCCAAGAGCAAGTATAGGCTTCTTTCCCTCGCTGTGGTGAGCGTGGTGGCCACATGCTGAATCAGTAGCACTGAAAATGGAATCAGTGTGGAAGTGAACTCTCCAACTTTGCATGAATGTAAAACAAACTTGGGAGTGTTATTGAGAGCTTTAGGGATTTGTATATACCAGCACATAGCTAGTTGAATTGAACTTACATGGTCCTCATGCAAATAATATACTAAACTAATTACCAACCCAGGAACCAGAGTACAAAAGAAATTAATCCAAAGTCCAGGAGATAAGAACTGGTTGAAACAGGGTGACCTGCTCTTCAGATCTAGAGTATAAAATTTCTTAAAAATCTCTTTTCAAGAATCACAGTTAATTCTAGATGTAGGGACAAGGAGCATCTGCTAATGAGGAATCAGGAGGATTTCACTTTGTGGGAAAAGAGAACTTAAAAGGAAAACCAGCCATGAAAGATCTTTTTTCTACAGTATGAGTAAGATCATGGATGTCTGGCTTCACAAATTCAAGAATAAAACAAAGGTGGAAAGGGTAATGTTATTTTTCATGATAAACTGCAATGTCCCAATATCCTAAAACATATTAGCAGGCTGGACCATGAACTCAGCATGAGCTTTACTGGGAATAAAGTCCTGCCCTTTGGTCTGAGAGCTACTGTTCTAGTACAAAATGAGTATGTACCCATAGATGCCCATACAAAAAGACTGAGAGCTTCATTTCTCCTAATTTTGGTGGGAGTCAGCAGTATAACCAGGCACTCAAAATCCTAACACCATCCTATGCTGCATTAAGCCTTGGGGGGTTCCTGTTGTGGGGCAGTGGAAACAAATACAACTAGTATCCATGAAGCTGTGGGTTCCATCCCTGGCCTTGCTCAGTGGGTTAAGGATCTGGTGTTGCCATGAAGTGTGGTGTAGGTTGCAGATGCAGCTTGGATCCCATGTTGTTGTGGTTATGGTTGTGACATAGGCCAGCAGCTACAGCCCTGATTTGACCCCTAGCCTGGAATGGCCCTAAGAAGCAAAAAAAAAAAGAAAAAAAAAGTAACATAGCCTTTCCTACAGGGAATATCTTATCCAAATTCAAAGCTACATCATACACAGAGATTCTATTTCACTTTGGCTCCACATTCTAGAATGAACTGTGAAAATTTGCTGCAACAGTAAAGGCAAACATTTAGGATGTTCACATCTCTTGAAAATCTACTATTGAAGATGTATTGATTATTTACTATACTCTTCAGTTTTTAGAGAGCTCACTTTGGGCCAAACACAGCGCTAGGTTTTGAGGATATGGAATGATTAGGAAATGGCTCCTGCTCTAGAAAAGCCTAGGTTTTGAGGCCAGAATCTCACATCATTAAGTTACAAGAAGTCTTCAAGAAGGAAAAAAAAAAAAAAAGGAAATTTAGCTGGAAGGAAAGAAGACTTAAATAGAGAAGTATAAACTGTCTCCTGTTGGGTTCAGTGTTTCCATACAAAAGGCAGATTGGATCTCATCTATAGGCACTTAATAGGCAAAATTTCAATCAAAGGGCTGATCTTCAGTTTATTTTGTGGAGGCACAGAGGGAAATGTCTTAAAATAGAAATGATGGCTTTGGGCAGTACTGAACTCCTTGTTGTTAACAGTATTTAAGTTGCTATTGGGGAAACAATACAATACTCAGCATTCAAATTCCAGCTTGATTTGGCAAGTTATTTAATTTCTCAGGTTCTTTGCATGTCAAATGGGCTAATCATACCCAAGTCACAGAATTGATGGGCAGATGAGTGGAATAATCCCCGAGGAGGTCTGTGCATCTGGCCATTTGATTAATGCTCTGATAGTGGCTCTGATGCTGAAGTTGCTGTTACTGAAATTGATGGGGATGTGATAGTGGGGATTTTAGCATCCAAAGAAGCAGGAAATTGGATGATAAAACCGCTAAGATTCTTTCCAATCCTGAACTTCTATGAGTTTATGGTTCTGTACTTTATTTATCTGTAATAAGAAAAGAACTCTTGTCAAGTCCTGAAAACCAAGATAAGTCCACTGTTGTCTGGAGCCTGCAGATATTCATGTCCTCCAGCCAATGTTACCCAGATGCGAATGTCCCTCTGGAACTGGATCTGCCTCTGCCTCTCCAGATTGAGCCTCTGTCTAAGGGCTGACGTTGGCTCGGTGCTGAACTTACACTGAGGTTTTGTCTTCTTTATAATCCCTTTTAAGTCTTTGTGAAAGGCTTAAAAACTCCAACTAGCTTATCACAGCCCCTACTGGTTTGGCCAGGGGGAATCTCTCTTTTGGTCTAAACCTTACAACAGATACCCAGAGATAAGTACAAGGGCCTCTGGTTAGAATCTGAGCTCTGTCAAAAAGCTCTGCATTTTAAGGGCAGATGTTTAAGATGGGAGTTTTCCAATTTAGCTTCTTAGGAGTTGACTAAAGAAAAAGGCAAAGGATCTTCAATTCTTTTCTGTGGTCTTCTACCTTTGGAACTCTCGGCCTCAGGGACAAATAAAGATCTCCCCAGTGATATTTAAGATTGACGTCAGTGGCAGGATATTTTAGGCTTCCCAAATGAGCAGTACCAGTGGAAATGGAAGGTTGATTAAAGCTTCTTATCACTCAGCCTGACCCTGTAAATTTAACAGTGTCAAACAAGCGGGCATTTGGCATTTGGTTGTACAACCCTAAATATCAACACGCCCTGAGATTCTCTTCCTCCTACTATCATCTTCTTCTGCCAGTGAAAAAGTGAAGCAGTCAATGCTCATGGAGGCATTTCCAGAATTTGCTGCAGGAGGCAGTTGAAAAAGGTTTAAGATGAGAAAAGTTTGGCATTCCCTTCGTGGCTCAGCAGTGAACAATCTGACCAGCATCCATGTGGGTGAAGGTTCGATCCCTGGCCTTGCTCAGTGGGTTCAGTACCCAGAGGGGCTGTGAGCTGTGGTGTAGGTCACAGAAGCGGCTCGGACCCTGCGTTGCTATGGCGTGAGGTTGGCAGCTACAACTCCTATTCGACCCCAGCCTGGAAATCTCCATACGCCACGGGTGCAGCCTAAAAAAAAAAAAAAAGATAAGTTCTTCTTTTCCCATATGTTGAGGTTTTCTGTAGCCCAGGAAGTGAAAATTCCTTCAAAGCTGGAACAAGCTTATACATTCTGAATTCTTTGGCTGATGAACATTGTGCACTTGCAACCAATCTGCTCCTAAAGTAGATGATGTCAGGAGAAGGTCCCAAGTGCCACTGGCACCTAGAGTCACATACAATAGATTTCTTAATGCCAGAAGCCTCTTGTTCAGCAGAGAATAAACATATATCACAGTGTACAGATCTTTTTTTTTGTCCATATGAGTCACAGTTATGAAATATTTGTAGGTGCAGAGACAAACAATTCTCCTTTCACTCTGCTTTATTATTCTCCAAAGGTGGTTATTAATAGATGTCAGAACAAGGGTAAATTTTTAAGCTCATAATCCCCAAAGCAATGCCTCATGGCCCTTGATTGTTTAGGTCTGCTAATGTAACCACGCTGGGAAAATGTTTTAAATGCACTAACATTTCCGAATGCCATTTTCTCATCAAAATATTTTCCCTTGGTTGGTCCACGGAGCTAATGCATTTATGTGACACCCACATTAACACTGCAGTCAGTTCGCACCTTGACCCCTTCCTTCTAGTCAAAGCACAGTCTGAGGCTGTAAAGGTCTGTGAGAAAGAGGGAGGCAATTAGGTAAAAAGTAATACCTGGATTTGATGGTCTTTGTTGATTAACTAATAATTAAAGTGCTTCCTGAGTTGTGTGCTGTATTAGGCAACAAGTAAGAAAATAAATGCCTAGGCTTTGTATACCTATATCATAGTACCCTGGATTAATCATTGCAGTCCTGCGGGCAGGAGAAATCCACGGGACCCACTGCTTAGCATCCTAATGTCACATGAACTCATGGACACTGGACTTCATAACCATAATCTTGTGATCCCAGTAACCTAACTGATCCAGGAAAACCACAATGAAAAACGTGTTTAGAGTTGAACTTTGATCAGAGAGCAGATGTAATGGGAAATAGAAGCCCCTCTCTTTCCCATTTACTTTGGGTTTGGTTTTGATGAGAATATGAGTGGTTGTGGGGGGCTGGGATACCCAGAATTTGTTTGCTGACAGCGCAATGGCAATATTGTCTGAAGGAAGGGAAGTGGAGGAGTAGAGGAAGAGTTGGAAGTGGCAAGGAGAGGAAGTGAGTGGTGCCGGTAAGCCCTGTTCTCCTTAGTTTTGTATCTATTGCAACAGAGGATGTTGGAAATACAAAGAAAAATAAGACCTAGACACGGAGAACAAAGTCTTGAGTGTAAGAAAATGATTGGAGCAGGGTAGAGAAAATTAGGGGTGAGTGTGCGGGTAGCAGGGATGAGAAGGAAGAGTGTGGAATGCTGTGCCATGTTTTTTGGTTGTAATCTGGGGGCTGGCATCATAGGACTGCATTGTTGTACAGTGGTGGCGCGGTGAGGGACAGAGTGTCCTAGCCCAGCCTGGAGGCAGGCTGTCAGGAAGTCAGGGGAGGAGTATTTCACGGAGAAGCTGGTGTTGAGCCTTACTCGATCTTAGAAGCATTGGTTGAATTTGAATATGAAGAGAAGCCCCCTCCAGGTCGAGAAATCTCAGAGTTGGGAAAGTGCTGGGTGTGTATGGAAAATGTAAATAGCTATTTTAAATCTCAACATCATGAACCAAATTAGTAGATGTTTATTGAATGTCTATGTTGTAAGTACAAAGGGTCAAGTGAAATCTTTTCTTTCCCACATGTTCTGCTAGGGACTTAAAATAAAGGGAAATAAGGTTGTTTTCAGAGGATTAAGCTGTTAAAAATTCATGAACAATGGACAGGATGAACCATCTGTGAGAGTAAACCAAAGCATCTTCTGTAAAGTGAACAGGAGAGTTTGAGAATAGCCAGCAGTTCAATCTAGGCGACCCTGTAATTCTCAACAGGAGGCAGGCCTGGAGGTAGGAATGGGATTGCTATTTGGTGAGTAAAGACCTATTTTCTTATGTTGTGTTTGGAGAGAGAATTTCTGAGCAAAAGAGGCATAAGTAGCTGAGAGCCGGGTTCCCAATGGTTGAGAAAGGTGTTTGATGGCAGTCATTTTCTCAATCAACAACTGTCATCCTGTGAGACATCAGTGAGTTTTGTGCCTGTGTGTTAAAAATGAATTTTTGTATCCCAAAAGGTTGTATACCTCCAGCATAGGGATGGATGAAAAGACACACGAAGATCCAGATGTTAGCAGGATTTCTCCAGTTTTATCCAGGGAAGAAAGATGGTATGAATCTTCTGGTCCTAGGAAAGGTACCATCTTTACAGAATAAGTCATCAAGCCTTACCATAACTGACACATTCCACAGCTGTTATTAACAGAGTGTGCATTATATGCTTGGGACATTGTATATACCATTTCATTTAATCCTCAATCTTCGGAAGACCTGGTGAATTATACTTTTTTCTTTCTTTTTTTTTTTTGCTTTTTAGGGCTGCCCCAGAGGCATAAGGAAGTTCCTAGGCTGGGGCACGAATCAGAGCTGGAGCCACCAGCCTATGCCACAGCCACAGCAATTTGGGATCCGAGGCATGTCTGTGACCTACACCACAGCTCTTGGCAATGCCAGATCCTTAACCCACTGAGCGAGGCCAGGGATTGGACCTGCATCCTCATGGATACTAATTGGGTTGGTTACCACTAAGCCACAATGGGAACTCCTATACCTATTTTTTAAAATGAGGAAACCAAGGAACTTACCCATACCTGGTGGTGGAGCTGGATTTGATTTATGTCTTGCTGGGTTTCCAAGCCCACGTGTGGTGTGTGAACACAGAAATATTGCAGAAGAAATGACTTTGGAAGGGAAGAGTAGTCTGGGTATAAAGTGGCATCATTGGGCACTGAGTCTGATATTTCCTGAAGTCCAGGTTTGAAATAAAAATTACACAAATAAGAAACCTACTGAGACCCAGGGTAAGGAAAGTCGGAAAGAGAGTAGGTGTGATTATGGAGGATGTCTTGTTGAGTGCTCGCTCAGGAGAAGAGGAGAATCAGAGTAAAAAGGTCTGAGACAGCTTAACCAAAATGATACTTTTGTTGGCTGCTTTCTTTTCTTAAATAGCTAACATTTTAAATTATGCCAATGCACAAGCTTAATTTTATTATACCCAAGAAATATGAAAGGCTGAACATGTATCTAAGCTGTGTAGGAGGTTAGAGAAGGTAGGAGTCAGGAGTACTAGCTTTGAAATAAGGCAGGCCTAGGTTCGGATCCCAGGTCCACACTAGCTCTATGGGCCTCAGTCTCTCACCTGAAGATGAGAATAAGCATCCTCAGCTCACTGTATCGTTGCAAGGATTAAATGACAAAATGCCTAGCTCTTAATTAGTGCTCAATAAATGTAGTGGCTGTATTCCTTAGGCATTTTTTTCTCTTCTCTCTTCCTTCTCACTCTAATAGTCCTACTCTTTCTTTCCCTACAATACTTGGGTACCTGGAATAGTGCCATGATGGTAGCTTTCACCCCAGCTTTTGGAGTATCTGAGATATCCTGCTTGTGATTTGTGGTCCAGGTAAATTTGGAGGGAATGGAGATTTATAGTGTCTCTCTGGAGACTGGATCTTTCCAAGATGGTTATAGGTCCCTTTCAGCTGATGCCTTATTCACTTGCTCATAATACTCTGTACTATAGCCTAACCAGAGGGGAGAAGACCAAGGCAAACTTTAAAAAATAAAACTTACGCTTGTACATTTTGTTATTCTTTTTGTATAAAGTTGAGTTTCTAAAAATTCCTGTTACTATTTTTATTATTTTACAGAATAACCTGTGGCAATCGAGGAGAAACAACATTTAGTAGGAGAAAGGTAAAAAACATTCTTAAGATAATGGTGTTTTTTGTTGTTGTTGTTGTTTTAGGAAACCAAGTTAATAATGTCATATGAATAACATTACCAAGATGTAAGACGGACATTCCTTCTCATGTGGGGAGAATGAAAGGACATGTGCAAGAGGTTGCTTAACCCTGAACCCCAGAGCAGACAAAAGAGAGTTTTCCAAGTACAGTTTTGTTTTGCTTTATTTTGTTTTGGCTGCACCCATGGCATGCAAAGGTTCCTGGGCCAAGGACTGAACCTGCATCACAGTCACAACCCAAACTGTAGCAGTGACAACATCAGATCCTTAAACTATGGAGCCACTGGGGAACTCCCAAGTACAGTTTTTCAAATGAGAGCTAGAGTTTCTAGAGGTAAATATGAAGATGAGCAGACCAAGAAAAGTACACTACCTTGTTGTAAAAGACAATTTTCCTAGAAACATAAATTAGGGAAAGTTCAAACTCCAGGAGAAAATTCAACAACGAAAAAGGAATATACCAAACTATATCGTCCCCTATAACTTCTTCTTGCATTATCTATAACTTCTTCTTGCATTATCTCCTTTGCACTTCCTAAAACTCCTATGAGATCAGGATTGTCTCTATTTTACAAATAAGAAAAATGCAGCTTATAGAAGTCAACAGACTTGCCCAAAGCCACACAGTTTGAAGGGAAGCTGGAACTAAAGTTAATCTTATGGGATAGTTTGGCTGGTGGATTTTGTTGGTGAAGTTTCTTTTCTTTCACAGCTGGTACTTAAATGCGTATGTGCTGCATGTGTATCTTCAGTCACTTCTCAAGGGCAGAGTAACTGGTCACTTACTTTCTAGGACCCATAGTCTCAAAGAACACATTTGTGTGCTTGCCTTGGGCTAAAATCCTCATCAATAGAATCCCAAATTATGAAGAAAACAAGGTCTTCTTTCTTGAATGCCAAAAAAACCCCTTGCATTTCTTATGTGTTCACTCGTGCCAGTCACTGCCCATGTTTTATGTGTATTAACTCATTTACTCCTCCAATAACCCTAAGAGATAGGCTTTTGTTTTTGTTTTAGGTCATGCCTTCGGCATGTAGTAGTTTCTGGGCCAGATGGAACCCTCGTCACAGCAGCAACCTGAGCCACGGCAGTAACAGAGCTGGATCTCTAACCTGTGGAGCCGTGAGGGAACTCTGAAACAGGTATTATTATCATCTCCATCCTACAGAGGAGGAAAAGGAAGCACAGAGAGGTTAATTGTGCTGTCCAAGGACTCACGGAAGGACATGGAGGTGTTGGCTTTCAACGTCAGGCAGTCTTGTTTAGAGCATACCCCTTTCCCACCAGCCCAGAGACTCAGTGAATTTGCCAGACCAGCTGCCTGGCATCCTGATCCTGAGACTAGAGCATTAAGTGGAGTGAGCAGAATCAGGGGAGGGACAGACCAAGAAAATTGGAGGGTGCTGTACAGTAGGACCTCATTATTTATCCATCCTACATAAAATAGTTTGCCTCTATTAATACTTCAAGGCATGAAAACTAAAGCACAAAAAACAAACAAACAAAAAAACAAGGAAAGAAGACGAAATGGAAGGTGACATGAATATGCTAGTTTCAGAGGATGGATGAGGTGCCTGGGAAATAAGGACAGAGTGATTTAAGGGAAGTGGCTAGGGCCAACAAATTTTAAATCCACGCTTTTTAGTCTTTTCCTAGGACTAGAATAAATACATATTCAATTTTTTGTTTCCCTTGATGCACACTGGCGTTTAGATGGAGGGACTTAGGACAGCGGTCTGGTTGGAAGAAGTTTTAAGAGATTTCACTGGCAGCTGTGATAGCAAGTTCACTCTTTTGCTTTAAATATTTTTAGCATGGCTTTGGGGGAACTGTGGGGACTGTAAGGGGAAGGCTGAAGCTCCTTCCACCCCCCCCCCACTTGTACCAACATGATATCTATCAGTGCAGTTCCAATTTTTTTTCCTTTCCATGAAATATGCCTGGCTTTGTTGGAAGATGGTGGTTATGCATTGCATATTTTCAATAAAAAAAGATTTACTTCCATTGCATATGAGTTTGTAGAAGCATTCTACGACCTTGCACAATCTTTAGCAGCATGGAATCAAGTTCTTTGTATTATCTATTTAAGTCTTTAAATTTGGTATTTAGGTTAAATACAAAATATGGTTCTTAGCATTATTCCAAGGTCACTATTCATGATGGAAAAAATGTTAAAAGCATAGAAGTAATGCATGAAAAATCCATTATTAAGAGCAGCACCCCCTTATCTACAATAGCAGTTACTTTAACACGATTTCCCTGCATTGTAGTGACATGCTATTGCCATCATCGCTAAAGCTCTGTTAATGTTTCCATTATCCGTCTCTATTCAGCATTTCCACCAGTTTATAATTCAATGTATTCTTGGGCTCAACTTTGGTTTATGGAAATCTCAGTTTTAAAACTTCCCCGAAGAAATGAAAAACATATGAAGGAAAACGTGCAGGCCATCCCAGTTCTTGTACACAGGGGAGCCAAACACCTTCTTGTTTGGTGGGATTTGAATGGGAAATTGATTTTTGCCTTTTAATCAGTTGTGACCAGGATTATAATGCTATTAATGTAAAAGCATGCTGAACTAATTAAGAACCAGAGAACTGGAAAGGCTCCTTGGTCTCCAATAGGCAAGGTTATATCAAAACCTTCCAGACAAATGGGGTGCAGTGTCCAAAGAGCCCTGGGAAACCCATTCCACAATTGTTATTGCTAACTTGTTCCATTGTTTAACAACCCCTACTGTCAGGAATTTTTTCCTTATGTTTAACTCAAATCCTTGCAGTTTAAGCCAATTTCCCACTGCTTTCAGGGGAAATGGCAAACAGCTGTTCGACATCACAGGGATAATAACTTCTTTTATTTGATATATACCACTATTGGATCGCTCATCGGCTCAGCCCTCCCAGTAGAACATTTCCTGCCTGCTTCCGGTTTTAAACTCTGAATCCTGTCACTATCTTCTTAAATGTTGGAACCCCTTACTGGGCCCTGATCTAACAATCTACTAGTGTTAATCGGCTCTGCCCATAAATGCAGAAATATCTCATGATTTTCACCTGGCCTGTTAAAATTATCCAGTTCTTTTCTTGTTTTGGAAAAGAAAATGTTCCTTGTTATTTTATTTGAAATTGCACTTAAACCCCAATCATTCTACATGTCCTTTGTTAGAAGCTGCTTGGCTTTGCAATGTGCAGATCTAAGTGCAGAGGTATAATTTGAACTCAGGTCTCTTTCATTTCAAAGCACTTTCTGCTCACCAGTGGTGGAAGCCAATTTCTACCTAAGAGGGAAGTAGGGGCAGAATCTGGCTGGCGAGTCAAACATAGTGACTCATCTTAAAGATGCATTTGCTTAGTAAGTTTCTGGATTTAACACAGATTAGTCATTTACTTAGATAGGATTGGTGAAATAATTTAATTTACAGGACAGAGGATCGGGGAAGATAAAGCTCTCAAAATCTCCTTGGTGTCACCACTGTCATTATCCTACAAACCTAAAAATAGTCCTTTAAAATGCCCATAGGTGATGACAATGAGTTAGGACATAGGCATAAGTATCTGTACAATGTTCCTGAGGCACAAAGAAATGCAAAGCCAGTAACTGATCCAGAAGCAGTTAAGATTGCAACCAGAATTTGAATTCAGGCCATCTGTTTTAGGAGCCTGTATTCTTTACCACTATGCTCTGCTGCCTCCCATGACAGACGTACAAACAAAAGAGAGGAAGTCAAGTCAAGCCAACTCCAGCCTTCAGCCTATCTCCAAGGTCTGGGACAGTTAAGTGTCATGTTCCAAGAGATGAATTATTAAGACAGAAATCCAAAGTAGGACCATCTCAGGAGAGAGATTGCTTCATTATAGTCTGACAATAGAACAAGAGGGATAAGAGCACATCATTGGGCAAGTTCAGAATTCTGGTGAAAAAGATAAGGTCCTACCATCTGAAAATGGAAGATAAGGGGTCACATAGGAAGAATCAGGTATCAGAAGGACTTTGAACTTCCTAATAATAATACTAGAAGCTAGCAACCAATAGAATGCCTTCAACAATTAAGGTAAAAAAATAAACACATCATGCTAAAATTCTATCTCTAGCAAAACAAACATAAAAATGAATATAAACATTTTCAGACATGCTGGGTTACAGAAGCATTTTGTCTCCTACACTCTGTCTTGGAAATCTACTAAAGGATGTGCACCACCAAAACAAGGAAGTAAATCAAGGAAGAGGAAGGTATAGGAGAGAGAAAACAACACAGGAGAAGAACAGAGAGAATCTCCAGAGTCACAATTAAGTGCTGGCAGAATGGCAATTGAACCCTAGTTGGGGATGACAACCTGCCCGGATGATGCAGATCTAGGCCAGATGAAAAAGAAAAAATTAACAGACTACAGAGTATATAGTATATTGGGACATCTTGAAAAGAGCGTTTGCATGGTCTTCATGATAGAAACACTATTTATTTAATCATAATTTCAAATTAACTACTTAGATGAATGAAGACATAGCAAAGGTGTGGGTTTATCTAAAACTTACTCAGTGGTTGAAGACATTCTATTGGTTGCTCGCTCCTGGTATTACTATTAGGAACTTCAAAGTCCTTCTGATTCTTCCTATGTGACCCATTATCTTCCATTTTCAGATGGTAGGACCTTATCTTTCTCTTCAGAATTCTATACTTTCATGATGACATGCCTGTGTGGATTTCTCATCTAGTATGTCTGACATTGAATGGGCTTTTTCCATCTGGAAATCTATGTCTTTCAGTTCTGGGAAAATCTCTTGAGTTCCTTCATTGATGGCTTCCTTCCTTTCAATTTCTCTGCTCATTCTGGAACTTCTGTTACTGAGCTATTGAAGGTCCTAGGAGGGTCTTGTGGACATATTTTCTTTATGTCCCTCTGCTCTACCCTTTTAGAATTCCTCCACTTTAACATCTAATCCTTCTATTTATGGTTTTATTTCTAGTATTATTTTTTTTTTAATTTCTAAAAGTTTTTTTTCTTTGCTGGTTTTCTAAATTATTTAAAAAATAATATCTCACAGGATATTACTTTGTTTCATTTTGCTCCTTGTTTAAAAAAAATGCTTCTAATTGCATTATGTCTCGTGTTTCTGAGCGGGTGTGAATGATAGTTTGATTTAGTTTGGGCATATCCAATATCCTTTGGGGAGAGGGCAGTAACCTGTATGAAAGCGTCTTTTCATCTCTCTTGCCTGGAAGTCAAGATGCCAGCATTCGAGAGCCACGGGGCCTGAAGGGTTGAGGGTTCCACAGCAGCCAGTGTTGGAATCCCTTGTTTTGCATGTGATACCCACCCTGAGTTATGTCTGGTGCTTTTCCAGTCCAAAGACTGTTTTTTTTTTTCTTTTTTTTTTTTCTTTTTTCAAAGATTTAGGCAGTCTTTTACCATGTGGAGGAGGAACAGTTCACTTTGGTGTGCAGAAATGATTTTTTGAGAATCTGAGTTTTCTTTCTAAACACTTTTTTTTTAATGTAACCCTCCTTGTGTTGGTACCTCTTATTCATCCCCATTTCCAGAGTTATGTGATAGCACTAATTCTTGGGCCTTTTGGATGCCTGTTGTTTTATTTTCTTATGCTAGACCAGGATTTTTTTTTTTCTTTTTTCTTTTTAAGGCTGCACCTACAGCATGTGGAGATTCCCAGGCTAGGGGTTGAATAGGAGCTTCTGCTGCCAGCCTACACCACAGCCACAGCAACACCAGATCCGAGCTGAGTCTGTGACTACACCACAGCTCATGGCAACGCTGGATCCTTAACCCACTGAGTGAGACCAGGGATTGAACTGGCAATCTCACGGTTCCTAGTTGGATTCGTTTCCTCTGTGCCACAACGGGAACTCCAGGATTTTGTTTTCTTGTGTAGGCTATTTTTCCCTTTGCCTTACACATTTGAAAAAAAATGTTGGCCACATCCACAGCACATGGAAGTCCCTGGACCAGGGATCAAACTATCATGCCAGCAGCAACCTGAGTTGCTGCAGTGATAATCCTGGATCCTTAACCAGCTGAACCACAAGAGAACTCCCATCTTTGAAACTTTTGATGTTAATGTACTATCTTCTGTTTTTTTTTCTTTCTATCCTTGTAGTTTTTTTTCCCTTAAAAATTCCCTTTATTGTTCATCAATGGAAATAGGTGCATCCAGTAAATCCATCATCTTTACCTTGAAGTACATGGAAGTGTTCTATTAACTTTCCTTGGTTAGTGAGGCCAGAAGTTGGAAGAGAGAAAGACAGACAGAGCCAAAGACAGAGACAGAGACAGAGAGACCAGCCCCAATCCTTGGTAGCTCATCATCTAAGGAATTGAAAGTATGTGTAAAATAAGAATTTGAGGAAGTCATCATTGCCCATTGTTTTTCAAGTTGGGGAAATCGCCATGGTCATCTATTTCCCACTAGAATTTTCCCCTAGGATGTCTGGAGACCTTCCTGTATCTAGAAAAGCCCATGGGTATTAAAAAAAAGAAGAAGAAGAAGAAGAAAGATTAGTGTCATGTAGCAGACTTGTTTATAATCTTGGATCTGTTACACTGGGTGTTTTTGGCAGCTTGTCCACTTCTCTTTGCTTTAGTTTCCTCCTTTGTAAAATGGAAATAATAAATCCCTACCTCATAGTGTTGATATGAAGTTAAGTAAATTATGATGCCTAAAAAGAAGTCTGACTTGAAGTAAACCACATAACTGTGTCCAATTCTTATTTTGTTTTCCATCGACTGTTGCTTCCCTGTGACTCCTATGTGAATGAGAGAAATGCAGTAATTGGAGAAGAGAATGAGAAGTAGTCCTGATCCTGAACCAAATATCTCCTGGGTGGGAGAAGGGAGTGCCAGGCTGCTCCTCTTTCTGGGAGTGCGGCAGTGAAAAAAATAGCAACAATCTGGAGTTCCTGCTGTGGCGAAATGGGACTGGAGGCATCTCTGCAGCACCAGGATGCGGGTTTGATTCCTGGTCTGGCAAGGTAGATTAAAGGACCTGATGTTGCCACAGCTACAGCATAGGTTACAACTGTGGCTCAGATCTAATCCCTGGCCAGGAACTCCATATTCCAGCGGGTGGCCAATAAAGAAAAAATATAGCAACAATCTCTGTCCTCTTAGAGCCTCTGTCTAGAGGATCTATAGTCATATAGAAACTCATGTAAAAAATTCTCCAGCCTTCTAGAAAGACCTTATAGCAATAGCACTCATTCTGTCCCATTCCTGGCCATCAAACAGGGCTTGTACCAATCTCCCTTGTACAAAGCTCCCTTGTACCAAGCCACAGGATCCCTGGAGTTCAGCTGTAGACAGCAGCCCCAGTCTCTGGTATTTCTTTAGGTTAAACTTTCTGCATCCTCATAGCTATATCTCTCTCACTTCACTTTTAGGACATCTCATGCGAGTAAGAAAGTCTTCTACCATGGAGCCAGGGCCCCCTTACCTCTCATTCTGCCAGGGAGAGGGGTGTTGGGTACACAAAGCCTGCCACCAATCTGGAAGGGAAGTGCCCCATCTGGATGTTCTCTAGGATAATGCCCTTCAGCGCCTTCTTGACAGGGAGCCTTGTAACCGACTTACAAACTTGCCGCCATGCCCTGCAAGATGGCTCTCATAAAGAAAACCCTTTGGAAAAGAAGCACATACCCCTCTAAGGAAGAAATGGTCCATGCATTTGGGCTGGCAACTCGTGGAGGAAGTAACACCACTTCCATATGTCTCCTGCAAAGCCCCAGGAAACTCCTGCTGCTCACATCAGAACTCTGGATGGTATATGATTTCCTGCTCAGTGGGAGGACATTTAAAATTCCTGAAGGAAAGTACTTGGCATCAATAATCTCAAGTGTGTGCTACACGGTGGGATAGAGAGCAAAGAGCTGTTTTGCTCAGGGCTCTTGCTCTGCCTGGTGTGCTCTGTGAGGCTCTGCAGCTGTTATCTTGCATTTCCCACAATTCCATAGAACAAGAGACCCAGGGTGAGGAGAAGGAAGTGGGAAACCAGTGCACTTCGTATACCCAACATATACAGTTTGCTCTCAGCTGTCTTCCCACCTTGCTCCATGATTAAACAGTACATGTGAAGCCACAATTAGTATTTATCCATTTTGATGAGCAATCTATAGCTGGCTCCTGGGGTTGGGTCTTTTCCTATATGGAAAGATGGGTTGTGTTTGTGCCCATTTTCCTGGGTCTCCAGTAGATGCTAAGTGTGTGTTCATTTATTGTCTGGGTCACTAAGGAATTCCTAGTGCCCTATATGGGACATTTAAAGATTTCCAGGCACAATATCTGGTGGAGGAAGAAATGGAAACCGGGAAATGAGAAATGATAACTGACACAGCATGATCCTTTGCCCCTTCAAGACCCTGCCAGTGCCAAGTGCAGCTAGACACTCCACTGCAATTTCTAGTTATTTCTCTGTTATCCCCAACAGGCTATACATTCTTTGAAGGCTGGCGTTACAACAGGCTTACTTTCATACTTTCATATACCTTGAACGTGTCTGACTCTAAGTGGGCTAAATGAATGGCGTATTAGCAAGAATCAGAATGACAACATGATTTTTTGCGTGTTGTGAAAACAGCACTGAACAAAGATCGCCGCCATATGGGTTCTGATCTCAACTTTCCCAATCCCAAACGGCTGATTTGGGTAAGACACATCTTCTCAGGCCTCAGTTTCCTCTCCTGAGGAAATAGAAGGGATCACTCTGGTTTTCTTCATCTCTGACACTCAGAAGATTAAGGGTCCAGGATCCTGCAGATCCTGGTGTGAACCTGTAAATATCTCCAGCTCCCACAGTTCTTGGTCTGTAAAACCAGAGAAAGGGGTGAAGGGTTTGGATAATTTAAATTCACACTGCAGACCCAATGGGCAGGGACATGGTCTGCAGTGTCACACTGTTGCTCCACCAAGTCAGAAGTTGGCCAAGATAATGATGGTCCTTCGTTTCCAGCCACGGGGACCACGCTCTCTGCCAGTCCCCACCGAGGGTCGATGCTGGCTTCTAACTTTCCCTCCAGTTGGATTGGCTTGTGGCTTAAATGCGACAGAGAACTGTCTTCAAATTGAACTGTAAAATTACTTTCTCATTCCTGTCTCCCAGAAACAGTCAGCAGCTGAGGTTGGGCGTTCACAGTGGGCTTGTTGAATCAGATGAGAGCCTGCGCCGCAGGGAGGATGGCTCTGCCTAGGCAGAGAAATAGACTCTCTCTTCCAACAGTATTTCCCTCTTTCTCCTTTAAGCCAGATGCTTTCTGACACTGGCGCTGGGATTCAAGCAGGAGAAAACGGCATGGGTTTCCACCGCCACACCTCCCACCCCTGCCTCCCATTCCCTGGCCCCCATCCTGCCGAGGTCATCCTTTTGGACAGGAAGATGACTTTACAAGTCTCAGTTGTATCAATTAAAGCACAGAGATGTGAGAGAGGCCGCTTTTTATTTCTCCAGTGTCTTTACTGGGTGAAATATGAACTTGTCTGCAACTCTCAGCCTTCCTCTGGGTCCTTGCTGCCTCCCTCTTGTGTATCTGTGCATGTTTCTGTTCCTGTATGTTTCAGTCATTATTTGAGTGGTATGTCCCTTTGACTAGGCACTCTCTTTCCCATGGGACAGTGAACTCCTTAGGAGCGAAGAAGGAGCCTCATCTGCGTGTGCCTCTCCCAGACCGGCCACAGCCCAGTAAGTGTTCAGTAAACTAAGCTAATCCTCCACCCCGCCCCTGCAATCACCTTCCAGACTGCGTGGGGATTTGGGCATCTTCTGTAATCACCCTAGTTTGCCTATAACTCCTAGTCATTTATGTCTCTGTGCTAAAAAAGAAATACAAAGAAAAAGAAGCACCGATGCAACTAACACTCGAAGTTGTCAGATAGACCTGCGTTGGTTTCATTGAGTCTTCTTAAAGTGCCATCAGCGGCTCCAGCATGTGGATTTTTTTTTTTTAATTCTATTTTCTTTAGCTTGATCTTCAGTTCTAAATGCTTTTTTAAGAGTGCTTTTCAATTTTGAAAGGACTTCATTAATTCCACAGATTATAGGACCAATGTATGCAATATAATCCTTTGTTATTTGATAAATGTGGGCTTTTAGTATCAACATTTGAAAAAGTCAAAACCTATGTCACTTTTATTTTAGAGATGCCACTTCCTTTCTCTTACTCAAAAGAGGAAGGAGAAAAACACACGAGACTGGTGAGATCAGATATAGTCGAAACCCTTCTGTCTTAATTCCATGTCAGCAAGGCTATTTGAATCCTTTTGGAGGGATCTAATAAATGCATGGTGTAAAGGAACACTGCATATTTGATTTTAGAAGGAGAGAAAGAGTTAAGTGACCATCACCAATTATAGCGTCGGAGGGGGTGATTAAGATCAAAATTGCAGGGAGGTTTTTAATTTAGCTGCCTAGAGAAACAGCCCCCGTTGATCCACGCTCATCAGATCACACACATGCTCCATCCCTTCACCCTGCACTGCCACTCAGAGCAATTGTATCAGAAAGGGCACCAAATGGATTGTGTGCTCCAATACCCTTTGCCTGCTTCTTGACCAGACTCCCCTTACCATTTAACTAGAGAGAGTGAGGAGCGAATCAAGTTTACGTTGAGCAAACCAAGAACCTAAACAGGGAGAATTTTAAAGAACGACTTTGGGCCATGTGTTCTTTTCCTTCCTGTGGCCAACATGTTTAAATAGAGCTGTGGACAGTGTTAAGACACAGGCTTTGGTGGGTTGCTATATGTATGTTCTGCTACAGCATCATCTCCTAAGCCTTTTTCATGCACTTCATCAGAAGTCCATTCACCATGCACCAGTTTCTTCCTGATGCTATGTATAACCCTAAATGGCAATGCGTATTATTCTGGTAAAATGCGTGGCGGAGGCAATCGGTTACTTTGAAGATATGTGATCGAGTGAACCTCCTCTGGGCTATAATGACAGAGTGGTGCTCTTCTGGAGAGGAATTCTGTAGGAATATTGCTAATAGCTCCTTCCATTTCTGGGCTGCTTACTATGTGCCTGGCATCGTGCAAAGTGTGTGATTGCATCACCTCTGATGCTGAAAATGCCTGAGATGTGGCTTCTCTTATCCCTTGCCATGCAGTGATTGTGGACGGAGATGAAAATAATGCACAAGGATGCTTGTCTGTAAACATTATTGGAATGTTATGCACTGCTCCTGAGGTCCACTTACAGATAGGTCCACACATCCATTATTTATATAGATAAGGCCAATATAATTGAACTTCATATTAACATAAAGCCAGTATAAATATTTATAAATTAATGTTTAATTAACATATTGGTTTAAGCAGGTTTCTATTGGCAATACGTAGCCAATGACATTGTAAAGTTTCAGAACTGTATACAAATGAATGTTTGTAAAGCTAAGAAGCCTATTTTTCATTGGAAAAAAAAAAAGCAGGTTGAAATCAGGACCTAGTGCACCGTTTCTTATGGTTTTGCTGATAATATAGTCTTGAATATGAATGTGGGCCCATAGTTAAGTGTTCAAGTCCTCTTAATTAAATTAGGAATAATGAATATTTTCAGGATTCCCATTAAGGACATTTATTGATGAATACAGTTTATTCTTTTCAGACTAGAGCTTGACTTAATTCAATGTTCTGATTACATTGCCCTATCATAGTAGGGCAGCCTCATCAAAATAATGATAATCCTCATTTCAGTATTTTGAAAACAGCCAACTTTTCTCCTTGTTTAATAAGGCTCCAAATCAGTAAACTAAATTAATCAGAAAAGTCTTCGGCTCAAGTAATGATGTGTTTTCAATTCAAATTTTTACTTTGTAAATCTACCTATTCATCATGTGCTCCAAAGGAAGGTACAATGACAATGAGGTCATTTAACTCCTGTTCAACAAAATGTCTCAAAAGATTTATTTCATCCAGCCTTACTTTATTGAATGTAAAATATTTTCACATTTTAGAAGCTAAAGATTTTTAACTATTCCTATTGCAAGCCTATACTATTACATATAGAAAATGTGATATAATATATTCATGTATATATGTGATACATGATATGCACAAATATAAAATCATTTTAAAAGAATATTAGTTAAAAAACCCTACTATATATAATCACCCAAGTTGCTTATATCCTTTATGATCTCAGAAAACTCCTTTTACATTTAATTGCCTCTTTTTATTTCTGGAAGATTTATTTTTCATTGTAGAATTTTCTCATTCATTACTATGCAGTCTGTTCCTGACCAAATAACTCAAACTAGTTTATATTAAAAACTTTCTAATGTGAAAGTTAAAGTTAAGAAAGTTGTTTTTATCTTTATTTTTGAAATTTTATTCCACTAGGATCTGCTTAAATTCATGAGGCAATAATTTGTGGTTAAAATTTATTCTGTTACTTTTTGACAAATCTAAAAATGTTCGTGAAGCATAATTCACATCTCTGATAATTCTCCTTAGAATGTATACTATAGTACACACAGCTGTTTGGTAATTTCAGTTTGCACTGATTTATACTCATATGGGAAAAACATTGAAATAAAACCAACATGAATTACATTAAGAAATTAGATTTTTGACATCCTCTTCTTTCAGTCACTACAACAAAGTATTAGTTAATACTTTCACCTAATCGTTGGCACTGGTTACAGTTTGTAAAGATTTCAAAACCTTCAAAAGGTTTATAAATAAATAGCAGTGTAGCCCAGAACACCAAAATAAGGAAAAATAGTTTCAAAGCTACAGTAGATTCTTATTTAAATATTGAGTGAAATTTCTTTAAAAATTGAGATTTTTGCGTGACGATATAATTTGCATCCAAATAATTAAAAAATAACAAGACTAAAAATATTTATATCTAAATTTTTCTTTAAATTATAATATGCTGTCTGTGCCTTAGGACTTTTTAAATATGAAGCAGATCATCTCAGTTTGCATTTGAACACATGGCATAAGTATTTTTCACAGTTTAATGCCAGAGAAGACTCTTTTATGTAAAATATTACAATTTTTTTTAAGTTTCTCAATTTAAAATTGAAATGAATATTGTGATGCTTCAATAAAACAATGAATCCTTTGTTAGTAATTTAAATTCCTAGAAGGAAATTTGTTTTTGTCCTCTGTCATTGCAATTTGTCTGGTAATTTTTCATTAAATCAAATGCTAAGCTAAACATCACAGTAATATTTACTTAAATATATTTTTAAGAAATACTTTTCCTTTTAAGTTACATATCTAAATGAAATAGAATTCAAATATTTTCTATAATATTTAAAAAAAAATCTAAGTTCCTGTGAGTCATTCAATTTTACAGAAATTTTCAAATCTAAGCAATCAATGAGACATTTAAGATTTATTTAAAGAGTATTAAATTATGATAATTGGAGTTTAAGAACAACATTGTTTAGTTATTTTAATGTAGCAGAATTTTACTTTTCCCTGTTGGTGCCGTCAGTATTTTGATATTGAAAAATGATTAATTTTAGGTATACCCAATTATGTTTCTATTTGTGGACTAAAATACAATAAAAATAAATTTAAGCTCTTGCAGATTTCACAATTTTTACAAGAATTATCAAAATCAGAGATACTTTTTGATGATAATATACTCTTTACATTCTACTATAATTTATGAGAAAAATCTCCTTCATGGTAATTCCATACAATAAAATTCAACTGCAATATATATTCCAAGGGCATTAAGAATAGGAAGGTAACTTGCAATACATTAGAAATGTTTTTGCTTTAATATTGTTGTTATATTGTAGCAGTCACCTTAAAAGACAGTGTCAGAAACTGCAGAGAAAGTAAAATTTATGGATTTGATTTTGATTTTATAATATATAATTTTAAGACCTTTATGGTAGTAAAATATGTTCTATTACATAAAATTATAATACAAATTTACTATTTTGGTTTCTATAGACCATAATAAATAACAGAATCAAGCAACGCAATTCAAGTCTATCTGAAGCCATTCTACTGGACATATTTCTACATTCTAGCTCATTTATAGAGACCATATAGCTGTTGTAGTTTATTAAGACTGAAAGATATTTTGGCAGTATAATTCTATTAAAATTCTAAGTTACTATTGTTGTTAAAAAATAAACCAGTGAAAACTTTGGCATCTTAATCTTGGTTAATCCTTAAAAAACAATGGTGGGGCACAGAGTTTTGCTAGGAAGGGAAAAAAATTCTGAGCAGAATGTAAGTAAATTTTCTGTTTCTCATCAATTTGTGTCAATATTGGAAAAGTATAACTATTTGCCTTCTATTTATTTTTGTTGGTAAAATTATTTCATAGAAGTCTGCAAGATTCATTGTATTTGCTTTGTGTGTTTGAAGACTTAAGTATTTTCACATATATAAAGAATAAGAATTTTAAAAAATAGGTAGTAAACATTCAGTAAAGAATGGCAATTTTTCTTCAGTTTATAACATTTTGGGTCTATGTTGATTATATTAAAATACATTTTCAAAAGGCAGAATTTGCAAAGGTAGAGTGTAGTTTTTGCCATTTACTCTTCTCTATTCTTTAATTTCTTAGCATATAAGAATCAGCTTTCTTCATAAAAATTTATTTAAATGCTTTTACTTACCTTGAGTGCCAATATTTACAAATCCTCAAAGGCAAAACATTGCAACGTGTAAATATCTAGTCTCTTTGCATACAATATTTTGATAGTTTAACATTTAGATACAATGATAAGTACTAAAGTAATATTCCAGAACAGATACCTGAATATTTTTCATGTAAAGTGAACATTCTGTGCTGAAAAATAAAAATTATTGACACCCTAAGACAATTTTAATTATTTCAATATCAAGTCTACCATTAATTTATGACTTAAGCTTAGGTTGCTCACAGTGTAAAAATTTTCACTAAGGTAATTAGTGTAATTAATTATTCCATAATAGAAATGCAGGTTAACAAATTTCTATATTTAAAAGTTTAAAAAAATGTCCTTCATTCAAACTGTGAACTCTAAGCCTATAAAACTCTTCAAAGAACCCCAAGATATCAAGCAATCTTTTATTTAGCTAAACCTACCCCCCACCTTCGCTCTTATTCATACTTAAATACTCAGTATGCTCACAGCTTGGAAAAAAGCTAGAAAGCCTTAATGGATCACTGATTTTAACTAAAGAGGTAGGTGCATATCCCTTATAAATGAATTCAAAACAATTTTTGTTTTAGCATTAATAGTTTTCAGCAAATGAAAACAAGCTTCTTAATGTTGGAGAGGAAAGTTTTGAATGGGACACTTATTAACATATCTTTTATTTTAAACTCAAGGACAAACATTTAAAACAAGATCTATTACATTGAAACAATGGTGTGTTTTTTTCCCATTTTCTAATATTCCAACAGTGGATTTATTTTGAGCAAAGTGTAACATAACCAAAGCGGAGGATTCAGTAGAAACAACAGGAATACATAAAATCAATTTAAGGAAAACAGTACTTAATCTTGTCATAGTTTCAAGCTAATGGGGTGAATGCGTTCCAGCCCTTCATTTTTCATGACATATATAGTCTCAGTTTAGGTGCTATGTATTTACAATCACAATAAAAGACAGTGAGGTGGAGATTTGAATTTTCATCTGGCCAGTATAGAGGTAGGCTGTTTTAAAGATGCCTGTACATTTTAGGTAGAGTTATTATGATCAACAGCAAGAATAACTTCCAGTGTCAAAGCCAGCTTTTCTCAAGATTAAAAAGTGTAAAAATCTGGCAGTGCTTTATTTTTTTGTTCCTTAAATATCTGCATAATCTTTAGAAGACCTATACACATTGTTAAATGTATGACTCTTTTCTCTGAATAATACTGAATGTCAAACTTTTTTTAAATAAATTTTTTCTAGCCTTGGAAAATGTATGGCAATTAAGAAACTAATGATGAAATGAATTGTGTATCTTGACAAAAACAGTGAGAAGGGCATTTTCCATTTTTAGCTAAAAGAAGAACTTCAACAGAACTAAACCAGGGATGATAAAAATCACCTTAAAATATTTCAGTGTTCTTTTTTCTCTTCCCTTTTTAGGGTACTAAAAATTGTTAATATTGGAAACACAAAACCCATCATAAAACAGGGTCATGATCATTTGTGCAATATTGATCTTATAATTACCCCTTTGAGGACAAAAAGTGTATTTTTTAATGTGTGATTATGAGATGTCATCAAAAGAAAATGTTTGCAACAAGTGTCACTGTTCTTTATAAAGCATTTCCATATACACTATGTAAGATTGATTTAATTGCCGAATTGTAAAAAAAAGCTTTTTCCCCAAAACTACAACTTTTGCTTTCTTTTTTTCAATTGGAGTTAAAACCAAATGCATTATACATTGTACTATTTAACAGAATTCTTCTGATGTCTTCTGTGCATTCTATGTGTTCATTACCTTGTCACCCTTTAGCATGTTGATTTGGGAGTTTTCAGAAGTACCCTCCCTATCTTTTTGACACATCATTCCAAGGTATTGTAAAGTCCAACACAAGTAGTAATCACATCCAGGAAGATAGTAGCAGTTTCTTTTTTTAACCTTCTCAGTGGAAACAGGTAAGGGCCCGGACAAGTATATTATGACCCCAGTGTGTTGGTGGCTTTCGAGTCTGACACCTGTCAGATAAAAACAAGCTAGAGATGCTCTTATCAATTACAGGAGATCACTGATAGCAGCAACAGGACTGTAGAATGATGAGGAAGACTTACTTTTTTTTCTTTCTTTCTTTTTTTTTTTTTTTAAGCACACCATCTGTAGCTATTAGAAGAGGCTGAGAAAAAGACTTTTAAGTGCTTATAGGAAAAAAAAAATCTAAGAAAAAATAATGTTGAAAGCAGCTCGTTTCCCTTTCTGTAACAAATAGAGATTTAGGGACCAAAAGCTTTCATTAACATCTAGGGCTAGAGTCAGATAATCAGAGCATAACATAATAAAATGAAGCACCAATACCAACAAGTATTAAAGATGTCAACTATCGAAGTTAGCTAATTAACTATCAACAGTTGGAATATTACAGAATATACTGAATCAAGTAGAATTTATTTTCATATTATTATTTTTCTAGAATAAAATTTTATTCCCTAATCTTGTTTCAGAAAGCTAGTAAGGCTGATACTTTAGATATAAAAAACAGTTCTTCAGGGAAAGGGAAATCTTCTGCTAGTGAAAAAGAGAAAATTGTGTAGTCTGTCCTTCTCTCTAATTTACATGATTTCTTTTAAATAAAATCATTTACTCAGTGACAGTAAATGCAACCAGCAGATGTTTAGTTATTTGCTGAAGCAAGACAGTATATTAACTGATAGAAGTATCAATTGCAGTTATTAAAATAGATGCTATTTAGGAGAACTGTGGGATTCAGAAATAATTATTCATATAATTAGAAATTGGAAATGAGTCAACAGGAATTTATTTGGCATAAAAAAGACATTTTAAATGACTTTAAGAATGGTTCCACCAAACTATAGCCAATGCACATAATATGAACATTAAATTTGCTATTTTACTTCTAAGACCATACTAAGATCTTAGCGACAGATTGGATTTGGTGCAAATAAAAATCCGAGTAAATGACATGTATCTTATGGCAATAGTTTATTTGACTATCTCAAGGCTGGAGATACTTCAAAGGTTAATTCTTTCTTAATATCGTCCATATTAATTTGGTCAAATTGTTGCATATAATTTGACAGGATTCATGTATAGTGAGACTTTTAGGATTTGCACATTGTGGGCAATTATGGAATTCTCCCTCTTGCTTTTAAAAATATAGCATAGGAGAGAATACCAGAAAAATCATATGTGAAAGGAACTCGGCATAATTTATTACATTATCTGAGAATAGGAACTCCTCTGTGAACATGTTCCCTGAAAATTAGCATCAACCCTGAATTGTTGCTTGGGTTCAGCTCATGTGAAAGATTTGAAAACTACTTTGAACGACCTAACTCCATAAGACAATGCCATCACCAACCCCTGAAAATTAACAACAGTTTTTTTTTAATCGAGGATTTCATCTCCACATGAAACCAAGGCCACATTAGAAAGGCAATGATGCAGAGGCGCACAAAAAACATTTGTTAAGCAAAGTCAAAATTAATGACAAACAAAACCAAGTTTCCTTTGTGGCTGATTTTCAGGCAGCTGCATCTAAATATGAAAGAGCCATCAAAGAAAGATATCCATTAATTATTAACTCAGAACAACTTCAGAAAGCAGAGCCCTTAAACCTCCATTGACATCATTCTGCCAGTCTCCTAATCTCTGCAACTTGTTGGTAAGAGTTGCATTAAACACAGCATGTCACCAATCCCGCCTTCAACAACTGCAGCTCCAGAGCTGTGCACCGCAGCTTGGAGGACCACACGAAAGGAGCTATACTTTCTGTAAAGACATCTTTAAGAAACCTTTACAATCTCCCATTCTGAATAATCTCCTGGGTTACTTTACCTCTCTCAACCACACAATGGGATGTCAATAGCCTAATGGTAACATGCACGATGAAGAAACTCATCCTTTTTTTTTTTTTTTTTTTTTTTTTTCCCCTGTGGAAGTAGAGAACTGTCATGATTAAAAAGCTCTGCCACCCTATAGCTTAATGCAGTTAAATCTATAGACCGTTCCCGGCTTTTTCACTACAGAAGAGAAGAAAAGGCTCTAGTACAAAGGGTGCTGATAAAATGTGAAGGAATGTAAGATTGTTGTGAAATAATTTAGGCTATTAATATTACTGCTAGGGTTTTCATAGTTTTTCTTTGAAGTAAGTACTTTTCAATTTGTAAGGTATTTGGCTTTATTGCAATTATCAAATAAAATTTAATTTCTATGAAAATAGCCTTTTAGTGTATGTTAATGTTTATGACTATAAGTTTCTATTTCTCCTCTGAACTTATAAAGTCCTGAGGCCAAAATACAGAGAAACAAGCTTTTTCATTCGTTTAAAATTTTTATAATTTGGTATCATTATAGTTGACTAATTTACTGTTATGCATTAGTCCACAGTACAGAGAAACAAAACCCTCATAAAGCAACCTGAATATTAACGTGGGATAAGAGAAAGTTTTTATTTTCAATATGCTGTAATGGAAGTAAAAATGAACATATATGAATATAACTAATCCAAAATTTTGAACTTTGAGGTTACTTTGCAGATATATCTCTATACAAAGAAAACAGCTGTAATGTGGCAGAAAGGCATGTTATTTCAGACCCTTTGAGCAAGATTTACTTTGCCCTGATTCTTTCTTTTTCTCATTCTTTCTGTCTTCTAAAAACGTATCAGCGTACAGACATGTATTGTCTAACCAGGGTAAATGTTCACCACTCATTATGCCTCATGGAAAATAACATCACCTTTGAACAAATATAGATGAGTAAATCCGCAGCATTGAGAACAGATAACAAACATCTATTAGATCAAGTTGATTTGCTATAAACTTCTCAACCTTTTAGTTATTATCCATCTGACTACCTGCGAATTCTTAAGATCATCTCTTTCTATCACAGCACTCGAATGATTAAAAATCACAATGTTAACTTTCCAAACCAAGATAAAAAGAACAGGATGAGGAAAAGTGTGTATCTGTGTGATGATTCACATTTAAAGGTTTTATCTCTTTACTCTATTTGATTAAAGGCCTTGTATTGAGTTAAGCAGCAAATCCTGGAGAATAATTAGTGGCTGTTGGTTTTATTCCCCCCCCCCCTTTTTAAATGAAAGCTTAAATGGGTAAAATGGAATGTCAGTCAGAAACTGGTTCATACCAATCATAATAATTATAATCTATTAGAATTAAGCCACAATCATTAGAATTTCTTCTTTTCTCCTACCTTTGATGGCCTGTTTCATCTGTTTCATTAAAGCTGTAATTTTTACAGATGCTCTTGGTGTTCCTATGTTTGCATCAGTGTCTAAGACAGCCTAAAGGGAAGAAATCCCTGTTTGCCTATAGAAATGCATGTTAATACATTAGTTCCTTGAAGCAAGCAACTTTTGCAATATGTATGTCTGGGTGTCTATAGTTGTCTTTATTTGGGCCTGTCCAACATTTTGTTGTGTTCTACTCTTGCCCGGCAGCTGGACCCTGACCTTCAAGTTCTTTTTTTTTTTTTTTTTTTTTTTTAAGAAAAAGAAAAAAAAGAATTCTTTTCAGATTGCAAGTTCCCCCCTTCTTACCCTCCCACTGACACCATCCTATTCAGAACCGGAGATAACTTTATTCATCTACACATCATTGTATCAAATTCAATAGGCAAACTGCTTCAACATGCCTCAGTGCTGGACAGGACAGTTATGTCTTCATCCCCCATCCCCCTCACCCCCAGCCCCCAATGCAATGAGATTTTTACTACTGCCTTTTCAGGCATGAAATGAACACAGTTACAAAAAATAATTTCAAACAAGTGTTTTACTACTCTGTTGGGTCACTGTAGATGTATTTCCCTACAAACTCCTCAATTGGATGGAATATATTACTGCCAGGCTGTGTGGCTTAGAATCATCTCTAGATAATACATGCTGGAAAGGAAGGAGGGCATCCATTTATTCATTAAGTCCCATAAAGCGCTGATGTAGATTTTGATGAAAAATGTGCTTGCATCCCAAGTGTTTGCTTTAGTATAAAATTAAGAGCATCAAACGGATAAAGCGACACCATTGCACAGATTACACAAAGAACTGAAAAAGAGAATTCTGCCATCCCAGAAACCAAAAGCAAATAGCCTACTCTCAGAAAACAAAATATTATGTCTGTCTGCTGATCGATTTTGGAAAGGAGAAGAATTAAAGCTTTCCCCTCATCTCTAGGCTCTACAACACTTTGATTTCACTTTGGGGAGTTTTGGAACTGTTAAAGAGAAAAATAGAACTTTGCTGAATGTCAGGAACATCAAATAGTGATTTGATGTTGGACACTCTTGCTACAAAATCAGTCTACTGTCTCTAGTCAGGAGGACAGGGTATCAGATTAGTGGTGGGGGTGAGAAAAGTCTCCCATATGTGGATTGTCAATGAGGCAGACTGCAGGTTGTTACATACAAAATAGTTCCATTTCTTCCAAAGTCGGGTTTCTTTTTGAAACCTTGCTCAAGAGCCTTGCTAAAACAAAACACCTTTTTGGATTCAGACATTTAAAGAGCAGCAACAAAAATCTTGGTCAGAACAGTTCAAAACTCAACTGTGCTTCCTTATCCATTCCTGGACCACAACCCCCACAGCAGAATGCAGAGTCTGAAAGAAAAGTTGAATGAATAAAATTAAATAGAGCATCTAAAGTCTTTAAACCAGCTAACTGCTATAAAGCCTTCTAGACCCTAAGATAGAAAGGGAGAAAGATCTTATTTATTTATTTTTTTTAAAGCAGACTTGCACCACTGTCTAGGTGTTTTCTCCCCTGGCTCCTATATGTTTATGTTAGAGGGTGCTGCAGATATTTGGAAGGATTGGGGAGTTTCAAAAGAGAGAAGTTTATACATTAGTGCTGCAAGTTGCAAAACACTGTTGATATTCAAATGTTTATTGTGCAAAATCTGGGATAAGCTTCAGCATGAGGGCCCCTTTAAGTGTCTACAACTCTTGCTAATTCCCCTCAGCATTGAGGCTTGCACAAAGGCCTTAATCCAATTCCACTTTTTTCAGAAAGCCTATGCTATTTTCTCTCGCATAAACTAACAACACTACCCCATCACACTGCAGAGTGGGTCAAAGAAAAAGCACCCTCTGTTTATACTTTACCAACACTTTGCGCTTCTTGGGCAAGCATGGCCAGGAACTTTAAGTGGCTCCCTAGGCCCCACCACATCTTTTTTTTGGGGAAAAAAAAAAGCCTTTGGACTTGGAAGGGGTGGTTTTTGAGGACGAAAATAAGGTACTGGGGTGAGAGGCATTCTCCTCCTGTTATCTGTGTAAAGAAATTGATCACCAGAGCCTCATTCTTGCAGTTCTGATTTCAGTGGTGGAAGTCAGGCTTGCTTTGAATAAGTAGCGTGCATGTTTTGAGAAGGTGGTATTATTTTTCCCAAGGACTGTCAGTTCTGTGTCTCTTCCTCTCACTCTGTACCTTCCTTTCTAACCACAACCCCCCCACCTCCTCAGCACAACTGCCTTTCGCTATTTTCTGTAGATTTCTTGAGTTCATATAGTCGGTTCTCATTATTTACATTCTCTCAGTTACTAGTTCTCTTTAGCAAAATGAGATATTGATTTAGCACCAATTTTAGGCATCTTATTTTTTTGCACCTGTAATTTTGGTGGGCCTTTCTAATTTCAGGTGGAAATTTTGCTAACGAATAATTACACCTGCTGTTGGCAGTGGAAATCAGGCATTTGCTTCTGATTGTGAGTACACAAGTGACCAATTACTCTAGTAATTAAGTAACTGTGGGTGTAATGATAAATGCCCCGAAGTGAATTAGAGAGGTGGAACAGGAAGCCAAAATGAGAGTGGATATCTGTCGATTTCAGAGTTGTACTTTGGCAACTGATGTCACCAAAAGTGAAACCACACAGAATTCTGTGTCCCAATTAGAGAAAATGATGCCTTGTTTCTATTGATTTCTATTGGTGATGTCAAACTGAGGAAGCTCACATTGGCTTCTTTTGAATGTTTCCATATTTCCATGAGATCTACGAAAAGAAATTCTAGCGGACAGATTTAAACTTCATATGTTTGGAACTGGGGCAGTAGATCTTGATATGTTTGTTCTGGAAAGGTGCCTCTGTGTTCAGAAAGCTTCTACAATAGAAAACAAGATAACAGGAGTTCCCCTAGTGGTGCAGTGGAAACGAATCTGACTGGGAACCATGAGGTTTCAGGTTTGATCCCTGGCCTCACTTAGTGGGTTAAGGATCCGGCATTGCCGTGAGCTGTGGTGTAGGTCACAGATGGTGCTCAGATCCTGCGTGGCTGTGGCTGTGTTGTAGGCCGACAGCTGTAGCTCAGATTTGACCCCTAGCCTTGGAACCTCCATATGCCATGGTTTGGCCCTAAAAACCAAAATAAATAAATAAAAAAATAAAAAAATAAAAAAAGATACATTTGGTTCAGGACTTAATGTGTCTAAAAGAAACTAATCTTTGCAGTGAGAAAACATTGCCACGCAGTGCAAAATTAACCTATGGCAGTACTTTGTAATTTGTCTAATAAATCATGTCAAACATTTGAAATGGTGTCCTTCTTAAAATAGATCACAGGAGCTGGCATCAAGTGCCTACAAAACACTCCAAACCAAACCACAAGTGTTTGGAAGAAGACATTTTCTTTATCCGCTTTTTTTTTTTTTTTTTTTTTTTTTAGGGCTGTACCTGCAGCATATGGAGGTTCCCAGGCTGAGGGTCCAGTCAGAGCACCCCACCTATGCCACAGCCACAGCAATGAGGGATGGATCTGAGCCATGTCTGGGACCTACACCACAGCTCATGGCAACGCCAATCCTTAACCCACTGACCAAGGTCAGGGATCAAACCCACGTCCTCATGGATATTAGTGGGGTTCGTTAACCACTTGGCCATGACGGAAACTCCAGAAGAAGACATTTTCTATGAATTTGTGTAAGAAGAACATAATCAAGTCAATGGCTTCTTGCAACCTAATAAATCAGTTACTTTTTCTTTTTTTTTTTTTAACTTTTTAGGGCAGCACCCACAGCATATGGAATTTCCCAGGCTAGGGGTTGAATCGGAGCTACAGCTTCCAGCTGCCTACATCATAGCAATGCAGGATTCAAGTCATGCCTTTGGCCTACACCACAGTTCACGGCAATGCCGGATCCCCAACCTGCTGAATGAAGCCAGGGATGGAACCCACATCCTCATGGATACTCATCGGACTTGTTTCCCCTGGGCCACAATGGGAGCTCTTAAATCAATTACATTTTAAGGCTTGGTACCACAACTCTTCTGACTTCTGAGGCTGTACATCTCTCTAAGCATAAGAACCATGCTACATTTTCTATTTCCTGATGATTCGTATCTTTGAATTTTTTTCAAATCCTTTCAGCTAGCAAAAAAAAAAAAAAAGTCTGCGGTGAAACAGCGAAATGGTGAACAATTCGGACATCGTGAAGCACAGCAAATCCCATTTGAATCTGGTATGCAATCTAATGGTCAGCTATTACACTATCGAAATTAAATCACTTATATAATTATCGTGGTTTTCATCCTCGCAGGCCGTCTCAGCAGACAGGCCAAAGACCTGAATGAACGTAGCAATGGATTTCTCTTTTGGCCTCAGGAGGTCACTACTGGAGGCACATCTGTGTCACAGTGAGTGGGGCCAAATCTCCACTGCTTGGAAGGGGTGACAGGATCACAAGTTGTCCTAAAAAGGGTGTAACTTAAAAACAGAGGCTGTGAAATGATACTTTCTTAGCAGAATAGAAAAGGTTTTTGTTTTGTAACGAACTGTAATATGCAACCTAATGGTGAGTAGAGGCAGCATGGACAAACAGTGCAAATCCCTTTCGACATTTGAATCTGGCCTGCAGTAGTCAGTCACTCGGGTAGTTAGCAAGAGTGTGTGTGTATATATGTGTGTGTGTGTATGTGTGTTTTGAGATTTTTCATTAATTGGGCCATAGGACTAAATAAAGCATTTCTTTCTTCAGGGAAGAAAAGGAGGGAAAGAAGAAAGGAAAGGAAAGAGGGAAGAGGGTAGAAGGAGGGAAGGAAGGAAGAAAGATGAAGGAATTCCCACTGTGGTACAATGGGGTTGGCAGCATCTCTGCAGTGCCAGGAGGTAGGTTCAATCCCAGGCTGCCCATAGTGGATTAAAGGATCTGGTATTGCTGCAGCTGTGGAGTAGGCTTAAATTGCTACCTATCCCTGGCCTGGGAACTCCATGTGCCATGGGGCAGCCAAAAAAAAAAAAGTAAAAAAATTAAAGAAAAACACATTTGAAGGCAAAATTAAAGTCAAGTAATTACTCACCAAAATTTATAAATAGTGGGTTTGAGTTACTTTTTCTTGGTCTTTTTTTGTTTGTTTGTTTTGTTTTTAAGAGACGTACCTGTGGCATATGGAAGTTCCCAGTTTAGATCCCTAACCCACTGAGCAAGGCCAGGGATCGAACCTGCATCCTCATGGATACTACTCAGATTCATTTCCACTGAGCCATGACAGGAACTCCAGAATCACTTTGCTTCAAAAACCATTTCCCTTTCAAGTAAACCTCACCAGTTCCATTTACCTAGTGAGGTGGAGTGGAGACAGAGTTAATTACCAGGAGTCAGGGTATCCCAAAGTCTTGTCATGTTAGCCTCTACATCATAATCTGAAATTCAAATGCCTTCACAATAGGCAGGTTGCAAAAGAATATGGAGCTTCTGGGGGGCCCCAGAAACTAAAGCGTGCATGTCTTACATAAAGTAAAAGTATATTTTTTGCTTGCTTTTCTACTCGAATAAAATAAGGCCACTGTTCAGTTGGGCCAGAAGATAGCACTTGCAGGCAGGGAGAACTCTTCAAATGTCTGGTTTAATGGTTTCCATGTGTAAAGCGGTCTCCAACACACACACTTAAAATAGTAGCATAACTATATTCTCCCACTGAAACGTCACACTTATTTTCTTTAATTCAGCCTGAAATGTATCACATTCAAAAGACAGTGATGGAGGGAGCTACAACTTATAGTCAGCACACTGCAGAAAATAATCTTCATCCCTTCTATTTTCTTTTTGTTCATGTAGTCCATGCCCAAGAGCCGTCCTGCTGGGCTGGCGGTCAGGCAATCTCAGCCATTCATTATGGGTGTTTTCATTAAGTTGCCCATTCTGCAGGGTCTCCTGAGGTCTGGGTTATGACATAGGACCAAGGCACTGGGTATGCCCTTTCAGCCACCTGTCACTCGTCATCGGGTCACACTTGAAGGCTAACTCAGCTATAGACCTCCTCAAGGTCACTTTAGTCTATGGCTCTGTGGCTTTTCTGTGGGGTTGGGACACAGGTGAATCATGCATGAGGCTGAGAGGTTACCCCTCCAAGTTGGTCGGGTTTCTCCTCTGAGTTGTCTCCTCTGAGCTCCTGTTGCCATCATGCAGGGCAGGAGATCCTTCTTCAGAGGAACTTCCCCCAAGATTTGGTCTCTTTCAGTCTCAAGACAATCTCTGTCTCATCCTTCCTTTCAAACACAGGCCTCTCTCCCTGTTCTCTTGAGGGTCATGGGACAATGTCTTCATGTGCCTCCAGGGGTGCTGGTTCAAATTCCTTCAGGAGGAAGCAGGGAAGAAGACATGAGTGAAATGGGCTAGTGTGAAACAAAGGAGGGTTGGGGACATTTGTGAACTGGAGAGTAACTGAATGTCTAACATCTCTCGTTCAATTTAACACACACACACACACACACACGCAGACACACACATACACTCATACACACCCCTAGGTGAGAATCTCAGCCTGCACAAAACAGAGGAAGAAAAACTCTTGAACATCCACTTTCAATTCTACAAAAACTCCTTGAGGCAGAGAAATGCAAAAATAGCTAAAGCATTGTGATATATACTCTGATTGACATCTTGGTGTTGGAGAAATTCAAGGGGAAATATACAAAATAATATTTAAATAAATTATTGGGCAATAAAAACAGTAACAGCTACTTTTTCCTGTGTTATTTTTTCCAACCAACTATGGCGTGTTAATGCAGAAATTTTACTCAATATGCCTTTGGATGCCTACTGTTTACCTTGGTGTCTGGTGGGCAGTAAGGATGATACAAATATGTACATCAGAGCTCTTATTATGTCCTGGGAAGAGTCACAGCTAACAAGGGATCTTCAAAAAAACAAGTAATTTACATGCAACACTTAATCCTCAAAACAACCGAGGGAGGCATGATTACCAGGCCCGTTTTACAGATGAAAGAACTGAGGCTCAGAGAGGCTTAGTAAGTACACTGCTCAAGGTTGCAGAGCTGGTTAGTGGGTGGAGATAGGAGTAGAACATTGGTTGGTCTGACCTCATTTCCTGGGAATTTTCACTATCACCTTGACTCTAATTATCTAGACCAAAATGTATGTACAGGACTAAGTTCTGTTTTTCAAAATGCTGAGTGGCACTAGCATCAGAGTCTGGAAAAGAGTGACTTGCTCAGGGAGTTCCCGTTGTGGTGAAGTGAAAATGAATCCGACTAGTGCTTACGAGGATGTAGGTTCAATCCCTGGCCTTGCTCAGTAGGTCAGGGATCTGGTGTTGTGAGCTGTGGTATAGGTCACAGATGCAGCTCAGATCTCCCAGTGGCTGTGGCTCTGGCGTAGGCCAGCAGCTAAAGCTCCGATTCTACCCCTAGCCTGGGAACCTCCTTATGCCTTGAGCGAAGCCCTAAAATTAAAAAACAAAAACAAAAACAAAGAGTGACTTGCTCAAACTGATGCTGTTGTGAAGGCAGGAATCCCTCTGCCAGGACTCTGAAATGGCCCCCAGGCAGTCTCCTAAAGATGCTCCCTAAAGTGCTCTCAGTTCCCCCCAGCCACCCCCCCTTTCTAATTGCAACACACCAGTTCTATTCACAGGTGGGCGGACCAGCAAAGGCTCATTTAAACCCTTCTCTCAGCCACTTTCTCCCACCTTCTAAACTCAAAAGGGAGCAGAAAGGGATGCACAAAAGCCTCTTCTTCCTGAAGCCCTTGTAATAGGCTCATTAAGCATCAGCCTGGGCTTGTTATAAAATACTTTGGAAGCAGCCCGTAAGGAGCTGACTGTTTGTAACAGATAATATCAAATTGGAGAAACATGTAAAAGCACATACAAAAACAGTAAAATGAGATGTGCTCTAATGATACCAGTCAAACAAGCAGGGAAGTAATTAGTCACTCCATGTACATTATTTGGGATTTGTAGCAGAGCTAATTTTACGTGAGGCCATGTCAGCTTCTAACTTCCGTGTTTGGTGGATGGGGTAAATAAAAGATGTTTTACGGAGAATTCTGTAACATAGGAAGCTAAAGGATGCTGCTGTCATTACGGTAGTTATGCATCGTATTTATTAAACATTGTTCTTAAGCCTCTCTTAAGAGAATGCTCTAGAGCATTTTGATTATTTATGTTTTTCCTTTCATCTGATATGAATGTATGTTATGTAAACTGGTCTAACTAAATAAAATGGTTTGTTGATACTACATAGAGTGAGACTATTTATATTTTGTGACGTTAATGCTAAAAATTAGTCTTTTGATTTAGAATCAATACAAAGTATGTTATCTTCTATGGGGGACATTGAAATGAGTGATATACAAATAACTGCTGACTGTTGATCACTTTGTGGAAAGCTACATTTTGAAGGAAGTTATAACTTGAAGAAGAATTTCTAAATTTAGGGACATAAGTTGGTTTCCCATTGTTATCTGTAAAATAATCCTCAGTTTAGGTAAAAGAGTTATTATATTCATTTCAATGACTTTTGCTCAAAAAAACCCCACTTTTATTCCTCAGGAAACTACATGTATAACCTCTGTGGAATTGAAACATTTTCTATGTCTCAAAATATAAAAGAGGTAAAAAGGTATTTTTGGAGTTCCTGTCGTGGCGCAGTGGTTAACGAATCCGACTAGGAACCATGAGGTTGCGGGTTTGGTCCCTGCCCTTGCTCAGTGGGTTAACGATCCGGCGTTGCCGTGAGCTGTGGTGTAGGTTGCAGACGAGGCTCGGATCCCGTGTTGCTGTGGCTCTGGCGTAGGCCGGTGGCTACAGCTCCGATTCAACCCCTAGCCTGGGAACCTCCATATGCCGCGGGAGCGGCCCAAGAAATGGCAACAACAACAACAAAAACAACAACAACAACAACAAAAAAAGACAAAGACAAAAAAAAAAGGTATTTTTATATACTTGATCAGAGAACTACTAGTGTTGACAGCATTAAGACAAATTTTGATGTCTTAAATGCTTGTTATTAAGTATAATTTATACAGGACCTTATTTATTTCATCAATTTGTCAGTTACAGAAATTAAAAAAATTGCATTTTCCCATTTTTGTTACCCTTCCCCCCCTTACAAGCTGTTTAGATGTAAGTTTAAACTTTACTCCTTGTCCCCTGGTTTGGGCTTTGTGGCTTTCCAAGACTGGGGGTGAGGCAATCTTGTGTGAAGAGCAATGGCTGACCCTGAATGAGGACTCCAGATAATTCCAGGACTTCCTCTGCTATATATATCCATGGATGCATCGTACGTGTGTCATCTGTCACATGGGGGGGGGGTGGAAAAATAATTCCTACATTAGCTTTCAGCTCCCTAATTCTATTTTTAACTGTGATGGGGTAAAGTATATAACACATGGCCTATCATAGTTATTCAGGCTTAGCAAATGTATTTAACTAATTGGCTCTGTAACTTTGGAGAAGATGATTTAGTAAAAATAATTGTAAACAATAAAAACATTTTAGGACATTTTGCACTGAGTGATGATAGATGAGGAACAGATATCTCCCTTTGAAAATTGTGATATAACATACCTTTTGTTTGTAATATACTTCTTACTGGACAAAGTATATTAACATCTGAAGATCTTTCAGACAATTGGACAATGAATGTTCAATATTTGAGCCAATAAATCCGCTTGTAGTCATTTTCCCTCCTGATATAAATACACATGTGTACAAAGATGTCTATTTAAGTGTAGATATTGAAACTTTGTTTGTGACAACAAAAGATTGAAAATAATCATATGTAAAATGGATTAACAAGAAAGACCTACTGAATAGTACAGGGAACTATATTCAATATCTTGTAATAACCTATAATGGAAAAGAACCTGAAAAAGAATAGATACGTATATATATGTAAGCATAACTGAATCACTTTGATGTACACCTGAAACTAACACAACATTGTAAATCAATTATACTTCAATTAAAAAAAAAGACTGGAAAAAATCCACATGTGCATCAATACAATTCTGCTTAATAAATTATAATACTTAAATTTAATACAATGCCATATATTGATACTGAAATGAGCAGGACATCTCTATAAGGACAGATAAAGAACTATCTTCAAGAAGGATTACTAGGTGAAAAAAAGCAAAATGCAAAAGCTGTTATGCAGTATACACTATGATCAATTTTTTTTTAAAAGTGTAGACACATCACATACATTACATGCTAAGAGGTTACCTAAAAGTATGGTACCCATGGTTGCCTCAGGGAAGAGAACTGGGGGTCCAGGAAGAGCGACAAAGGCCACCTTACTTCTTACAGTGTGCTGATATAGACCTTTCAAAATTCGTACTATGTGCATCTAATAGTTATATTTTAAAAAGGAACAATAAAAGCAAATATTAAGTGCTCAGCACATGCCAGGTATTGTTCTAATGCCTGCCTATATTAATTCAGTGAATCTTTATAATAACTTTGTGAGCTCAGAACTATTGCTATCACCCCATTTAGCAGATGAGAAAACTGAGGCAGGAGAAAAGTCAGCCAGTTATCCAAATTCACACTGTAGTGGCTTATAAGCCACTGGGTCCCCTTGTTAAAGTTCTCTCTAAAGTTTTAGAAGCACATTCACAGAATTTTAAAAATTTGTTGCAGTCTCCTGACTTTGATAGGATTATTCTTTCCCACTATAAATACCACTCAGTCAAATAATATTGTATACAGTTTTGCCCAGCATCAAGGATTAGTGATGGCCCTTTTTTCCATCCAACCAAAGCAGAACCCACATGGAGATGCCTCTGTCCCTGGTCCAGTTCTGTGTTTGGATTCTCAGTGCCCCCTCATTTAGTCAAAAGTTCAAATTCTATTGCCTACCCACTAATATAATACACATTGTTTTTTCAAATGTTGCAAGATCTTGCCCAATGAACTTGCGCAAATTCATTTTTTTTAGTCTTTTTAGGGCTGCACCCATGGCATATGGAGGTTCCTAGGCTAGGGGTCAAATCGGAGGTATAGCTGCCGGCCCACACCACAGCCACAGCAATGTGGGATCGGAGCCACATCTGCGACCTACACCACAGTTCACAGCAATGCCAGAACCTTAACTCACTGAACAAGGCCAGGGATCGAACCTGCATCTTCATGGATGCTAGACAGATTTGTTTCTGCTGAGCCATGACAGAAATGCCCACATCTTCATTTTTAAATTGAATACAACTTTTTCTGAAATATTATCCCAAAAGAATGTTAGTCTGAGCACCCAGGTTATTCTATAGACTACTTGCTTTCTCAGAAATAAATACACTTTGAATTTGGTCATACATACAACTATAATTAAGAGCCAATTCCCCTCCCACTACCCCTAAATCAGTACTTCATTCTTTCTTACGACCACCATTATCCTTATTTACAGATACACTACTCACAGCCTTAATAGAAATTAAAAAAAATCAATTTTGTTAATGGATGGATACAGAATTCAGTGCATTTAGCCATGATGAACAAACTAGTCAGAGCGGAGGAAGGAACAGATAAATTGTTCAACTCTTAGGAAAGGCCATTTATCTTTGTCCTTCACAGCGTCTTATTTAGGAATTGACTTAATAATAAGAGACTGTTTCTAGGTTATTTGATTAAGACTTGCCAGCCATTGCTTCAGTTTTGAGTCATGTCTGCTGGTCAACTTCTAAGTTCAGAGATTTAATTCATGCTGCTTCCCTCCTGAACATGCATGAGCATTTTGGCTCTCAGAGTTCCCAACTTTGGTGACCTGTAGCTCAGTTTGTCATTAAAAACAAAACCAAATAATAAAACCAAACAAAATAGTCCTATAGTCAACACCCTTCAGATATGAGTTCAGGACCTCCCAGGGGTTGGCAATGAGGGTTCAGCCGTGTCTTGAGGCTGAGTGAATGAACAGGAGAAAGTTCACAGCCCTGAAGTTTGCTTCTCTTTCCAGAACTTCACTTTAAATCTTTTGACACATCACATTCTGTTGTTGGAACAAATCTGCCTGAGAATGTTTTGGAGGGTAGACCAGAAGTTTATTTGTTTTAATAAGTCTCGTAGAAATATATTTTCTTTGGAGAAACCTGGAAACTCCAGCCTCTTTCCATTGCCTCGACTCCATTTAAAGTATTTCTTGAAACGTAGAGCTCTTGAAGGGATTTATTCTTTTACCAGGCTTGGTGTTTCGAAGTTCCTGCTATGAGCAGTGAGGTTTTGGATCTCATATCAAAGGGTTTAAAGTTAATGATTTTAAGTATGGTTGGATTTTATTGCTCCTCTGGTGGGCTAAAAACTTCAGCCACTCTTTGACCTCTGCTCAGTCAATTCAATTCCATCTAATGCTCTGTGACTAATATGGTGGATATTTAATCTACTTTGCTGCTGAAATTACTTTTAGAGTCACTTTTTTTCCCTTGAAAAACTTCCTCCTGAGAGAAATTGCTTATCGTAAGCTCTAAATATGTTGCATATTACAGAATACATTTTAAAAGCTTTTCTTCTAGAGACAATTAAACCTTATCACTTATTTTCCTATCATATTACAAGTGAGACAGGAAAAGTGATATTATTCTAGAAATAAAAGTGGAATCAAAAGGAAGAATGACCTGAAACCTCCTTGATCCTGGTATTAATGAAGATATCATAAGCAGTCATGTCTTAGCCAAATATTTCCTGCGATGTAATTAAATTGGAAGACAAAATCAATGAATCGCAGGGCTATGCATCCAAGTGGGTTGCTTTTGTCTATTTTCCTTGTTAAAAACACATGAGGCTGCTTTTCAAGGCTCATTCAGAGCTGAACGTGGCCCACGTGTTCAACAAACAAGACAGTGCTATCTCGGGAACTTGGGAAGGTGTGGTCCAAATATGGGCTGAATGTTGCCCCCAGAGTGGAAGAAACTGGGTCTAATCTTTCCCTTCTCCCTAACTACTGATGTGACTCCTGGGCCAGCCTTTTAAACATCAGTCCCTAACTAGAGGTGCTATCGGGGTCTCTAGGGACACCCATCTAGGGTCAACTTAGCCTCCTGCTGTACCCAAGCTCTGATGAAGGCTCTTGGGTAATTGTTCAGGGCGACCAGGTTCAGCATGAAGTAGGCAGAGCTCTTTCTTTCCTGTGGCCAATTTCCATTCCTCAGGCACTTAAAATCCTTACCACCATCAATCACATTAAGTATAAAAGTCTCTTCCCAGGAAAATTTGCATTTAGACAGGGATCAAAGCCCTAAACTCAGGAGTAGTGGAGGAGGTGGAAAAGGCCCTCGGGCTCCAGAAATAAGTTTCCAACCCTAGTTTTACCATTCCCTCACTTGATGCTGTCACTTCTCTGAGCTTCAGTTTCTTACTGATGAGAAGAGGGCACTGAAAGGATCTCTAATCTTCCTTCAAACTCTATAAATGTAGCCATTTAGAAATAAAGACCTTCCTTGTGTATCAGAAATCAAGGCCAGTTGTTTCCTTAAAGCCAGACCTAGCCCTAAGCTTCCTCTCCAGTGACCTGAGCTCTGGATGGTCAACCATCATCCAGCAGTGGTGGGGTGAGTATGGTGAGAGGAGATCTGGATTCATGCCAGCCACAGGCAAAGTTTCTTGCCTCAGTTTCTTGCAATATAAAATGAGGATAGCAGTATACATCTCATTAAGGAGTTGTGATGACACAGTGAATCTGGACAGTGTTCAGGAGAGGAGAGACTTGATCAGTGTTGATTTCCCTCTGACCATCTCTCTATATTCCACCACTATGTTATTACTTCTACTATTCTCTCCCCAAAGAGTCAGATGAATGAGTAGTTATAGAGGACTGAATTGCTGGCCTCCATTTTTACATCTTCCTACCTATATTCCATTCCCTGAAACCACATAACTTTTCTCTTTCTCCAACAAGATCAGAGTGTACTCTTTTGCCCCTTGGTTTGGGGTTTGGCCATTTGACTTTGGGAGTTTAGCAGATGTGACCCAAGCAAGCACTTGATTTGAACCTGCACAGTGGGGCTTGTCCTCCTGGACTTCTGCTATTGTCATCAGAAGAACATATTCCGGCTGACCACTGGCTCTGATGGAGGTTGAGAGACACAAGGAACAGAGATGCCTTGCTGCTCTGCAAACTCATAGGTAAGAAATGAACAGTCTTGTTTTATGCCACAGAGATTTTATGGATGTTCGTTATGCAGCGTTACTCTGGCAAGAATTGACTGAGTAGCCCTAGGCAAGTGACAGAGGGATAAAGATACTTGTGATCTTGGTGTTCACTAATGTATATTGAATACTTAGCATGGTCTAGTCTGAGCTAAAGTACATGTCTTACGCCATTTTGGCTTCACAAGACTCTATGAGAGAAATCTTGTTATTATTCCCGTTTCACCAATGAGGTACTAAGGAGGAGAGAAGTTACATAATTTGTACTCACACAGCTCATGAGAAGTTACATAATTTGTACTCACACAGCTCATGAGAGCTAAGAACCCAGGCTCTCCAGTTGGGTTCAAATGGTCTTTTTGCTTTGGAATACGGTTAACTCTTTAAAAATTATTATTATCACATCACCAATAATAATAGCACAATAATAAAAACAAATACAATAATAATAACTGCTATTACCATTTACTGAATGTCTTCTATGAATTATGAATCAGGTCAGGTACTTGACGCAGTGTGGTAGGCAGCATCTACAATGACTCACCATGATCCAACCTGCTGGGCTTCATACCCTTGTGTAATTCCCTCTGCTTGAGTGTGGGCTATACCTGGTAACAACTGGAGTAACAACTGGAGTAAGGCAAAACTCAGAGGATGTCTCTTCAGAGATTCTGGAAAGGCTGTGACTTCTGTCTTGCTGTACTCTGTCTCTTTGTCCCATTGATTCTTCTTGGCTTTATTGTTCTAATGAAGCCAACTTTTGTGAGATGCTCTGTGAAGAGGCTCATGTGACAAGGAACTGATGGAGGACTCTAGTCCATAGCTCTTGAGGAACTAAAACCTCAGTCCAACAGACTGCGAGGAATTGAATTTTGTCAACAGCCATGGGAAGGAGCTAGGAAGTAGTTTGTTCCCAAACAGGCCTTGAGATAACTGCAGCTGCCCATGACTTGACTTTGGTTTTGGGAGACACTCAGAGCCAGAGGACTCAGTTAAACCACACGAGTGCCTAGATCCTTGATCCACAGAAATAAATGTTGTTGTAGGGCACTAAGTTTGGGGATAATTTGTTATGCAGCAATTGTTAACTCAACTCCTCTCTTCTCTTCTTTCCCTTCCCTTCCATTCTATTCCTTCCTTGCTGCAGTCTTATATCTCCATTTTAGAGATAAGGAAATAAAGAAACTTGGAGCCAGATCACTTGATACTTGAAATTAGCGCATTAGAGACCATCTTTAGCTTGGAAGTGAGTCAGGCTCTGAATGTTGGCAGTGATCCCTGGTGAGGTGCATGGTGTCACAGGCAGAGGGTGTCCCAAAGTGTCCAGACAGGACAGAGAGAAGAATCTTCACAAACTTCTCTGTCACAGTAAATTTCCCTCCAATGCTTTCCTGCTCTAGTAATGGAATTAATTATTATTAGTTTCTCAAATTTAAGTACCATAAGTCCCATCTAGAAAATCCAATATATGATCTGAAGTAGAAGCAGCATATCAGATAGCAGTCACTGTTATATAATCACATTGTGAGTTAGTCTGGCTGTGCTCTGGAAGGAAGCTGAAAAAAAAAAAAAACAGAGAGGGAGATGAGCATGTGCAGTCCTGAGTTCCAGACCAGGCTCTGCAAATGACCAGCCAGCTGTGTGACCTTGGACAAGTTGCTAAACCTTTCTGAACATCAGTGTTCTTGTCTTCAAAACTGCAATAGTATCTTTCTCAAAGTTACTTGTCAGGATCAAACAGGATAATGCAGAGTGACTGGTTCCTGGTGAGCTCTCCCTGTGTGTCATCTGGTAGTAACATGCTGTGCTAACAGGTAGCAGGACAATGTATTCTTGCTTGTCCTTCCCCTGTATTGTAACTGTCTCACTAATAAAATAATAAGAGTAATTTTCCTTTCCCTTCCTCGAGAACACAACTTTTGTTCTCAGAGTCTGAGTGTGTACTCGAAATAGATTTGGGGTGTTTCAGTGAAAAATTGGAGAAGTATTCCCACACAGAAGATGACCCTGATATAGGGAAGGTGTAGTCTTCAAACAGGCAAAATGCTGTAACAAGCACTCCAAAATCTCAGTGGCTCAATACACAATGAAGTTACTTCTTACTCACATTACACCAATACAATCAGCAGGGGAGCTTGCTTGCTTGCTTGCTTGCTTGCTTGCTTGCTTGCTTTCTTTCTTTCTTTCTTTCTTTCTTTCTTTCTTTCTTTCTTTCTTTCTTTCTTTCTTTCTTTCTTTCCTTCCTTCCTTCCTTCCTTCCTTCCTTCTTTCCTTCTTTCTTTCTTTCTTTCCTTCCTTCCTTCCTTCCTTCCTTCCTTCCTTCCTTCCTTCCTTCCTCCTTCTTTCCTTCTTTCTTTCTTCCTTCCTTCCTTCCTTCCTTCCTTCCTTCCTTCCTTCCTTCCTTCCTTCCTCCTTCCTTCCTTCCTTCCTTCTTCTTTCTTCTTTCTTTCTTCTTTCTTTCTTTCTTCTTTCTTTCTTTCTTTCTTCTTTCTTTCTTTCTTTCTTTCTTTCTTTCTTTCTTTTTTTCTCCTGGCTGTAGCATGCAGCAACTTGATGTGAGATCTCAATTCCCAGACCAAGGATCAAACTTGTGCCACAGTGTGAAACCACTGAATCCTAACTGCTAGACAGCTAGGGAATTCTTTTTCCTTTCCTTTCCTTTCCTTTCCTTTCCTTTCCTTTCCTTTCCTTTCCTTTCCTTTCCTTTCCTTTCCTTTCCTTTCCTTTCCTTTCCTTTCCTTTCCTTTCCTTCCTTTCCTTTCCTTCCCTTTTCATTTCTTCCTCTTCTTTTTCTTCTCTTTTTTTTTTTTAATTTTTAAGGGGAGCTCTATCCCAGTCTTCTTTTGTCTTGAGTTTCTGCCCATACCTGCACACCTAGAATTCTTTGCATTCAGCCAATGGATGGAGGAGATCATGGAAGATTCTACAGGAGGTTTTTACAGGTCAGGCCCACTCAGAGTGAACATCACACTTGTTCTCAGTCTATTGTCTACAATTTAGTCATGTGCCCTGTCCCACTGCCACTGCCATCACCCCACCCCCAGCTGCGAGGGAACCTGGGACTACGTAGCTTAGCTTTGTGTCCAGGAAGGAAAGGAAAGTGGCTTAGTGAACACAGAGCAGTACCTGCCATGTCAGGTATAGAGTGGGGTTACAGACACGTCTCTGTGAGAGATGCAGGGCCAGGGCAATGCCAAAGGGAGTAACAATGACTTTATTCTCCAGCGAAGATATACAAATGCCCTGGAAAACATGTCCAGTACTCTTAGTCATTTGGGAAATGCAAACCAGAACTTCAATGAGACACCATTGTACACCCAAAGGGCTGGCCATAATAAAAAGAAGGTACTGGTGGAAATGTTTGATGGTGTGGATACTTTGTAAAACAGACTGATGATCCTTCGAAATGTTCAACGAGGGTAATCAAAAATTTATGTTTGTACAAAAACTTGTACATGAATGGTTTCTAACAGTTATCATAACTGTGAAGAACTCGAACCAGTTCAAACATACATCACCCGATGAATGAATAAACAAAATACGGTATATCCACATGATCAAATGTTATTCAGCAATAAAAAGGAATGAAGAGCTGAAATAATGTGATAACATGGATAAAGCTTGAAAACATAATACTCTGTGAAAGATGCCAGAGACAATATGCCACATATTGCATGTTTCCATTTATATGAAATATTCAGACTCGGTAAACTCTTAGATGTAAGAAGTAGATTAAGATTGCCTAAAGGGGCCTGAGAAGGCAGAGAAGGTGAATGCTTGCTAATGGGTAGGGGAGCTATTTGGGGGCTGATGGAAATGTTCTAGAATTAGATAATGGTGATGGTTGCAGAACCTTGTGAAATACTACAGCTATTAAATTTCACATTTTAGCAAAAATAAAATAAAATAAAATAAATTTCACACTTGAAAGAATGAGTTTTATGGCATGTATATTATATATCATTTTTAAAAATTAGTGGTGGCTATTGTAGTTGGCAATTTGATGAGATTGGGCGTGTTCCATTGAAGATTTGAAAGTGCAACTCTGGATTAAGGAAGAATATAAAGAGACAGTCAGAATAATGTTGTAGGTCAATTATACCTCAAAATAAACAAATTCACAAGAAAAAAATATATGTGGGTTAAATAAATCTACAAAAATAGACTGTCAGAGTCAACTAAAAGACTAAAATAATGTTACAGATATATTTCCTGCCCCGCCTAAGTCCTCTTATAAAATCTGTGAATCTTATTAAGATACCTCCAACCCCTAGGAAACAAATAAAGCTTGATATCTGGTTTTGGGGTGCCTGTGTTGTTTCATAAGGCCAGAAGACAATCAAGTTTTGCCTTCAGAAATGATATCCCATGTTTCAGTCATAAAAAGTGCAATTAGAAATGAACCTGTCTACAAAACAGAAGCAGACTCACAGACATAGAGAACGGCTGTGTAGTTGCCAAGAAAGAGGGAGGACAGAGTGGGATAGACTGGAGTTTGGGGCTAATGGATACAAACTATTTCATTTAGAATGCTTCAGCAATGAGGTCCTACTGTACAGCACAGGGAACTATATCCAGTCGCTTGGGAAGTAACATGATGGAGGATAATATAAGAAAGGGAATATATATGTCAGTCACTTTGCTGTACAAAAGAAATTGCACAAGACCGTAAATCAACTATACTTCAATAAAAAAATAAATGACTATAACTAAGTGTCTTAAAAAAATGGGTTCAATCTATCAAGGATGGCCATGATGTCCTGTCCAGATGAGGATCATATTTTGGGGAGCAAATGAGCTCTAGGGTGGGAAGATCTGATTCAAGTTCTACTTCTATTATTTGCATGACATTGGTAGAATACTTTTTGTAAACCTCAGTTTATTCTTTAAATATAATATGTGGAGGGAGTTCCCATCGTGGCTCAGCGGAAATGAATCTTACTAGCATCCATGAGGACACAAGTTCGACCCATGGTCTCGCTCAGTGGGTTAAGGATCCGGCGTTGCCATGAGCTTTGGTGTAGGTCGCAGATGAAGCTTGGATCTGGCGTTGCTGTGGCTGTGGCATAGGCCAGTGGTTACAGCTCCGATTTGGACCCCTAGCCTGAGAACCTTCATATGCTGTGGGTGTGGCCCTAAAAAAGCAAATAATAATAATAATATATGGATTATTTCCTCCTCCTGTCCAATGAGATAGTGTAATAGTCCAGACTCTTGATTGCAAGTAATAGAAATCCTGATCAAATTAGATGGAGTACAAGAAAGAATTTCATGGAAATGGCTGATACAAAAAAAATGCTTGGGACAGGTAGGCTGTCAGTATGGCAGGTGGGGGAGCTTAAATGATGTCATCTGGGCTCATACTTGCTCTGACTGTCCCTCATGGTATCTTCCTCTGCATTGGCCTCACCTGCATGCAGGTGTGGTGGTGCCAATAATCACCACGGTTTCACAGTTCTAACCTCTCAGCAGCCCCTGGGAAGGGAAGAAAGAGATTTCATTTTCCTTGTTTCACAACTTTGTGGAAAGAAGAGCATCCTTTCACTTAGCAAAGCCTGAGCAGATTGGAAATTACTGAGATTTCCCTTCTAAACCAAATCTGTGACTAAAAGGATGTAACACGCTACTTGGCCAGACCTAAGCCAGATGCCCACCTCTCTCTATGAAGTATGAATGAGGGAGAGTGGTTCCCCACTGAAAATTGGGGTGGTATTAACGGAAACAATGTAATAGATAACAAATAGGGGAAATAGTAGATGTTTTTTATGGCACTGTTTTTCAGACTTTTTGATTATCACCTAAATTAAAAATCACATTTTATATGAAGACCTAACACAGACATACATATTTACAGGTATAAATGAAACAATAATTACACAATAGAAAACCGGAGTTCCCGTCGTGGCGCAGTGGTTAACGAATCCGACTAGGAACCATGAGGTTGAGGGTTCGATCCCTGCCCTTGCTCAGTGGGTTAACGATCCGGTGTTGCCGTGAGCTGTGGTGTAGGTTGCAGACGCGGCTCAGATCCCGCGTTGCTGTGGCTCTGGCGTAGGCCGGCGGCTATAGCTCCAATTCAGACCCCTAGCCTGGGAATCTCCATGTGCCGCAGGAGCGGCCCAAGAAATGGCAAAAAAAAAAAAAGAAAAAGAAAACCAACCTCACTGCACACAATGGACTCAAATATTTTCTAGCTCCTTCCATTCTAATCTGTTTTGTTCAATCTTCTATTTCTTTAAAATAAAGTCTACTTCACTAATATGGTCACAAATAAATTTTAACTCCAGATTAAAAAGGTTTTTTTTTTTTTTTTTTTTAAATAAGGAACACATATAGCAGTGAACCATAAGTTTTAAAGCGCTATTCAAATGTCAACCTAATACCATGTATTAGAACTAATATGGGGTCAATGCCACCTTAATTTTGTAAGCAGGCTGTAGGAAGAAGCAGGTGCTGATGATTTGAAACTGAAAATTGTTGTTGTGTCAATGAGTGTCCAAGGGCCGGCTCTGTGAATTGATTGAAATACCACCGGCATGCTGTGTGAGGTCAGTTCTAGCAATGTGGTGGACCTTCCCAGATAGTCAATCACTCTGATTTTAGACTAGGTAGGAAGATCCAGACTGAGCAGCTACATGTCTTATTGCAGTGATTTGCAACATAAAAACAAAAGTGACTGGTTTCAGAAACCAAGCTCAAGAACTTGGGCTCAAGCAAAGATTCATGACCACCATGTAGTCTTACTTGGTATGTCTAGGACTTTGATAATTGTTATTACTATTAGGCTTAAGGTTCACCTGTAAACAAAATGGGTTCAAAATAGAAAATAATTATTTCTCCTTCATATAGATATGTGGGGCAGGCAGTCCAGAGATAGTGTGTTTTTTCCCCCCCATAAAGTTTTCAGAACCTAGGTTTCTTCCCATCTATGATGTTACATGCCTAGAATATGCCCTGTTCTTGTGGTCCAGAATGAGGGCCAGAGCTTCATCGCAGTTGCAGTTGGGTGGCAGGTAAAGGAGGTAAGGGAGGAGAGAAGATAAAGTAGATGGTCATACCAACCAATTTTAAGAACATTTCCCAGAACCTGTCATGCTTCTTTATCTTTCCTTGGCCAGAATGTGGTCAGAAGGCCATGTCTAGCTGCAAGGGAGTCTGGGGAAAGTACCCAGCTTAAAACAAGAGTAATCAACACTCTGTGCATTAGTTAGCTTTTCCTGCAAAATGAATCATCCCCAAACTCAACAGCTTAAACAACCAGCACACCATTGTCTGTGTCAGCCGAGCTGTCTTTTGGCTCTGGCCCAACATGGATGACTTCAGGTTGCAGGGCAGCTTCATACACACATGTTGTGTTTGGCAGAGGGTGGGTTTCATTCACCTTCACATAAGTTCTTGCCATCCAGAAGGCTACCAAGGACTCATTATATGGTGGGATCAAAGTTGCACATATAGCAAAAGGGGGCCAGCCCCAATGCAAGCCTTTTCAAACCCCTGCTTGAGTCATAGTTGCTAATTCTCCACTGGCCAAAGTGGCTAAAGCTGATTCAGAAGATGGGGAAGAATGCTCTACCTGAGAACAGAAGAATTTGTGGCTATTTATTTTGATCTACTGCACAATAGACTAGGAGTAGAATGAATATTGTGGGACATTTTACCTTGAGAAATACTATACTACCCCCACCAATGTCCTTTGTTCTAAGCTAGTTATGACTAAATTCTTGCATTCCATCTTCACCTGGGTGTGTCCTTAGACATCTGAAATTCAAAACCATCAGAACATAACTTATAATCTTATCTCCCACACATAACCAAGCTAAACAAAGCTTGTCCTCCTACATTATATGACACCATACCCTTCCAGTTAGTTACTCAATCCAAATAGCTGGAACTTGACAGCTTTCTCTCTCACTTGTTCATATTCAAACTATATCCAAGTTTTGTTGATTTCATCTCTTACATATCTCTGGAATCCACCCATGTGTCTTCATTTCCATTGCCACTGCCTTAGTCCAAGGGATCAGGTGTTCTTGCCTCCACCAATCTATTTTTCACGATAGGCTAAAGTGATGAAAATATAAATGTCATCATGTCACTCTCGAGTTTAAAAGCCTTCACTGGTGTCCTCTTACTCTTGGTATGGAGATGAGCACTTGAAATATGGCCTGCAAGATCTTGCATGATCTAGCCCCTACTATGCCCTCTCTCCCTCAACTCATTGCTACACATGGCTTCAGCGTAAGGCACAATAATGTAGTTTTAAAAATAATTCCAGGAGTTCCTGTCATGGAGCAGAGGAAATGAATCCTACTAGGAACCATGAGGTTGCAGGTTCAATCCCTGGCCTTGCTCAGTTGGTTGGGGATCCAGCATTGCCGTGAGCTGTGGTGTAGGTCACAGATGTGGCTCAGATCTGGCATTGCTGTGGCTCTGGCATAGGCCAGCAGCTACAGCTCTGATTAGACCCCTAGCCTGGGAACCTCCATATGCTGCAGGTGTGGCCCTCAAAAGACAAAATAATAATAATAATAATAATAATAATGATAATAATAATAATAATAATAATAATAATAATTCCAATAAGTGATGGGCTAAAACTTTCCCATTTGCCCCTTGGGTCAGCAATACCATCACTCTCAAAGTTTTCAGCCTATGTGCTATTAGGTCAATGTAGGTCCTCTTTTTGGGCAATTGGAATGACGTTTTTTAGTCTTTCAGATGTTCTTCTTCTTTCTCTGGGCAGAGAAGTAAGGCAGACTTCCTTTGTGTGTTTATAGTAAGGTTGGAAGGTGCTGTGGGGGTCCCTATGTGTGGTTGTAAGGAATAGATAATAGCATTATTGCTATTCATGGAACACATTTTATATTCACAATTCAATTGAAGCTATGGAACAATCTCATGATGTAGGACTCTCACCTTTCCCATTCTAAAGATGACAAACTGAGAGGTAGTGCTGTTAGCAACCTGCTCAAGGGTGCAGGTAACCATGGTCAGATTCAGATTTCAAACCCAAGGGATTTCAAATGAGAGTCTAACTCCCAGTCAGAATGTTTAACAGCACGTTCTACCACCTCCCCTGATTCTAGTGCTAGGGAACTGGCTTAGTGTAAGGGGGCTGGCTACATGGGTCTGAGCCTAGATGGGGCACTGAAAAGTAGAGGGAGTTCTACCTGGGAGGTTCAGCATGGAATCACCTAGACAGCATCGTCTGAGCAGAAGGTGAAGTGAGGGAAACCACAAGTTGTCCCCAAGATAGAAATAGGGATGGAAGACTAGGGAAAGAGTCAAAGGTGGGCCAAAACAGAGGAGAAGTGGCTGAGAGGGGAATTGGGTGGGTCTGGGGGTTACTAGATGAAGGGGCAGACTATTTAGTTAGTAAAGGGACTTTTCCTGTGCTCCCAGTCAATTCTTGTGATTTCCTTCCTTGATGGCTTGGTTGTTGGATATTTCGGAAGCTATCCAACTGCTTGAGTGAGGGCAGGTATCTTTTCTGAGTTCTGATCTAACCTACCTTGTCCGGTACAGTCTGTAAGGCCTCCACAGTGGGTCTTATCAGCAACTCTGTTTCCTCAGGAGTTAACCCTTTTTCCTTGGGGATTGGCTGGCAGACCCACTTCTGGATGTCCCTTACCTGCTCTTAGGGGGAGCAGTTATTCCTGACCTTCTCTCTGCAGTGACGCCCCTTATTTGTTCAGGATGCCAGGAAAATGGGACAGATTCATAAATGAAAACACTGCTCTTCTAAAGCTTTTCTCCCCAAAGGTGCAAGAGCCTGAATGAGAGACCCAATCCCATGTAACAGCAAATTTGACAATAACTTGGATGAAATCATTGATGTTTAGCAACCATTGGAAAGATTATAAAACTAGAGTAACTGTAGATGGTAAAATCAGGAACAAAAGGCAGCCTGAGTTTGTGCAAAGGGCTGAACTTCTAAAGCTGACACTTGGAAGGGAGGGTAGAGGGTCCTTGCTGAATTGGACAGTCAGATTACTCAGGAACACTGGTAGTGGAGTATGAGCTGTGCAGCCTCACCTTTGACAGAAATCTCGCCATCAGGCAGCCTTGGGATGTTCTTGCCAAAAAGGCAGACAGAGATCAATGCTGACTGTGCTACCAGGTGTGCATCCTCCACAGTGAGGAACACGGGAGGCTTTTTTCAGTGTAAAGGAGATTGAAAAATGGAAAACCTGTGAGATTTATTTAATTTTTAAGGAAATTGGTTTAGTGTTCCTAATTGCAGGGGAAGGGAGGAGATAAAATGGTGTTGGCAATTCCTCTAACTCTACTTTGAGGAGCAAAGGGCCTCTACAAACAGGACAATTAAAACTATGTGATTCACCAGAGGGGAGAGGGAAGGGGAAGCACAAGTTAGGCTGAATGGGACTAACAGATACCAAGTATGTTATGTGAAATAGATGAGCAACAAGGGTTTACTGTATAGCACAGGGAATTTTACTTAGTATCTTATAACAACCTACAATGGAATATCATCTTAAAAAAAAATCCAAAAACTGAATCACTATGTTGTACACCTGAAACTAACACAATATTGTAAATCAACTATACTTCAATTAAGAAGATATTGTAGGAGTTCCCATTGTGGCTCAGTGGTAATGAACCTCACTAGTATCCATGAGGATGTAGGTTCAATTCCTGGCCTTGCTCAGTGGGTTAAGTATCTGGTGTTGCTGTGAGCTGCGGTGTAGATTACAGATGTGGCTCGGATCCTACGTTGCTGTGGCTGTGGTGAGGCTGGCAGCTGTAGCTCTGAGTCTACCCCTAGCCTGGGAACTTCCACGTGCTGCAGCTGCTGCCTGTACCCGTCCCATACCCCCCCCCCCGCCCCCACCACTGCTGCAAAAGGTAATAAATAAATAAATAAAATTGTATGATGCAAGGAATCTAAGCACATCCTTTATTTGCAAAGATGCCATTTTCCTTTACCCATTGGACTTGTGAAGGGCAAAAGACCATTTTTTTCTCAGTTCCCAACTTGAGAATTTTTTTTTTTTTTTGTCTTTTTAGAGCTGTACCCGAGGCATATAGAAGTTCACAGGCTAAGGGTCGAATTGGAGCTGTAGCTGCTGGCTTTCTGAGCCGCCTCTGCAACCTACACCACAGCTCATGGCAACACTGGATCTTTAACCCATTGAGCAAGGCCAGGGATCAAACCTGCATCTTCATGGATACTTGTCAGATGGGTTACCGCTGAGGCACAATGGGAGCTCCCCCAACTTATGAATTTTTAACTTCCTTCTTTGTGGAGCCCCTGTCTTGCTGGTGATGTTCATGGGACATTTGACCATGTCATGCCTGAGCCGTTGTTCTGTTACCATTACTCTCGCTGTGACTTTGCTCCATTTTCTCATATGCCTCCAACAGAGCAACAGCGAGACAAAGTGAGAACTCGGACAACAAATGACACACCGGACAGAGCCCTAGGTTGCAAAGGAAATGAACCACCCCTGGCAAACTTCATCAGGAAGGGACGCATTGGGATGAAAGCAGACAGGTCACCAGCCAATGTCAAGCCTGGAGAGCTAGACCTGGGAGACAGAGAAAGAAGCAATATGCTCTTTGGCTTTCCTGCCTGGGCCCTTGACACCTCTAGCACTGGGGGTCAACTTCAATTACATTCCTGCTGTTCCTGTGTGAATACTGCTGCTTAAACTTCTAAATCCCAAGTAAGGGCATCAGTTCTGTCAAGTCTGGTTGGCATCTCACGCTCCAGTTGCCAGCAGATAGGGAGAGGGTACATCTGGCCTGGTTGCCTCCAGAAAGTGTGGCTGGATGTGCTTCCTGCCAACCAGCCATACACAGTAGGGACTATTCCTGAATAGAAAGGGAATACTGGCCTTGGGCAGACAGATTCGCTTCTTTGAATCGATTTTTTTTCTCTGTGTCTCACATTAGGTCTGATTCACAACTTGGTCTTGTCTTTCGATGGCCTAAGAATCAGAGTTATCCCAGAGTCTGAGATGGGGCTAGACCATAGATAACCATGAGTTTATGTGGGCCCAACTCTGAAGACTTGTAGGATACTAGGGTGTATTACTCCAGGACCCTTCTTAGAAAATTGCTTTGCTTTGTCCAACAAGATCTCTTTGTATTCCTTTGCCCTTCTCTGTTAGTAGGGACACTAAAATTGTACTTTTGCTCACTTTCTCCTCTACTGGTAGCATGAAGTGCTGGAAGGCCGTAAGATGTGCTCAACTTAACCCCAAAGTCTAAATATATCTCCAATTGTATTTATAAACCATCTGAGAGTTGAGATCTCATTAATCGTTTTATATCCCTAAGGAAGCTTTCTCTGGATTTATAACTGGTGCTATCAAGTCTATTTTATTGTATATATTTATTGAAGGCTATCCTCCTTTGTGAAAATATGGATGATATGTAAATAAATGAGTGCAGTAACAGCCAACTAGTAGCTTATTAGTGGATTAACTAGCCAATAGTCTATAAATAAATAAATGAAAAAAAAAATACAAACTACATGAAAAATGTAACTTCAGGCCTTATCCTGACCATATCCATCTAAGGTCTTGGCCTTTTTCTAATAATAATTGACTAGTTGTAGATGACTTGTCATTCTTGCTTCCTCTTGCTCTGGGATTCAGGTAGATGGTCTCACTGCCATGACCTTGGCCCATGCCCAGTTCTTGCCATGACTAAGTATGATTTCCCAGTTTAGAGGCAAACATTGTGTTCTGTTATCTATAGTCAGGCCCTGTGGAGGCAGAATGCCTCCCCTTAAGATTCCATGAATAGTCCCTGCAGCCTACGCATATATTACTCTACATGGCAGAAGAGACTTCACATGTGTAATCAAGGTTACAGATTTATTATTTATTTATCTTTTATTGAGGTAGAGTTGATTTATATTATTGTATTAGTTTCAGGTGTACAACTTAGTGATTCAATTTTTTTTTTGTCTTTTTAGGGCCACACCCATAGCATATGGAGGTTCCCAGGCTAGGGGTCAAATTGGAGCTATAGCTGATGGCCCACACCACAGCCACAGCAATGCCAGATCCGAGCCATGTCTGCAACTTACACCACAGCTCATGGTGGATCCTTAACCCACTGAGCAAGGCCAGGGATCGAACCTATATCCTCATGGATACTAGCCAGATTCCTTTCCTCTGAGCCACAATGGGAACTCCAGTTATTCAATATTTTTATAGATTATACTCAACCTAAAGCTACTATAAAATAATAGCTATATTTTCCAGTGTTTTCACAGACTTAAAGCTCGGAAGCCTGCCCTGGATTATACACGTGGGCCCACTCTCCTCACATGAGCCCTCAAAAGCAGAGAAACTTTCTCCCACTGGAGACAGAGATACAGCAGAATGAAAAGTCAGAAAGAGACCAAGTGTGAGGGCATTGCTGACTCTGAGAAGTAGAGGCTAAGGGATAGGGACTGAAGAGAAATCTCAGCCCCCAGCTGACAGCTAGCCAGGAAATGGAGATCTCAGACTTACAACTGCAGTGAGCTGGGTTCTTCTAACAACTTGAATCAGCTTAGAAGCCCATTTCCAGAGTCTCCTGATAAGAGTTCAGCCAGCGACACCTTAATTTTGGCCTGTGAAATCCAGAGCAGAGAAACCAGCCATATTCATGTGGACTATGAGATAATTAATTTGCATTGTCTCTGAATTTGTGGTAATTTGTTATGTTGGCAATAATAATAATAATAAAAAAAACCAACTAACACAAACCTTGGATGCTTTTTCTGACAGGGTTTAAAAAACCTGCAAGGCCTTCAGGGATAGGAGAAAGTTTCTGAGTACAACCTTCCCTGCTAGAGCCAAGTTGAAATGACTGCTCAGAGTCTCCTTGGGTAGAGACAAAGTGAGTCTGAGGTGACCCTAAGCCATCTGGAACCTCCTCCTTTTACTCATCACTATCAGCTGGATGGTGTCAAGCTTTCAGTAGTTCATCAGGAAGAGAGCAGATGTTTGCTAGTGTTGGACAATGCACAGAGGTGTCACTCAGATGGGAAGCAAATGCTGGTCCTTGGAAAAGAGTGGAAGGAAATCTTTCTTTTTTTTTTTTTTTGTCTTTTTGCCTTTTCTTGAGCTGCTCCCTCAGCATATGGAGGTTCCCAGGCTAGGGGTCTAATCAGAGCTATAGCCGCTGGCCTACACCACAGCCACAGCAACGTGGGATCGAGCCGAGTCTGTGACCCACACAACAGCTCAGGGCAACGCCAGATCCTTAACCCACTGAGCGAGGCCAGGAATCGAACCCACAACCTCATGGTTCCTCGTCGGATTCGTTAACCATTGTGCCACGACGGGAACTCCAAGAGTGGAAGGAAATCTTCATGAATAAAAATCTGTCTGTGTAGACAGCATTCCCAATGTGATGAAAATTGGGAAAATTAAGATAGAAAAGTTTAAAGGTGGGACACGTTACACAAAGATGAAAGTGTGAATAGTAATAGTGACCAATGTTGGTTGTGAAGAAGGTTAAGACACCTTTTCACCTGGGTCTCAGCAGCAGTTACATTACCTGGCATTGAGGTAGCTCCCACATTCAAGGATGGACATCCTGCCTTAAAAGCGGTAACCTAGCCTATCACCTTTATGAAGTACCTGGATTAAAATACTTAGAAGTCATAAAGTTACTCTTTACAAAGCATCAAATGGATTTTCCTCATTTTTTTAATACTGTATAATCTGTGGACTGTATAGTAGCCATTTCCATTAAGTAGGCAGCTTGAAAAAAAGGAAAAAAAAGAAAGAAAAAGCTTTGAAAACTTTACTTGCAGTATCTTTTCATTCTTTCTTTGATGTGTTTGGAGTGAGGAGAATACATTAGTGCCTTTTAGCTTGGCAGCCAACTCTCTCAAATGTAAGTAAATGGAAAAGAACTGACTAGAGTGTTTACTTCATTTTCAGAATTCTAATGTCAAGGCTGTTTCCTCAAAAGGCAAAAAAAAAAGTAAAAATAGTGCTGAAGTTTTAAACAATGCCTTTACTTCTCATCAATAGTCAACTTCAATTAAATGGATGCTGTCATGCAGGAGATTGTCTCAGGAGGTTGTCAGTCCTTGGACCATACCACCCAGGGTCAAGGTGATGGCTACACAGGTACCTGGCAGCCCTGTAGGAGATGGGTCTCAGGGAAAAGTGACTGAAGACAGTTAGTCTGGACTCTATGGGAAAGATCACCTAGATTTCTACAGCCTGTCTTTCATCTTGCCAGACTATTAGATACCCACCCCTGGCCACCCTCCTCTTCCCCACCAGAAATAGCATTTTTGCAGGCACATGAACTTCCACTTGAGCCCTTCAGATGAGATCCCTGAAGGTGAGATGAGTCTCTCTGAAGGTTGGGTGTAGTCAATGGGATGGAAGAGGCACAGTTCAGCTCTGGGTCTTAAAACAAGGAAATGAGTGCCTCCCCCCCTCTCTCTCTCCTCTCCCTCTGGGTAAGATACAGACCATTCCTAGGAGTGACCCAGCTCCTTTTACCCAGGTGACAACTGAGAGGAACAATAGTGCAACAGCTAGAAGACACTCAAGGCCACAAATGGTTTTGAGGCAGAGGGCTATTCCACCATCTCAATTTGCAATCTACAGAATTATGCGAGAGAGAGAAAAAATTTCCACGTTACTTCTGTACGTTACCATGTTTTAGCATCTGTTTGTTTTCACTGCTCAGCTATCCCATCCTTCCCTTTTACACAGAGCCTTTGGTTGCCTCAATGCCCAGCACTTTAGTGCTCTTACCTAGATCTATGCGCTTTTAGTGAGTCATTCATTTAGAAATGAAGACACTTTTGTTATGTACGAGGCACCGTGTTCTGCTCTAGGAATAGTCATGCCCAGCCACTCCTGGGTCGTTCTATGTTCTGTGAGCCGTTCTCTTAGGGTGTCCAAGTCAGGGCTTCTGATAATCCTACGCTCATGTTCGTCTGCCCCTTCAGGGAAAACTGGTGCATGCCAACATTGATATTCTAGACACTGTCTTTACTTTAAATAGAAACTCTCATGGTGGGGGGTTTAGGACAGGTGGAGAAAAGCATGGATCTCAATGTGCACCCTTATGATGTCTCTTAAAATACGATGTCCAAAGCTATTACTTCCTATCCTCCGTGACTGGAATTTTACCACCTACCCTCACCTTCAGGGTTTTAAAAGACATATATAGGTTTTGAAGAAATCTTAAGATTTTGATGATCTTCATCTTTAAATAATTGTAACCAAGATTTCACTTTTTAGGAGTTCCCATAGTAGCCTAGTAGAAATGAATCAAACAAGTATCCATGAGGAGGTGGGTTCGATCTTTGGCTTCACTCAGTGGGTTAAGGATCTGGCATTGCCATGAGCTGTGGTGTAGGTTGCAGACGTGGTTCAGATCTGGAGTTGCTGTGGCTGTGGTGTAGGTCACAGCTATAGCTGCAGTTCGACCCCTAGCCTGGGAACTTCCATATGCCATGGGTTCGGCCATAAAAAGACCAAAAAAAAAAAAAAAAAAGATTTCACTTTTTGTTAAACAGGTAAGATTTGACTTAAAAGTAATTTTTTTTTGTCTTTTGTCTTTGTTGTTGTTGTTGTTGTTGTTGTTGCTATTTCTTGGGCCGCTCCCGCGGCATATGGAGGTTCCCAGGCTAGGGGTTGAATCGGAGCTGTAGCCACCGGCCTACGCCAGAGCCACAGCAACTCGGGATCCGAGCCGCGTCTGCAACCTACACCACAGCTCACGGCAACGCCGGATCATTAACCCACTGAGCAAGGGCAGGGACCGAACCCTGCAACCTCATGGTTCCTAGTCGGATTCGTTAACCACTGCGCCACGACGGGAACTCCAAAAGTAATTTTTAAAAGGGAAATAATTCACAGATACAGAGAATAGGTAGGTGGTTGCCGGAGGCAGGTGGTGAGAGGGTGAAATGGGTGAAGAGGGTCAAAAGGTACAGATTCCAGTTATAAAATGAGTAAGTCATGGGGATATAAGGTACAGCATGGTGACTATAGTTAAAAATGTTGTTCTGAATAGTTGAGAGTTGCCATGATGGTAGATCTTAAACGTTCCCATTACAGTTCCCTTGTGGCACAGTAGGTTAAGGGTCTGGCACTGCCGCTGCAGCAGCTCAGGCCACTGCTGTGGTTCAGGCTTAATCCCTGGCCTGGAACTTCTGCATGCAGCACAGGCAAACACAAACACAAAAACAAAAAGTTCTCACTACAATGAAAATAATTCTGTAACTATGTGCAGTGATGGATGTTAGGTAGACTTACTGTAGTGGTCATTTCACAGTATATATAAATATCAAATCACTATGTTAAAATCCTAAAACTAGTAAGATGTTGTATGTCAGTTATACCTTAATAAAAAAGGAATTGTTAAGATTAAGAAAAATATGAGGGAATGATTTCCTCAGCCTCTTCCGGCCCAGTAAAGTTTAGAAATAGAATGCAGGAGTTCCCGGTCATGGCGCAGTGGTTAACGAATCCGACTAGGAACCATGAGGTTGCGGGTTCGGTCCCTGCCCTTGCTCAGTGGGTTAATGATCCGGCGTTGCCGTGAGCTGTGGCTGTAGGTTGCAGATGCGGCTTGGATCCTGAGTTGCTGTGGCTCTGGCGTAGGCCGGTGGACTACAGCTCCGATTCAACCCCTAGCCTGGGAACCTCCATATGCCGCGGGAGCGGCCCAAAAAATAGCAACAACAACAACAACAACAACAAAAAAAGACAAAAGAAAAAAAAAGAAATAGAATGCAATGTTCAAAATAGATACACATTCTTAAGTTTCATGAGGTCTAACTTTTAATAAAGCTGTTTCATGATTTTAAAGTGGTGTTATATGTCAGGAAGTATAAGTAATGCTTATTTATGATATAAATAACTGCTCTAAAACCCAGTTATGCAAATGTTTTAAACCTTTAAGAGTTTGTTATATTAAAAAAAAATTAGTCTCAGGAAAGAGGAACTCATCATTCTAAAAGCATTCAGCACAGTGTTTCTGTTATTAGGGAACTTAAGCTGTGTTTCTGTATCACTTGATTTATGAAAGTTAACTTATTGACAACTCCTGGGAACATACACAGACACAATATGTCCTCTATAATCAAAGGTGAAAAACTCTTCATTCTATAAATAATCACTCGACACCTTATAGGCATGGACACCCACCCACAATTTTAAATACACAGTTTGTTCACACGAAATTCTGCAGGGAAATGAAAGATTTTTTTACCAAGCTGGTATAAACAGCGGCAAATCAGGAGAAAGGTAGGCAGATATTTGTATACTGTCTACTTTCCCAGTGGAATGAAAATTCATTTACTTATTATAAGTTTGTGCATATTAATTTTATATTACTTTAAAGAATATACACTTGGAGTTCCCCTTATGGCTCAGCAGGAAAAGAATCTGACTGGTATCCATGGATGTGGGTTTAATCCCTGGCCTTGCTCAGTGAGTAAGGATCCAGCATGCCATGAGCTGTGGTGTAGGTCACAGATGTGGCTCAGATCCTGTGCTGCTGTGGCTGTGACATAGGCCAGCAGCTCCAGCTCCTATTCGACCCCTAGCCTGGGAACTGCCATATGCCATGGATGAGGCCTTAAAAAGAAAAAAAAATTTTTAAATATATAAACTGTCAGTCAATCAATCAACAAATGTTTAACTTGGTGCTACTAAATGCTCAGTACTATTCTAGACAATGGGCTTTCAGAATTGAACCAAACTTACCTTGGGCCTAGATCTGTAGGAATTTATTTACTTGTAAGTCAATTGTAGGGCTCAACAAACACCATTAACAACAAAAAGGAGTTGACTAGTGTCATTAGTGCACAGAAAATATAGTTTCAAGACTGTGAATTGTGTCTACTTTTCCTTTCCAGCTGCTGAACATGTCCCTGCCTTCCATTTTTTCTCATCAGCCAATTCCTGTTGTTTCTGTTCTGCTTCACCCATCTCTTTCTGCTCTCTCTCACTCTCCATTGAAGTTGTAATTCAAAACAGAAGACAGAGGTTGGTACCAATAGTTAGATGATCAACCAGGTTACTGAATTTCAGTTCTCTGTTCTTCATGGGTAGGGTCTCCTTTTGATACGACGGGGGGAACATTTGGATAGTCATCTGTGCTTGAAGGATGACATGGGCTGACTTGGGGGGGTCGCTCTGGCCCTGGTAAGTGGGTAAGGGCTTGGGGTCAGGTGTGAAGGGACTAAAAAGAGCAAGCAACTCATTAGCTGCCATGGCATCTTTGGGATCATCCAAAATATGACGAAAGGGAGCCAGAAACCCAGCCATTTCAGAAAATACCACAGAGAGGCAAAGATGGCAGAGCAGAATTCTCTTTATGAACGTCATATATGCTTAGGAGGGAAGGAAGCAACAGACCTCTACCGTGTGATGAGTCCCTGGCCCCTATTCTCAATTCCAAGCATGTAGTTAACCCCGTACCTAGTGCTAAAATCTTCTACTTATGTGGATCACAATCTTCTATATTGTGCTTTCAAAATAGTCTATTTGTTAGAATACAGAGGCTTCTTAGGTTGCATTTGTAAAAAGCTGCCAAGAGCAAAACTAATATCAGATGAGCTATTATCTGGGGAATTATAACAGGTCAGAAGATGAGCTTTTATGGTGTTTCTAATTCTACACAATCGGTGTTTGTTTTGAATACAGAGATTAAGGACAAGGTGAGCTCTATATGGCGTGCTAAGCCTAAATGTCTCTTTCCTCAGCTGGGATGTTAGGAAGCATATGGGATAAGGTAGTGCCTCTTATTCTTTTGCTGCTGTTGAAATTGTAGGGCGGTTGTTATTTTGTTTATGTTGCTTATCTCACTGGGTGGAGAAAGAGAGAAAGAGAGAGAACCAGAGAGGAAGAGAGATTCTGTGCTTGCATCTCCTACCATCTCTCAGAGGAAGTCCCTGCTCATATTCGGAGTGAGATACATCTGCTTATAACGCAGGCTGAAGGAAGGCTGGTTGGAAGAATATAAATGCCTATTGTCCTTCTCCATGGCAGAAGCTGGCAGCTTTATTTCCATGCAGCAGCCCATCAGGCTCTGTCATGTCAGACATGGTTATCACACATATTATGTATCCCGGAACTTGGTGAGCACGAATTCCACTCAATTTAACTGTGTTACTCTGGAATACCAATTTTCCTGACCTAGAGCGAAAAAGTGCATTCATGAATCTGTTGATTTGAATCTCTCACGGGAAAAACATGAACTAAATATTCCTCAGTTAGGTCAAGAATTTAATGACTCTCATAACCACTCCAATGGGAAAGAGTGCCAGGAATCTGTCTAAAGTCAACCTATGTGGTTTCCTTTTTAAGTTCATTCTTGTGATCTTTATTCCTGTGGTGGCAAGAATGTGGTGTCTCTCTCTCTCTCTCTCTCTCTCTCTCACACACACACACACACACACACACACGTATATAAATATGCCAGTCATTATGGATATGTGAAAAAATTTCACCTTATTCTATTCTATATTCCCTGGAGCAGTCAGTCTATATTGTTCTCTGTTACTGCACAACCTATTCCAAAACATACATGCTTAAAATAATGACAATTATTGTTGCTAATGATTTGATGAATTGACCAGGCATTTCTCCTCATGCATGGCTAGATGGCTGAAAGGTCCAAAACAGACTTATCCACGTGGCTAGCAGTTAGTTGGTGCTAGCTAGGATCTTACCTGGGGCCGTTGCATGGGATCTCCTTCCTCTTCCAGGTATTAAAGAGGCTGCTTGGGCTTCCTCACAGCATGGTAAGTCTGAGGGTAGTCAACTTCTAAGAGTGCAAAATCTGCTGCTAGGACCTAGCAAGTCTTTGATATAAAATACCACTTCAGGAGTTCCCACTGTGGCACAATGAGATCTATGGCATCTCTGGAATGCTGGGGCATAGGCTCCAGCTGGCACAGTGATTTAAGGATCTGGCAACTGCAGCTTGGATCTGATCTCTGACCCTGTCCTGGGAACTCCATATGCCACTCGGGTGGTCAAAAGAGAAAAGAGAAAGAAGAAAAAACTCACCACTTCAGGCAGCATCACTTCTATCCTGGTTTATTGGAGATCACAGGGCCAGCCTCAGTTTAAAATGAGGCATGGATCCTGGGAGGTGGGTCCACTGGGGAGTCTCTGAAGCAAATATATACATACATCTACACCTCTCTCTCTCTCCAAATACTTCACGTGCTTAAATGTGGTCTTTATTTTTTAAGACAAGCCTATTCAATGTGCTCAAAGTCTGATCTGAGAATGCAGGATTGAAGTATCCACCTATGATAGCATTTCAGAGGAAGAAAAGAACTTAAATTTTCTTCTTTCCAGATGAAAGAACTTATTACTCATCACTATCTTCACTAGACCAAATGTCATTTGCCCTGCTTTTATGACAATACTAAGCAACCATTTGGCACCGATTTGGTTGTTTTGACATCAAAGATATTGAGCAGTAATGACTGTAAGGCCCAATCATGTAGCACTGTTCACAATATAATCATTACTCGGAATTTTGCTAATGACTACCATCTAAATTGGAGTTATTACAAATGAGAACTTTGATTCTAGAGGGAAATAATAAGGATAAACTTGATTTCCTGGGAGAATGGAAGGGAGTATATGTTCAACAGACCTCCACTGTAGGCAAGGGAGAAATGTCTCCCTGGAAATATGATTTTGCTTCTTTGAACAATGAAAAAAATTATTTAAAAAATCCTCAACAAGTTTTAATTCACTTAGAAATTTTGTTTCCAAGTTGAATATGAATAGCAATGTTGTCTTTAGGTAAGCTGATCTTTCAGCTAGTTACTTAATTTACATTAGTCTGTTTCAACCTGTCTTCTGTTCAGTGATCCTCAATATATTAGATAGTCTACAGAGATGAAGCAAAAATATATTTATGTCCAATGAAAGGTAATCAAGTTAACTATACCAATAGAAAATTGTGCATTATTTATGAATATAATTTGATATTTTTTGATATATGCTCATACTTGTGAAACCATTACCACAATCAAGGAAACGGACATAATAGAAAAATATTTAATACAAAGAGAAATATTCAGGATAATTATCACAGGGAAAAAGAGTGTTAAAGGCAGCATGATGAGGACAAATGTTTAGCACGGTCCAATGTTTTGAAAAGTAATCTTTGTGTATAGCAAAAAATGAAAAAATGTTAATAGATTATTTTTTATTTCTAAGCCTGCAGTAATTTTTTCCTGCATTTTTCAAATTTTCCACAATCAATGGGTATTACGTTTGTCAATATAAAAAGGAAATAAAAAATCAAAACTACAGAAGTCTATTTATCTCTATCTCTCTATTTATCATCTTTGTTTCTTGTCTGTCTGGCTACCTATTTATTGTTCAACTTTTACTTTTTCTATATTTATAACGTTCCAAAAGGCAGAAATAGTACACAGAAAATGTTTACATTTCCAAAGAAATATATGTCATTAAAATAAATAATATAATAAACATATAATTTCTTAAAATCACCCTGAAGGACAAAAGCGGATGTATCCGAGGCCACTGGTAGCTTTTCCACAGTGCGAGTGGGGACAACTATAGGACCCCCTAATCCTGACCCTTGCCTGTTGCACTCAAAGAGCATCATAGCATAATGCCATTTGATCCCAAGCCATCTTTGATCAATGTTTAATGATCAGAGTTTATGTAGCCATCAAAGACATTATGGAACAGCAGATATTTATAGCTTATGGCCAATTGAGGCTCTGCAAAAACAGCTTTTTCCTTGGTGCGATACAGTTCAATTGATGCCATTGGCATTCCACAGCACACAGAAACATATCAAAGAAATTTGTTATGCTTTGAGCATGAAAGCAAAGTAAAACACAGATAATTTGAGAAACTAGAAAACTTATCAGGGACAGGATCCACAGGCTGCCTGTCAGTTGGCAGACGCAGTGCCACGGAGCGCCTGGCAGGGCAGTGCATGCATGCAAATGTGGGCCCTGCGCGGCGACAGCAGGTTTTCCTCCAACTGGAGGATGTTGCTATTCAAGGGGGCTGATGAATGAAACCAGAATTGCATCAACAGCAGTGGAAAGGCGGACAGGAGCAGGAGACAGCTGCGCGGGTGACCGCTTTACAAGTAGAAGCTATCAATCAGAAGGCGTGAAAGGCCCAAATCCAGGGAAACCAGGATCCCACCCCCTTGATACCAATCCTAATAGAGTGCCAGTCACTGATGCAAATATGGGGCCGAGCAGCAGGATGGTAGTTCCTGCTCTCCGTGCGGAATGATCTCTGCGGAAGTTGGCCCTTGTCCTCATTTAGGGACACTGCCGTGTTGCAGCTGAGGATGTGTTTATACAGAGAATGTTGCTGTCCTACTTGGAGCTGTTGAGACCTGATGGGGACCTTTTTTCAGGTGCTGGAGTCACGGTGATTCTAGCCTTTGCCCATCAGCTACCGAGCTCAGGGTACCCACAAAGGAAGAGCCAAACCACCAGGGACCCAATGGCTTGTGTCTAAGGGATTATTACAGCACAGGGGTTAAGAGCACAGCATCTAGAGCCAAGCTGCCGGAATCCAGATCAAATTCAACTTTCTCATCTGGAAAATGGGTGAATGACTGGCAACAAAGATTGAACTCGAGAGCTGGGGGACCCAATAGAACTTTGTGGGCCACCTGTGCAATTTTCTTGTACCTGTGTTTGGAAAGTAAAGAAATGTGGCATGTAAATAATATTTTATTTAGCCCAGTCTGTGCAAAATACCATCATTTAAGAATATCATCAGTACTAAGATTCCTACTAATGAGATCTGGATTTTTGGACTAAGCCTTAAAAACCCAGAAAGTATTTTACATTTATGGCATATCTCGATTCAGACTAACCACATTTCAAGCTCATAAACAGCATGGCTCTACACCATAAGATACATTATCTTTACAGCCAGCCTAGAATTGGGGGAAGATCAACTATTTAAAATGTTCCATAAATTTAACAATCTCCTTGAGATCTAGGGCTGAGAAGGTGGGTGAAGGCTTATAATTGTCTCTGCCAGTAACAGCAACACTTCTCTTTTTAAAAAAGGCTAAAAATAAGTACTCTGATATTTATAATTTCAAAAATCCTATTCATCTCCATCTAAAGTATTCGTGTGAGATAATAGGCCAATTATTTTTAGAGCTCTTTAAAATAATTTAGTAGATATAAATATACATATGGATACACAACTGGGATACACGAAAAGTCAGCTTCAGCTGCAGATAAATTATTAATCAATATGGAATGTTAAATTCCAGGGACCCGAGTGGAATCATCAGAACCACCTCCTTACCTTGTAATGATTCTCATATTCATCACCATTAGTAGCATTAATAACATTAAAAAATAAATACATGGATCTTAGAACATTAATAATGGTAATCTTGTCATCTTTGAAAATTATGAGACACGGTTACTTTGCACAGTGGGATGCAGATATGATGGAGAAAAATAATTAAAATATTAATTACACATTGGCTAGAGCATTGCCTATCATTATTATATTATCATTATTGTTGTTATGTTGCCGAATATTGCTTTATGCAGATTTTGCTTTATAAAGCCTTTACGAGAAATAAAATCTTTTATGATTTTCATATTTACTCTATTAGCAACTTAAGCTCCCTGGGACATTAATGCATGATCTATCAAATGGAGACTATCAGATTCAGCAACCAGGAAATATATTAACCTGGCTTTGCTGTGGGCCTAAGCTCATTAATCTGAAATGTTGAGCATATAACGTGTGTCCTTGAGTCAAACGGATGCCTGGATAGAAAATATGTGGAACATCCATTTTAGGCATGCACTTGGTTGAGTTAATCATCAGTAAACATTTACACAGAGGTAGAAAGCACTGTAGACCCTGGTTTTACAGTCTCTGATACTCACTTCTAGGACCTCACTTATTTCTGCCATTACAAGTTACTCTATGTTTGCAGCTGTTAGGGCCAAAGTGAAAATTATTCTGGACAGTGTTACAGGAAATATGGGTTAATTCATTAAAGATCATACCTTGGGAGTTCTTGTGGCAGCTCTGTGGAAATAAACCTGACTTATATCTATGAGGACAGGGTTCGATCCCTGGCCTCGCTCAATGGGTTAAGAATCTGGCATTGGTGTGAGCTGTGGTGTAGGGCGTAGACGTGGCTCAGATCCCATTGCTGTGGCTGTGGTGTAGGCCAGGAGCTATAGCTCCAATTCGACCCCTAGGCTGGAAACTTTCGTAGGATGTGAGTGTGGCCCTAAAAGGCAAGAAAAAAAAGATCATACTTTGATTCTTAGTTCCCTGCTATTCATATAGTAAAAGGCAAAGCAGGCTTGTGTTACGACTTCAAGATTAGACCCCAGAGAAGCAGAGTGTCAGGGGGAAAGAAAAACTGAGCCTGACACCATCACCAACATCTCCTGTCCTGGCGAGGAGCAAGATCTTGTCCTTGAGCTGCCATTTCTTGACTCCTCCCAGCCTTGAGGTTCACCAGTGTAAAATGGGCATGGTAATCATACCTACCACCGACTTTTGTGAAAGACCCAAAGTCCAATGCCCTCAAGTGTGTATGTACATTATACATGGAGCACAACTCTCTGATATTGCTTTTCCGTGAATATTTAGCTGCATGACATTTGTCCACATTCATTTCAATCTCTCTTTCAACAAACATTTCTTAGGGGTCTATAAGTTAGGAGGAGGACACAACGTCCCTGTCTCCGGGGCGGTCAGTCCTGAGGGGGAAACAAACAAACCAGCAAACTGACCCCAGGCCATTGCAACCTAAATCACAGCTGTGGCTTGAATCTAATCCCTGTCCTGGGAACTCCATATGCCGAGCTGTAGCTAAAAAAGAGAGAGAAGAAAAAAAAGATGCTCAACATCACTAATTATTAGAGAAATGCAAATCACAACTGCAGTGAGGTATCACCTCACACTGTCCAAATGGCCATTGTCAAAAGGTCTACAAACAATAAATGCTGGAGAAAAAGGAACCCTCTTACACTGTTAGTTGGGAATGTAAGCTGGTGCAACCACTGTGGAGAACAGTTTGGAGGGTCCTTTAAAAAATAATGTTCTTATGTGGATTGCAGAGGACAATGGGTATAGAAATCCTAAGAATGGTGATTTGGTCCCCATTACTAGATCCAACAACATTTACCTGTGTGTATTAGTATGTATGTAGGTATGTACCTAAAACACAGGCCAAGCTGTGATGGTTAATTTGCTCTTGTAGAGTGTTTCTTTTTGAGGACCTCTATTTATTTATTTATTTATTTATTTATTTTTTCTTTTTCTTTTTTTCTCTTATGGCCACACCTGCGGCATATGGAAGTTCCCAGGCTAGAGACTGAATCAGAGCCACAGCTGAAGTCTACACCAGCCACGGCAACACTGGATCAGAGCCACATCTGTGACCTATGGCGCAGCTTGCAGCAATACTGGAGAGGATCTCTAATGGTTTCTTCAACTTATTATTAATTTCTTAGGAAGGGAATTGGCAGTTGTGATTTATTTCCTTCAGGTCTCTGCTTAACACATCTCTAAACAGAGAGTGACTGGCCACCCATCAGAAATAGCTTCCACCACCCCCTTTGGTTTCAGCCTCGTGTTTGACTCAATTTTCTCTTCATAGCTGCTATTGTTATCTGAGAATTAGTATGTTGTTTGCTTCTCCCACTAGAAAATAAACTCTAGGAGAATGGGAGCTTATTTTGTTTGCTGCTGTCTTCCTACAGCCTAAAATAATGCCTGCCATTGAGATGGCTCCTGATAAATATTTTTTGAATGAATGAATACATGAAGAAATAAAAGTCCTTGAGGAAAGCACTTAAACTTCAGAAAAGAGTTGTTCAGATATTAATCCCAATTGTTTGTCTTTCCAAATGTGTAGCAATGAGCATGTTAATTCAATTTGAACCTGTTTTCTTATCTATAAAATGGGGGTCTTAACTGTCATACGGGATAGTAAGAGCTCTTTCAAAATTCCACTATTTGTAGTTAAGAATCTCACACAAAAACTCAACCCATTTGGTTAACAGAATGTTTATTACATTATTGATTAATTTGGGAAGATATTTTGAGAATTAAGTGAGATGATACCAACAAGACCTTGGTAAATGCTTCTCCAACATTAGTTTTAATCCCTGGGTGTTATATTTGAAGGCATTTATTTTGTCTGTATAAATTTCATGTTTTCTAAATCATCTGTAATCAGTAGAGGCTAATCAAAGAAATATTAATTTCAATCAAGGAAACTTAGAAATATCTTTTCAAACAAGATAACTAGGGAAAATTTATACATTTAAAGTTTTTTTTCAGACTCCCATTGGCATCATTTGATCCTCAAAAAGTTATTTTCTCTATGTTTAGTCATCATTTAAGTTTCATTTGTTTTTCTGTTTATCCTAAGTCTATACCTCTAATTTCTTCTCTCTCAATATTTGGCTATTGTGGCACTTAATATACACTGCAAAAAAAAAAAAAAAAACTGAAAGAAATTAAAATTCCCAGTAAGTTCCAGTCATTTGTAAGTCAGATATAATGTTTATGGAACTGAAGGAGAAAGAAGTATTTGTGATAAACTTTGGGTTGAAATTTTGGTTGCTTTTGTCTGAATTTTAGGAACCAGAATATTTTCAACAAATTCCCAAATGGTGTCATCTAAATTCTGACTGTGTGGAACCTTCTACCAAACAATAGGTCCATTTCAGCAATTTAGACAACCGATGACTCATTGGGAATATAGTCCCATGTAAATCAAACCCCTGACTCAATTGCCCCCTGAAATTAGTCTCTTTCTCCAATGTCTGTTTTGCAAATAAGAGAAATTCATGTAGGATCAGGGCTTCCCCATTCAATTTCAGCCTGGGTTGGGATGGGCCAAGGCAGAATCTAGTCTGTTTGTCTGAAATCCCCAAGTATAAACCCAGGGAGTTAGGAGAGCTAGTTCTGATTAACCTATATGGGGAGTCCAATGTAAATGCTATTAAAAACTCATTGAATGGTATAGGAACTGATTACTTACCCAGGGAGTTCTAAGTAAATGGAAGCAAATTGCCTGAGATTTAATTTAACAAACATTTACCAAGCATCTGCTCTGCTCACAGTGCTGTGCTCAGAGCTATGGGAGAAGCAAAGATGAAACAGAGACAGGCTGCCCTCCAGGAGCTCACGCTCTGGTTCTGTCTGACAGCCCCAGAAAAAGCATGCATCTGCTCTTGTAGTTTAAGAACATTTTACCCTCTAATCAAATTTTGGGGCAAATTCTTAAGGGTTCATGACTTAGAGAGCCGCCAATCTACATAGGCAACTGTAACCAATGGCAGAACATCTTAGATGCTGGAAGGAACACAGAGAAGAGAAAGAGAGTACCAAGGGGAATTTCTTGGAAGACATGAGTTTTAAATGACCACTGGGTCTTCAACAGGCACACCCTAGAAGGAAGGACTTTCCAGGTAAGAGAAGAGAGGCAGAGTAATTCTAAAAAAGATAGCGATAATGAAGTGCTCATTGGGTGCCAGGCATTGTTCCAAGCCCTTTACCTGTACTAACTCACTTATTTCTCACATCGGTTCTGTGAATAGGTACAGATACACTCCTCAGTTTACAGATGAAAGTGAGGCACAGAAAGGTTAAGTCACTTGCCCACAGTAACTCAGCTAGGAAGTAGGGGAAGAAATTCTAGTCTGTTCTTTATTATATATCTGTGCTGCTTTTCAAAATCTTGAGGTTGGAAAATTCAGGGTGGCTTCAAGTTTCTGTGCATATACTGTCCAGATTGGAAGATAGCTTCATGTACATTTATAAATGATGTGTTTTGAAGAGTTCCCGCTGTGGAACGGTGGGTTAAGAATCCAACTGCAGGAGCTTGGGTCACTGTGGAGGTGTGAGGGGCTGGTTCAATCCCCAGCTGGGCACAGTGGGTCCTTTAGGATCTGGAGTTGCCACAGCTGTAGCATAGGTTGCAGCTGTGATTTGGGTTCAGTTCCTAACCCAAGAAGTTCCATATGTCATGAATGAGGCCATTAAAAAAAATAAGATGTGATTTGAAAAGCAGGCTACAAATGTGAAGATATTCTGTAGGAAATGGAAACCATGACAGTTTATAGGACAAGTCTCTCTTTTAGGAAGAAAATATTGTCAGCTTAATATAGAAGGCCAAAGATATTAAGAGAAGGCAATTATTAATTTCTTGCACTGATCCAGGTGACAGGTAATGAGGGACCCAGACCTGTGGCAGCGGGAACAGAAAAGAGAGTACAGAGAAAATAGACATTGAGAAGACAGAGATACATACCCCAGTGACTTTCTCTTGCCCCACAGTGTGTTTTTCTGCCTCCTGCCTACACAGGGCAAACCTATGGTTGAACAAACATGTGCCAGATTAACACCTCCAGGCCTGAAGTCTTGGTCTGAGACTTAGCCCTGTGAAGCACAGCATAAAGCAACTTCTGGAACATTTTTGTAACTGAACATAACCCTGTTAATGCTGTGGTCCCAGGGTAGAAGATGAATACTCCAGAGTCTAGACATTTTGGGATATTTCTGAATTCTAGGCCTCATGAGGAAAAATAAAAGAGAGGAATAAAAAGTTAGTTGGAGAATGCCTCTTGTGGCTCAGTGGAAAGGAAACTGACTAGTATCCATGAGGACATGGGTCCGATCCTGGGGCCCGTTCAGTGAGTTAAGGATCCAGCATTGCTGTGAGCTGTGGTGTAGGTCCCAGATGCGGCTCAGATCTGGTGTTGCTGTAGCTGTGGCATAGGCCAGCAGCTGTGGCTCTGATTCAACCCCTAGACTGGGAACTTCCATATACTGTAACTGCAGCCCTAAAAAAAAAAAAAAAAAAAAAAGTTAGTTTGGTCACTTAAAATTTGGATTTCATGATCCCTCAAGCTCTTTTTAATTAAAGATTCCAAACTTTTCCAAATCATGTCTTTAAATTGGTATCAAGTGAGTTAAAACCTTTAGGCACATTTTCTTTCTTTCTCTCTTTTTTTTTTTTTTTGTCTTCCCACTATTTCCTTGGGCCGCTCCCGCGGCATATGGAGGTTCCCAGGCTAGGGGTCGAATCGGAGCTGTAACCACTGCCCTACGCCAGAGCCACAGCAACGCGGGATTCGAGCCGCGTCTGCAACCTACACCACAGCTCACGGCAACGCCGGATCGTCAACCCACTGAGCATGGGCAGGGACCGAACCCACAACCTCATGGTTCCTAGTCGGATTCGTTAACCACTGCGCCACGACGGGAACTCCCATAGGCACATTTTCTTATACTATCCTTTATTGAAAATATTTTTCCTTCAATGTAAAATGTATTGTGAAATGATAGCACATTCTGCCTTGTTATTTTCTCTACTAAAAATGGCAAATACAACTAAAAAAATGAAACAGGAGAAGGTATTTTATTTTATTTTTGCCTTTTTAGGGCCACACTTGCAGCACACAGAGGTTCCCAGGCTAGGGGTCCAATGGAAACTGGAGCTGCCGGCCTACGCCACAGCCATAGGAACGTGAGATCCGAGTTGTGTCTGCAAACTACACCACAGCTCACGACCATGCTGGACTCTTAACCCACTAAATGAGGCCAGGGATCGAACCCTCGTCCTCGTGGATGCTAGTTGGGTTGGTTAACCGATGAGCCACGACAGGAAATCCTCCAGGAGAAGGTATTTTTAAAGTCCACTCAGTAGATAGGTGGTTTTAGATCTGCAAGATGCTGTTGGAACATGAGTAAACAGTAGTTCTGCTACATGTGCTTAAAATGGGAACTTATTTAGGTAATTCTGATATTGTTATTATTCCAACAAGACATTAGAACAATATTTTTGAAGCAGTGGCTCTTTGAAGCTACCATCGGGAGAGTAATAAAAAGGACATGGAAAGGAAACAAGCATTAGAGATTCTAGAATCCCAAAGTTGGCCAAAGGCTTTAATAAGGGCAAAACTGCCATTGCAGATTCTGAATTATTCAGACCTGTGCTTCGGAGGAACACAGCTTTAGTATGCCGAAGATGTTGTTTAAGGCTTCCGGGGTCACTGCGGATATTAAAAATTGGTACCAGGACACTAGACTACTAATCAGACAATGGCAGAAGGACTCAGAGACACTGCAGAATTCCTAATAATTCAATGAGAGGGTCTGGCCAATTGTATTTTTAAATACAGAAGAAACTCATCCACGTCTAATTAGTGATACATTTGTGTGAAAAATTCTCCGGCCTCCACGTCCACTTTTTGTAAGCCATGAGGAAACAGAGCTTTGGTGTGCAAGAAAAAAACATTCTAATGGATAGCCTGATGGTAACATGTAACCCCTACAGTGAAGTTATAATTACAATTTTGTCAAGAGAGTAGGGAAGTCAAAATTTCACAGGGAAAAAAAAAACCTATTTACGGAAAAATATTATGCTTTTCATTTGATAGAAAAGTAATTATTGCAAAGGGACTCCTGGAAGATCTTGGAGACAGTCACCCCCTCTTTAATAAGTCCTTGTGGCAGCTAAGTGGGGATCAGGAGTATTCTTTATCAGGTCTGCATTCAAGTAGCACTAAATCTATGCAGGTAGGAATTAAATAGTATCTGAGTTTAATTAAAATTATAAAAAAGGAGAAGAATGGTTGGTAGACTGCTCGACTGCATTTTAACCAGTAACCTCAGACCCTAATTAGAAATGCTTTTCATATCTTCTCTGTGCAAGGGCTTAATCTGACGTGAGTCTGTGAGCGAGGGCTTGGGGACCGGTGTTAATTCTGCATTCGATCTCGGTTTGTATGGAGGCGGGCGGCGCTGATTGACCGCACCGAAGCACGGATCCCATGACCTTGCGGGGATTTTCATGTGAGGTGTTAATTGAGAGGGTGGGTTAATCTTTGAGCATCATTGTCCCCAAGCTCTGGGCAAAGTTTGTGCTGCGTTTCCTTACTCAACGGTACATTTGATCTCTACCTTGTCCCTCCATGACAGTTTCATAAGCCCACCACAAACTCTCTCTTGATAAATTTGTTGGGGAAAATAAGCTCTTGCCCTCTTGTTTGATTTCATGAGCTTGTTTTTTTGCCCGGCTCAAAAGAGAGAGAGGAGTGTCTCACTGAATTATATTCAAGTCCTACTTAGAGACATATAAATGCATACACAGTAAAGATCTCAGCTTCTTCTTCCTGCCCCTTTGCCTGCTGCTGCCCCTCCCCTTCCTTGCTTGATTCAGTCTCCCAGGGAAGAAAAGAAAAGACTCATCCATTGGGAGATGAACAGCATCAAACACAAGAAGTAAGCAAGGAGGCAAATTCGAAGGAAAGGTTTCAACGATATTCCATCTGAGTGCCGTGAAAATGTTATTTTTTTATTCCTCCAGTGCAGAAAGCCTAGAATAATTAGAAAGGCAGGGAGATATAATAGGGGATTGTACTTCTGTAACAATACACACACACACACACACACACACACACGTTTTCATCTAGCACTTGTAGTAATGTACAAAAAGACAGCCCATTACTTTTGCTTTTTTAAAATAAATAATGAATGACTTTTTTCATGTGTTATTGTACAGGCCTGTCATTTCTATCGTGAGGAGTAAATTTTTACTCGAGGCAGGATTAATGTATACTGGCTGACCTTAAAAATGACTCCCAAGTGAGCAGGATGGTAGTTAAAAGAAGCAGAAGTAATGTTGCTCGCATAGGAAACACAGGGAAACAACAATTTTTTTTTAAAGAATTACTGAAAAGCACAAATGTTAGCTGTCCTTGACATGCAATGCTTTTCTTTTATTTGTTTCATTACGCCAGCTGTAGATGAGTTTAATTACAATGCCTCAAGACCCGTTCTAGCGCCATTACTGAAATGCTGGGCGAGTTCGGTGGAATAGCTCTGGTGATGGGCAGCCACAGACCCCGCCCTGGGGGGCTGAAGGGAAGAGGCTGGTTGTCATCACATCTGATCACACACTGAGTCCCTCTGCCTTGCTGGTGGTAGGCTTCTTCCATCACCTTTTCTGACTCTGCACAGCAAAGGTGCAGAAAGACGTGGAAGGAGGCTAAGGTGGCTTGTCCCTAAGAGTTGCCATTTTCTCTGGCCACCCCCGGAATAAGATGTAGCCACTGCTCTAGTCAGGATGACTGGCTCCCCCACCCCATCAGCCACCCCCACCTCCAGCTCCTGCTTGCACCTTGCCCTCTTTTCCAAACTGGCTTTTAATTATTTTGAATGGTATAGATAATTAACATAAGAAAAAAAATTCTGTTATTTGAATTGAGCTCATTTCAAAGAATATTGATCAAGCAATATTCATCTTCATCCTCATATTAATAAGTTAATGACTTTAACATTTAAAGACATTTCATGGTTCTGATAATAAAACTAACCTTTGGCCGACACAGTTCCAGAGTCTTTGGCACACACTGACTGATTTAATACACTGAAATTGAATCATTTCCTTAACGAATTCCTGGATAGTCAGATTCCTCCAAACTACACAGTTTTATTGGCTGGAGAAAGAGAAACTTTTTAAATTGCCAAACACACTATTAAATTTTCTGTGTCCTTGTTCTCTTGAGAGATGGGCCCTTTTACCTTTAAAACCTGTTGGTTCTTCAAAGGCATTATCCTTCCCCTTTCTTAGAGTTTTGATTCCTTTGCAAACTCAGAACTTGGATTTAATATGCAGAAATATCTGTTTCACTCTAGCCAGGGTGAAAATACAGCAGACCAGTCTAAGGACACTTCCATTTCAGCCATTTGTCATGCATTTGTCTTAAATGAAACCCAAAGCCTACAGCCTCATCAGCGACGCAATCAGCTCCCTCACCTCCAGGCCTAGACTCTGTGTGAGTTAGGGCAGTGCCATAGGGAAAATGAGTCTTAAAACAACCTTTTCCATCACTAACTCCAAGTTCAAGAAGACTGCTGCAGCTGGCAGTCTACCCTCCTCTACCTTGTCACTCTGCCACTGAATTCCGAGTCCCTCTTTCAAACTAAAGTTTGACTTCTCGAAGGAAAAGATTTCAGAGGCTGAGTTAACAGTCTGGACCTGCCTGAAGGGGCTAAAGACAGAGAGCCAAGAGTGGAGGGAAATTGAGGATATGACAGAGGCCACGGTGAGTTCAAACAAAATTTGGCCTGCAGAAGGCAGGAAAAATCCCCTGGTGACAGGTGCCATCTTGTGGGTCATTCTGCTACTCTGTCTCCTGCCACTTTTTATAACAAGAACACACAAAGGAGGACTAGATTCTTGGAGACTTAGAATTAGAAAAGTAAATTCAAAGAGAGGTGAGTAGAGTTGGCTCTGGGTTTCCCATGGTACTGTGAGCATCAATATTTTCCTCCTTAGCTTGGAGTACTATTAAGAAATTTAAAGGAGAGTTTCAAAGGAGAAAGATACATTTGCATAACAAAACATTTCTAATTTAAGTAAAAGAAGTGCAAGCAATAGAAGTTCTTTTTTTCTTTCAGTTTTACTGAGATACATTTGACCTGCAGCACTGTATAAGTTTAAGATGTGCAATATGATTTGATTTACATGACTCATGAAATAATTACCGCAGTAAGTTTAATGAGCATCCATCATCTCATACAGGTACAAAATTGAAGAAATAGAACGCATTTTTTTCCTTGTGATGAGAACTCCTAGTATTTATTCTCTTAATGTCTTTCATATATAAATACGGCAGTGTTAATTATATTTATCATATTTCATGTTGTACACTTACATCTCTAGTACTTATCTTGTAACCGGGAGTTCCTAAAGAGGGAATAATTTTTAAACATACTGAAATGTTGACTTCTTTAAGGACATATGCAAAGTAAGTTCTTGCTCAGGCAAGACCTTGACCCTAAAACTACTTCAATTAAAATGTGTCAATTCCAAGGAACACATTTCTAAAACCTGTAAGCACATTTAGTTTATGCAGATATTCTGGTCAGCAAATTTCTTTGAGATAATTACTTTTAAATTGGCTCTCATGTAATACACAGTGTCACAAAAATAAGATCTCATCTTTTTTATCTTGGGTTGGACTGTCCAATGGTAAAGAAACAAACTACACTAAACAGCTAAGAGGTTAGCATTAACAATTGACATTATGGTTCATTTTTTTTCACTTCACAAAGTTTCTTTCTGGTTTTTAGCAGTTTTACAGGCTACCACACTCTCAAAACAGGTTGCAAAAAAATGTACTTTGTTGGCGGGGGTGGATGCACTTTTTAAAGCTTGCCACAATATCTGTGATATAACATGCAAAATATTTTCCTTATGATAGAATTGCCTAAGAAATAGGAGCCCTGGTCTCTATGTTGTATCTGTCAATACAATTTTATTATATTTAATAGAATTTTATTATACTTAATATAACTTTGTCTTCACACATTTATATATAACATATGCTATTATTTTGTAGACAATTGCATTTGGACTGTAAATTTCATTGTCACATGCTGAAGTCTCCAGATAGGGTCTATGCTTCTGGTTTCTTGTGTTTCAAAGGACAATTAACTTAATAGTGAGCTGCTGTGAGCCTTTATATTAGCTTAGTTCAGAGGCACATTTTATCTGTGAGGCTGGATTCACAGATCTCGCCTTCCCTTTGGTTATTTCCAGGCCTTTATAGGATTCAGGGGTACACTCCTGGCCATGAGATTATGCTGAATCATTGTAGGATTCCTCAGCAAAACATTTGGGTACTTTTCTGGAACCCCCTATTTTCTGCTGGCATGCTATTTTTGAAATAGAACATGGATATTATTTTCGAATTCTTTGTGGGAAATTCCGACATTTTAATAAGAGACTATGACAACTTTATGAAAGGATCCTAAAAACGGGCTACTCTCAAATATGGCCCTTTCTTTGCATCTGGTTTTGCTGCCTCCATCCCCCCACCTTTGGGAGGAATCTCTAACAAGAGATACTGTGTTCCATTCTGAACCAGCTTTGTGATCCCAGCCCAAGGTTTCTATCAGAGCATGAACCATCTGGCTTTTCACAGGGTGAAAGTGTGTCAGCTCCCCCCCGCAGAATTTCAGCATCAGGCAAGGAGCGCGGGCTGAGGGCCTCCGCTAGAGAGCTAGCCTCTGCCCTCTGAACTTCTCCACCTTCCCACCAGTTCCCCCAAAACAACTCCGCGAAAGACAGGAGTCAGCCCCTGAAAAGCATACCAGGCATTTTTAAGCACAACCCTGACATTTCTTCAGCATTTCCATAGCTAAGAATCTTCCCGCTCACAACCTTCCCTCCACCCCCCTTCAATCAAATAAGGCACCCGCTCTCTCCTGCAACTGCAAAGAAGGAAGGGAAAAAAAAAAGTTGGCAATTTAATTCAAACAAAAGAAGCTTGAAATCTATAAGCGCAGCAACTCCGAGGCTTCTGGCAAATAGAATTCTAATTAGTATGCTGCTATTTTTCTTTTAGACAGATGAGCGATGCCCCCTATTGACTCTAGCAGGCAGGCTGGTAAGGGGGAAAAAAAAAAGGAGGGGGGCAGGTGGGGGCTAGCCAGCAAACACTGCAGATTGCAAATTATATTGCAAACCTTGCCAAGTCCCGGCTCTTGGCATCAGATTTTTAATGACACCCTGGAAAAGGGAAAAAGAAGCCCTCAGCTAACGGGATAAAAATGAAGGATTTTACACTGTGATAAGTCTTCGCTTAAAACCCAAATGGCCAAGTGCACATTAGGGTTTTAAAATATTCATAGATAGAAGTGAAAATGAGGATATGAGGAAGTACATTTGTTGCTTGGTCAATTGACAACTCATTCTGCATATTAATACAGAGTGATGATCTAATTTTAAAGGGATAGCTTATCTTTTTTTTTTTAAATATGACTTTTGATTACTCTGGGACTAAGGGCAAAACATCACAGACAAGTCTAGCAATGACACAGAATGCTGCTTTCTTTTGATGTAGACCTGGGACTAACTACTTCTTTGGTCAAGAATTCTAGGGGCTTGAAAACTAGGCTTTCCTTCTTGTGTAATCTCTCTGATGTATGGCTACTGAGCACTTTGATTTTTTTTTTTCCCCTTTTTCCCCCCTCTTCTCCCTTTTGCAGTGCATGAGGCCTTTCACAGTTGTAGGATTTTATATACAAATAGATCATCATAGGCAGGAAAGCCATTCTTTTAATAATTAGGCCACCTTCTGTTCTGCAGAACCACTTTTGGCATATATGCTCCTGTGCTGAAGGTCTGAGCACTTAAGGAAAAGCAAAAAAAAATATGAAAGGGGCAAACATTAGCCTCTGTGCAGGGCTAGGTACCAGCATGCACTGAGCAATCAGGGTCTCATGAATTGCTTTTAATTGAAAACCTTCAAATACTCCTCTAAAACATCCAGCTACAGACTACATGGGAGATATTTGGGGGTGGGGTGGGGTTGGAGTGGCGGTGAATCTATTCTCATTATTTCTTTGAACAAATTTAAACTGGGTCTTATCTTTCCAGAACATCAGAGATGCAGAAAAAGCATTTTCAAAGTTCTAAGGACCATTTTGACTTTTCTAGTTGAGTATCATGTTTTTCATGACTTACTGACATTCTTTTGTCTTAAGTGGGCAAACGGACAGTGTTGAGGCTGTGAAGCAAGGTAATTTTCCAAATGCAAGGAGTGTGAAGCCTTCATAAACAAAGTAATGAATAGAAGCGTGGTGCTAAGCTATGGCCAGCACAGGGCCCTGTCTGTGAAATAGGGAAGATGGAAGGAGGCAGCGTATGTTTGGGCTCTTACTAGCCTAGAAGCAGAAACAGGGTATTGAGCCAGGTATCAGCTACCTAAGAAAACAAAGTTAAATTCAATTCCCCCAAGAATAAGTGGGATCATTTTAAAAGATATTTTTCAAAAAGGAACCATACCCCAAATTGTACAGGATGCTTTTGCCATTGTAAGGAGAAGTCAACAAACACTGCTCAGACCCTCACTGATTCCTTAGAATCAAAAGTTTTGTGTGAAAAAAATCAGAAAGAATGACACTGGGTCCCACAAGGCAATATGAGCTCCATTTAGGCAAAATAAACTCCTAAGCTATCTAGTTAAAAAGTGGATTTTTTGTTATATGTAAATTTACTTAAAACATTTTATTTAAAGCACCCCTTTCTAAGATCACTTAGGAATGGTTCCAAAAGGCATAGACAAATTTTTTCCCCTAGTTTTCATAGGTTATCTGCAAAGCAGTAACTGCTGAAACATGAGATTTTTTGAAAGTCAGAAGTTCAAAACCACTATTGTTGGAGGCTGCTGGGAAAAGTGGGGCTAAGTTTTAGAGAACTACCTTTAAATGCCATCCTGAATAATGAGTCACCGCGTTTGATCCCTTAGTGAAAAGCCAGTATTTTATGGACAATGTTTCATATGTTTGGAAAACGAGAGAAAAGACTGTGCAAGCCTTTAGCATATGAGACCAGATACAAAGTTCAGGGGCTTTTCATGAAGGTGGCGGTCTGGAGAGTCAAGTGTTGCCTTTGAGAGGGATCCGGCCATTGACAAAAGGGGCAGTTTCCTATCAATTATCAAAACTTGCAATTACTCCTGACAGAGCTGCATTTCTGTGAAAAACTTTCTCTCTTCCCCCTTCCCCCTCAACCTTACAGATGGGTTGAATTCCGTTTGCAGGTGAAGGGAGGTGACAAGTAATTTTAGCACCCAATGGCTTAAAGGAGTTCAAATGACCACTGAAGTCATATTAACTTGTCAAATTGACCAGTATTTTCTGTCATTGAAACATTAGAATGAATAGCTCCAGACAATAAAATTGTTTCAATTATACTGCATTAGGCCTGGGCACAAGTAAGTAAAGATGCAGAAGGCAAAAGAGGGAGCAGCGGTCCACCGGGTCTAGAATACTGACAGTAGAATTCCACTGGAAACCATTTAAATGCATACCTGCTAGGCGGACATAAGGCAGTGCTTGGGAATGAATTTCCATTAAGAGAAGTGGGAAAATAATTCTACAGCAGTCCAAAAAAAAAAAAAAAAAGAAAAAACACAAAAACAAAAAACCACAGAATGCAACTGTTGATTGTTGTAATATTGGCTATGGATATGAGGTAGATTAAATGAAATTATCCCAAGTTATTAAAGTCACAGTGCTAATTGTACTAATTGAGTATTAATTGAGATGTCTTCTATAAAGAGCAAGGAGGAGAAGTGAAAAAGGAGCAATTCTCATTGTCCAACTTGAATACAGTTCTATTCACCCTTCTGCTTGCACCAGAAGAGGTATCCATCCTTGGCAACTGCCCCCTGCCCCCTACTGCCCCAAACTTTGGTGCTCCAAAGATGGAAGCCACCTGCAGGAGAGGAGACAAGGAGCTTATACAGTTTCCTGCACTGTTGCAGGACGCTGCAAAGGAGCTCTGCCCATTCCAAGTTCCCCAGTGGGACAATATGTGTGTGTGTGTGTGTGTGTGTGTGTGTGTGTGTGTGTGTGTGTGGCATAGCCAGACCACTCAGTTATCCTCATATTTTGCCAAGACTCTGTCTCTCTTACTCAAGCACTGCTTAAGATGATGGGTAATTCTCAAACCAAGGATCTTAGGATTGGGCTGCCTGGCAAAGGGCAGATAGAATAACAGAACAGGCAATGTGTGTCAGGGGCAAGATATTCTGGGTAGATTGATGCCACCTCTTCTTTTTATAGAAAATATCCATCACGGATTAGAGAGGTTTACATGCCTTTACATAGCTTTATAATGACTGTTTCCTCCATATCAGGGAAGAATAGACCCTCTGACTGAAAACTATTATTATAAGGAAATACATTCTCACTGCATACTTAATTTTATAGAGAGTTGATGTTATTGTAGTTGCATGTGTGTGTACATGTGTGTGTATATGTGTGTGTGTGTGTGTGCACATTTAAGCGAGGCAAACTAGATTCTGGCCTATTCTGGTGTGGTGTGGCCAAAGTTCATAATCCTTAATATTTTACTTTAAGTAAAGGATCCTTTTCTAATTCTGTTGCGTCTTACTGAGCCATTAATTCTGACAATATTTATTGAACATCTATTATGTTTATAGCACTGTGCTGAGAACTGCAGGAGATAGAAAGACAAAGGCTTTGACTCCATGGAGTTCACAGTTGTGTATGTGTGCACATTTGTGTGGGAGTGTGTGAACCCGGACATGTGTGCATTTATTCCTGATAAAAGCTCGGTTTTGATTTGCCCCTGTTGCTTTACCATGCTGCTAAAAATGCCCTGTTAATAGTTGCTTTTCCTTGTTTTTCTTTCACTCAAGTGTAAGAAAAGGCAAACTACCGAATGAAACTCTTCCCTTTCGAAGTTAAACCAAGAAGTTATGTTGGGCTCCAATGGCAGCCACTTACCTTGGTGGCTGTATCTCTATTTTGCGGGAATCATGATCTGGGGTAAGTGGCATTTATGTGTACTTCACAGTAACCTAGTTAAAACCCCATTTAAAATTTTACATTCCACACTGAAAGTCATAGAAATGACTTAAAATATCTCGGTTTCTTTGTGACTCCAGTCATTTTGTAGTTCTTTTCCAAACGTGTCCTGTGTATATACATTATGCATGATTAAAAAAAAAAAACCCACACACATAATGATTTGCTGCATATTTATGCTACAATCAAATCCCAAGGTAATTCTATAGTCAGGACAGAGCACGTCCTACTCTCCTGTAACTACTGGCTTGATACAGTAAATTCAAAAGAGAGCTTTGGGGGTGAGCCATTGCAGCTGAAAAGGAGAATCAAGAAACAGCAGTAGCATCGCTTTTGTCTTCAGCCTGTTCTTCAGGATGTGAGAGTCTCCAGTGGGTGGGAGACCTACATTCCACCTCCCAATTTTGGTGATAACCCTGCTGGTTACACTTTACAATTACCTTTTTAAAATGCCAATTAACCCATTCAGTGCTGTTTGGCATCCTGCAAGCCAGTCAGTAACAGCCATTTTGCACACTCTAGCTGGAGAGTAAGAGACTCATATGCAGGCGTGTGCATGCATGTACACACACACACACACACACACACACACGCACACACACACAGAAGTGGAGGGTGGGAGGTAGGGGAAGAGGATGGCCCCAGAATTTTGGATTGCTGCAGCAAGCCTGGTAGGTATTACCGTGGCACTTAATGACACAAGGGAATTTAATAATTTTTTCCCATTGATAAAAATCAAAACTAAACAGATACAATGGGATTCCTATGCCATTGAGAAGTATCATGAAGACCTGAATGTACAGATATTATTCACAAGAAAGAAAGTGGTATAAGAGATTTGGCAATATTCCTCCCCTTTTAATTGTCTCTCACCAGCTTAAAAAGCAACTGCAAGTTAATTTTAACCATATCGCTTTGGCTGTTATATTTAGTGTTTACTCTGAAGAAAGTAGCATCGATTTAAACTCCACATTTTCTATTTCGAGGCAATTAATAAAATTACTGTTTACTTCTATGGCATCTTCTGCCTCCAGCTTCAAAACACTTCCCAGCACTTTCTTGTTTCTTCTTTCTAAGGGGTACACTGGTCAGGAGATGGCTGTGTTTATTTTATCTTGTGGGTGAAGAAACAGAGGCGTAGAGTCCTTCCTGCCTGAGTCCACGGGGCACGTGGGGGTGGTACAGTCCCAGGAGACCTTCTTGTCAAGGTGAAGTGTGGGCAATGCTGGGTTGGAGTTCATCGTGCAGTTGTCTGGAATCTGGCTTTCAGTTGGAACACAGTCAAAAATCCCTGTGGGTTTTGACTGACTTGCCAATGAGAGATGGAGTGAAGAAGGGAAAATACTACTCTGGTGGCAATAGACATTTTCATAGCTGTAGGCCCTCCTCCTCCCCCAGGTGCCTCCATAAATTCATTACAGGAGATGATGCTCAAAACCCAGAGCTTGTTCCTTTGGAATATGATGACTTAGGCCAATAGTATGAATGAAAGGGAAACAGGCATTCATGTTTCTGTGGTCCCAAAGCTGACCTGGAATCCTAGTCTGATGGGTGTAACCAGATGGATGTTAGGGACAAGACAGGTCATGTCAATCCTCTGATCAAATATAAGCGGGTTTGTTGCATTCAAGCTTTTATCTATTAAAGGCTGTTTGTTTTTGTTTTTGTTTTTTTTATCTTTTTTTTTTTTTTTGCTATTTCTTTGGGCCGCTCCCTTGGCATATGGAGGTTCCCCCAGGCTAGGGGTCGAATCGGAGCTGTAGCCACTGGCCTACGCCAGAGCCACAGCAATGCGCGGGATCTGAGCCGCGTTTGCAGCCTAAACCACAGCTCACGGCAGTGCCGGATTGTTAACCCACTGAGCAAGGGCAGGGACCAAACCCGCAACCTCATGGTTCCTAGTCGGATTCGTTAACCACTGCGCCACGACGGGAACTCCTTAAAGGCTGTTTTTAGGCGAGTCTGTATTTGGGTAGTTCAAACAACTGCCCATTAAGATATTAATTTAAAGAATGCCCCTAGCCGAACACAAACATCTTGCGTGGTTAATTCACGTAAATTTTATTTTACGGACTGCTATAACTTTGCACCAGTAACTGGCAATGTTTCCCTTCAATTGAAATGTTTTCAAAGCTTCAAAAGTGAATTCCCAGGTGGTAGGCAATGACTTTTCTCAACAAGTAGAAAAAGTTGGGCAGCTGACATGCTTTTGCACTTTTCTGTACACATAAACACAGATGTGATTGGTGGGGGTTGCAAGTAAACTGCCTTTTTTTTTTTTTTCTCTTTAGCTTTTGTCAGAGTGTAATTTTTCCATCTTTTGTGCTTCAAGAAATAAGAATTAAAATGGACACTCTAATTTGCCTCAGTGCTAAAGAGGGGTTACAACCCAAGAGTGGAATTAGATAGGCCGTGAGTTACAGCTAACCAGCCATTGCTAATCACGTTTGCCTGCTTAGCTCTTAAACTTGGGCATTTATCCTTAAAATGAAGAAGAAGAGTTTATTGTTCCTGGGTCTAATAAGGCATATTGAATCTTAGAGGGGCAGATGGATGTGGACATTCTGAGTGTCTCCTTGAGCCACAATAAATAAAACAACTAAAATCTAATACAAACTTTCCCTTCCCACTGGGTCTTTATACGTCATATTTTAAAAACACCACAAGATAATAAAATGCAGCCTCAGGCAATGTTAGTGGCTTCTGTAGTTTTAGAAAAAACAATACACTTTGCTTCAGACAGTTTAGAAGGCTCTACAATGTTTAATTTTAAAGGTTTCCCTGGCTTAACTATGTGTGTATTTGTGTATGTGTATAGTTAATATATGATTTAACTTGAATCAAGACAAAAGGGGATACATTTTGCGTATGTGAAAGAAAATGTAAAAAATGGAAGCATTTAGCACTCATACGAGAAACAAATCAGAAAGGAGATACAATTAATTATAAGGACACAATCAAGCCAAAGTCTATGATCGAAATCAATCTGATCCAAAATGGAAATTTATAACTGAGACCACCCTGGGTTTGGAATTTATCATAATATTTTCCTTTATTATACAAAGAAGAGGTAAGAAAAGGAACCTGTAACAATTTTCTCTCTCTCTCTATACACTCTTTCATTCTCTTTTTCCCTCCTTTATGTGGTAGATCACAATTGATTCTTAAGGTTAGTTCACTTTTTCTAGTAGTACATATATGCAGAATAAAGCACATCATGGAAACAACTGGAGAAATTGTAATTTAATATTAGTTGTATTAAAAAATATTCTTCCTGATACATACAAGCACAACCAGGCTGGGTGTATGAAGGAATTGTTTTATATGCAAAGGTCTGTTGCGTTCTCTCTATCAACTGAGAAAAAATATAACAACTAACCTCTGGACACTGAAGTTATAACAGATGTTCTTTGGACAATTAAAATACAGGCAGTTGACATATTTAGGGTGATGTGTCAGAGTAGAAGCAGACAATATGGATTGTTGACTCATAGGTTTTAAATAATACAAGTATGGATCATGGAGTTGTCAGGGTTGCAAGGACATGGTAACTTATTTTAAATATTGCGTCATGAAGGTTAAATAATAAAATTAGTGTTAACTAGGGTTTAGCTTGTTAACGAAGCAAGAAAGTCAACTAATTCTATCTATATTTTTAGATATAGAATGTGTATATGTTTGTATCTATCCATCTACCTTTTTACTACCTCTCTAAATGACCTGGGGACACAAAACATCCTCTAAATAAATGAGAAAAGGGGTAAAAAAAATTCCTTAGTCAACTTCTAGAGGAATTGCCTTTCCATGTGAATGAACACGTATAATTCCAGCATATACTATAAAAATACACTAAGAAATAAACTTTAGTGGGCAGTCACATGCATGCCTTGCTTCTGGAACTTTTCTCAATTATTTTCCCCTAAAAGAGCAGACAGTGGTTGAATAGTGTACAGCATTCAACAGAAGAATCTCAAACATATGAACATTGTTGAAAGAACATCATGAAAATAATTTGTATGATGCTCTCCAGATGATATACCTGTGACATGTCCGTTTTCTGATCATAAAATAAAGAGTAACAATGCTATTTTCTTCATTTTATGGCAAAAGATTCACAGCTTCATGGGCACACGAAAAATTTAAAAAATAATCATGTTAACGGGAATTTCTCTCTTCTCCATCAGCCAGCACACATTAGAAATGTATGTGTAACACTGTAGATGCAAACTCCACTAGGTGGATGGATATTTACCCAAGGAAATTTGAGCCATGGCCTTTCATTTTCAGAGAGCTGCTACCTAATCTCAGTGTGGCATCCGGACAAAGGACACCTCATTCCTCTTGTGCCTGAACTGCGAACCAACAGCTCTGCGAACCACCTAAGTGATTAGAATAATGGGCTGGTGGGGGAAAAAAAAAGATAAAATACAAATTTCACTCAGATCTGCGTTGGATTACTTCCTCGTGCCCCTGCCTTTATTGAGCGATTTGGAGTTTCATTAGAATTCAAAATTCCTGTGGAAAGAGAAACCACGGTGGCAGGGACATCTCTTTCATGGGGATTGCAGGCTGACCCATCAAAATGAAAAGGCTCAATGTTGTGGTGACAGGTCCCCAAGCAGCCCTGAGTGACAGCTTCATTTCAGGAGTTCTCAGATGAGGTTTGAATGGGGGGTGGAGGCGGGGGAGAGGTAGTGCTGGGGACACTTTGTTCCCTAAAAGTGTCAGAGTCAACTCCGCGGTTCACAGCCAGGGGCGGAGGTACAAAAGCAAGCAGAAACAAGCTTCTGCTTGCCCATCTCCAAATTTATTATTATGTCTCACAAATATTCACTCCACACAGGGTTTCATTTAAGACTTAAAGAGTTCCTACCCAGAGTCCTTTTTATTACCAATGTGGCGAGAAAATTAAAAAATAAATAAATAAAAAGGTAAGAAAAAGCTCTGCAAAGAGACTGCAGCCAAAAGGTACAATGCTCTTCCTGGACAGTTCTTCCAAAGGAATCATGATTGAAGTAGGGCATTCTCCTGACAACTACTGCAATGGAAATCTCATCAGACCATGGACTGAAGTCTATCTTTGAAAAGTGTAAGCTATTTCTCCTTTGCTATGATCTGATTTGAACCACAGGAATAATGAAAAATAATAATGCATAATGGTTCCTCATAATTGTGCACTCGCCATCCTGGGATAAATTTTGTACATCTTTTCTGGAAATAGGACACCTGATAATGTGAAGTGGCTATCTACGGCTCTGTGGATGGAAAGTGATCAGACTTTTATATTTCTGAGACAGTAAATATTCACTGAGTCACTGTTCCCACCTTCCAGTGCCCCCGTCACTAATGAAAGGCAGCTTAGAAGAAGCAGACAATAGACAAAATTCAGCAGCTCCATACAGGATTTTTCTCATGATGCTCTCCCATTTGTACTTTTCATCTTAAGAACAATAGCCTCATGGATAAGGGAAAATTACAAAATTTATGCATATTTTCTTAAAATAATAGTCATAATTTTGAAAAGTCTTTTTAAAAAAGTATAATAAATAATTTATATGGAAGGAAGATAAAGCACTCTCTTTTTTCCCCAAATACATCGAAATTCATTCATCGTATTTCTTATTATATTCCAAGAAAAGTATTTCCCTTGTCTCTGAGTTGCATAATAAAACTACATCATAGCACGGAACTTAAGATGCATATATCGTTATTATTTATCGTTATAATTTTTTAATGGAGCAAAAGAGCCTAGAGTGGCATAAATCAATTGAATTGCCAGTGTAAGTTAGGGATTATCCGAGAAAACTTTACCCTACATATTTTTCTTTTACCCATTTTCTTACATTTTATGTTTTCCTTCAGTAAATGTACGCATGATACACATTAGAACTGTCTCCAAAAAACTTTTCATCTGATCCTATCTTTCTAACCATCCACTATATTCTGTGTGTCCTATACAATTGAGAGGACAGATAAATTTATTATTTCAATGGGACAAAGAAGATCTTAGAAACTATATGCATTTTTAATCAATCAGGATATTAGGCTTCCTTTGATTTTAAGGAATTTCATTTGTGTATAATATATGGATTAATAAAATGCAAAATACATTTTTCAATCATTAATAACATTGGGATTTTTATTCCATGTTTCCAGTAAGAGCAGATTCCTGACTATTAGTATTTGGATCCTTTCATTTTTTGGGTCCTAAAATTTTGAGGTCTCTGAGCACATACCACATAACCATGAGAAACGGTGAATAAAGAAATTATTTAAGTGAATTCAGCAAACACAATCACATTATTTGTAAAATATGTTTGCTTTAAATATCTGGGTACTTTTGCATAAAATGTTGAGTAATGGTATGCTGACTTTTCCAGAAACATAAATGAAGTTTCCAGCTTCACTTTACCAGTGAGAGGTACTTACTAGTTTAATTCTTAAAGGTTACCCATATCTCTAGGGTAGGCCAGCCAGAAGAAAGTAATGTAAGCTGGGAAATTTCCCACTTCACTCTAATGCTTTTATTTTCACCCCGTCCATTCGACACTTATTTATTCAGCACTTACTGTAACTATGCTGGATGCCTAAGAGCAAATAAGGCTTTGTTACTCAGTAGGACAGAGGTTGAGTCCAACTTTCAGGCAAGGTCACTGTTCCTTGGACTTACCTCTTTTCTCTTCACCAGGGAAGCCCTCTCCTGGGAAAGAACATTTCTTACTTTTCCTTAATCTTCATTTCACATCAAGAACTCTGACAGGAAAGTACCAAGTTAGATTCTACATCTTTATGGTATTCTTTTATCCTTTCTGGATGAATTCCTAGTGTGTTGTTAAGTTCCATTAAAATGAGGATTTTGCAGTGTAGGTATATCAGGAAAGAAGGCAACTACAGATTAGAGATGGGGTTTGGGGAGAGGGCAAGAAAGTAACTAGTGGCTCTAGAAAAGAAAAACGTAAAAATGAAACTGCAATGTTAATAAAATTTCAACACACATTGTCCTAAAAAACGAAGCCCTACTCGCTGAAAGTCTACTCATGACTATCTTTTCCCTGAAAATTGTACTCATTGTGAAGTAGACCATCACACAGAAATTCACCGTTCCATTTTCATGTCTACCCATCTCATTACATACCATTTCTAATAGGTTATGCAACACTCTCACTTAGTGTGAATGGGATATATTCCATATACATTTCCATATATATATTTATATTCTACATATGTTCACATAAATAAAATAATATATTCCATGAATATATGCATGCACTGATAAATTCATGGAAAACACATATCAGCTTTTTTATGGTTGCATGCTATTCTGCCATAAAATTGTTGTATATCTTACTTAATGGGTATTTAGCTTGTTTCAAAATTTTGGTGTTGATAAAACAGCAAATAGGCTGCAAAAGCACTCATAGACGTTTGTTCATTTATTTTCTGATTATTTCATTGGAATGGACTTTAGAACTGAAATTCTTGGATCAAAAAGCTTGGATATTTAAAATCGTACTGCATATTGCCAAATGGTACTGTGAAATGAAGTAACGACCTACACGTAGATGGGCTGCGTGTTAAAGAGCCCATCACTCCATGTCCTTGCCAAAGCGATGTTGTCACTGTTCAATTTTTACATTCTAATATGTAAAAATTTGGATTGCATATTTTCTAAAATTTGCATTTCTTTCCTTATTGGTAAGGTTCAGCATTTCTCATCTATTTATTGGCACTTCAATTTTTTTATGAATTGTCGTTCATGTCTTTTATCTCCTTTGTGCTAGTTTGTTATGTATCCTGTAACTTTATTCATGCCCCATTTTTCAAAATTTTCATAATTTGACTTTTTTGGTCTGGATAATCAATTCTTTGGTTTTAATTTCATTGTTGCTTTTTGAAATGTTTCCTTTAATTTTCTCTTTACTTTTTTATTTTGTCACTTTAGCAAATTTAATGTAACTCACTTGTGGATGTTTGACTAAAAACTCAGATACAGAATTTAATCCAGATAAACTATTTCAAGATGTTATTGTAATGACTATCCCCTCTGAAGTAGAGAGGCAGACACTTGGCTGTGTGGTTTGTGATTAGCTGTATCCATTTGACAGTCCTGGACCCAAATTGTCTTTATGATCAATATTTATTCACTAAATGGTGAAAAGAATGGAATGTCAACTGCCTTTTAAAAGAGTCTCAGAGAAAGAAATCGGTCACAGTTTTAATGTTCTGAATAATATTTTTAAAGCTGGGATAATTTGGAAGAAATGATGTTCAAATCTGGTGCTCATTCTATGAAATAAAGGTCTCTAACAGCAGAATCTCTAAGAAGAGGCTGAAAAAATATCCTACACCCTAATTGGTGACTAAAGCTATTGCTTAAAAAGGATTCTGTTTAAAATTTTATCTTAGATTCTATGCAGCGTGTAAGAGTAAAATTAAAACGTCTTAATAATTAGAATTAAAGTCACCAGAAAAAATGATGACAATAAATCACTGAAATGATTTCCAACCATGTTTTGACCTTTTACACTAGACACTAATTTTTGAAGACCTTTTGAAAACCGAAACAGAGGATGATTTAAACCATCCACATTCCTCCTGACTTGAGCTTTCACAGACCTGAATGCTGATTGGAAAATCCTGTCATGGTTTCTCCAAAGAGAAAGGGTAATAATGACTATATTAATATGACATTTCAACATGCAACACGATGCAAAACAAGGTTTTTTTAAAAAAGAGGAGGAAGCAAAAGAAAAAGAAACTACCCCCAAACACCAACTGCTCTGGATGCAATTTTAGCCCAGTGTGGATTTTATTTGCACCCCTTTACTCATAAACACCCAAATGTAACTCTTTCACTAGCACTCCTTTTGAGTTCAATGTGATAATGAATGTGAAGGGTCTATGCGGGGGGAGTCGAGGAGGGGGGAACTTTGTGATTTTGCAGGTTCACACCAGATAGGCATTTTTTATAGCCTGAAAGGGGATGTTTTCTTTTGTTAATGGCTTACAATCCGATGAAAGGACTCATCACTCTATTTTAGTGCTCCACCACATGGCGCGTATCTTTTATAAATTACAGGCTGGCGTTGTGTGCACTTGGGGAGAGAAAGGTTGGTTTTTCTCGCTGTGAGCCATCCTGCCTAATTGTCGTATGCAAATAAAAGCAATTATAAGGCTTTTAGGGTGAAGGGATGACAGCTGAGTTTGGCAGTTGAGAAGGCCTCACCCACCTTGTTGGCATAGCAACAGGGAGGAAAAGGACAAAATGGTGTGTATACACAGGAAATATATATGTTTTGGCTCAAGAATTTTAAAATATATATCAATGTTGAAATGTAAATGTCAATATGTGTAATGAATGCCTTTGTTTAAAATATTAAATTAAACTCTATTTCTCAGCCCTTTGAATGATCCTTGTCATCTAACCACCATTTATCTGTTATCATGTGCGATTTTAGTTGCTACTTCTAAAGTTCTGTGCAGATCATAACAACACATTCAATAATTAGGAGATTATAAGTTCTTGATTTTAACAACCTTTGGAAATACCACTGGGTGGAAGTTTTGTGAAAGGGAATCCCAGTAAAGGAGATGATGTAATGTGGGAAAATGGTGCAAAGTATGCAGCTATCAGTGCATAAAGTTCAATATTCAAAAAAAAAATGTTTGTGCTAAAGTGTTAAACAAGTAGAATAAATAGCATGCCACTAGCATACAAAATTAAAATGAGTCACAAATGGATATCTTCTATGGCAATTTATTTCACAATTACTCTTGTGGAAGCTTTCATGAATTAAATATGAGTTCTGTCTTGAAATTAGGTGTTATAAGGCTAAATTACAAGAGGCAGGCAGTAATTGAGGTGGCAGCAACACGGGGTCTGGTGAACTAATCTCTTGCCATGTCACGTGGCTTGCTTTCAGCCAATGAGAAGCCTCCCATCACAAAAACAGAGGCAGCTGAGAAAAATTGATTTCTCATCTGAGCCATATTTGATAGCTTTTGAAATCGAAAATTGAAATTAACTAACCTAAGCCCCATTGTAACAAAAGAGCAAATTAAATATGCAACATCGTTTCCTATTGGCAGTAAGAGGGCCTGCCAAGGTAAATTTGTAAATAGAGTTTAAGATGCAATTCTGTTCTCTCTCCCTCCCTCTTTCAGTGTAAAAGTATAAGTGTATAGTGGCTTTATAAATTATTTATAAAAAAAATCATCAGCTGCAAATGGCCACTGTGGTTAAGGACTTCCATAGAGAAAAATCATTGCATTAGAAGAGCTCATCGAATGAATCAAAATTAAAAATCATCCTCAATGATTCTTAGACATTACTTAAGATGAAAAGTAAGAATATTTTAAACTTCTTTTTTCAAACTGTGTTTTTCTCTACCCCAAAACTCAAATCTATCATTATTTACTGAAATTAAAAAAACAAAACAAAAACATTGCACTCTAAATTTAACAAGCCAATTGTCTTGTAAATAATGATAAGAATTAATTTTGGCTTGCACACTGCTTAAAGCAAACCGATGGCCCCATCGTGTTACATAGGATGCTTTCAAGTACAGAGCTTTTAAAATAATTTCCCATATGAATCCCAGTGATTCAGCAGGTATGGCTATTGATTTTTAATTTATAAATTTACCAGATCAGATGAAGGAAATAGATGTCTCAGAGGCTATATCCTAGATAATCCAGGAATGACAGTTTTTAATTTATTTCACTTCTGCCTGTGCAGTAGGCTGCCTGCAATAATATTTGTATCACCACAGAGAGGATGTTTTTGGTCTCCACTTTTCATTTAATTTGAAGTTGGCAAATTAATTTTATATGTTTAAGAGATAGATGATTGAAGATAAAAATCGTGAAATCATAGTAACTCCTGTCGTCCTTGTTCAGAGCTGAACCTATAGAATTCAATGACAAGTGTAATGGAGGATATTACACTTAGCCCGCCTGTCAGCCCACAGATCGAGTAAAATCATTTTCTGTTCTAATTTATTATTTTTAGTGTCAATCAGACTCCAACGAGATGAGTAACGTCATTAGGTACCAGGATCAACCACTCAGCGCTTTTTAAATGCAGTTTAAGTAGTTGTCATTATCTGTACTGGAAGACCTAGTCAAGGTTCAAAAAGTTTTTCTTTTGCATCAAAATCTTGTTGGAGAAAAAAAAGCCTTAGGAAGATTAAATCTAGAAGCTTTCAAAAAAAGCATTTCCCTTGTAAGAATCAAATTGGGATGAGGCACCAGGATGCCACATATCATTTCCAAACTGGAAGTAATGTCCAGGTTTCATTTCCCCATTGAACCTCCAACCATAGCTCCTGTTACACTGCCCCGAAGACAGTGGGCTCTGCCCTCATTTTTTTTTTTTTCGTCTTTTTTGCCATTTCTTGGGCCACCCTTGCGGCATGTGGAGGTTCCCAGGCTAGGGGTCAAATCAGAGCCGTAGCTGCCAGCCTACGCCAAAGTCACAGCAACACGGGATCCGAGCTGCATCTGCAACCTACACCACGGCTCACGGCAACGCCAGATCCTTAACCCACTGAGCAAGGCCAGGGATTGAACCCGCAACCTCATGGTTCCTAGTCGGATTCGTTAACCACTGAGCCACGACTGGAACTCCTGCCCTCATTTGGATGTGCCATGGGAGAGAAACCCAGCATGAGAGGTCCCACAGGAAGGAGAAGAAACCCAAAGATGGACTCTATCTCGACAGAGGATGTTAACTGCCTGAACATTTTCCTTCATCTCCATGTGTAAACATCTAAGAAATGCTTTTTATAAATAACTCTTTTATTTGTAATAAACTCAACTCTGGAAAAGCACCCCAAATCCTTTCCATCCAAATTACCTGATTGAGTTTCAGACCTAGTGCTCCATTTTGTGGATGATTAATAAAAACAGTCTAGAAGAAAAATACCATGTAATATCACATACGTGAAATAAAAAAAATAATTCAGTAGTTCTCATAATGACTCAGCCGTTAATGAACGGGACTAGGATGAGGAGGCAGGTTTGATCCCTGGCCTCACTCAGTGGGTTAAGAATCTGGTGTTGCCATGAGCTGTGGGGTAGGTTGCAGACACGGTTCAGATCTGACATTTCTGTGGCTCAGGTGTAGGCCGGCAGCTGCAGCTCTGATTTGACCCCTTGCCTGGGAATCTCCATATGCTGTGGATGCGGCACTAAAAACACAAAAAAATAAAATGCAAATGACCTTACATGTAGAGCAGAAATGGACCCACAGACAGAGAAACAAACTTATGGTTACCAAAGGGGAATGGGGGAGGGAGGGATAAATTAGGGATTTGGGATTAACCTATATACACTACTGTATATAAAACAGGTGAACAACAAGGACCTACTATATAGCACAGGGAAATATACTCAATATTTTGTAATAACCTATAAGGGAAAATAATCTGAAAACTAATACACACACACATATCTGAATCACTTTTTACTACATCTGAAACTAACACATTGAAAATCAGCCATACTTCAATAAAAATTGTTAAAAATAAGTAAGAAAAAACAGTCTAGAGAAATTTATGGATTTTTATGATAAATCATGGATTTTAATTGGTTACCTGTTCTGGAGTTTGGAATTTAAACTTCTAACTTCATTATCATGTGACATGGATTTGAATCTCTTTTACTTCCTGAAATGAGAAATGAAAATTTTTAAATGTTTAAATTCATATGAAATTTTATGCTCAAATGGAAATATATATACAGCTATACTTTTAGTTAACTAGTGTGATATTCAAAATATTAACAACTAATATCTTAATTATAGATCAATAAGGAAGGAGACAAGCTATCAATAACTGGTGTGCCCATGACATGTGTGTGGAATGAGTATTAGGTCTGAATTCAACTAGTTTTATTTTTTTTAATTGAACTACTGCTGATTTGCAATATCATATTAGTTTCTAGTACCCAACATAGCGATTCATTCTTTATACAGGTTATACTCCATTTGTAGTCACAAAAAAATAATTTTAATACAGGGATGCTGAATAATGCATCCCTGTAGCACCTCCATTTTATACATAGTGGTTTGTACCTCTCAATACCCCAATTTGCCTCTCCTCCTCCCTCTCCCCACCGGTATCCAACAGTCGGTTCTCTCTGGTGTTACCTGTGAAGACTCAGCCAATTTATCTTTTTTCTTTCTTTTCTTTCTTTCTTTCTTTCTTTTCTTTCTTTTTTTTTTTTTACTTTTTGCAACTGTACCTGCAGCCTATGGAAATTATGAGGCCAGGGGTCAAATAAGAGCTGCAGCTGAGACCTATACCACAGTCACAGCAACACTGGGTCTAAGCCTCATCTGTGACCTATGCCATAGCTTGCAGCAATGCTGGATCCTTAGCCCACTGAGAGAGGCCAGGGATGGAACTCACATCCTCATGGATACTAGTCTGGTTGGTACACAGTGAGCCACAATGGCAACACCTCTTTTTGTAAAATTATTTTTTAGTTTCTGTCATTTGAAATATAGTTGATGTACAATATTGTATGTTACATGTGTACAATATCGTTCAACTTGTTTTTTTAAGCACCTACTATGTGCGAGGATCTACGCTTTGTATTCACTATCTTTGTGGTTGCATGTACTCTTTCATGTTTATGTCCTTAATTTTGCAAAAAGCTTTGCTGATATCTGGACAAGTACTGCATTCTGCATTTTCCCCATGTCCTTCCTTCAAAGTAGTAGTTTATCAGAAAGATGAAGCATGTCACAAACTTTTCTGAGTAGTGAGGTTTTGGTGCTCTTAGTGGTTACAAAACATTCACCTGAAATTTTGGTCCATCATCCATTTCATGGGATTGATTCTCATTTTCTTGCATCAGAGTCTCCATCTCTATAAATGAATGTTTCAATACAAGGGACCTTGTGGGATTGTTTTAATATTCTAAAGCATTTGTAGTGTTTGATCTCTAATAAGCTCTCAGTAAATGATTGCAGTTATTTCAGAAATGCAGATACCAGTATGCTCAAAATTAGGATCCAAGCAGAATACAGCAGATAGGCATGTTTTTGGAGGATCAGAAGGAAGAAAGAGAGGAGAATGATCTTGGAGAAGGAATAGAGCAACCTATAAATTTAACTGTACATATTCCAATTTTATTTTATTGAAAGAAGAATGACACATCTTTGCTAATGCTTTGATATGAGGATTTACACACTATTATTATGAAATTATATTTGCACACTTAAAATTCTAAGATAGTGGTTCCTGCTGTGGCTCTGAGGTAACATACCCATGAGGACACAGGTTGGATCCCTGGCCTCACTCAGTGGGTTAAGGATCTGGCATTGCTGTGAGCTGTGGTGTAGGTCAAAGACACAGCTTGGATCTGACATTGCTGTGGCTGCGGTGTAGGCCAGCAGCTGCAGCTCTGATTTGACCCCTAGCCTGGGAACTTCCATTTGTCACACCTGCAGGCCTAAAAATTATAATAAAATCATCTAATATAGTGATGAAAATTTTCCTTGGTTTTATGGATTTAGAGGAGGATATGAGTGGTGGTGTGAGATTTTTTGGCTGGCATTGTTGGGAGAGAAGCCTGACTGAAGACAGTTTTAGGGTAAGGAGAAAGGAAGAGGGAATGAGAGGACTTGAGCACCTTTCAAAGATGTTCCTTTACAAAGGGCAGAGAGAGCTAATGATACAGTAAATGGCTTTTTGTTGTTTCTAGAATAAAGAAATGGTACATATTTAAGTGCTGATGGGTTGGAGCTAGTTCTTGAAGAGGGAAGAAGGAAGGAGATCCAGAGAATATGTGGAGGGTTAAGGCTTGAACAGCAGGAAGGAAAATTCTAATGGAAAAAGCACAGGAAGGAAGGGGTTAGGATGCAAGCATGTTTGGGGTAGGGTGGGAAATTGTGTGAGGGCCCTCAGAGTGGTGGTTGAATCTAAGGCTCTGTGAAGTGAGTGAGAGGCAGCTGAGTTAAAAAGCTGAGGAGAAAGTGGGGAATTGCTCTTGGGGAGAAGGGGAGGAAAATAGACTGTGTAGGAAATAAAGACTGGCAGGCAGAGTTGGATGGAATTGGAGATCTTCATTTCCTTGTGGCCTTAATCTCTAAAGCCGTGTGATCTGCTTTAGCACTGCTTACCCTCCAGACACTGAGCAAGTGAACATTCAGATGGACCCAGGGCCCAATTTTTCTAGGCAGGTGGGCAGAAGAGTCAAAGGATAGGGGAGTTAAAGAAATCATGAAAGTTGCCTGATGTCATGGTCACTAAGTCTCAGCATGGTAGGGAAAGAAGTGAAGTCAGGAGCAGCTGACTAATGGGGATGGAATGAAGTCAGGAGAGTGGAGGTCGCATTGAAGCTGAAAAAGTAGAGTAGTGGAGCAGTTGGATGCAGTTGAATGGTGATCACATAATAGATATCTGAACTTTTATGAGTTTAAAATTGTGATTTTAGTGATTGCAGGTTCCAGGAAAGGTAATGGGAGTGGGTGACAGAGATGGATGCAGAGTCATTGGAAATGAGTAGATCAAAATGCTGAGAAGATAGCCAGGTGGTCCATGAAGAGGCTGAGAGCACCTAGAATGGTGGCATCACTTGGGAGGGGAGAAACTATGACCCAGATGCTCAAACTTTTAATTAGTGTTAGAGAAATATATGATGAGAGCAGGAAATGATCTGGCTGGATCACCCGAGTCTCAACTGGTTGGAGGAGATGAGGTCCATCAAGTACTTTTTTTTTTTTTTTTCTTAATGGAATTTCCTGGGATAGAGGTCTAATTGCTACAGCTACAGGCCTGGCAACACTGGATCTGAGTCACATCTGCAGCCTATGCCACAGCTTGCAGCAATGCCAGATCCTTAACCCACTGAACGAGGGCAGGGATCGAACCCCCATCCTCATGGATACTATGTCAGGTTAGGGTTAGGGTTAGGGTTAAGGTTTAACCCATGGAGCCACCATAGGAACTCCTTAGCAAGTATATCTTAATTCTGAGGTCCACAGGAAATGGAAGATGGATTGGCCTCCACTTGAAAAGATGATGCAGGAGCAGTAGTCTTGGGAGGAGTCAACTATAAGTGGAGGCAGTAAGAAGGAAGCCTCCACTAAGGTTGAGGATGGCTTGCAGACCCTAGAACAGAGTCCTAAAAAGCACACTGAAAATCCATGGCACACAGGTAGAATGGAGTCTGGGCCAGGGGATAGGCAGCCTGGAGCAGCCCAGAGCAGGGAGACTTTCATTGTAAGCAGTGAATAAGGATGGAAGGGCTGTGGGGTACAACAAATGAATGTGGCTTCAAGACTTCCATGAGAAGAGCTCCCACTGTGGTGCAGTGGATTAAGAATCTGACTGAAGTAGTTCAGGTTGCTATGGAGTTTCAGGTTTGATCCCCAACACAGTGCAGTGGGTTAAAGAGTTGGCATTGTTACAGCTATGGTATAGGTCACAGCTGTGGCTTGGATTCAATCCCTGGTCCAGGAATTTCCACATGCTGCTGGTATAGCCATAAAATTAAAAAGAAAAAAAGAAAAAGAAATCCTTGAAATTAAAAAGAGGCCAGGACTCTCAGGACTTGAAGGAGTCAGCCAGGCCTGAGTGGATCGCATTCTGAGGAAGTCCTAGTCCATTGCTAGACAGAGAAGTTCCCTGGAAGGAATTGGTCTGATGGGCCCTGGACAGACTGGGATGGTTCCAAGAGGAGGGTTTGTGTGCTGCTGATTTGTGTGCTCTCAGAGCAAAGTTGGAGGCCCAGCCTTGGAGGCTGAGACCAGGGCATACTCACATTCAGACTCTGAAAATCCACGTTCATTATTAACCATAGCTTACATTAACCCCAGTAAACCCATGAGGCAAGCTTAGCTTAACATGCACCCATCACATTTTTTATATCCCCAACACATAGGACATCAAGCCATAGAAAAGTTTAGGCTTGATAGCACTTTTCAGAAGTTGGTATTTAGAACCTAGGGATGTATTTCAGCCAAAAATTGAGGATTTTTTTTCTGTCTTGGGCTACACCCAAGGCATGTGGAGGTTCCCAGGCTAGGGGTCTAGTCAGAGCTGCGGCCACTGGCCACAGCCACAGCCACAGCCATGCCAGCTCTGAGCCATGTCTGCAACCTACACCACAGCTCATGGCAATGCCAAATCCTTAACCCACCGAGTGAGGCCAGGAATTGAACCTGCATCCTCATGGATGCTAGTCAGATTAGCTTCAACTGAGCCACAATGGGAACTCCAAAAAATTGAAATTTTTAAAATCATTTTTTATCAATTACATATTTGGTGCATTTGGGGAAGGATGGCCTCATAATGTTTTAGAGGGATGTACTCAGTCTGGGTAGGGGTACAGGGCAGAGCTGTGCAAATCAGCATCCTAGCTTATGATTTTGTGACTTTATATGTTTACCTATCAGATTTTCCCAAAAAACCTCAAGCTCCCTCCACCCCCCAGAAGGATATTAAAAGGCAACAGTAGAGATGATTTCTTTTCCTTCTGAGAAATGCAGGAAGGGTGGTGGCCACTTGAGAGACCCACACAGTCTTGATGGACGACATCCATTTAAATGTGGCTCTTTATCCGACATGAGGTGTGCCAGGTGAGTCAGCACGGATTGATTCCTGGTTAGCTCGGGTGAATTTTAGCCCTCTAGGTCAGTCTTCAGCATTGAAGAAACTAGTTTTCTTTTCGTAAAGATTCAAGTCACTGGTAGAGTCTGTGTTTAGGCAGAGGGGCCTGTGGGATGGAAATCCTGTGAAATCAGATTGTTATGATCATTATACAACTACAGATGTGATAAATTCATTTGAGTAATAATAAAAATAAAAATAATAATAATAAAAAAGAGAACTAGGTGTTTCTTGTTACTAGGCTGTCTTCCCCAAGTGAAATAAAGAAACAAAATAAAAATACAGGCAATGGTTAGTTCCTAAGCTTTACAGTTTCACTAGCACTGGCCTCCAGAGTGCAATACAATGAAACCACTTCGTGATTGGCTTCAAGATTTGTGATCTAAGCCTAACGTGATTGGCTTAGATTTCTTGTGAGCATAGAATGCTAACTTAAGCTTCCTGCTTTCATTCATGGTCTTCATCCAAAAGGGGAAAATAATCAGGATACCAGTAACTCTAAGAGGCTTCAAAAATACTCACAGCCATAAAAATCAGAGTGGAGTCAGATCTAACCTGAGAAAACTTCCGTAGAACAAAATTCTGCGGAGAATATTCAGCCACTGGACAAGGTTGATAACTCTGAGAAGCCTACAGAGGCATTTAATCTTAAAACTTCCAGTGCAGAGAAGAAAACATCCTTCTGTCCGTGCTTCAGATCTTGGAAACAGTTTTTTTTTTCCCCTTTTCTTTTAGTTCTCCGTTTAGAGATTGGAGCAAAAGAGGGGTTTAGCATAAGTGGAGCAGACTCTCCCAAATAAAAACATGTGACTTGAATAACTGAAACTTTTATGGGCTTACAAAGATTAGAACGCTGAAAAGTTTCTTAGAAGAACACTAGTTTTGTTAAAATCTATTTTGATGTACATGCTTTCAAAAATTATACAGGTTTCCTCTAAAGGAAGCTCTAAATGAGATTGCAAATGCCTTAAGAACTGACTTTCTTTTCAACATTTATTATTCAGACTCTGAAACCAGTGTTAGAAAAATCACATACCTGCGCATTTCAGTAACCATCAACTTATTCCCCATGAAGGGAAAATACAGGGGATTGCTCTCAGAGAGAGGGTAAACCGATGAAAATATAAAGGACCGTGTTTACAGAGGGGCTTTAAAACATCTTTTAAGATTTTTGAGCCCCTCATCTGAAATAGAGGAAAGATTTGCTCACTTCTGAATTTTTCCAATCTTTCAAAGTTTCATTTAATGATCCCTGTGTCTCTAACTTGACCGCCAGCCTCTCACAGGACTGCAAAGACCTCGCCCCACCCCAACGCCAACAGTGGAAGTTGGCCGCAGGCTACAGTTATCTAATATCATAGAGAAAGATGAAGAATTACATTATTGTAGTTGCTGGAAGGCTATATTACAGCTATTTCAGAAGAGAGATTTATAGCAGTATTTAATGAATGCAACTAGTTTCGTTATCAGTAAGTAACCATACCCATGTTGTATGTATGGTAAGATTAAATTAAGCCATTATAATAACCTTACAAAAGGTGACTATTTGATGGTGGCAAGTCTGGCTAAAGGAAATCGCATTAGCTTGATGAGAAGGTTTTATTCATTTTGACACAGTTCATTGGCCAAGTCTGCCCAAAGTGTGCCTTATAATTTTTAGGCATTTCCCCTATTAAGAAATGTGATAAGGTCTAGCTTTAGGATGAAGATAGTATTGGAGTTAGTAATCTCAGCCTACTTAAAAATATCACGGGCTAAAACTTTGGAGCATGGTTCTTTTGCAAAATTAAAAATTTCCACCTTGGAACAATTGTCACACATTTACTTTTACTGAGATTTATTCTTTCAGAGGTCATTATATAAAGGGCCATTATAAGAATAGGCTAGAATATTGGAAGACTCAGAACATTAATTCAGATTTTTAAAGAGTTGCTAAAGGAAAAAAATCAGTCTGGAGAAAATGAAATGTTATCAACAGACAACCACAGATTACTACCTGGTAATGATATGTATATAAATTACCAGGTTAAAATTATATAATATATATAATAAATCCATATATATATATATATAAAATTCTGAGGAACTCTTGTTTCTCTATTACTAAATTCCAGAATTAAAAAATTAAAAATGCTCTTTCACCTCTTTACTGATATTTTTCCATTTTCTGCTGTTTAAACTTGAAGTAATCAAGGCTAAAGAAGAAAAGGTAATTTTTTCTGTGACAATTTTTCAATGAATGTCTAAGATTAGCAGCACACTGTTAGCATTTTCATTTTGGCAACCTAATTGGATAATTGGACATACTGTATTACAGTTATTTTTTCTTTTAATGAGGATTCTTAGATTTTCTACAGAGGAAAAAAAAAACTGAAACCAAAGAATGGTATGGCAATATTCCCTAATTTCAATTATGAATTTGCTATTAGATTTTTACTTTGTGCAGCTTAAAAATTAAGAATCCTTATTAGGGTCAAAGCTTAGCTGAGCATCTCCCAGACATCCTATATTTCCTTGTTGACTCAGCACATGTAGACTGTTTATAAGAATGGTTTTAAGCAATAGACCAAGTTAGGGACCACTCAACTGAATGGAGGTATTGGCAGAGTTAGTTAATGTCTCCCAATCTCAATTCCCAGGTTCAGATATCAGTTACCCAACATCCAGACTAGATGAAGTCATTCTGATACAGTCTCTTAGCTCCTTCTTCATGATCTTCATAAGGTTTGTCATGCGTCTGCCTGATAATATTATACAAGAGTCTCTCCCCCACTCTATACTGTGTTGTTCATCTCAGCATCCTTAGCACCTGCTTTTGTACCTGCCCCATAGTAAATGCTCTATAAATGTTTGTTTTGTGAATTAAAGGGTCCATTATTCAGACATCAGACCAGGGAAGACCACTCAGTGGTGAGCTGGCACTTCAATTTTGCGAAACATATTTTCAGAGTATTTTAAAACTTATTTTATCATGACATTGACTTAGGTAAAAGAGGAAGGAGGCTTCCAGAAAACCCCAGATATCTTGGAGCAGGATTCATTTGTTAAAGTCACTGAAATATTTCCACCAAGCAACTCTTTGTAATGTATTTATGTATGTAAAGGTACTGAGTCCAAGATCTGAGAATTCTTTCTGAGCTGGACAGATAATATGGTGAAACAAAAGGCAGAAGTCTCTAAGGTAAATAAAATGGCTTGTTATTAATTCCTCATTAGATATTCCTGTAAAAATTAGAATAACAAAACAGCATGCCTCACTATAAAAAATTCACAGGTAAATTAATTTGAAAGGCACTTGACTCTATTGAATGTTTCTCTTCTTCCCTTAAACACCAATGAAATTTTAATTTAAAATAACCAATTTGCTTGTAAAACAAATGTTATATAGCATTTAGGAAGCAACGTCCTAATAAAACCTTTCTACATTCTGGATGTTTAAGTATTTACATATACATTACTAACCTCTATTAATTTTACAATGCTATCAGTGGAGGCCATCAATTTTATTTTTAGCTGGAGAATTGCTCCTGCCTCAGGATCTATTTCAAGATAAAATTAATTTTAACCTGCTGATAGAAAGGTAGAATTTTAAATCATATTCAAATTTTACATTTTAGCTAATGCTTTCTTTATATTTTCTTCAAAATATATACTTAACATGGGATTTTTATGTCTTTTCACTTTGTAGACTCTTTCAAGCCTTTGCTTCATTAAAATTTTAAGGTTTTATTATATTTGTCTAATCAAAACTTAATAATTAAACATTTGTGGATTTTTATCACAATCCCATAATATTAAAGGACCCCAATTCTTTCTTAAAAATCATCTAAAATTTTGGACCATATTTTCACACATGGTTAGTTTCTTAACAATTAAAACAATCTTTTGTTTTCACAAATATTTATCAGTGGTATTGACAGTAAGCCTTGCTATTAATTTCTTGTACAACACCCATAATAAATGTATCTCAATATCTATGTTAATACTAAACAAAATCTTCAGAATTTTTCAAAGGTTTAAGACTTAAAGAGTCAGATGTAAATAACCTAGGAATATTCTGCTTGGCCATTGTTGGAATGGTATTCCATAAGGGATATTGTTAATGTGACTGACAAGTCAATTATATCCCATTCACAAATGTTTTGATGTCTGCAATATTAATAATACTGCATTGCCCATGAGAAGTGCTACCCTAACTACTGGCACAAAATACTCACAATAAATGGCAGCAAATGTAATTCTAACCTCTGACTCTGTGACAAACAGCATGGGTACTCTCTGCCTCTCTGCCTTTAATTTCAGTGGCATCAAAGGAAAACTCAAGCGCCTCGGAAAATAACTCTAGCTCCACGTCTCTGATAAAATAAAATGCTTACCCACAGACATAAATTACCATGGAAATAAAAAGGGGACCAAAAAAATTACACAGTTTCCTAATGCTCTTAAATCAAAGTAGCAGAGGGAGCGGAGGGCTGTGAGCAGAGCACATGTATTATGCAGGCTTGCTGCTTGGTGAACAATCTTTGATGACTTTAATCCAACAGGTTTGCTCTGTTGATGATGGGGGGGAGTGTTATTCATAATTCTCAAGAACAAGGTACTTTATAATAATCATTGCAGTGGATGGCCACTTGGAAACGTTTGCCATGGGGACATTCTAAATTATAATTCAGTCAATAGAAGCCATAACGGTGAGTTTAATAGTCACAAAACTATTTACTCAATGGGGTTCCAGGCAGCAAACCAGATGACAGGCAGCCTCCCTCCCCACCTTGTAAGCTGCGACGTGCCTGCCTGCCAGCCCTTCTTCTCACTCTTTCCTCATTCTCTTCCAAACTTTTTCTTGTTTGTATAAGAGAAACAATTCTCATTACAAACAAACACACAAACAGCAAAGAGAAAATTAAAGCCCTCCTGGATACCCACTCTTTTTTCAGAGGTCACTGCTGCAAACAGTGCACTTAGGGCTCTTTGTGGGTCTTTTTCTGTACAAGTACAGACATATGCATATAAATGTACAAAGATATGGTGTGTTTTAAATCAAAGGTGGAGTCGAACTGTACCCTCTGCTTGTAATTTTTAGAAACTTAATATATCTTGAAAAACTTTACTTGTCAGTACACGGAGAAATTGACTGCATAATATTCCATAATACAGATATATCACAGTTGATTTAGCTATTCCTTCCTTGGTAAAAGAATAAACTACTTCCAATAGTTTGCTATTGATGATAATAGGAATGGGGCACCTGTGGGGTTTCTCTAAGGTTTAAACCAGAAGTAAGATCACTGAAACAATGTGTGCATTTGCCTTTTTACTGAGGTTTGCCCAATTGCTCTTCAAAGGAGCTGTGCTGATACAAGCCCCACCAGTCTGGATGAGATGTATTATTTAATAAAATAGCTTATTTGAGCTATACATAGCTCACATACTCTAAAATTTAGCCAATTCAGTTGAGACAACACTGTAAATCAACTATTCTAGAATAAAATAAAATTAAAAATAATTCACCCAATTCAGTGATTTTTTTTGTATGTTTACAAAGTTGTGCCTTGATTATCCCACAAGGAATTTTCATACCCATTTTCAGTCACTGCCTATTACCCTTCTCTGACAGTCAAAATACTCTATCATCTCTAAAGATTTGCCTATTCTGAAGATTTCATATGGATGGAATCATTCAGTATGTGGCATTTTGTGTCTGGAGGTTTTCACCTAATGTGATGTTTTCAAAATTCCCTCCATGTTGTAACATATATCAGCACTTCATTTTTTTTTTTTTTTGCGACTGAATATATTCCATTGTGTGGCTAAACCATTTTTCTATCCATTTACTGGTTGATAGACTTTTGGGATGTTTGTATGTTTTGGCTATTATGAATAATGCTGCTCTGAATATTCATGAACATGCTTTTGTTTGAACATATACTTTCAATTTTCATATTTGTGATTTCTGGATTATATGAGAACTATGTTTAATCTTTTGAGGAACTACCAGATTGTTTTCCAAAGTTGTCTGTGCCAGTTTATATTCCCACCAACCATGTATGAGAGTTCCAAATTCTCTACATCATTGTTTATACTTATTATCTGCTTTTTGATAATAGTCTTCCTAGTGGATATGAAATGGTACCACATTGTGGTTTTGATTTACAATTTCCTAGTGAATAGTGATGTTGACCATATTTTAACGTGCTTATTGGCCACTTATATATCTTCGTTGGAGAAAGGCTTATTCAAATCCTTTGCCCATTTTTTGAATTGGGTTATTTTTCTTTTCCATTGTTTAGTTATTGTTGCTGCTGTTTTTTTTCTGGGTACAAGACCTTTATCAGATATATGATTTGCAGATATTGTCTCCCATTTTGTTTTCTTGATTGGTGTCCTTTGAAGCCTCAAAAATTTAAATTTTGTTGAGGTCCAATTTATCTAATTTTTCTTTCATCATGTCATTTTTGCTTTATTGTCATTGTGACACCAAAATCCAAAGTCACAAAGATTTTCTCCTTTGTCTTCTAAAAGTTTCTAGTTTTGACTCTGATATTAAAGATCTTTAGTCAATTTAGAGTTAATTTTTGCATATGATGTAGAGTTCAGATTTTACTCTTTTGCATGTAAATACTAGTTGTCTCATAACTACTTGTTGAAAGATTATACTTTCTGAGATAGTCTTAGAGTCCTTGTTGAAAGTCAATTGACTATAGATATAAGGTTTGTTTTTCCCTGAAGTTTCCATTCTATTCTTACGTGAGGTCTATATTGTCCTGATTATTGCTACTTTGTAGGAAGTTCTGAAATCAAGAAATTTTAATTCTTCAGTATTTTTTTCAAGATTATTTTGGCTAATTTGGTGCCAGTTTTTCTATTGGGTAGATATTCTTCATCTTATTGACCTATCGGAGTTCTTTTATATTCTAAATAACAGCTTTTTTACTTGCAATGATGAATGTTTTCTCTGAGTCCATCACTTGACTTTGAATTCCATTTATTATGTTGCACATTTAATAAAGACAAATTTATTGATCTTTTCTTTTTGCCATCTCTAATGTGTATCTTAATATATTTTTTTTCTTTTTAGGGCCACATCCATGGCATATAGAAATTTCCAGGCCAGGGTTCGAATTGGAGCTACAGCTGCCAGTCTATGCCACAGTTACAGCAACAGTGGATCTGAGGCACGTCTGTCACCTATACCATAGCTCATGGCAATGTTAGATCCCCGACCCACTGAGCAAGGCCAGGGATTGAAACTGCATCCTCATGGATACTAGTTGGATTTGTTTCTGTTGCACCATGATGGGAACTCCTTAATAAAAATATTTTCAATAAAATAAATTCCTACAAGAATTTCCATTAATAGTTTGGTTCTTTATTCAGTTTTTTAATTCGTCTGTAATTTGTTCTGATAATTTTCCATAGTGATATAGCTTTTTTGTTTTTCTTTATTTCTCAATTGAACAGACAATGTTCTTAACCACATTTACTGGATATTCCGCCACTTCTCCATTATTTCAAAATCCCTCCATTGTCATATATTAAATTCCTATACATACAGTTATCTCTCTCTCTCTATATATATATGTATAAGTTTGCTTTGGGGTTTTCTTTTCTCTCTAGTGATTTATTTACTTAGAGCAACACCAATAGATATTTTTAATTATTATAGCTTAATATATTTTGGTAGCCCCTGTCCCAGTATTATTCTTTGACTTTTTAAAACTTCCTTGGCTATTCTTGTATACTCTTGTTCTTTGAGGTAAATATTAGAATTTGCTAAGTTCCAAAAAATTTGCTGTTTTTAAAAATATTTTACTTTCTATATATATATATATATATATATATATTTATTTATTTATTTCTACTGTACAGCATGGTGACCCAGTTACACTTACATGTATTCATTCTTTTTTCTCACATTACGTGTTCCATCATAAGTGACTAGACAGAGGTCCCAGTGCTACACAGCAGGATCCCATTGCTAATCCATCTCGAGGGCAACATTCTGCATCTATTTACCCCAAGCTTCCAGTCCCTCCCACTCCCTCCCCTTCCCCCTTGGCAACGACAAGTATATTCTCCAAGTCCATGATTTTCTTTTCTGTTGAAAGTTTCCTTTGTGCTGTATATTATATTCCAGACATAAGTAATATCACATGGTATTTGTCTTTCTCTTTCTGACTTACATCACTCAGTATGAGTCTCTAGTTCCATCCATGTTGCTGCAAATGGCATTATTTCATCCTTTTTTATGGCTGAGTGGTATTCCATTGTGTATATACACCACATCTTCCTAATCCAATCATCTGTGGATGGACATTTGGGTTGATTCCATGTCTTGGCTGTTGTGAATAGTGCTGCAATGAACATGCAGATGTATGTGTCTTTTTTAAGGAAAGTTTTGTCCGGATATATACCCAAGAGTAGGATTGCTGGGTCATATGGTAGTTCTATATATAGTTTTTTAAGGTACCTCCATACTGTTCTCCACAGTGTTTGTACCAGCTTACATTCTCACCAACAGTGTGGGAGTGTTTCCTTTTCTCCACACCCCCTCCAGCATTTGTTATTTGTAGACTTATAAGTGCTGGCCATTCTGACTGGTGTGAGGTGGTATCTGGTGGTAGTTTTGATCTGCATTTCTCTAATAATCAGGGATGTTGAGAATTTTTTCATGTGCTTGCTAGCCATCTGTACATCTTCCTTGGAAAAATGTCTATTCAGTTCTTTTGCCCATTTTTCAATTGATTAACATTATAAATCAATTTGGTAGGGTATTGCCCTAACTATAGTCTTTGGCATTACTATCTAGGAACATAGAGTATCTCCTTATTTATTTGAGTTTTTTTTATGATGATCCTTTATCAACTTTTATAGTTTCCTTCATTTGGCTTGCAAATTTCTTGTTAGTGAGACTTGCTTCAAGTGTACATTTGACTGATAATTCTTGGGAACTGGAACCTCATTTTCCATAAAAATGATGTAATAGATGGTGGCAGGTCTCCAAACACAGCCAAATGGGCTGTGAGTCATAATGGAGGCAGGCAATGGAGCTCAGTCTGGGCCCCAGAGTTAGATGATCTGGGGCCCTCCCCCTGGCTATTTGGCCTTGAGCACATTACCTTCTCTTTTTGTGCTCTGCATGTAAAGTGATGATAGTAGTATCTCCCATATGGACTTCTTGTGGGGATTTATGTCAGATACATAGGAAGTCCTCAGTCAATATTAGCTATTGTTATTAATTTCTATAAGGTCCTGATTTGAGGTCCAAGGTTTAGGTCCTGGCTTCCTCCTTGTCTTTCAGCTTTGTGACTAAAGTGGGGTTATAAGGAATGGATTTGGTCTGGCACATGGGATTGGAACATTGGTAGGCTTCCAGGTAGAAGGGGAGAGGAAAAGCAGAATGAAATTTAGTAACAGCCATTTAGAACAAGAAGTGTTTTGGATGCTGCTCTCACATGTTCTTCAGAGCCTCCCTCCCCCAGAATCTGCCTCAGATCCTAACAACATCCCTCTTCCTGGTCTCCTGACTACTGGTCCCATTCTGTAATCACTGGGATTTCCCTAAAATGTAGATTTCATCATATCATTGCCCTTCCTTAAGCCCTTAATAGTTCCACTGTGTCCTCAAGGCCAGGTCTAGGCTCCTAAATGTGGTTATAGAATCTAGCCCCTTATTACTTCTCTAGTCTCATATCTTTCTTCTCTAGAGATCTATAATTTCTTTCAATACCCCTTCCTCTTCTTTTACACTCTTTTCTCTAATCTTTTAGGGTTAAAGCAAGACTGTTTCCTTCTGATCTCCTTGAACTCTAGTCTCTCTCCCTATTGGTTAAATCCTCTTCTTCTTCTTCGTCTTCTTTTTCTTCTACAGCCCACACCTGTGATATACGGAAGTTTCCAGGCTAGGGGTTGAATTGAAGCTGCAGCTGCAGGCCTACATCACAGCCACAGCAATGTCAGATTGGAGCTGTATCTGCAACCAAGGCTGCAGTTTATAGCAATGTTGGATTCTTACCCACTGTGTGAGGCCAGGGGTCAAACTCACATCCTCACGGACACTACGTCAGGTTCTTAACCTGCTGAGCCACAATGGGAACTCCTTGTTTAAATATTTATTGTTTTGTTGCTTAAATTGTCCTCTAGAATCTGATTGTCTTAAAGTAGCTTCTAAAATTGTCCTTGTATCTAACAACTCTTCATTTTATGTCTAGTGAAATATACTTTGAAGACAAATATGTTAAATAGATGCACAAATATTCTTCTTATCCCCAGTTTCATAGTCCTTAGCTTATCATACAGAAATATGGTGGAGACATATCCTGTAAAATGCCTATAGTTTGTTTACTGACTTTCTAATTAACTTATACCATGCTAGAGCACATAAAATACTGCATACAATTTTCATCTCAGACATACATTTTAGGCTCCCACAAAGCTTAAATAAAACTTAGTAAAAGCTTAAATATTAACCAGAAGTCCAGTGATTAACTCTAGAATTGCTGGTAGGGTATGGATGCCAACACTAATAAGATAAACCTAAGCTTCCTAATTATTTCTGCTAAAGTACAAGGAATTATCCAGACTGCTCCCAGTCAGGTTGGACTGATCTCAATTCTGATTCCAGTTCTGGGACAAATGAGTCTTTTTTATAGGGCCACACCCTCGGCATATGGAAGTTCCCAGGCTAGGGGTCAAATCAGAGCTATAGCTGCTGGCCTACACCACAGCCACAGCAATGCCAGATCCTTAATTTCCAGAGTGAGGCCAGGGATTGAACCTGCATCCTCATGGATCCTAATTGAGCTCATTGCCACTGAGCCACGAGGGGAACTCCTCAAATGAGTCTTTGAGCTTGAGTGGGTATGGAAATATTTTCAGGCCTTGCTCAGTTACCCACTTGTGAACCAACTAGAGGCTCTTCCAAAGTTCTCCAAATCTAACTGAGGAGAACTCTATGGACCCTTCCCAGGGAAGATCCTTCCCCCATACCTTCTACTTTTCTCCTCTCTGAAGTACCTAGATAATAGTATCTGATGCACATTTCCTGTGCTGTTTTACAGATGCTAAAACCCCCAGGAAATGGAAGATGTTAACTACTTAACCCATGAGCACATGGTCTCCAGGCCTCCTGTTGCTTAAGAATGGACAATGTTAGCTCCTATGACACCAAATTGTTACCTCACCATCAGCCAGTCCCAGAATTGTGCAAAAGCTGATCACATACCCTGCACCCCCCTCCCCCGCCTGGCCTTTAAAAAGCTTCCCTGAAACTGGTGAGAAGTTTGAGATGTTTAGAGCACTAGCTGTCCTGAACCCCTTGCTTGGCCCTGCAATAAATACTGTGCTTTCCTTCACTACAACCCAGGTGTCAATTGATGGGCTTTACTCTACTGGGGTGAACAGATCCAAGTTTGATGCAATAACATGAGGTGTCATCTAACTAAAAAATATTGTCATTGTGCACCTCTCTCCTGAAAAGTCATGGACTCCTGCTGCATTTGGAATTATTTAGCTCTTGGTGGAGGAAGTTGGATCTGAATGAAACATACCATCTGATCTCATCTTGTTAGAATTGGTGTTCTGAGTTTGGATAATGAGCCCATTTATTGAAAATCCAATTATCCATTCTATTTTCTCACCCCCTCAATGACATATGTGAACACATTGATGACCCACTTCCCCAAACCACTCCCCAACACCACACATAAAGAGAGCTTTGTGATAGAGGTGGTATTTGAAACAAGGGGAGGGGCAGACTTGAAAGGGAGGACATTATTCCAGGTCTCAGAGCCAGTGTGGAGAAAGTGTAACATCAGGAGTGGGAAAATCAAACATGGAGAGAAGTTTAGTTTGGGGAGAATAGAGGGAGTCTTGAGGATGAGGATCTTCAGAAGGGATGTAGTGAAAGAGAGGAGTAGAGACAGTTTTCAAAATAGGATTGAATAGCAGCTACCAAAGAAGAGAGACAAAGCCTGGAATTAATCTTTGCAAAGAGCAAACCAAGACACAACTTAATAAAGATATTAAGACAACTCAAACACCCCCTTTGTTTTCATCAGTTATGGATAAAACTGGGTGAGCTCCCCATATCTACCTATGAAGTGGCCTAAAGTGAAACAGTCCATGCCCATCCCACTCTATCTGTCAGCTGGGCATCTGTGAAGCAATGTGACATTTAAGACACAGAGTCAAACAGATGGCTGTATTTTGCTGAACTAGACTTTAATGAAAAAGTCCAGATTCTTTTGTTGCAGAGGAAAGGGATTATTGCTTTAGAGGGTGTTCATCTTGGAGGGGGAGGGAGATAATGCTACATCAAAGAATTGCGATGGGGAAGGGGTTATTGAGATGATTTCACCTCTCATGAGAGATGGAAAAAAAAAAAGAAAGAAATGTAGATAATGTGAAATGTTCCAAATTCATAAAAGAGAAAGCTAAAGCCAGGATCCACTTAAAATCCCTGGCACCCTAGATAAAATGAAAGAAACTTTGGTTGACTTGGTTCAGTGCAAGAAACACTGAATGAGGTATTCCTTCTACTAAAACCAGGATGAATGCAAACAGGTAGTATTAATACCAAGTTATCGCTAGAGGGGAGGAATGCAGAAATTTGAATTTTCCCCTGACTTTAGCCTTGCAAGCTAAACAATCCCCAAATAACAGTAGTGCTCTAATTTTTAAAGGCTGTGTGGGGTCTCTCCTAGCCTTCATAAAGAAGTTGTTAGATGCACCCTTCATAGGTTTGCCAAAGAAAAGTTATCTCACCAGCTATGTCTTCTGGCATGTTTTGGCTTCGTGTTCATACCTGTCACAAAAACTACTTATTAGACTTGGTGAATTTTTTAGTGCTATTTAAATGGTTTTGAAACTCCTGATTTCAGAGTCACTGTTTCCCAAAGAATTACATTTGTAACATTTTAAAAGGAAAAGAATAGAAGAGGGGGTATGAACATGGTTCTTTTCCAAAGCTCATTAATGGAATGCAAATAAATTGAAAACTCATTACAATGCAGGGTGCTTTAATTAAAATTGGGTACATGTGATATAATAAAAGTAATAGGAGAATGAACTTTACTTAGAATTTGATAACCTTTGATAAAAATAGTTCTTAATCAGTAGCAGAAAGGGGCACAAGAACCTCTGCGTATTATTTGTAAATGCAGATGGTTTTTCAGTAATTGTCTTTATAAGTAGAGTCACACAAAGGGAGATTCACTTGCTAAGGCTTAGAATTCATTGACTATACACCATGGTCATAGGCGGCAGTGCGTCATTCCAGCAGAGTACTACTCAGGATTCTGAGAATCCTGTGTCTCTAAAGAGTCTTTCATTAGTTCACTCAGGACCAACTCAATAACTCAAGACACAGGTGATTTCAAATCAGGGAGTTTAAGTGCATCGTCTAATAACTCCAGGCAAAGAAGAAATAAGTTTGCTTTCTTCTAACTCATAAAAATGGCACTGATTGTCAGATAAACATAAAAGGAAGTGATGAGTGAACTTGACTTCGACAAATTCAAAAGGTTCTTAAGCAGTGAGTGTTAGAATGATTACATGTTACCTTGGATCTGTCTACTTCAGTGGAATATTTTCCCACTTGATATTTGGGTCCATTTAGTTATAAAACATAAAGAGGCAATTCTCTGTGCTCTTTTCAGCCAGATAAATAGAAAATCAGTAGAGTTCCTTTTTTTAAAAAAAATCTTTTATTATATAGAGTTTACTAGTATTAACAGTTCATGAATATCCTTCTAGTTCTTCCCGTGTGGATATATCTTTTTCAGCAAAATGAGATCATACTATACACATGGTTTGCTTTTTGCAATCTGCTTTTTGCAGTCAATGAGCTGCACATGCCCTTTCCAGGGTACATTGAAGGATGTGATGTGATGGCAGTGATGCCCCTGAGTCTTTTGCAATTTGGCCCATTCCCTTTCCAGTGACTATGACTTGTTAGAATGAAATAGTTTGTCTGCAGAACGTCACAACTTTTGGATTTGTCTTATTTCCAATTCTTCTCTTTTTGCACCATAACAAAATTCTTTTGCTTAGATGGTCTGTTTTTGTTTTGGGGCCAGAAAATAATTGTTAAGCTAAATTTCACTAGTAACTGCTACAGTTAACAAAATGGTCAGAAAGCTGAGTTAAAATTTTCACAGCCCTGTTGCACTATCCACTTGGACCCCCTTTTTGCAGAATTATGAACATTCCCCACATTCCCCATTGGACACATAGATTACGAAGCAGCTTTTTTTTTTTTTTTTTTTGTCTCTTCACCTTTTCTAGGGCTGCTCCCTCGGCATATGGAGGTTCCCAGGCTAGGGGGTCTAATTGGAGCTGTAGCCACCGGCCTACACCAGAGCCACAGCAACGCGGGATACGAGCTGCATCTGTGACCTATACCATAGCTCACAGCAACGCTGGATCCTTAACCCACTGAGCAAGGTCAGGAATTGAACCTGCAACCTCATGGTTCCTAGTCGGATCTGTTAACCACTGAGCCACAACGGGAACTCTAGAAGCAGCCTTATTTCAACCTTCCCTTCCCCATTTTCTTGCTTTCAGTACTACATGGATGAATATGAATTTTTGTTTATAACACGCTTTGATTAAAAAAAAGAAATTGAAGATTCAACTCTTGGTCATTTGCTTTGCTCCCAAATACTGCTTCTGATAGGTAGCCAGCATGACTCTATACTAATATATTATAATAATTTGAGATTATTTTCACCATCTCCATTCCTATAGAAAGTTATAAGTTGCTCTTCTATATTATACTTCTGGTAATTGTTCCAAAATGATAAAATGGATTAGTAATCCAGGCATCAATCATTTTCTTAATCCCCAAAGGAGATTTTTTTTTTCTGGGGTAGAATTTAATAAGGCTTTTTACCAATATTAACTACATACCTGCAACTATGAGCTTTAAGTCTATTTAAAATTTATATATTCCTTTAAAAATCTTTAGAGAGCAAGAAGTTTATTTCAATGTTCTTATCTATCATGTATTTATCAAACAAATATATTATTACCCTTTGGAATTAGATACTTAGGCTTATTATAACAAACTAGTAACATTTAAAAATAGAAAACCTTTATTGAGTGCTTACTGTGAGTCAGGCACTTGAATAAATACTTTCCAAGGATTGCTTTATTCAAAAATCCTTGAGGTGTAGATAATATTATCATTCATGTTATATCTGATACAAAAAATAGAGAAGTTAAAATGTGTTTTTATTGGGAGGACACATTTGAAAATGTACATTTGTAAAACAAAGTAAAAATATATTTAATGATCTATGCATTTCAGGTATGCCTATTTTAGAATAGTCCACTGGAGAAGTTTTCTAAGATAGTTGTCTGCCATTTGCTTGGGTGGAAAATACCTACTAAAGACAGCAGAATTATATTCCTCAAATAGGAGAAGCCAGGAAATCAATGTCACGTGAGCACCTTGAACTTAGCCTTTGAGAACATGAGAATGATACTGTTCCATCCTGTCATTGAGGATATTGCACAGGAGGCAGTTCTGATGAGAGGGCCTTTGGAGAGTCATCAGAATAGATAGCAGTCCCAAGGATACTCCACCCTCCCAAAAAATCAGTTTTGCTTGTATTCATTCTATTGGGTTTTGGGATTTACTTTACATATCTGCAGATGCTAATGCTGATGAACTGATTCATATAGTAGGAACATTTGTTTTGAAAACAGACAGAAGAAAAGACATGTAAATAACACCCATTCAAGACTTCTGGTTTGATGGTCTGTTTTCTTTTAGAACCAAACATAATAATTTGTTTCTCTATAAATATCTTATGGCAAGTTTAATTATCAGGTATCCAAAAACAAATAACCCGACTAGAAGAAAGAATCTTAATTATATAGTTTTATTACTATTATTATTTTTTAATGTAGGGCTGCACCTTGTGGCCTAGGGAAGTTCCTAGGCTAGGGGTCAAACTGGAGCTGCAGCCAATGGTCTACACCACAGCCACAGCAATGCCAGATCCAAGCCATGTCTGCAACCTACACTGCAGCTCATGGCAATGCTGGATCCTTAACCCACTGAGCGGGGATACAAGTTGGTTTCGTTACTGCTGAGCCACAATGGGAACTCCTTAATTGCATAGGTTTAGCCATTACTGTGATGCTTTAAACATTTTAGGATTAAATGAAATTAATAACTAAAATATATGAGTGTTAAAAAAAAGCAGAGAGTTCAGAAAATAAACATTCTACTTAATTCCTAGAATAAAATATTCCTCGGAGTTCCCATCGTGGTGCAGTGGAAATGAATCTGACTGGGAACCATGAGGTTGTGGGTTCGATCCCTGGCCTCATTCAGTGGGTTAAAGATCCAGCACTGCCGTGAGCTGTGGTGTTGGTCACAGACTCAGCTTGGATCCTACATTGCTGTGGCTGTGGTGTAGACCAGCAGCTGTAGCTCTGATTTGACCCCTAGCTTGGGAAACTCCATATGCTGCAGGTGCAGCCCTAAAAAGATTAAAAAAAAAAAAATTCTTGGACTACAGTAACGGCCATAATGTGTCATGACTCAGACAACGGATTAGTTACTGTCCTAAATGGATACTAAGTGTACCATGGACAAGAAAAAAAGGGTGCCTCTTTTATTTCCAGAGCTTGGATTTGAGAAAGTTTTAAAAAGATATCCAAAGTTAAAAATATTGATTCAAACTCAGTTATCTGAAACAGTATTAAGATATTATTGAGTAATAATTACAATAACAGCATTAATTGGGCACTCATTTCATGCTAAGTCCTTTACCTGAATTAGTTTTGTCTTCCTGTTCTACCCTCTGGAAACTTCCAGAGAAGTATGGAGATGGTAAGGCAATTATTAAGACTGGTAAACTATCTGTATTACTTAAAAGGGTGAATTTCTGATTTTAGTTTTCTCTCATGGTGAAAAAGTGACAGTGGGAGGGTGCAAAAGTCACCAGTCCTCCCAATAGGAAGGGGACATGCTTCTCATGGGCAGAATGTGTCCTTGTCCGCTGGAGAGCAAAGTCAGGAGCGTTAAAGACAGAAAATATATCATATTCATTGCACATCACTCTTTCTTGAGTTTATATTGTGACCGAATTACTGGATTTGTAAAATTTGTTTGTCTGCAAGTTTCCCAGATTTGAGTTCCTTACTCAGCCATTAAAAGGAGTATGCTTGGTTGTGTATTGAAATGCACATTTACTGCTCCACATAACCCAATGCAATTGTACATTTATCAAAATCCAGAGAAAAGAGTGTTAAATGTTATTAATATTTGACATGAAAAATTATCATAAAACTTTATAGCATAATGAAAAATCATGGGAAGCACTTAATGTGTTTAGCATCTGAAGTTATTGCTTGGATAGTACAGAAATGCACTATTTTTTTTTTCTCTCTTAGCTATCTCACCAGTTTTCTTCCTTTTGAAAAGTATTGGCAGCTCTATTTTTTTTTTTTTTTTGCCAGGATGATATTTTCTGCATAAGTAAAAATAAAGGTCCCTCCAAACTCTGTTTCGACATAAATTCCTCATTTCTTCCAACATTGGAAGAAGTCTCTTTTAAGGAGCCCAGGAAACTGAGTGATTACTTACTCATGAGTCCCAAATGTGAACACTGGGGAATATTACGCCTGCTTCATACCAGTTTCTTTTCAGCTACATAATTTACTTTAACAAAAATTCTGTGCTCATAAACAGCATGCACCCAAAGAGAGTTAGCAAGTAAATCCCAGCATCCCGCCTAGCACTTGACACATAATAGGTGCTCACCAAATAGATACTTTGTTTTTAGTAAAAGAATAAATAGTAGATGTTTTAAAAAAACCTGAAGTGTATGTATCATCACATGCATAATGAGTCGCACATATTACTTTAAAAACTTTCTTATTCTGGGATGCCTTAGTGGATCAAAAGAGCAAGAGAGGCTGCCAAACCCAGAACTGCTTTCATTATTCAGCTTTCATTTTGTGCTTGATGTTGTTCCAGGTACTGGAAGTTCATAGACGAATGACTACCGAGTCTGACCCATTGAGCTTCCAGTCCTAGGACATAATTGAGCCTGAGTTGGGCTTTGCGCTGGTCACCTTTTAAATGATTAGACAGTAAGATGGCATAGTGTGGGCCTGCATGGCTAAAAATGCTTTCTAGACGCTCTGAACCCAAAATGTAAGCCGCTATTAACCTGGAAAGAATTTCATTAAGCCTGTTCACAAAGGGGAGGTCCAGCTTTCAAACAGGCCAGGATATAGACTTCTTCAGGTTGAAAATAAATTTCATTTGGGTTTCCTATATAACTGACAAAAAAAGATACTGGAAAAGAGTGCAAACACACAAACAGACGCATTTCCCTGTACCTCCCTGGTTTCTCATGATGCAGGCTGAAGTTTGGTGGTTTAGTCATTAAACAATGACAATTTTCCAGGTTAGAGGAACCAAGAAAAAACAAAGACTCAGCCACTGTGGGGCCAGGGCCAGGTCTAGGTTGATGCTGAAGACTGCCCACACCAGAGATAGGAATTCTTAGACCTCTTTCTGTCCTGTTTCCGTTTCTTCTTCTGTCATTGAGCTTTAGCCTGGCTTCCTCCCAGGTTTCCATTACCTACATGCTTCATTTTACGATAAGGGCAAAAGAAATTCCAGAAAACATGTTCTTCTAATGCAACAAAAAACTCTTGCCTTAGGACAGTGAAGAGCAACTTAAATTTTCTGTATCTGATTTTTTTTTTTTAATATTTAAAGTGAAGCTAAAAATACCTCTTTTCTCTTAAGACTGTTGTTAGAGTCAGAGAGCATAATACATATAACGGGAGCCATCCGGCACTGTAATCGGATATCATTCTTCCTATTATTATAACCAGTTATATGAATTTTGCTTCTCACTTTGACTGTTGACCAAGCTTCCATGGCTGGAAGGGCACCTGAGGATGCGCTCAGCATAGCAATCCAGGTGTAAGCCCTGCGTTCCATTTTTGTCCTGTAGCATTTGCTAACTGTAGCCTACATTTTTATGCTATTCATTTCCTCTCCTTCATTATTGGGCTCTTTTCTCCTCCTTTGGCTTTTATTAAAATGATGACAAAAATGAATAGCATTGTATACTGTACAAGGCAGCTTTACATACAGTATCTCTTTTCGCCCATACAACAACCCGTGATATCATTATTCTCATTTCACAGATGAAAAACTGAAGCTGAGTGATAACAGGAAAATTGCCTTGTGTAATTCAGACAATAGCTTTGGACTATTTGGTTTCCACCACACCACCATTTACTGCTTCTCTATCTTGCACGTTTTTTGGTTGTTTAGTTTTACATGAGATTATAAATGAGCCCAGGATCACTAACATAAAGTGGGTAAGATTTGAGTATGGAAAAAGCAGAATGTGTACATAGCATTGGGGTCTACAGAAATACTTTTTAGAATCTAAAGGACTAACTTGAAGTTAAAGTTCATGGGGGTATAACACCCCTCCTTTTGAATCTGTGACCTAAGACTCTAGAATCCAAGTTTACCAATTTTCATCCCAGCCACCAATGCATTTCAACCTTTTTAATAAAAAGAGCTTCCTTCTCTTCAACCAGGGTTCTGCACATAGTAAAACATGTGCATGATATAACCCATTGGGAGGGGCAAACCGGGATCCAAATTACTGTCCCTTTCTTACTTGATTATGCTGGACTAGAAGACATTTTTCAAGTCTCCTGGCTGTAAAAACTACTTGAAGGGTTAATGCATAATGACCAATTCTTTCATTGTAAGACCAAGAACTGTTAAAAAGTATAGAAGGCCATTTATCTGTTTCTTTTTTAAAAAAAAAAAAATTTAAATGCATGCTATATCTGAATCCTCACACATATTATAAAAGCACTGAAATCAAACAACCATGGTTCATTCCTGGCCTTTGATTTTTATATCCATGCATGTTAAAAAATAAAAGAAAGAGAGGGAAAACCAAACATGTGTGCTGCCTTTTAATAAAGATCATATTAAAAATTCAATAAATAGCAATATCTCTGATCTCTTAACAAAAGCTTCTGGTGTACAGGAAATTAAATGAAAAAAAAAAAAAAACCCTTGTTAATCCTTTTTGATTTCTGTACATTGTAGCTAGAAGCAGAATTCTTTAACACGCCAATTTCTCCTTTTTTTTTTTTTCCTTTTTAACATTTTTTTTTAATCTTTCCTTGCACCAACGTTGTCTGGGCAACACTATAAATGCAGCCCAATTCTTGGAAACATTTAAAAATAAGTGGGGTGGGGGTGGGGTAGGGAGCAAGCGGTTGTGTCATTGCCTCATCCCGGTGGCCTTGCAAGGAAGAAGCCAGCTCGAACCAGGTGATAACCTGATAGACTTTATCTTGTCTTCTCCCGCCCTCCCTGAAGCCTGCCAACACTTCGGCTGGCTGTTAGGCATTTTAAATATCCCCCCTGAGCCCTAACCTCACCCCCTTTCTCTTCTTGTCAGCTGGAATGTCTCAGAGCTGTCAGAAGCTTGTTGCTTATTGATGTTTCCGTGTGTTTTATGTCTTTTCTGAGATATGACAGGCCCTGACACAGCGCTGATTTCAATCAGGCGGCTTCTGGAGAGGCCTAAGATTTTTAGTTGCACAATCCACGTCTCCAGCCTACTTCAGAGGCCTCTGTCTAATGAAAATGTTTCAGGAGGCTGAAATAAAGGCCCTGAGCTCCACAAACAGCCGCCGAGGCATTCACAAGCATTGGAAAAAACACGTGGGTGTGTGCGCATGCACACACACACACGCAAACACATACATGCAAGCGTCCCCCCACCTCCTTTTGTTATAAGAAAAGCAAGAACAGAAAGTGACCTCTGGAGCCAAAGGTTCTGACACTGAATCAAATCCCTTTAGACCTGAACTGACAGGCTAGGCCTGGCTTTAGATTACGTTATCACATCTTAGAACAGGCTTGTATGTTCCTCAGGATCCCCTACATGTAAAGAGCTTGCGGTTTTACCCCTGCTGCCTATTAAGTCAAGTTCTGATGTCTTGTCGAGAATGAAAGCCTATCACACAGAGGTCTGGAGTACAGAGGGGCTGGGAACAACCATCAGAAATGGAAATAAAATGTGTGGTTGGTGGTGAACTCATTTCTGTTGTTTGCAAGGCTGGTCATGAAGAGATTACAAATACTAGGAAATGACTCTTGGTAAATCATGTGTGATCTCTTGAAACTTATACAAGCACCTAATTTCTCTTTTAATTTTTTTTGTTGAAGTGTGGTTGATTTACAATGTTGTGTTAATTCTTGCCATACAGCAAAGTGACACAGTTATATATGTGTGTATATATGTATATATATATATGTGTGTGTGTGTGTTTTTTATATTCTTTTCCAACTTGTTTTATCACAGGATATAGAATATCATTCCCTGTGCTATACAGTAGGACCTTGTTGTTTATCCATCCTATGTGTACTAGTTTGCATCTGCTCACCCTCAAATCCCAGTCCATCCCTCCCATACTTCCCCCCACCCTGCCTTTGGCAACCCCAAGTCTGTTTTCTATGTCTGTGGACAAACAACTAATTTTATACCATATTGGTTGTTAGTCATATTTAAGCTAGACACATAAGGGGCTTGGGATAGCAAAGACATTTTATTTAGCCCAAATCAGCACATGTTTTTGAAGGCCACCATTGAATTAATTCCCAGATACCTAAGCAAGAGCACAGGACACCTAGTTTTGTATATATCTGGCAGGTTGTACAAACATGAGCTAGTCAATGATTTCTTTGTATTAGTTTCTCCAATTTAAAATGCTGAAGTCTTATTCCTTGGAAGAGGGCCTCTTTTTATTATTGATTTTTTTTCACTTTAAAAGTCAAGCTATTGATAAGCAAAAAGGTCCTACCGTAGAGCATAGGGAACTATATTCAATATCCTATAATAAACCAAAATGGAAAATTATTTGAAAAAGAATATAGGTATATGTATATGCATATATATATATGTATAAACTGAGTCACTTTGCTGTACACTAGAAAGTAACACATTGTAAATCAATGATGCTTGAAAAAAAGTCAAGGAGTTCTCGCTGTGGCCCAGCAATTTAAAGGATCCGAGGCTGTGCAGAGTCAATTCCTGGCCCAGGAACTTCCAAATGCCATGGGTGCAGCTGAAAAAGAAAAAAAAAAAAAGACCAAGATATTTGCACAGCTTCTAAGAAAGCAATAAGGTTCCAATGATGAGGAACAATTTCAAAAATTCTCAGGGTCTAGAGTGCTACTTTTACACAAAACAATGAACCCCTCGCTGGCCCACGATCAATATTTGTGATATGATTAAGGCTTTCTAGGGGAACAAAACCATTTTAAATATAATTTATGCCAATAGCATCTGGAGTGAAAATATTTCTTGCAGGTTAAATACCAAAGTGAAACAGACATTAATAATCTCAAAAAATTTTTGGTTTTCTTTCTGTGGGAAGGTGTGGAGTAGGGCCGAGAACACCGCCTTGAGAGCAAAGGCTCCCAGATGTTGGCTGGATTCATTTGTGCTAACATTTAAAAAATGAAATTTTATATTAGGATATGGATTTTTGGCTTCCTGGGAAACAATCAACCAATCTAGAAATGGCAATGATCAGCTGCTCTGAGTCACAGCAGCCTTCATTAGGCCAGTCCTGCCTTCACCAGGGGCCACAGCCGACCAACTCTCTTTTTCTCCTCTATACTCAGGGTCTGGCCGCTGCAGCATCTGATTTACAAACCGTAATCTGAAGCCAGGCAGCGTTGTATCTGGATGTCATCTCTGCCATCTTCAAATGCATCACTTCAGACAACCTACTTCCTACTTAACAGATCTTGGTTTTCTAGGTTCCAAAATGTGAAGAATAAGTCCTACCTCAAATAGTGTTTTGATGGGCGACATCACAAATGCAAAATGCTTGGCTCATAAAACAAAAAAACCTTCCATAAATCTGTTCCGTCTTCCCACCCCCTTCTCATAGAGGATAGAAATGTGATCATCCTTGTGCTTGTTCTCTTTCCCAGGGAGATACTTTGCTGTGCTGAGTGAGAGTTTTAGTGGATTTAGCTTAAAAAAAAAAAAAAAAAGAAAAGAGAAAAGCTCCTCTGCCTCGCAGCCTCACTGAGTGAAAATTACCACTAAAAAAAGTGTTCTTCCACTTCCATTCCATTTTTAAAATGTTATGATATTTTTAACAATATTAATATAATAACAGTAGCATGTGTTTATTGGGTTAGTCTGTATTTTATGACTTAGTATCGAATTTATGGCTTGTTTCTACCAGTACTGTCACTATTAATTTTTGTTCCCATTTTTTTCATCAGCTGGAACATTGTCATAGGACTATTGCCTGCCCGTGATAAGCAGTCTCTGCTATTATTATTTCAGGTCTGCTTATCAAGAGTCAACACATCTCCCCAAATTATTTTTTTTTTAGAACAACTCTGTTATCAATTTAACCCTTTGGTCACCAAAGGATCCTGTCCCTCTAGACACTTATGAGAATCCCAGCAGGCCCATCTCTGGAGTCAGAATTAGGGCAGCAGTCAGAAAGAGAGCTGTCACTACAAAAATACCACAGGAGTAGAGGATGATTTTACAGTATGGCTTTTTAAAAAATTTTTAAGTTGTATTGAAGTCTAGTTGATTTACATTATTGTGATAATTTCTGCAAGACAACAAAATGATTCAGTTATACACATACACGTGTCCATTCTTTTTCAGACTCTTTTCCCATAGAGGTTATCACGGTATATTGGGTGGAGTTCCTTGTGCTATACAGCAGGTCCCCGTTGAATGTATATTGGTCCTGATTCCTGACCCAGCCCAGGCAAACTGCAGCCTGGCAGCCAGGGCTGCCACTGACCATTGGAAGGGCTGTTTAAGAGAGACACGCCGGCTGGGAACTCCCAGAGATCCCGGGCCTGCCAGGATCTCTAAAAATGACTGCCAATTTGGCCTAGTCTCAGCTGACTGCATGCCCAGGAGGGAGGGGATGGCAGTAATAAAGCAGTTTAGTGGAGAAAGATATTGCTTCAAGCTCCCAAGGCTTCTAGTCTATTTTATGACAACATTATTCACTCACACATCCACATGGCTACACACACACACACACACACACACACACACAGGCACAGGCATGTGAACTCTCATATGATAATCAGGATATATACAATCTTTGGGGGCAGAGAATGATTTATGGCCAAACTGGAAATGTTATAGTTTAAAGCTAAAATTCAAATGATCCCAGGAGTGGTAGGACTCTTTTGAGTTTCTCTTCTGTAATGAAATAGTGGAGAAAAGCTGGTGCTATCCCGCAATAGGCTGTCTTTGAACTGAAGACTAGGGTTCTGTTGTGAGCCTCCCAACGCTGATTTTCCTGGGCAACTCTCCCAGGATCTTGCACTTTAATCAGGAGGATCATTTGACTCCTGATGGTGATTTAAGGGCTAGAATTCTAAGAATCCTTTGTAACTTTTCAGAGAGTGATGCTACTCTCATAATACACATTCATATACAGTATATTAAAATATATAACATATATATATATGTACAACTATTATGTCAAAACGCTGTCTTAAATGTAGTTATACTCTACTAAAACTTACCACTTTAAAATATTCCTGCTTCCTTTACCAAAGAAAATACTACCACTCTCAAATTTCATAAGAGAGGAAACAGGTAATGGTTAGGGAGAAATTTATGCTTTTTATGGTAGCCTCGTTCGAGGAGCAAAATCCAATATCAGAACCACACTTGGACATTAGAGTGAGAAAGATGCGATGCTTTACAATGAACAGGAAGAACCGAATTTTACGTGGTGCAGTAAGATCGAGAAATATTTATCAAATGCTTAGAATGTTCATGCATTTGAGTGAAATCTTCCCCACCACCTGGCGAGGTAAGGAATCACTCTTCCCATTTTACCGAGGAGAACACTGAATAAGGGGGAGAATAGTGGGATTAAGCCACATGCCCAAAACCACACAGCTGGCATATGAGAGACCTAAATTTTAATTCAGATTTTCAGATGTTCTGGCTCTAATTTTATTAAGCTTCGTAAGTCCAATGTATAAATTAATTTTCTAATTATAGGAGTATAATGTTCTAATTATACTCCTATATTTTCTAATAGGAGTATAATGTTTTAAAATATAATAATGGTACCAGTTAACAAAAAATAGAAAAAAAACCCAGTTTTTATTTCAACAATGTCCCTGCAGCATATGATTGTTACGGAGCCTCTAACACAAGTAGGAAAAGTAAAACTACTTCCAACCATCTAACCAGAGGAATCCCTTGTCTTCACATTTTCTTTTTTTGTTTTTCTTTTCTTTTTTATGTTTTCAGGACTGCACCTGTGACATATGGAATTCCTGGGCTAGAGGTCTAACCAGAGCTGTAGCTGCTGGCCCACTCCGAAGTCACAGCAATGTGGAATCAGAGCCGTGTCTGCGACCTACACCATAGCTCACAGTGATGCCAGATCCTTTAATCGACTGAGTGAGGCCAGGGATGTAACCTGCATCCTCACGGATACTAGTCTTGCTCTTAACATGCTGAGCCATGATGGGAACTCCCACCATTTTCTATAAATTGGGATTCAAATGTAAAGATTTGATCTAAAATTTTTTAAGGAAGATAATCCAGTCTTTCCTCTTTTGTTAAAGTAACAGCATCTACAATTGACTAATTACAGGGAGAATTGGGCATTCCATGAAGATTAAGGGCAAGCAGCTAATTACACCCACAAGTGGCTAACAGCAGCTACAATTAGCTGTTTATAGGAGCAATTATTGGTGTAGCCAATTTTGTACCCCAAAATAATTACAGGTGCAAAATCTCACAGGCCGTTAGAAATGTTCTCAGAGTGCTGGCCCTGTCGATGCAGATTTTGCCATTCATTCGCCTGGATAGAAAAATGACCAGAAATTCAAAATTTAAGATGCCAAAATCTTAACAACTTTAAGACTGGGTTTAACACATCTATTTTTATGCTTGAGAGCTGTGATTAGTTTACTTTGAATGCTAATCAGGAGCTTTTGAGTCCTGATTCTCTTTGATCTCTCTGACCTCCAGAAGCAGCAAGGTCTCTTTTTGGAGGGACCAGAGAGACCTGAGTTTGAGTCCTAGCTCTACCACTTACTAGCTCTATGGCATCTGCAATTCCTCATGCCTCTGGGAGACTATTTCCTCATCCATAAAACCCATAAAATAGGGATAACAATTCCTCCCTCATGGGATTGCTCTTAGAAGTGACATAATGTGTTATATCCAGTAGGAACCTCAGCTTCTACTTACATTAAGTAAGAGAGATAAACTTCATAAAAATCACTTAACCTTAAACAAATAAAAAGCAAACACCCTAAAGTCCTCCTAGACTCCCTTTACAAAGTACTATTCATTCATTACAGCTAACTCTACTTGGATCACAAGAAAGAACGGTAAATTAGGTCATTCATTATTTTAATTCTTTCATTAATTTAGTAGATAAAACAATATCTCACAATCATAGCACTTACGGTGCGCTAGGTGCCCTTCAAAACCCCTTACCTATGTTAATCTTTCTGACCACACTTGTGTGATAGGTGCTTTTATGAGGTCCATTTTACAGATGTGGAAACTATGTTACAGAGATGTTAAGGAAATGGGCCAAAGCTAGAAAGTGGCAGAGCCAGGGTCTGAACCCAGTCTTCTAGTGCCGTATTATGTCTATGTGTAGAGTGCTTAGGGGTGGGTCTAGACGTACAAAATCCAAACAATTAGAAGAGCCATCTCAGAATCTTTTTGTTAGAGAGAGGGTGTAGCTGGTCTTCCCAATGGAGAGATGTCCTATTGTGAGGGGTGCCTTTGTAAGAGTGACACTAATTGTATCTTCCTGGCATTAGAACTTTTCATCTGTCTTTCTAGGCAGACTGGGAGTTCACTGAGCCTCCTTCTCTGCCTGCTGGCTGCTGCACGCCCAGGACTGGTGCTCAATAAAAACACACGGGAAGTGATAGAAACCACACCAAGATGAAACACATCCTGCCCCGCCACAGAGGCTGGAAGAGTCCCTTTTTCTCCAGCACAGCAAGATGAGCCATCTCCACTGGAGATACATGTGAGCTCTGCATAGGGATGGTAAGTTTGTAAATACAGCACACTGCCTTGTTCATTCTAGAAGTAAACTATCTAAAGGTTTAATTCATCTAAGGTCATGTTCCCTTTTAGGAGGAACTCTGTGTCTGTATTGTAAATAGTGCTTCAGAAGTGGAGAAAATAAGTCTCTGGATTCTTTTCCCACACCAAAACTGTGAATGCAAATTGTAGCATCTCTTTCACATGCATGTTAAAACAGTCGGTGTATTAATAGAGAGACTGACTGGGGAGAAGCCAAGGCATCAGACAGGACTTTCTTCTTTTTTTGTTTTTCTTTTGTCTTTTTGGGGCCACACTTGTGACATATGGAGTTTCCTAGGCTAGGAGTCAAATTGGAGCTGTAGCTGCTGGCCTATGCCAGAGCCACAGCAATGCGGGATCTCAGCCGCACCTACGACCTACACCACAGCTCAGGGCAACACTGGATCCTTCACACACTGAGCGAGGCCAGGGATTGAACCCACGTCCTTATGGATCCTAGTTGGGATCCTTAACTGTTGAGCCACGAAGGGAACTCCAGGACTTCCTTCTTAACTGGAGCTCCCACTGTGGAATTTGGTATGGGTCCTGTTTGGCATGAGTTTCTCATCCTGCTTTTGCAGAGAGCATCATGTAATTTGGAACAAGGTTGTGTTACATGTTTCTCGCTTCTCTATGTTAAATGAAGCTTGGATGGATCAGGAACAGATCCGTTTGAAATCTCTTTTGTGAATGTAAAGCAAAGTGACTTTCAGAATCAGATTTGGGATCCCAGCCAGAAAACACTGGACTGTAAAATCAGAAGGATTAAGCCATCAAAACAGAAACTAGTTACTGGAAATCCAGCAAGCATTCCACTGCCCTTAAAACAGTACTTTTGTCATATAAAGCTGGGAACACTTCCAAATTCAAACTTGAGTGGTGTTGGACCCATATATGTAATATATATCTGACCTAAAGAGAGACACAAATGGCAGTGAACCTGTTTACACTGTGGATATATTTAAACATCCATCTAATTATTATCTACTTGCAAACTGGTATGATAATTTGCATAATAAAACCAGTGGAGGACCATCGAACTCTGAAAAGATTTGACTTAAAAACTAAACTTCATATTCATCAGTAGCATTAAATTGGTACAAATGTATCCATTTAAGAATAATAATTTTAAAAATCATATGGAGAATAGACTTGTAGCTGCCCGGGGGGAGGGGGAGGGAGTGGGAGGGATCGGGAGCTTGGGGTTAATGGATGCAAACTATTGCTCTTGGAATGGATTTCCAATGAGATCCTGCTGTGCAGCATTGAGAACTATGTCTAGATACTTACATCACAACACAACAATGGGAGGAAAAATTATGTATACATGTATGTGTAACTTGGTCCCCATGCTGTACAGTAGAAAATAAATAAATAAATAAATAAATAAATAAATAAATAAATAAATATTAGAAAGACATTGCTACCAGTTTGATCTGGGTGACTATCAGGGATTTGAAATGCTGACAAATATCTGTCAAATATCTTTTCCAAGAAATGTGGTTGTTGTGCTTGTTCCCCATGATGAGTAGGACATGAAGATGTGCAGTTACTCCAACTTCCAAGTCCTCCTACTGTCCTTCTCTTTCAGCTCTAGGACCTTGAGAGTCTGGGAAACCATGAACCTGAGGCTCTGGGCCACTGTTTGTTTGACATCTGAGTTCTGGCCAGTACTCCTTTTGTGTTAAGACATGAATTTGATCTTCAAGAGTGAGGTTCTTCCTCCTACACTGTTGGTGGGAATGGAAATTGGTAAGGCCACTATGAAAACAGTATAAGGATTCCTTAAAAAACTAAAAATATAGTTACCATACAATCTATGAATCCCACTCCTGGGTGTTTTTCCAGAGAAAACTCCAATTTGAAAAGATACAAGCACCCTAGTATTCACAGTGGCAATATTTACAATGGCCAGGACTAAATGGCTATTGATAGATGAATGAATAAAGAAGATGTGGCATATGCACAGTGGAATATTACTCAGCCATACAAAAAGAAAAAAGAATGGAATAATGTCATTTGCAACAACATGGATGAACTTAGAGATTATCATTTTAAGTGAAGTTAAATCAGGCAGAGGAAGACAAATACCATAGGATATCACCTATATGCAGAATCTAAAATATGATGCAAATGAACTTATTTATGAAGCAGAAACAGACTCACAGACATAGAAAACAAACTTATGGTTACCAAAAGGGAAAGGGGTGGAGAAAGGACAAATTTGGAATTTGGGATTTGCAGATCCAAACTATTATGTATAAAACAAATAAACAACAAGGACCTATTGTGTAGCAAAGGGAAGTTTATTCAGTATCTTGTATAAACCATAATGGAAAAGAATATGAAAAATTATATGTGTATATTATATACAACTGAATCACTTGGTTGTACAACAGAATCAAACACAACCTTGTAAATCAACTATATTTCATTTTTAAAAAAATGAGGTTCTTTATCGTGACTGTGGACCCCATTTCCATGTAATCCAACAAAATCATGTGTAACCATACTGACTCTCATTCTATATTCAAAGGTATTGATAACTCATAGAATATGAAGATCCCCTATTTTTTTTTTCTTTTAAAGCTTCACCTTCAGCATATGGAAATTCCTATACAAGCAGTTGAATTTGAGCTGCAGCTGCTGGCCTATACCACTTCCACAGCAATGCCAGATCCAAGGCATGTCTTTGACCTACACCATAGCTCATGGCAATGCTGGATCCTTAACCCACTGAGCGGGGCCAGGGATAGAACCTGCATTTGCATGGATACTAGTTGGGTTTATAACCACTGAGCCACAAAGGGAAATCTGAAGATCCCTTATTTTAAGAGGCTTATCTAAGGATAGGCATTAACTGCACCCTCAAGAGTGAAATGCAATGGAAGATGGACCTGAGCTTGGATTTCAGGATTCTGATGATTTGTGAGGTCATTGGACCATTTCAGTAGAATGTGTCATGCAATGACATGCTGCTCCTATTCCTGTGTACCTTGCTACTTCTTCATCTGCTTGGTTCATTTAGTGAATGAAGTTCAACCGATCCTCATTTTAGGCTGTTATTTTTCTGTTGCTTAGTCATGCTCCTGGGTCACCTCTCCCACTGCTGGCAGCTGTTGGCCTAGAGAATGTCAACAAGTATCACTATTAGCCTGAACCAGAACAATTGGGAAAATTATTGCTAAAAATATATGGAAGACTTTGAAATCCCTAGCAAAATTACTTCTACAATTTTTAGTGGCACATGTTTTCTTGCCCTGGCAGCAGAGGATTCTCATTGAGGATGAGATGTTTTCCAGCTCTTCCAGCAGAAAAACAGAAATACAGATTCCCTGGGAGGAAGACAGCTTCTTTGCAGAAGGTCCCCAGCAGAGCATCACTTAGCATTTCCTGTGTGGGTAGCAGTCTCTCTGCAGGAATTGGTCAGAGCAAACTTCTTTCTCCAGGAGATAATTCAAAATTCAGATAATCCTATAAGAGATATAATTGTGTCACCCTCTTGGATGGTGCTTAAAAAATATCATGGCCACACACTGCCCACAAATTCCAGAGTATGAAATCCAATGTTTTTCATAATCGTGCCTCTACCTGGTATCAGCATGTGCTATCCCTGACCCCTTTACACTCCTTTTTCCAGCCCCGCTAGACTGCTTACTTTTAAGTGTACAAATTGTATGGGTAACATTTTTTGTATTCACTCATGTTGTTATCACCTACATTGGTAACAACATGTGAGCTTTATATTGCTAGCATTGTTAGGAGGTGAACCCTTACTTCCTATATCTTCTTGGAAAATATCTACTTGCTTGGCCCATTTTTTAAAAAACTGAGGTATAATTGACATATAACACTGTGTAAGGTTAAGGAGTACCACCTGTTGATTTGATACATTTAGATTTTGCAATATGATTACCTTCTTAGCTTTAGCTAACATCTCTATCATGTCATGTAATTATCATTTCTCTTTTGTGGTGAGAACACTTAAGATCTAGTCTCTTAGCAATTTTGAAGTGTATAATATAGTACTGTTGCCTATAATTTCACTATGCTGTGTATTAGATCTCTGCTTGGCCCATTTTGTAAAATCAATCCTTCTCTCTAACTTTTTCCACCTGGCCCTCACCCCTCCCCTCTCTGAGGGATAAAGGGATATGCTCATTTGTTTGTCCACACTGGTCTTGCTGCTTGGGAGTCAGTGTGGATCTCAGTGTTACCAGTGAGCTAGCTGTCCACCCCAATCCATCTACCCTCTTTTTCCATAGCATTATAGTTGTAGCTGGGTATGCAGTTCCCCAGGGAAGAACCGTACTTCTTAGCCCACATGGTGACTAGGGAAGCAGAATGACCAGGTTGCAGGCCAATGGCACATGGATGGGAATGCTGCCCCTTGCTGTGGCTGTGCACCCTCGCTGGAACAGGAAACTGTCTCCCACTGGGGTCCCACACTAGATCAGACCACTTGTTGACACAAGTTGCCAGCATTCACTGCTTCCATGGATCTTTGAGAAAATTAGCATCCAGGAGCTGAAAGAGTCAGCTTGGGTTCTAAAGTGGCACAAACCCCTCGACCATTTCTTTGACTTTTAGTTCACAAATGTGGGGATTTTCAGAGAGTGTGTAATTTATTCTGTTCAGAATAGGCTGCTAAACAAAACGAAAGCTTTTGAGAATTTCCAAACAGAATTTGTCATAATTCTACTTAGAGGAGTGAAAAATGACCCCCTGTTAAAACCAGGTTCCACTGGGGACTGATGTAGGTAGGCTCTGTCTTGGATTTGAAGTGGGGAATGGATTTTTCTTTGTAGCCTGAGTTCTCCAGGAGGAAGTCGAATATGCCGGGGCAGCTCATTTGGTGGCTCTTTTTGTTTCTTGTTTTCTTTCCATTATCACCCCCTCCAAATCCTTCCTATATCTGAGTGGAAAGAGAGGTGGTGTCAACTAGCCTTTACTGAGCTAGTTGGTAAAGGTACCTGGATAGCACAAATATCCCTGGCTCCTTTTGTTCCAATTTGATCCTCTTTTCTTAAACCATTTTTGCAACCTGATGCTTAGCAATTAATACACACAACTAGCTGCAAATGCTCATCTAGAGAATAGAGGAAGAGTGCTTTCTAAGTGACCAGCCCTTTTCTGTATAACCAATGCTGTTGCTTACTGCATCCTGCTTTCCAAGACAATGGCTGGTAGATGAGGGCAGTGGAAGGGGGCCACTGTTTAGTGAGAAGGAAGATATAGCATTTGCTGAACTTAACAGAGACTATTTTTAGAACCCCTTCCCCACCCCTTATTCACATTAAACCTGTGAACCTTATATTTCAAAATGAATCCTAGAATTAACATACCTTAAATAAAAATGCCACTGTTTGCAGTAGCTCAGAACAATCTCGATTTTAAAGTCTTCTGTGAGTAGAACTTCACCCTGACACTTCAATATGGCACAGAATTTGATATGAAGTGTTGCTCTGGGCCTCATTCAGGTTTTAGCTATAGAAGTACCTACCAAAAGTGCATCTTCTCAATGGTAGTCTCACTTTTGAGGCAACCCTTCAACACGACTTTCCATGTATAGGGTTGCTGGGGGCTCACAGTCAGGGCTGCCATAGGCTCTCCTAGGGGAGGTTTAAATGATCTGGTCAGCCCCAGGGTACTTGTTTTCATGATCTAGGGTGAGGCCGAACTATTAAATTTTTTTTTTCTTTTACGGCCACACCTGAGGTATACAGAAATTCCCAGGGCAGGGGTCAAATCAGAGGTGCAGCGGCCTACACCAGAATGACAACACCAGAACGAGCTGCATCTGCAACCTGTGCTGCAGCTTGCCATAGCACTGGATCCTTAACTCACTGAGCGAGGCCAGGGATCCAATCCACATCCTCACAGAGACAATGCTGGGTCCTTAAACTGCTGAGCCCACAACAGGAACTCTGAACTATTAACATTTTAAAAAAGCATTCTAGATTAATCCAATATGCCTTCCAATGAGACTTTCTGCATGGAGATGTTTTAAAAAACAGAAAGCATTAACAAGGTTTTTTTTTTCTCTTATTCACCAGTTTCAATGACTGAAAATGGCATTTTTTTATCAGTGCCTGCAGATGAGGAATAGCAAAGAGCCTGTTATCTAATAAATTATTTCATCAGGCATGCAATGTGTACGTTCAGAAAGGCATGATAAAAACAATACCTTCTAAATAGAGTAAGTTGCTAAAGTTAGTTGCCTCAAATACTTCCCTTTCCATAAATAAGCCAAAGTCTCTCATTTTAGCAGGATTTTAGGGCCTTTACTTCTGTAACCTTGCAGATGAGCCACTGAAGAATGATCCATTGCAGTGTGTGCACCAAAGGGCTCCTGAGATTGTAAACAAACAGTTTCCCTGGAGTCTTTGCAGCGAACACTGTATCAGACTGTCAGGTACATAAAGAATCCCATAGAGGCCGACACAGTGCTCTCTTGCATTTGCACTAACAGCTGAATCCCTGGTAGGTATGTCTGTGGTTGTTTATCTAAAGTAGCAAATAAAGGACAGTGTGTGTTTTAATCATTTATCTATGAAGACTTGGGATTAAATTCAAATCCTCCTTCAATAGCGCATCACTATGTTTATTTCAAGCCCTGGTGGGTCTTTTTCCATTCTTCAGAAAATGAATTTAGGTGTGTGAAAAGAGATAAGCAGTGGCATATGAACTTCTCTGCTTGACCACTGCGCAGACATACTATGGATAATTGGCTGTTGCAGGGCAAAATTTCCCATCACAACATTCTGTAAAAGTGTTTGGAGTTCCATTGAAGAGCAAACAGAAGGTGTGAAATCCAGTTGTTACGGAAATCCATCCCCAGCCTCTCAATTAAGAGAAGACAATTGGGTCCATCTAGGTAAAAACTTTTAGTTTTACATAGTTGGATTTTTTTGTGGCTTTTTGATGAATTGCCAAGCACCGTTTATTACTATTAGAGCCTCCAGCTTAGAAGGGAACCACCCCCAGCAATTCCCCAAATATAAATATATTACTATTACTTTTCTTCTCCTGAGACAGTGTGCTTGATGTTCCCTCCTCAGCTCCCATCATCGGGGCATTTTCAAGAGCAGAATTCTTTGATAAATATATTGGCTGGGATTCTCTGCATACTTCACAGGCTCCTCAGGTGAATCTTATCAGAGCGAAGGGCGTTAAGCACCTCCTTATGTCCTGTCCATGGGGTTTGTGCAGACCATCATGGGTGGGTGGGGCAGGTGTCTCTCCCGCTCCCTTGAGAGTTGCTAAGACCCTTTCCATCCTGAATAGACTGGGTATTTTCCTCAATAAACACAAGAGAATTGGAAACACCTCTAGCTGTAAATATTACTAAATAATAAGTGGGCAATGGTTCCTTACTATGTCCTCCTTCTGGAAGCTGGTCTTACTAGGATGGTGTGAGGATTCTCCAAGGATCCTGTGTTCTGGTCCTAAAGAAACTCTGTCACCACTGATCACAGGAGAACTGCATGTCTCTGAGAGCTCTCAGCAGACTTGCAACATGAATGAGATTTTAAATAAAAAAAATTAAACACCTGGTTTATGAACCCCACATGCATGGCAAAGCCAACCAGACCCTGTTATGGGGGGAAACACTTTAAAAAAAATCCCCAACTTAAGAAACACTTGTATATATACAATGGAATATTACGCAGCCATAAAAAGCACAAAATCATACCATTTGCAGCAACATGGATGGACCTAGAGATTAACCTATTAAGTGAAGTAAATCAGACGAAGACAAATTCATATTATATCACTTATAATGACACTTATAACAAAAATGATGCAAAAGAACATATTTACTAAACAGAAACAGACTCATTGATTTTGAAATCAAATGTATGGTTACCATAGGGAAAACCATGGGGCAGAGGGATAAATTAAAAGGATGGGAATAATATATACTCATTATTGAATATAAAATAGTTAACAAGGTCCTACTGTATAGCACAGGGAAATCTGCTCAAGAGTCTGTAATAATTTCTATGGGAAAAAAGAATGGATATGTGTATGTGTGACTGATTCACTTTGCTGCACACCTGACACTAATACAATATTGTGAGTCAACTATGCTCCGATAAAATTTTTTTAAAAAAAGAAAGACCCAGTTTTGGACCAATGAGCCACAGGTATAAAAGCCCTTTGCCATCTTTCTCCTCTCTGCTCCTTCTCCCTTGACTTCCTACCAGGGTCTGACTGAGTTACACTGTGGAAACACTGGTGCTGTGAGAACTCAGAGTTATCAGAAAGAACAGCAAAAGACAATGTTAGGGGACAAGTCTCAAACTGCCAGCTAGCTGGGTGTTTTCTTTATTGGGGAATCTCATATAAAAATGTAGAATCTCAGGTTTTCTTTTTCTTTTTCTTTCTTTTTTTTTTTTTTTTGTCTTTTTGCCTTTTCTCAGGCTGCTCCCATGGCACATGGTGGTTCCCAGGCTAGGGGTCTAACTGGAGATGTAGCTGCCAGCCTGCACCAGAGCCACAGCAATGCCAGATCCAAGTCACGTCTGCGACTTACACCACAGCTCATGGCAACGCTGGATCTTTAACCCACTGAGCAAGGTCTTGGATCGAACCTGCAAGCTCATAGTTCCCAGTTGGATTCGTTAACCACTGAGCCATGATGGGAACTTCTAGAATCCCGGGTTGTCTTGAAAAAATGAAAAATCTGTCAACAATGGGACTTCTGCCATGGGGTGAGGACTGGCCAGTAATGAGCTGGGTTAGGCACCATCCAGTTGGCTGTAATTCTTTTCAACCATATTGTCCTGGACCAAGCCCTCTTTCCCCACTTCTCCCCTACTCAAGTGTTTTGTGACTCCCTTTGTTTAGTGCAAGTTTTTCTTACAAGTTGTCCCTCTTCCACTCCAAAAATGCACACAGGTTTTATTTTGATTCCTGAAATTCTAGCTGTTACTCACATATTAGTATAAGCTAGCCAATCAGATTGCTTTTTTTTAATTTTAAAATTTATTTTTCTTTTTATGGCCACACCTACGGAACTATGGAAGTTCCCAGGTCAAAGGCCAGATCAGAGCTGCATCTGCAAACTACACTGCAGCTTGCAGCAATGCTGGATCCTTAACCCACTGAGCAAGGCCAGGGATCAGACCCACATCCTCACAGAGACAACCCACTAAGGCACGATGGGAACTCACTGAACAACAACAAACACAATGGGAGCAATAAGAACAACAACAAATAACCTTTATTTAGAAAGGCTGAAAAGACTGTATACTAATTTGAACAACTTAACCCACTAAGGCACGATGGGAACTCACTGAACAACAACAAACACAATGGGAACAATAAGAACAACAACAAATAACCTTTATTTAGAAAGGCTGAAAAGACTGTATACTAATTTGAACAACTAAGTTGTACACGGAAATTTCATTTTTGATATCCCCCATGAGTTGGATTCCATTATGTGTTTATTCTTTCTTCAGACCTCTTAATTTCAGACTGCATTTGGGCAGAATATGGCTTATACCTTTCCACTCAAATCATTCTCAGGCTCCAGACAAGGAGCTGAATCTGATAAAGAAGCAAGTAACTGGCAATGGTACTTGGGAAGGAAAAATCTATAAGTGGTTCAAGTTTCTTACAGATAGTATCCCACTGATGTCTTCCCCAGTTTCTCAGATAGATTGCTTTATTTTTAATTTTATTTCTTATTGTAGTTGTGCAATATTATATACTACATGTGCATAATACAGTGATTCATATATTTGAGTTTATACCCCATTTATAGTTATTATAAAATGCTGACTATATTCCCCTATAGTGTAATATATCCTTGCAGCTTATCTTATACCTGATAGTTTGTACTTCCCACTCCCCCAACCCTGTATTGACAGCAGCCCCCTGGTGGTAGCCACTAGTTTGTTCTCTAAATCTGTGACAAGCACTGAGTGAAGGTTTACTTTTACTTGTTAACTTGGCTGAGCTCCAGTGCCCAGTGGTTTGGTCAAATCTGAGTGTAGATGTTGCTGTGGAGGTGTTTTTGTAGATATGACTAACATTTACAACCAGTTGACTTAAGGTAAAGGAAATTGCCTTCTGCAATGTGGGTGGGACTCATGGACTCATTCCAAGGCCTTAAGAACAAAGCCTGAGGTCTTCCAGAATAGAAGGAATACTGATTCCAAACCTGCCTGACTCTGCAGCTTGATGGTCTATCCTAGAGATTTTGGACTCAGGACCACAACATCAACTCTTGCCTGAGAATTTAGCCTACGGCTCTGCCTTCTGGACATCATATTTCCTGACCTAACAATTCTATAAGCCAATTTGTTCAAATGAATAAATATACACATACACACGCACATCCTATTAGTATGTTTCTCTGGAAAACCCTGACCAATACAACTGTCTACTTCGCTATTTCTTTGGGGGTCCCACATGATCAGAAAACAGATTCCCAGATGCACCGTGTGGTTGAACCTCCCCCATTATGTATCCACCCAATAGCTTCCTGTGGTCTTTCCTGGGATCCCAACACATCCCTCACAGGAGCAATACTATGAATTATAAACAATTTTAAAACCACCATTTGGAAACAATCTGTCCTTGGACAGAGGAATGCCTAGAAAGAATAGATGAGGTAATGCTCCAATACAGAAACTAGAACCTCTCCAGTGCCCGAGGCTGACCCTCAGTGCGTACCTCTCTGGGGTCATTGCGCACATGCTCCATCGTTCAACACATTCTAGAGAATTATTCTTTCAGCACTGACTTTGTTTTTCATGTGGTATGCCATTTGAAAGTTGGCTTGCTTATTCTTTATTTGTATTTGATTTTTTTTAAACTTGAAACTGTTTTTTTTTTTTCCCCCAAACTTGACTATCAAATACTTATTTTCTAGCCCTGGTGGTAAATTACTGTCTGATTCTGAAAACAAAACCTATCTTTATGTGATGATTTTCTGCCCCTGAGGATTTTCACAAGTAGGTATCAAAGTTGAGAACATAAGAGAAGTTCCCAAGTTCCTTAAACTGTGTAACTAAGCAAATTAAAACCAAATAAATTGCGACCAGGTTGTAAGCAGACTTCTCTGAGGACTATGTCTTTTGCATTTATTGTCATATCCCCAAGCACTGTCATTATATCACTTTATAGTTTACAAAGCACTTTCTATCTTAAAAGTTAATTTGAGTGTCCTTCACGGGCTAGATACTGGGCAGTTTGAAATGTGCAAAGGATAAAAAGATAATTTTATATTGGTCAGTACCTTAAAAAATATCTACTTTCCCATCCATCCATCCATCCATTCATGCATCTATTTAGTTGTCACTCAGCCTATTTCTTGAATGTCTCCTGTATATTAGAGACTTTGTATGGTACCACGCATACAAAGATGAGCAAGATTTTTATTTTTTCCCATTATAGCTGGTTTACAGTGTTCTGCCAATTTTCTACTGTACAGTAAGGTGACCCAGTCACACATACACATATACATTCCTTTTTCTCTCACTATCATGCTCCATCATAAGTGACTAGATATAGTTCCCAGTGCCATACAGCAGGATCTCATTGCTTATCCATCCCAAAGGCAATAGTTTGCATCTATTAACCCCAAATTCCTAGTCCATCCCACTCCCTCCCACTCCCCCTTGGCAACCACAAGTCTGTTCTCCATGTCCATGATTTTCTCTTCTGTGGAAAGTTTCATTGGAATTTTAGAAAGTGGATAATCACTCTGTTATTTACATCAGTGGTTTTCAAACTTTAATGTATGTACTAATCATATAGGGATCTTGTCAAACTGCAGATTTGCATTCAGTAGCTCTGGGGAAACAGGTGACTTTGAAGTTTTAAGTGCTCAGGCAATGTCAATGCTGCTGGTCTAAAAGTCACACTTAGGACCAATACAAAACAAAGTTTCTCAATTCAGGTTATGAAGCTTGAAGAATTTAATTTCAAAATCAAGGTAAGATGGTGTAATTTTGCTAAAACATGAATTAAAAATGTATTAACAGACTGAATTTGGCAAAATATTAAAAGGATAGCATACCATGACTAGTAGAAATTCAAAACCGATTCAACATTTGGATTTTACCAACATAATTATGTCAACAAGTATAATTTATTCAATCAATAGAGGCATTGATTGAATACCAAAGGCATTTTCTAAAATTCAGAATCTATTACTAATAAAGCTTTAAGTGAAAATATATTTAAATACAATAAAAATATATACCTTAAACAAACAATAAACATTATATTAAGTGATAAAATACTGAAAACTTTTACTAAATTCAGATACAATGCATAATTTACTCATCATGATTTAACATTCTTTTGGAGGTTTTAGCTAATGCAATAAAGCAAGAAAATAAAATAAAACAAGTTGAATACTTACTGAAAAAGAAGAGCAAATTTATCTTTATTAGCAGAAGATATGATTGTATCCTTGGTAAACCTAAGAAAAGCCACTAAAATCTGGACATTACACTCTAGAATTGACAATCTAGTATGGATAAATAAAATTAATAAGGTAATATGGACATTTGTTACTTTTCAATTATAGTAACCATCAGTTGAGAGTTGAAAGATAAAGATGCATTAAAATAAGAGTTCCTGCTGTGGTGCAATGGGATCAAGGCCAAGTCTTGGGAGTTCTGGGACACACGTTCAATCCCCAACCTGGCACTGTAGTTTAGGGATTGGCATTGCCACAGCTGTAGCTTAGGTTGCAACTGCAGCTTTGGATCTGCTTCCTGGCTGGGGAACTTCGTATGCTGAGGGCCAGTGGAAAAAAAAAAAAGGATTAAAATAATAAAACATAAAATAATTTTTCAAGAAAAAAATTAACATGAAGTCATAGGATTTAGGTGAAGAAAATTTCAAAATCATATTGAAGGTCAAAAACAAGAAATACATTAGAAAGAATAGTGAGTAATACTTTTAATATACAATGCCAAAAATGTCAACTATTCTCAAGTTAATATATAAATTCGATATAATTATGATTAGAACTTCAATCACTTTCCTTGAGGATGGGTAAAGAATGTGACAGAAGGAATTTGAAGTTCACATGGAAAAATAAATATTGAAACTAGCCCAGAAAATTTTCCAAAAAAGAAAGGAAGTATAAAAATAAACTAATTAAAAATTCAGTGAATAGTTGAATAATCTGAGCGTGGGAAAAGGGTTTCTCAAGGGACTTAAGAAATCAAGAAGCTCCAAAGAAAAACAGACTTAGCCTGGGAAGATATAGTTGCAACACATCTGACAGACAAAGAATTAGCCTACAAAGTTCTACAAATTTATAAGAGAGACAAACAACTTAATAGAAAAATGAGAAATGGATATCAGCATAGAGCTCAAGGAAGAGGAAATCCTGACAGAAAATAAACATGGTAAAAGATGCTGAACTTATCTCACAGTGAAGGAACTACAAATTAAAATAAGCCAGCATTTTTATCGTTCTTTTCGGCAAAATAAAAACAGCAATAAAAATAACATAAAAAGCAGTAAAATATAATTTCATTAAGAATGTGGGCAAATGACACTCATATATTGCTGATGGAAGTATAGATTATTATAATCTTTTGGGGAGCAATCTGGAAGTATCTATTACATTTAAAACTGCATATGCTTTTAGACTTAGTAGTCCCACTTAGGGGTACCTATCCTTTTGAAATAAAGGCAACAGTATATAAGGACTTATATACAAGAAAATTTGTAATAGTTTTACTTACAAAGAAAGAAAAAAAAAAAGGAGAGAACTAAAGTACCAAAAAGAAAAAAAAATCCTGAATATTAAGTAACGGCAAAATATTTTGGTAAATGATGGCATATGTACTGCACGGAATATTTTGCAGCATTAAAAGAATGTGTTCTATTTCTATCTTTTGATCTAGATAATGTTCATGACATTGGTAAGTGACAAAGCTAGTTGCAGAGTAGCATGAATAATAGGATCCTGGGTTTGCAAAAAAGGAAGACTTTAGATTTATGTGTATATATGTTTGCATATGTTTGATGTGAGCATGGAGAAAGGTGGGTAAATTCAGAGAAAGCTCTTTTGACCCAATTATCTTAAAGGAGTAAATAATGAGGTGTTTTAGGGGGATCAGATAAGATAGTTTGTTTTCTTTAAAATAATAACAATCGTTACAACAAATCCCAATACAAACATAAAAGAATGATCCGCTATTTGTAGGAGGAGAAGGAGAAGGTGGGGAAATATTTGAGATAAGGGGGACAGTCTAGGACACAGCCTAGAGTGAAAATTGGAACCAGTTTAGAATGGGTAGAATATAGATTAGGAACAGCCTTGTAGAGCAGATAGATGAGTTTGGCTTGAGTCTAAAACCAATGATAAATCCAGCTGACTGTCTTTATGACAGGGAGAAACCCAATCAAATTTGAATTTTAGAAATGATTCTCACAGTGGGCCAAGGGTGGACTAAATATGACAGAGACTGAGAAAAGACTGGTAGAAAAGTTACTGCCATAGCTCATGTCAAAAATCTGGGCTAGACATGGAACCTTCTGGAGGCGAAATCTACAGCCTTTGTGATTACTTGGCTGTGGCTGATGAGGAATAAGAGGACCTTGAAGTTAGACGGCCACGTGGCTGGATGTTGACGCCTTAGCAGAGGCACTGAAGGAATGAGGAAGAAGAGGGCTCAAAGTGGGGAGGAGAATGTTTCCTGTTTGGGCGCACGATTTCCTCTTCACTGTGCAGCCTCCCTGTCTTAACTGCTTTGTCTCCTCTGATGGTGGTGTCACTGGAGGATTTGATACTCATTTGGAAGGTTCAGTTCTGATGTTTCAGTTTACACATCGGCTGCCTCGCTTTACAGTCACACTCCCCAATCCTGGGGGAAGCGCCCACTGCAGCACTGTGCAATGAGTCTGTTGGCTTTCACTTGCAACTTGGAGACAGCACAGCACGTCCAGTGTTGAATGTCCTTCCACCTCAGGGTGGATTTTCTAGCAATTGTAGCCACACACACACACACACACACACACACACACTCTCACCTATTCCTTCCAGAGAGAAGCCTCAGCTTCATCCTGTTATGCCAGGGGATCCAGGCTGAACACTCCCCACGACTCAGAGAGAAAACCTGCATTATCAGTGTCTGCCTAGCAACTGAAAGGTGACACGGGGGGCCTTCTTTTCAACCCATTTCCTCTTGATGAGAGGAAGGGATTCTCCTGCGAGTTATTACCTGAAATAATACCATATGGTAAAATGTAAACAACATCTGCATATTCATGTAATAATTTCATCTGTTTAATTAGTTCCAGCAAAGCAGTTTACCCTCTGAGGCCCTTGCTGTCAGCTCAGCGCTCATACATCCAGGGCTGGCTGTCGGGCTTGACAGCCTTCTATTGTTCATTCTCTGCTTGCACCTCAGCAGTTACTGTAAGTGAATCTTCTGAGGGGTGGGGCGTTTGTCCCCACCGATCCCGATGTGGAGGTGGGGGAGCTGTCAGCTTGGCATAGGGCTACTAAAGACAGACTTGATAGATCAGGTGATACTAGAATGAGAAGACAGATAAGATTATTTATTTTTTGTACTTTGTGAATTTGGATGTGAGCTTGCTTGAGCTCTTTTGGTAAAGAGGTTTTAATTCTTGGCATCATGACCCTATAGGATGCTTCCGAGTCAGAATAACAGTACAGCAGAACCAGGGTTATCATCCCATTTTGCTCCATTTCAGGACATTTGACAGCGCATTTGTTTAGCTAAACATGTGTCCTACAGTTTCAGGGCATCCCTGTGGTATAGCAGTTAAACATTGGAAAACACACATACACACAACACGGAAGTGTTGGATGGTCCTTTTTAAAGTTTTGTTTCATTTTTGTATTGCCAATTTCAAATACACTATTCTTCACCTTTATTGTGATATAATTGACAAATAAAATTGTAATATAGGAGTTCTCGTTGTGGCTCAGTGGTTAATGAACCTGACTAGCATCCATGAGGACACGGGTTCAAACCCTGGCCTCACTCAGTGGGTTAAGGATCCAGCATTGCCATGAGCTGTGGCATAAGTCACAGATGCGGCTCGTATCTGGCGTTGCTGTGGCTGTGGCGTAGGCCTGCAGCTGTAACTCCAATTAAACCCCTAGCCTGGGGACCTCCATATGCTATGGGAGTGGCCCTAAAAAAGCCAAAAAAAAAAAAAAAAAAAAAAAAACAGAGATGCATTATTCTTATGTCAGAGACTTGGGAATCAGTTAGAAGCCAGGAGAAACTTGAATCAGGGCTCTGAAGAATCTCAGATACTAGCTCTTTTCTTTGACATCCCAATCAAATCATTACCCAGATTTGTCCTGACCATTTTTTTTTTTTTTTGTCTTTTTGCTATTTCTTTGGGCTGCTCCCACGGCATATGGAGGTTCCCAGGCTAGGGATCAAATCGGAGCTGTAGCCACTGGCCTACGCCAGAGCCACAGCAACGCAGGATCCGAGCCGTGTCTGCGACCTACACCATAGCTCACGGCAACGCCGGATCCTTAACCCACTGAGCAAGGCCAGGGATCGAACCCGCAACCTCATGGTTCCTAGTCGGATTCGTTAACCACTGCACCACGACGGGAACTCCTGACCATTTTTTTAATAGGGAGATAACTAATTTTTAGGACAGAGCTTTGCATCGTGCAAGGGCAAGCTAAATGCTGTGTATCTTTCTCTTATTTTGACCCAAAATACTATCAACATAGGGGTGTGATTCTAGTCTCTGGAACTATCAGAACTATTTGAAATTGGATGCAAAATTAGTGGATATGTGCTTTTTTTCCTGGAGAAATTGTGACCCCTGAAAAGACAAAACCCCAGGGCTAGAGTTGAGAGATTTATTTGCCTTATATCATATACTCACTTGTATGATAAAGTTGTCTTAAAGAGTATTCTATACCATAGTTATTTTACCATGGATCAGGTTGATTTCAGCTTAAAACCTAAACCGACCTTCATTCTTGCTTGTCAGCCATGAGGACTGGGCATACCCACCTTCAAACTAGTTAGAAGTTGTGACTTCATTGTCACTGGGCTGTGCATTTTCAATGTTCTTTTCCTATTCTAGGAAGAAATTGTACAACTAATGGAAACATTTCCCCCCTTAAAGTACAATAAAATCATTCTTTTAAGTTTCTCCTTCCATTAAGTGGCTCATATGTGGAGATTTTTATGCAGCTCTAAAGTGATGCCTAAATTAGTGCTCAGAAAAGTCAATTATACTTTTAAAGCTACTGTCTATAATTGTTATGGTCTCCTTGTGCATGTATCCAAATTGTTTCTAATGGGCATTTCAGGGCATGGGGGTTAATGGTATCTTAGGCAAAAATGCTGGCCAAAGCAGGGTTAATTTATCAAAATAACTTTGCACAGCATTGTTTTGAAAGCAATTTCAGTGGTCTCCAAGTCTACTTAATTCATATCTGGTCTTTTATAGTGTTTTTAAATGGAGATATACTATTAAGTTGCCTTATATTAATGCAGCTATTTTAGATAATTCAGCTTTGAATCTACCCAAGTTAAAGATTTTATTTCAGCTTTCGAAAATGAAAAGAATCTCTCTCAAAGATGAAAACATACCTAATGAAGCTATTTTTGATCTCTTATTCTGTCAGTTCTTTGCGCCCCCCCCACCCCCATTCTTGACAGGAAAAGTTCCATGTCCCGATTTGCTGGTCTCTGACTAATCCAATGGTGCTCGCCATGGCATTGGCCATGATCAATAACTAATTATTAAACCAGCATTTCTTTTCAGGACTCCTTGTTAAAAAATTGCTTTTGGCTGAGAGAGAAGGAAAAAGGTCGTCACTTTGACATGGTCGCAAGTCTTTCAAAATCCAGTGGGCCATCCAATTGAATTACTGTCCTAAACTAATTGATATAAATTTGAACAGAAGAATGCTTGTTATTGCAGAATCTCATAATGATATCCTTGGCAAGGAAAAGTTGGAGGGGAAAAAAAAAATCCCGGCACCAATTACAAAGTGTCCGTATACCACTCTAGAATTAGAAATCGGAAAAACAAGTTGGGGCTGGGGAGCGGCTGGACATAGTCTGATATCAGCTTCAAGCTTATCCTATATACAATATTATGAACTCTGCGGAAGTCACTCTATCCTAGTTTTATAGTCATAAAAAGACAGAGAGTCTTTTGATATATTATTTAACTTCTGCACTGATTATAACTTGCAAAGCATTTGAGTGACAGCTGTCATTTCATTGTTACCTAAGGCTCTAGGTTTGGGCCAATCCAGTAAGATGTTGCTTTCTGAATGACACTACTTTGAAAACCGGCATTGTGAAAAGATCAGCACAAACATACTGCAAGCATTAAAAAATAAACTCTTTCTCCTGGTCACCATCCCTCCTCCCACATCAACAGGCGAATGACAAGAGGCTGAATAACATAGCTTTCTGCATGAAATCTTTTATGTTTGTCTGTTGATTTAAACATAACTTGAGAGTAAGACATACAACATATAGGTTTATTTTGATGGAAAGTTTAGATTTGGTGGAAATGCTTTAATTGAGCTGTAGAGTGAGAAATACATCTATTTTCTACCAAATGGTGAGAAAATTTGTTACAGTGGTGTTTTTAATTGTGCTTCAGAAATAGACATATCCCACAGGAATCATGCTTCCCGTTTTTGTTGGGAACATTGTAGGATTGTCCCATCAGGCCAGGTCATCTCTCTTCCAGTTTTAAACATTGTTTGTGCTTATCCTACCTGAGATGGAAGTGCCTAAAAATTTCTTTCTCTTTCAGTTACTCTCTGTCTTGTCCTGCTGGAGCTTCTTGAAAATTCACAATACTTGGAGTTCCTGTCGTGGCGCAGTGGTTAACGAATCCGACTAGGAACCATGAGGTTGCGGGTTCAGTCCCTGCCCTTGCTCAGTGGGTTAACGATCCGGCGTTGCCGTGAGCTGTGGTGTAGGTTGCAGACGCGGCTCGGATCCCGCGTTGCTGTGGCTCTGGCGTAGGCCAGTGGCTACAGCTCCGATTCGACCCCTAACCTGGGAACCTCCATATGCTGCGGGAGCGGCCCAAGAAATAGCAAAAAGACAAAAAAAAAAAAAGAAAAAAAAAAAGAAAATTCACAATACTGGATTTATTGCCCATTTCATTAGGCTGCATAAAACTCTCTGCCTCATTCCCCTCTTCCCTCTTTTTGGCCCTGTTCTAAAAGCAAAATTTCAAGTAAGCTCTAGTGTTTAATCCTATTTTGAAAGGTCGTAGTTGTTTCTCTCGGTTCCATGGTACTCTGCAATATGATATAATGCTTAGAGCTTATACATGTTTTTAATTAAAATAAACTTCATTTTGAACATCAAAATTTTTGTTCCCTTAGCTATTCCTTAGTGAAGTTCATTGAGCTAGCATGGCCATTTGGCCATTATAGACAACTGAGGACCATTGCATTATAATGATCATAACTATTACCGTGGTCAACATTGACCCAGCAGGGGTCTTGGCCTCGTGCCCACACTTTTTCATTTTACCTTAAACCAACATAATAGGCAACATTCCATTCTAATTATACAGATGAGGAAACTGAGACCTATAGTTCTTAACTGCTTAAGGTCCTAGAGAGCCTAATGGCAAGGTGCAGATTTGAACCCAATTCTGAGCAAGCCCAGAGTCTCAGGCCATCATGTGTCCATGTGATCACAAGCTGAGGTTACAGGAGTCTCAGTTACTGGGAGAGGCCAGGTGCCAATTGACAAATATTTCCCTTGAGCTTGATCCCTGGGATGGGGCTAGTGGTTGCAAAGTCTATCAGGAGGCATGAAGGTGGCAAACACTGGAGGGCCCTCATATAAGAACAGAGCCTGCTGCCTAAGAGGAAGCATTTGTGGGGCCATGTTCAGGGAAAGGAATGGAGAATGGAATGGAAAATGGGATTTTCTAAGGTCTTTCAGAGGAGTCTCTGAGTTTCCAAGATTGCAAGTCCCAATTTCCCCCTTTTTCAGAGGAAAAGACTATTAACTGAAAAATATCTGTCCCACCTCTTGACATAGACCAAATAATTAATGACCTGTTATCTAAGGAGTTTATGTAAAGACTGAAGTAATTGGCCCATCAGAGAGAATTCACTAGTTTCAAGGTCAGTTCAGAGTTAGAATGATGCAGAAGAGGGGAGGAAGGCATGAAACAGAAAGTGTGTGTGAAAGGGAATCAACAGGTCTTGGCCTCGGGCAGGGAGGTGTTGGCACCAGAAGAGTCAGGGGAGCAAAAGAAAGAAGGAAAGTGGCAAGAAATGGCCAAGAGCCTCTGAGAAGGAAGGGCTGGTTCCAAAAATTATTTTTTTCCTGATCCTAGTTCTCCACTATTCCTACAGTTTCCTCTCCTGGAAGTGGAATCTAGCATGGAAGAGTGGTCTGAAATTTTATCTGCAAGCCTGCAGTGGTGGCTTAAATGTTCAGAATGGTCCAAGTGAGATGGGCCACATCTACTACTGATGGAAATAAGACCAAACATATCAGGTATAACGCGCCACTTGCAAATAGATTATAATCTTTTATACAAAATGGGCCTCAGATTAGATTAACAATGAAATCAATTATGTGCTATCTATAAGAAACACACAACGCCACATGGCAATAACAGCAAAAAATTAGAGGGAAAATATATGTCTGGAAAAATACAAAAGGAAGAACAAGAGAGGCTTAGAACATCAATTCCAAAGTGCAAATCTTGGGAAGGGGAGGTTGATGGGAGAGAAGAAAAAAAGCATGATAATAGGAAAACCATAATGAAGATATAATAATATGAACTTCAAACCTGTGTAACATTATATTGAGGCCAAATATATACACACAAAACAAAACTTGTGTAAAATATAAAAGAGAAGAAAGAGAAGAAAGAGAATTTGAAAGATCAGAGCAATATGTTAAGGCTATGTCAAAGCAATCATTGCCTTTTAAAACCCATTAAAATTCCAGTGTTTCAAATCAAAGAATTTCGTCTCAACTTCCTCCTAAACTAGAGTTATTTACTTACCTGTCTCTCCTACTAGATTTAACAACTTAAAAAAAATAGGGAGAAACCATGTCACTTTTATTTGTTTTCTTATGGCATCTAGCTCTGAGCTTGGTATAGGAAACATTTTTTACATAATATAAATTTAAGCTACTATGAACCCTTCTGTTAACAACAGCATATAAGTGGCAAAACTACTTCTCACCACCATACCCCTATTTCCCTCATAGCTGTCTTGGAAGAAGGTCACATATTTCTCCAGTGATGTGGCTTCTATACCAGTCAGAATTTGCTGCTAGTCTCCCTCCCATTTGCTTCAGATCCGTTAAGTGCTTGCCAATTTCGAGGATATTGGCTTGTGGGCACCTCTATTTCTGGATCTTCTTGTTCTTTCTCTCCCAAAGCTATATTCCTTTCATCCTTCAGACATTGGCATACATATCACCTGTTCTTAGAAACCTTCCCTGCTGTTTTGAAATGGTTCAGGGATTTGTTTCTATCAGTTATGGTAAGACACGGAAAACACTATTATGAAGAAAGAAGTCTATACCCACAGACTCTCAGAAACAGGAGGCAGGCCATACCATGCAGGGCCACATGGGGAAGTACCAGGGTCAGCAGGAGACAGAGGGAGCAAGGAGGAAATTCGTGCAAGACAAGGCAGGCTAACCAGGCTTAGGATTGCCTAGTTTGAGTCATTTCAGTGGATTTGGAGGGCAGAGGTTTATCTCTAGTTGGCCGTGGGGTGGTGGGGTAAATGGATAATGGCCTGGAGCTTGAGAACCAGATAAAGGAGATCATTGAGGGGTACGGCTTTGGATTGCTTTGTTTGCATAAGAGAGTAGGAAATAGCCAACCCTGAGAGAGACTATCTCTTCGCGATCAGCACAGCTCCAGGTGTTAAAACACAGGAAAATAAAAAGGCACACTTAATACACCAATGACACACTTAATACACCATCTCATCATCATTTTTATATTCTTCCTAGCACTTCTCATTTACTATATATTCAAAACACTTCTATGTGCTTCTCTGAGATTGAGCTGAGCACTTTTCTTTTTCTTTCTTTCTTTTTTTTTTTCTTTTTGGGAGTTTTCATCCCTGCCTGCACATTAAGATCGCCCCCAGAACTTTTACTAAATACCATTGCTAGAGACCCATACATATTCTCATTTGATTTCTCTGGGGTGGAGAATGAGTGTTGTGTTTTATATTAGATGACTCTATATGCCACCCAAGTTGAAAGTCACTACCCAGCCAATGAATGCACAGCATATGATGATCAGAAGAAAACGGTTATAGTAATTTCTAAATGTTGATATCAACTTGGAGACAGGCAAAAAGATAGTGACGATTTACATAAATTATATGCATTTAAAAGCATTTATTTATTTGGTGTTTTAAGTTAAAACTTAAGTTGATATTAAAGGAGTATCATCTATTTTGTATCTAATGCAATGCATTACTATTTTAATGCACTTCTGAGAGTTAATTTTCTTATTTGGAGAATTTTATGCATTGCAAGCAGTTATTAACTTAGAGTTTTAAAAGTTTTGAGACATCATGGAAAATGCCTGACATATGAGGGAACTCAGTAAAATCTGAGATGAAATGCTAATGAAATATTAAGCATAGAATTCACATAGACTCTGAGATGAAAATGTAATTCCTAGATGAAAATGGATGGAGAATATAGAAAAAAGAAAAAGAAAAAGGAAACAATTGGAAATGAGAAGGGGAGGAAAACACTGTTGGAATAATGAAGTCCAAGTACTGGATTCAAATAATGAACATGGCAAAATCATCGTGGACAAGGCAGACATAGGAAATATGAATTACAGCCAGAAGTACTGCAAGATATTGGGGGCAAGAGTTAAACCCATCAAATAATACACCTACTGTTATCCTGATGGAGAGGTTTCACTCAACCCGCTGTCAGAAGCCCCTCATCCATTATGATTGCTGCTTACAGCTGAATACAAGCTAAGACTCAAAAAAACCCATGGAGAAGTATAGCATAACGTAGAAATGCTGTCCAGTTTGAGGGGACTGAAATGAATTCACTAGCTAGATCTTAAGAAGATCCCTGGTTTTATTAAGTACTGTGCATAACAAAAATGTCTTAATTGTATATTTATTACTATTTCATGCATTGCTTGGTATCTGTTAGAACACTGCTGGAGCTAGTGAGTAATTATTTTGTTTTTGACCAGGTTTTTCTGTCTGCTTCCTTTAATAGATGACATGCTTTCTGAGAGCACAGGACATGGAAGCCTCCTATAGTTCTTGCTGCATTATTTGGCACTAGATGAATACTCAGTAAAAGTGGGTTATAATATGATGTGATGCCTCTTCCGTAGGATACCACTATAGGAGTGTTGTAAAATTATAATGCAAGTAGAAAAAAGACAGTATGGACTTGGGAAGGCGGGCTTGAATGATTCCAACTGGAGATTATGGGGAAGGCGTTTGGGGAAAGTGTTTAGGGAAGTTGGTTAATGAAATGGGCCCAGGAAGCAAAAGCAGCAATTTGAGTGTGAGCCCTGAGTTTACCACCCTGGCCTCAAGCATAGGGCTTCCCAGAACCACATAGGTAGTTGGGTGTCAGAGCCCCATCTCCTCAGCTTCTGTTGGATTCATTCCATCTTCTTCTTTATGTCTTTGTTTTGTTTTATTTCGTTTTTGTTTTTGCTTTTTTTTGCTTTTTAGGGTTGCACTCACTGCACATTGCTGTTCCCAGGCTAGGGGTTGAGTCAGAGTTACAGCTGCTGGCTTATACCACAGCCTCAGCAAAGCAGGATCCGAGCCGCGTCTGCGACCTGCACCACAGCTCACAGCAATGCCAGATCCTTAACCCACTGAGCGAGGCCAGGGATTGAACCTGCAACCTCATGGCTCCTAGTCGGATTCATTTCTGCTGTGCCACGATGGGAATTCCTTTTTCTTTATGTCTTTGAATCCAGGCTCCCTGGAGGAGGCCATGTCTTCAGCTCTATTTTATATGATGGGTACCTTATTTTATCTCTGATCCTCTTTGCCAATTCCAGTGTAATACTTCTACTTTTCTTATCTGCCTTCCAAAATGGTAAAAGATATTGTGTAGAGCTTGACAGTTCTCTGAATATGTCCAATGTATTAATTGCATAACTTTTGTACTTTAATCTTCTCTGTTCCACCATATCCCAGGCACAAAAGCCTCTAGTATTCTACTAGGAAACAGAAAATGACTTTATTCTGCACTTATATAAGTAGTGTATATTTCCTTATTCTGGGAATTATTCAGGTTTATGCAACGGTTCAAAGGAGGGAATCACTAAATAACACGTGAGGAGAGAAATGATAACTTAATTCCTAAACTTACCTATTACCATTTTTTTTTGTCTTTTGTCTTTTTAGGGCTGCACCCAAGGCATATGGTTGTTCCCAGGCTAGGGGTTGAATCAGAGCTGTAGCTGCCAGCCTACACCATAGCCACAGCAATGCCAGATCCGAGCCATGTCTGTGACGTACACCACAGCTAAGGGCAATTGTGGATCCTTAACGCACTGAGCAAGGCCAGGGATTGAACCCGCATCCTCATGGATACTAGTTGGATTCATTAACCACTGAACCACAAAGGGAACTCCGCCAAATATTTTGAAAAACTGTTTTTGATAGTTACTGACTTAAGAACACTGTATTACTTTCATAGTTGTATGAAATGTCTCTTATTTCCTAAAAATTTCTTTTCCCAGTTTCTTATAGAAATCAAAAGCGAAAGAAACCAAGTAGCTGAAAGTGAGAATGATAAAGGAAAAGCAGTTTGAGTATGCTCAGTGTGGGCCCAGGACAACAATGTGCAAATACTGCCATTTTGCATTTCCGCAGCAGCCTAAATATGAAAGTATGGAAAATCTATGGTTAATTAAAAAAAAAAATCCTCTTTCTCCCCAGCGACTCTAATTCTTCACACTGTTTCTATAGGGACAGTGCCAGGAGGGGATAAAGGTCTTTTGGGAGGAGGGGGTTGCAATATATATTAGCTCTTAATATTATAATCTGGAAGTAGGGTGATTTTTATCTTGGCACTCCCTGAATTGTAATTCTTCGCCAGTGAAAAAAAGTTGCGGGTGCAAACAAATGTGTGTAAACCCGTTTCTGCACTTCAGAACAGAATCAGCCTATTGCCATTTCCACTTAAAAGGCAACCTTGTTTGGGGGCTCTATTCTTGAATTTAGATCTCAAAGACAATTCTCAGCTTCTAGTTGCTCTTTCTCAATCATTTTGAAAGAGTCATGGAAATAATTATTAGGCTGAATAATTATTTTACAAAATAGAAGGTGCTTTCCTTGTCCATTTACATTTCAGTGCCATTCATGTTCATTACTTGCCTGAATACTAATCATGGTATTCAGCCTTGATCACTTGTTTTAAGGTAAAGGATCAACTGAAGGGACAGGACACAAGGAAGACTCGGAGCATTTGCAATGTAAAATAAACCTTTCAGGAGTTCTCCTTGTGGATCAGCGGTAATGAACCGACTAGTATCCTTGAGGATGTGGGTTGGATCCCTGGCCTTGCTCAGTCGGTAATGGAACAGGCATTGCCGTGAGCTGTGGTAAAGTGTGCAGATGTGGCTTGGATCTGGCATTGCTGTGGCTGTGATGTAGGTTAGCAGCTGTACCTCTGTTTTGACCCCTAGCCTGGGAACTTCCATATGCTTTAGGTGAGGCTCAAAAAAAAAAAAAAAAAAAGAAAGAAAGAAAGCTTTCAGAGAAGAATGAACTCTAAATGCAGTCCTGGAATGATGGGACCTTTTATTTCAAACATGGCGAGAGAACCGTAGATGCAATGCTATTGGTTGGCTACATCTAGTATTGCTAAATTAATTGTGTGTCGCCTGTATTTCCCTTTAAGATGAAAATTGTTCTTTAGTTGTGATGTGTGTAGAGAGGATGACATTTTATCAGGATTCGGAAACTTCACAGGATGTCTTACCAGCTCCTATTTTTTCATTCTCACACTAGAAAAAGTCAGAGTGCTAAAGCAAAGCTTTTCTCTTGCTGTTAGGATTTCTGTCTTTGCCCAAAGTGAGCTGTCTGGGAGATTTCATTTCCTTTTCTAGTTTAGTGTAGTTGGCTTCTGGAAGCATTCAGCTCAAATTCTCCCAGAAGATAAGGTCCTTTTATGACTGCTGATTCTTAATTTTAGAATCTCTTGTCTCGAATGGGAATGTGACTCAGTGCAATAGTCAGTCTATGAATTGACCCCTGGCCTGACTTGGTATTAAGCAAGGATTCCCTTGCTTGTGGAAGTTTAAAAAAATGTGCAATTGTTGCCGAAATCTGGTATGAGTTACAAGATACTAGGCAGGCCCTCATTCCATCTTTAGTTAGGCTACGTGAGTCTAGGGTTTTCTGATTTAGGGTTTCCTTTAAGTTCTGAAGTTCAGCACCATGAAACATTGACAGTTGCAAAAGTAAGATGATTTTAGACTTAACGTTTGCCTTCTGGGTTGCAACTTGAGGCAAGTTGTGGAAGAGAGGGAGTCATCATGCTTAAAATGTTGCCATGTGTTTTCATAGGAATATGAAACTTTATCTTCACAATAATATTGTTGCATAGGTGTTCTTAAAATATTCAGTTTATAAGTTGTAGAAACAGAGGCCTGGTGGCAATTTGAGCCTGTGACCCCTTGACTCCAGTCTGTATCTTTGTTCTGCATCACACTGTTTTCATCATCTTCTGCACAAGGCCCTACAAGCATTATGGCCCTTCTCCCTTTCTCATACTCCTCAAAGGTCTCTTTAATTCATTTTTCTATTTTAATGTTAAGGCGCATGTGGTTATTAATCTACTTATAATCCATCCCTTGCAGGATTCCCCAGTTTTGTTTGAGGTAGCAATGTACCACTTACAAAAACGAATTTCTCATTCACTTTGGCAACCAAAAGAGATGATGTCTATTCTGTCCAAAAGGATATGAGCTGAAGTGTATTGGTAGTGTTACCATGAATGTTATTATTTCCCTGGTATTAAGGGACAGATTCTCTAGGCCTTAAATCTTTGATCCTTCCCCTTTATTTCTGCCTTGATAGAGATTGTCCCTCAACTTATATGGTGTAGTGGGCATCTTATCAAGAAAAAGTGAAACATTAACAATTACTGAGTGGAAAGAATAAAGATGCCTGAACCTGCTGGCATTAGAGGACTACCATAACATCCCTGGAATCACCTACTTTTGGATTTCTTAATACAAAGAACAATAATTTCAGTTGGGTTTTGGTTATATGCAGCCAAATGCAATTCTGAGACACAAAGCCATCTTTGTAATTAAGTTAAATTCACTTTTTAACATATTATTGCTGAGAGGCAGTAAAAAAAAAAGAGACTATTAGGGTTGAACCAGTAAGAATCTTAAACATGAGGAAATATTGTTAGTGTATCAGTTATCAACTGCTATGTAACAAATCATACCAAATTTTGTGGCATAAGGAATTACCTTGTATTATATTGACAGATTCCAGAAGTCAAAGAAACAGAGAGAACATGTGGTGAGGTGGGAGTGGGGCACAGTAGCTGGGCTTGGCTTGAAGACTCAAAGGCAGGAGGCATCTTGATGACCTTGAGCTTTAATCATCTGAAGGCTTGGAGGTTGCTGCTGGCTGCTGGCTGCTGGCTGCCGGCTTGATCCTTGGCTGGGGAATCGGCCAAAACAACTACATGTGCCCTTTTCATGTGACCTCTCTACTTCTTTGCAACATGGTATTGGGGTTCCACATGAAAGCATCCCAAGTATAGTATCACCTTTAAGAGCCTAGCCTTGGAAGTCACACGGCATCACTTGCCCTAGAGTCACAAGTCTGCTGACATGTGAGGGTGGGGCACACAGACTCCTCGTCTTCTGGGAGGGGTGTCAATGTCACAGTAGAAAAGCATTCGAGATGGGAGATCCTGTCCTGGCCATCTTGGAAAATACAATCCGCTTAGTCATTCAGTGGAATTTACTGAACACCCCGAGGAATACTAAACTCTCTTTAATATGCTCTGGATGAGAAGAGAAAGAAAAGGCATTAAAAATAGTAAACACAAGCTTTATCTTTTCAGTTTCTTTCAGTTCTATGTTTGTGAAAAAGCTTTAAGATACTAATGAATAACAGCTTCCATTTATTGAGATGTTCCTATGGGCCAGGCACATATTAAGCTCTTTACATGCATCGCCACTTTTATCTTCACAATTCCTATGAGGTAAGAATTACTATTCCCAGCTTACAGATGAAGATCAAAGAGATTGAATAACTTTCCCAGTTTCTATAAGAGCCACATTGTTATTCAAATCCAAGTCTGCCAGTCTTTGGTGCACTTTCCACTTTCTACTACTTTCCATTCATGTAAACTAGAAGCCGCCTGTCCTGTCATCCTGCCCCTTTAGCTCAAGCTGTGCATGAATGACTCCTTCATTCCCACTTATTTAGTCCCAAATCATGGACTCTTATTCTTCCAGCTGTGCCCCTGGCTTCTTACAGCCTCACCTGCCTGCCTGTGGGTCCCTTTATTTTGGACTGTACGCATTGGAGTTTCCAGCTCTGATCATTTCCTAGAATTCCGTATTCTCATTTGCCCTATGTGGGAACTCCCTCTCCAGCTACCCCGCGTGGAGGTCACTGCTTTGGTATTTCTCCTGCCTCCCCCCTTTTAAAATATAGGTACTTTTAAAAATTTTAATTTAATGTAATTTAATTTTATCTTATCATCTTTGGCTGCACCCATAGCATGAGGAAGCTTCTGTGATAGGGATTAAACCCCTGCCACCGTGAGACCCAGGCTGCTGCAATGACAATGCCATATCCTTAACCCACTGCATTACCAGAAAATTCCTCTCCTGCCTCTTTTTGAGGAGGAATTTAGACACAGGTAATTGACTGGCAAAGAGAACCTTCTCTGAAAATTGCCAGTTTGCATTTTCTTGTTCACTTATAAAGAAGCCAAATGTCTTCCATGCAATGGTATGGTTTTAGTGCCAGGCAGGGGGAAAGGGGTTTAAGTAGTAGCTGGATGCATTGGTTTAAAGTTAAAGTTGTTAGAAAAGTCATTTCAACTAGTGCTTCTCAAAGTTTTTTTTTTGGTCTTTTCTAGGGCCGCACCCAAGGCATATGGAGGTTCGCAGGCTGGGGGTCTAATCAGAGCTGTAGCTGCCAGCCTATGCCAGAGCCACACTTTTAAATGCATATAAGTCACCTGCAGATTGTGTTAACATGCAGACTGGGGCACATGCATTAGGTCTGCATGGAGTCTGAGAATCTGTATTTCTAACTAACTAATGCTGCAGGTCCTAGGACCCCACATTGAGTTGCCAGACTCTAGGGCAGCAATTTTCACCCTTGGCTGTGTATTGCACTTGGGGAGATTTAAAAAACACTGCCACCATAACTGAATCACTTTGATCTACACTTGAAACTAACATTTTAAAGTAACTATAATTCAACTAAAAAAAAAAAAAAAAAAGACTGACACCTGGGTCACAATCGCAGTGAGCCCCATCTAACTGATCCGAGCGTGGCCTGGGAATTAGGATTTTGAAAGTTTCTTCAGGTGATTCTAATGCATAGCCAAAGTTGAGAACCACTATTTTAGAAAATTGTGCTCACTCACTCATAGAACAATTTATTGTGCATCTATTGTGTTTAGGCTCAGTAGAGAGGGACTAGAAAGAAAACAATATACAAGAAAGTTGTAAACTCTAGGAAGGTAAGTATATAGTAAATAGGAAAAAAACTCCTAATAAGTTGTGTCATTTTAGGAAGTCCCATTGTGGCTCAGCAGGTTAAGAACCTGACTAGTATCTATGAGGATGCAGGTTTGATCCCTGGGCTCGCTCAGTGAGTTAAGGATCAGGCCTTGTCTCAAGCTACTGTGTAGGTCAAGGATTCGGCTCACAGATGGCATTGCTGTGGCTGTGGTGTAGGCTTGTAGCTGTAGATCTGATTTGATCCCTAGTCTGGTAACTTCCATATGTCACGGATGCAGCCCTAAAAATAAATAAATAAATAAATAAATAAAAAGTAAATAAATAAAAAACATGTGTCATTTCATACTCTACCAGAATGCTCAAGTCACTTTAAGTGCGTGGGGTATGTCTGTTATCTTTAAATATTTTTGTTCTATTCTGAAGATTTCCAGTTTTTGTTGTTGTTGTTGTTTTGGTTTGTAAACACTGTTACATTGTTGAATCCTTCATAAATGGGGATGTTGAGAAACCTAGAAAACTCACTGGGTAAGTGGAAATCAACAAGAGAAGCTGGGAGTTCCCGTCGTGGCACAGTGGTTAACGAATCCGACTAGGAACCATGAGTTTTTGGGTTCGATCCCTGGCCTTGCTCAGTGGGTTAAGGATCTGGCGTTGCTGTGGCTCTGGCGTAGGCTGGCAGCTACAGCTCTGATCAGACCCCTAGCCTGGGAACCTCCATATGCCACGGGAGTGGCCCAAGAAATGGCAAAAAGACAAAAAAAAAAAGAGAAGCTTCCAATATTCTTGGAAGGCATGTAGTCATGTTCCTTGTTATTTACTCTTGTTTCCTTACTTTCTATGCACCATGAAGTGTATTGACTCACAGAATGTTGATAAAAATTATTCTATTCATCCATTTTCCTTTTTCTAAAGTCATATATAATTTTTAATGTTGACTATTCTGTTTTTATATATAAGAAAGAGGTTTTCAATTAGATTGCATAAAGTAAAAAATCAAAGCATTTTCATTTCTAATCTGAAATAATATTTTTCATGTTTTCTCACCCCAGGAACAGGAGTATTTTCTCCAGAAAGTTCAGTGAAATCTGTCACTCATCAATTCTTTAAGAATGGAATAGTTTAGCTAAATAACAATAAGTTAATCCTTAGAGAGCCCCTACTCTGTGCCCTCATTCTCATTAAAGCACTTTTCATCCATTAATTTATTGACTTTTCATGACAACCCTGTGAAATAAATGCTATTAATGTGCCCATTTTATAGCTAAGGAAGCAAGCATAGAAAGATTAAGTATCTTGCCTAGTTTATACTGCTTGATGGCAAAGCAGGTTTTGAACCAAGGCATTCTGACTTTAGAGTTCATAGTCTTAACACAGAAAAATGCTGCCTAATAAAACTACTAAAAGTCTTGGACAAATATGGGTGGCCTCAAATAAATATAAATATTTGCAGAGAGAATAAGACCAATACATTCATAATAGGATGACTTAGATCAAATTTATCCCATTACGTATGAGATAAACCATAAAGAAAGAAACAAGTAGATGGCATTCTTTTCACTTAATGAAATGAGAGAGCTGAGGCTCAGAGACATTTAGGGCCTGCCTCAGGTCACACAGCTATTTAGCTGGAAACTCAAGACTAGAGCCCTTATAACCCGGTGCTTGGCCTTAGCTCTTTGAAGACACCTGTAATTTAAGAGCCACAGTGCAAGAGACAAGCTAATGCCTTGATTCTTAATCTTTTGCTCTTTTTGCTTCTTTTGCACTTTCTTGCTTTGCATACAAAAGATCACCTGCCTGAGCCAAAAGAATGCGTTTTCTGAAAAAAAAAAGTGAAATTCTTGTTTCTTTCTACATAAGGCCTATAAATTTCCCTTAAATAGAAGTCCATGCCTGGTGGTAAAGAGTTAAACAAGAAAAGCGTGAATTAAAAAAAAAAAAAAATCCAACCATCCATATAAGGCCTTCTCATTGCTATAATGATATCAGTTGCAACAAGTCCAAGGCCCGACCTCATTACAAGGGTTTAATTGCATTGTTACACAGTCTCACTTCTCCTCTCTGGCCTCTTTCTCTTTATGACAGCTTTAGAAAGGAATTTCAGCTCAAGGTCAAAGGAAATTAATTACTGCTTTCTTAATCTGTGCTCATCTACATTTAGAAAACTTTGGGCTTTCTACCAACATATCCTTGTCTCCTATTTGTATAGATCCAAACTTATAAAAGTAATACCTCGGACCTTTGTAAAAAAAAAAAAGTGCACAAAAGCACTTGAACAGCACATATTTAATAAGTGTAGATCATATCCCAAGAAAATGCCAGGTGTAGAAGAGAAATTCCTGCAGTTTAGCAATCATAGCAATGCTTTAAAAGTTGAGAATTACCTTGCATAGAAAATTCCATCTAATAATTAGACTGAAGGCTATTAAAATGGAGTATTATTAATGGCAACCTAGTAATGCCATTAAGAAAGAATAATCTAAGATAAAAGATACTATGAGTGTGTATATCGATTGGCAATAGAATGACATAGCTACCGATTTAAACATGGCTTTCTATGGAACGCTTCCATGTTGGTTTAAGCATTAGGAGAAATTTATCATTTTTATCATTGCAGTAAAATTCTAGAATGTCCCTTTTCCTTCTTATTTCTTCATTGGCTAGGGAGACATCTAACCAATGGATGTAAATCAATGAATGTGAAAATCAAAGAATTAGACGCCTGTGGTCTATAGGTAACCAATAAGTATAAAAGTGAAATCAGGCATGGATAACACCAAAAGCCTGTACCTGGGTGTATCTCTTGCCTTTTAAGGCTTGGTAGTGGCAGGGCACCAGGAGATCTGCCTTCTAGTGGCAATTCTGAATTTAGCCAGCCATAGGGTTGGGTGGGTTATTTACCTACTGGGAGAACTTTTACTTCCCATTTTCTACATGAGATAGTGGGGCTAGGCAAGCTCCATACTCATTAGCTTCATGTATGACAGCAGCTCACCTAGGAGGTGGTACACAGAGTGCCAGGGCCTGAGTGTAGCCTCTGGGGTCAATCTGCTTGGGTTCTCTTCTCTGGTTCATCACTTTCAGATTGGATGACTTTGGGGAGGTTCCTCAATCTCCCTTTGTCTTATTCCCCTCCTATGCCCTTGCAATGCACACAGCAGAGTTGTTGCACAAATGACATGCTCACAAGTTCCTGCCATTTATATAGCTAGGTTTAATTGGTCTCTAGCTAGATAAACCCATTTGGGGTAACTCCGTGAAAAATAAAATATATTGAGAGGATAGGGGGTAAGTGTTGGAATCAATGGAAAGCTGAATAGTCAGGTTTCCAAAGCAGTGTCCTAATTTAAACATGCATAAAAATGATTTGGAGGTCTTGTTGAAGGCATATTCTAATTCAGAAGGTCTATAATGCAGCCTGAGATTCTGCATTTCTACCAAAATTTCAGGCTTGGAGATCCTGCTAGTCCATGGACCACACTTTGAGTTAAGGTTTGAAGGACAAACACCAAAGCAGCCCCAGGGATCTCAGAAGGAGAAAGAAGTAGATAGGATATTCCCTTTCCACACAAGGGCGTGGCTGTACATTTGGATTTTCCTTGGGTCACCAAGCTCAATATTAACACTTCTGGGAGAACCTGCTGGCCTCAGACTTTGTCACCATGCTCCCACATTCCTTTAGCCAGTGGAAGACAGATGATTTGATTGACAGATCCTTAAGTTGGCCTGAACCAGAGGAAGTCAGATTTCCCTAAAGCAATAGTTGTCAAAATGTGGTCCCTAGGCCAGCAGCAAATGCAAATTCTAAAATGCCACCACAGCCCTAGTGCAAAGTCAGGAACTTTGACAGTGATTCCTAGCAATCTGCATTTTACTAGGCTTTCCAGAGAATTTCAATGCATGCTAATGAATCACTGCTTTAAAGGAAAATGAAAGTACTGTTATCAGAATAAGGAATGAATTTTGGATGGTGCTATGGACAATTGTGTGCCCTTAAAATTCATACACTGAAGCCCTAAATCTCAGTGTGCCTATATTTGAAGACAGAGCCTGTGAGAAGGTGATAAGGGTTGATAAGATCATAGGATCACAAGGATGGGGTGCTAATCGGATAGGGCTGATACTCTTATAAGAAGAGGAAAACACACCAGAGATCTCTCTCTACCATGTGAAGACACAGTGAGAAGGTGATGACTGAAGCCATAAAGAACGTTTTCACCAGGAACCGAATGGGCCAGCACCCTGATCTTGGACTTTTCAACCTCTGCAACTGTGAGAAATAAGTTTCTATTCTATAAGTCACCCAATCTGTGATTTTGGTATGGCGGCCTTAACAAACTAGTACAGAAAGACAAAAGAAATAGATTCTACTTATAGATGTTTACTATGAGCCAAACTATGAGATAAGCAGTTAGGCATTATGAACAAAGTTTCATACAGATATTTTCAAATGACCATTATTTTCTTAAACCATTTTTGATTCCTTATATATTCATTCATCAAACATTTATTAAGTACTACAAGCACCAGGCCTGTGGGTTCAAAGTTAAGTAAGAGGAGGCCTCTGCCTTAGTGCTGCTTAGACTCTGGAGAGAAAGATAGAGAAATGACTAATACTGACATTCTAATATGAACATGCTTAAGCTCTGCAGGGTTTTCATCAGTTCTGGGGTAGGGATGTGGTCAGCTAATGCTGATTTAGTGGATGCAACTGAATAGGGTTGTTTCCAAAATGAACTTCTAGAGGAGGCTGCAGGCAGAAGAAGCAGCCCAAAAGTGGGTCTGGAGTTACACAGAAGGATGGTGTATGTTCAGATGTAAAGGACACATAGTTCTGTAAAATTCCAGAAGGGCATTCCCTTCTGAGGAATGGCTAGAGTGAAAAAACAGCAGAATCCAAAGTAAGAGAGTTTTCTGAGCTCATCTGTACTTGAGTCTGAAGTTCGAAGTAGGGTGTGTGAAGTAGACTTTGATGAAAGTTGACCCACTCTTTGAGTAGTGGGAGAAGAACACTGTAGTTTGAGAAGTGCTGCTTTGTGAGACCTTGCTGTTTTGCTTCTCCTTCAATTCTGTAAACTTACCCTTATTCTCTCAACACATTTTCCTTTGAATTTCAAAAACAAACAAACAAAACAAACAAACAAACAAACTTTATACCTGGCTGCCAAATAACCCTAATTAATATGATCAAAATAAATAATGCACAGGTGTGCTAAGATTCAGATTCAAAAGTTAATGTTTATTACCATGAGCACAGAGCTTTTCTGTGTACTTTCAGGAAAGGTAGAGGGTGTGGTACTTAATAGTTTATAATGTTGTGCAGGATGTTGAGTATGATTTATAACATTGTCTAAAAATAGTGGGTAAGAGCCAAATTTGAGAGAAAGAGAGGATCATTGTCCCCCCATCCGAAGCCCTAAGCACTGCCCCCAATTTTCCCCAAGTCTGAGAATCATTGTTCAGAGAACTGGCTTGGTCATCCTCTAGGTGAGTAAAGACTGAGATACCTATATACACAATGGACTACTACTCAGCCATAGAAAGAATGACATCATGCCATTTGCAGCAACATGGATGGAACTAGAGAATCTCATACTGAGTGAAATGAGCCAGAAAGACAAAGACAAATACCATATGATATCACTTACAACTGGAATCTAATATCCAGCACAAATGAACATCTCCCTAGAAAAGAAAATCATGGACTTGGAGAAAAGACTTGTGGCTGCCTGATGGGAGGGGGAGGGAGTGGGAGGGATCGAGAGCTTGGGCTTATCAGACATAACTTAGAATAGATTTACAAGGAGATCCTGCTGAGTAGCATTGAGAACTTTGTCTAGATACTCATGTGGCAACAGAACAAAGGATGGGAAAAAAAAATGTAATTGTAATGTATACATGTAAGGATAACTTGATCCCCTTGCTGTACAGTGGGATAATAAAAAAAATATATATAAAATAATAAAAAAAAATAAAGGGAGCTCTAAAAAAAACAAAAAGCAAAAAACAAACCAAAAACAAACAAACAAACAAACAAACAAAAGACTGAGATACCTGAAAGAATGGATGAGGAGGGGTGGGTGGCTTTCTTCTCAGTTGGATAGCCAATTAGCCAAGAGACTTTGTGATCTTCCCTTGTCTTCCAGAACAAAGAAGTAGAGATTTAAAGAAAGATTACAGTTTCATGAGTAGGGTGGAGGTAGAATAGATTGCAGTCTACCTTTGACCTAGTAAGAAAGCGTGAGTTTGATTAGGCAGGTGTGGTGAGGAAAAAGTTAGATCTACTTGTACAAAGAAGTAGAAAACAACGAGGCAGAGAAAATGATGAGACAAGCCAAATGAAGTTTTAAGATTATTTAGGGAAGGATGGAGGTCCTGCTGTGGCTCCGCAGGTTAAGAACTTGACATAGCATCCATGAGGATGTGGTTTCAATCCCTGGCCTTGCTCAGTGGGTTAAGGATCTGGCATTGCTGCAAGCTACAGCATAGGTCACAGATGCAGCTTGGATCCAGCATTGCTGTGGCTTTGGCACAGGCCTGCAGCTGCAGCTCTGATTTGACCCCTAGCTTGGGAGTATCCATATGCTGCAAGGGCATCCATAAAAAGAGAAAAAAGAACATTTAGGGAAGGAAGAGATTATATATCTTTGTAGTGATCATAGTAAACTTCATGAAGGGGTAAAATCTTAGCGAAGGACAGGTTGAAATCATGCTCTTGGAGCCTGGTATGGATAGTACTCAGGCAAAAAATGAGGCAGGGTCCAGAAGTGGAAAGAAGTGTTTCTGGCCCAGCAGGGAGCTGTTTATATGGAAGCTGGAAAAATGGGGAGATAATACAGTCTTGGGTCAGATGGTAGAGTGTCTTGGATGTCATTCTAGGGAGTAGACCTAGGGAGTATCATGCCATGGTATAGATACATAATGATAATTTGTGTATGGTGCACTGGAGTAAAGGATGAAGTAGCTTTTGTTAAAGGCAGACACTCTGAAAGCTTCCAATTCCTGATCTCAGAGCCTCAGGGTTATGGGGATGAATATCTGAATACACCTTTAGCAAGACACATCACTAACTTGTACCTACTGTGCATCAGACACTAATTAATTGTTGGGTTATCAAAGTAAACAAAACAGAAAATTTCCTACATCTGCATAGGAGAAGTAGATAATAAGCAAAATAACAAATTGATATCATCATGTCAGGTATTAATAGACACTAGGTAAAAAAATACAGCAGAATAAAGAAAAGAGAGCAGTGATGGGCAGTGTTGCTCTCTGGGAATGTGACACTCTAATTATAGTCTGAGTGAAGGAATGGAATAAGTTAAGGGTCTGGAGGGAAAGTTTTATAGTCAGAGGGAACAGGGTTGTGAACTGCTGAAGGAACCACAAGAAAAACCATGAAGCTGCACATAAGAGTGAAGCAGAGAATGGTAAGGGATGAAGCTGGAGTTGTAGTCAATGTTGGAACATGTAGGGTTTGTCATCTTATGATAAGAAGTTCATTTTGTTTATTTATTTATTTAGTCTTTTTAGGGCCGCACTCACGGAGTATGAAAGTTCCCAGGCTAGGGGTCGAATCAGAGCCGCAGCTGCTGGCCTACACCACAGCAAAGCAGGATCCGACCTGTGTCTGTGACTTACACCATAGCTCATGGCAACTCCAGATCCTTAACTCATTGAGCAAGGCCAAGGATCGAACCCGTGTCCTCATGGATACTAGTGGGATTCGTTAACCACCGAGCCACCACGGGAACTCCGAAAAGTTCATTTTAAATATAACTGAATGTCTATAGAGAATTTTGAGCAGTAGAATGGTGTGGGCTGGGTTATGTTTTTAAAAGATCATTTGGTGCTCTTTGGAGAACAGACTGTCATGGGCAAGAGAGGAAAAAGAGACAGCATTCAAAGTCTATGCCCAAGGTCCAGGTTTGTATAGACTATTAGCAGTGGAGGTGGGAGAAGTGGCTGGGTCTAGAAAATTCTTTGAAAGGAACAGAGACAAAATGGAATTAGAATATGAGAAGAAGAGATAAGTTCAAGAGATTTTTACATTTTTGCCCTAAAAATTAGATGAATACTTATTGAGATGTGGAGGTTTGAGAGCAGAGTAAGGTCTGAGGCATATTTTGGACATCCTGGTGGAAATGTTAGCAATTGGATATATAAATCTGGGTGAAAGAGAAGGACAGAAATGGGGAAGTGAATTTTGGAATCTATTTTCATAGTATTTAAACCAGAGTGAAAGAAACAATTAGAAAGTGAAGATAAAAAAGAAAAGGAGGAGTTTGACATAGGGTCTGTGAGGATGCAAGCTTGATCCCTGACCTAGCTCAGTGGGTTAAGGATCTGGCATTGCTGAAAGCTGAGGCATAGGTCACAGATACAGCTCAGATCTGGAGGTGCTGTGGCTGTAGTGCACGCTGGCACATGCAGCTCTGATTTAACTTCTAGCCCAGGAACTTCCATAAGCAGCAGGTGCGGCTGTAAAAAGAAAAAAAAAAAAAAAAAAAAAAGAAGCAGAAGAAAAGGAGAAGAGTAACTAATATTTGTTTCATTTTGGCTAATTGCTAAGTTTTACGCTTGAATAGATTTTTTTTAGATTTTTATAATGATTTTTAAATGCTTTTACTTATATCATAAGGCAGATACAATTAGCCCCATTTAGCGTTGAAGACATGGAGATGCAAAGATACTAAGTAGCTCAAAGTCCTGCAGCAGGTAAATGGAATAACCCAAATTCAGTCCCCAAACTTCTTAAATTCGAATTTATGTATCAATTTAGTCCACAGGTAAAATAGCTTTGGAGCAGTAGTTTGAAGGGGTGGGTAGGACAAGGTATATTTTGGAAGCAGTTAAGGATAACACAGAGATTTGAAGCTTGATCAACAAACAAAATGGTGAGAACTAAAATTGGAGAAGTCAATGCTGTGCCAGATCAAAGAAGAGAACTTCATATTTATCCTTAAATCACCTTGCCAAAATATGAACTTATGTAGTCGTGGCAAGATGGAAAGGAGAGCTGTATATGAAATGGGCACATGGCAATGATGTGTCATGCAGCTAGATTAGAACTTACTGATAACTGATGCTTGGCTTCACTGATGCTCATCATATCCTTGAAGTTGCCCAATCTGGAGGCAGAGGCTGAATTCTTGCAGCAAAAATTTTCCTCTGGCTCAGTGATAGCTTCTTATGATTTGTAAAGAGATCCAAAACTTTGATGAAAATTCCATCTAACTTGGCTTCAGAGGATATTTCCAACATTTCAGAGTAGTCTTGGTGAACTTGATAAAAACATTGCTTATGGGTAACCTACACTTTATGTGTTAGTGTAAGGTTGCTCAATATATAATCACACTATGAGTCTTTATACTCTATTCATTAGCTGAATTCCTGCTGCTCACATTTGATTTAGTACCCTGGTGGCACCTAAGTTTATTGATGTTCCATCCCACTAGTGGTGTCTCCCTAGCTGACACTGCAAGCTGACATTTTTTATACTACTTCTTCCTTATTTAAAGTGGGGCTGTCCAATGTGGTAGCCACTAGCCACATGTGGCTATTTAAATCTAAATTAATTAAAACTTAATAAAATTTAAAATTCTGTCCTTTGGTCACACAACCTCCATTCCAAGTACTCAACAACAACACGTGGCTAGCACTTTCTGTTTTGAATAGAACATGTACAGAATATTTCCATTATCACAGAAACTTCAATTAGGAAGCACGTTTTTTAAGCGGCAGCACTCTGCTTATCAAAAGAGCCCCTGTTTTGTAAATATATCAAATCATAAGAACTTAGTTCTTTGTGGAAATTGATTCAAAGACTTCCTCCCAATCCTCAGACCACATACCTACCCCAGTGACCAAAGTTCTGGAGATAGTGACATTCAGAATAACCAATAGGAAAGTAGCAGTCTCTGGTAGTCAACTTTAATAGGTGATGGAGACTGAGCAAGGTGAAAGTGGGTCTCCAGTGGAGCTAAATGAGCATGTGAAGGCAGAGTGATAGCATAGATGGGAGGAAAGCAGCTAACGCCTATGAGGGTAGCATTCCATTGGCATAAGCAGTAGAATCTTTGATTTGATTTTTAACTGATTACCTTGGGGGTAGATGGAAAGAATGTGGTGGTGGCACAGGAGAGTGCAAAGGAATTATTTAGATCTTTGAAATATAGGTGTGGTTAATATGGGTCAATGAATTTTAAGGCTGATTGGTCTGGAATAGAGACCCACAGTCTTTAACACCACCCCACTTCCCCTCTCCACCCCTCACTTTTCTATGCATGGCAAAGCTGTCTTAACAAACATGTGGTTGCCAACCCCTCTGAAACCAGCTCTTTCTCACACCCTAAACTCAGTTGTTGGCATAATGAAGTTAAGCTGATGCACTGACTGAATTTTCCAGTCCATCTTCAATTCTCACAAATTTGAAGTCGATTATAAACCACCCTAAACTGTCAGCCTAAATTTAACTCTTTAAGATTCCTGTCTGTGGGAGAACCAAAATATAAAACTAGTTGATTGATGTAGCAGTTGAGTTTTATGGTGATAAATGGGGAATTCTTACCTATTTTTTGGGTATAAAAATCCATTTATACATGAGATTAATAGATTCTGAAATAGGAGAATAATTTATATTTTAGATGAAAGCTTTTTTGAAGCAATTCTTTTTAGCTGGGCTTATTGCGTATGATTGTGGATTCATTTTATCTCCCACTATTGTTGTTGTTAGCACTAATTCTCACTGACTTTGCACTAGGCAAGGAACCTGAGGCCCAGAGAAGTCATTTTTCCAAGGTCACATCCCCAGTAAGTGGCAGAGCTGGGATGTAATGAAGGTTGTTCACTGTCTGTCTGATAGAACATCTTCCTTATTTTGTAGAAAGTTAGAGTCAGGATAAAGGGTTGAGTGATCTGATGATCACTTAGAGAAGTTCACATTTTTGAACAAATGTGTTGATGTGTTAGAATGAAATTAATAGTGTCATGAGAGAAATAACTCCTGTAAAGCCAGCTTGCATTTCCTCTTCCTGTTTCTGTCAGAAGGAAGAGCACAGTCATCAAAAATACATTAAACGCATTTGAATAGGAAAGTACCAGTCTTTCAGCACTAGGTACTTAGATGGAAATCCTTGTAACTAATTTTTTAGAGTTCTAAAGCAGTAATCAAGAACTTCTATAGGATACATTGAGAAGTTGTATACTGTTAAGCCAGGAGCAGGAAGTACTTAGGGAGAAAGAGGGAGGAATAAATAGTTCAAACTTAGAAAAGTACTAGTTCCTTTCATTGCATTTCCCTAACTCTACTCTCTCTGCCACATCCACACTCCCCCTCATGGGCTTATTGCAAATAGCCATGTCCTAGTTCTGTGCGTTCTCCTCTCTAGAAGTACACATCATATTGTACGTGTTTTCCCTTGTCTGGAGCTACCTCAAATCTGCGAATCCCTCCACGAGATCTTTGTGTCTCCAGCATGTGCTACCAAGCCAGGGACTTAGTAGAATATCAATAGTTATGATGAGTGAATAGATAGTTATGATTAGTGATAGAGAGTTGACTCTACTCAAAGGTGATTTTCATCCTATGGGCGGCAATATGTCACCTAACCCACCCAAGAATCACGAAAATTTCCTGGCCATATAGGGGAGTGCCTGATATTTGGAGTTAGTGCTTTGAGGCTATCTCCTTGCTTGCCCTGCAGGGAGCAAGACTGTTTGCAAGGCTTACTTAACCAACACTTGGCAAGGATGCCAGAATTAAGTTATAATGGTATACAAAAACACTGTTGCATAATTCCTCCTTTTCTTTCCTCTTACCACCTCTCTCTCTTTCTTGATCTTTCTTTCACTGGTACATAGTTTTTAAGAATTGTATCTGAAAGGTCCTGCAGTACAAAATGAAAAACTATTCATCAAACAAGGGTCTGGCCAGGTTAGACACCTTGGTCAAGCAATGTAATTCCATCTACTTGCAGTGTAATTTACTGAAAAATTAGTGCTATAGCATGGAAAGCCATTGTCACATAAAAGTAACTGTTATCCTAAGGAAAAAGCAGAATTTCCTCTTTGCTAACATGTGAAGATTAAAACCTTTAATAAGTGGGGTTTACATATAATTCACTTCTGATGACTGAAAAAATAATCCTGAATGGGCTTAGCTGTAGTTTTCAAGCCTTGACCAGATTTGAATATGCTTAAAATTAAGAATACTAAAGAGGAAAGATAATCTCTTTCTTTAAAACTCCTTTTGATTCATAGGAAACAAATATAAAAGAAATTGGTAGCTTTCCAAAGAAAGGCTACTGTTTCTTTCAGAAAGTGCCTATTTTGTTTCTGTACTGTATTAAAATATAATTTTTTGTAGAACCACCATTAACCTTGGCACTCAGACTGTTTCTCAGTTCAGAGAGGAAAGATCAAGTATTTTCTCTTTTGAGGTGGGCTTCCATCTTAAGGTGGTCTTTAATCAGATTGCTACCTCCTTCTCATCGAATTTCTTAATTTTACAATTGTTTCTGGTTTCTACTTAAGTCTTCATCTCCACCCATTCTCCTTCATGCCTTGTATCCTTGAGACATTTTGGAGTCAGGTATAAAGAAGGGAGATGTGTTAATTCAGAAAATCGATGTGTACTCCCACAGCCACTAGAGGATTCCTCATGCCCTCTGTACCTGCCCAGTTCTGTTGGCCTCAGGTGATAGACCAAGATTGGAAGAAATTCTCTCAAAGTCCTATGTCTGGAATGCTCTAGGCTAGCTCTTTCATTCTTTGGATACCTACTTAATATTTTCCTTCTCAATGAATCTTTTCCTCACCAAATCTTGCTCTGTGTCTGTACTCTTCACTACCATGAAATGATGAAATACTGATATATATAAATAAATACACATACATATTTGCATATATACATATATAATAATCTACTTATTGATTATAGTGTGATATGAATATAACAAACAATATTAAGTGAAAGTGCCACATAAAACAGAATACATGACGTATAATTTCATTTATATAAAGCACAAAACTAATAAAACTAATCTATGCTGTTAAAATTCAATGTTTACCCTTGGAGAAATCAGTAGCTACAAGAGGGTAAAGGAGGCTTTTTGGTGTGGTAATAATATGCTACTTTTTAAAATCTCGGTGGCGGTGGATGTGTTCAGCTTGTAAATATTCATCAATACAATTTTCTGTATGCATATCAACTTTCAATAAAATTTAAAACTCAAAAATAAATGACCAGATTAGCATAGAAATAATTTTGGAAAATGAAAATACAAATGGCTGGTAACCATATAAAAATATTCAGTCTTATTAATAATTAGAATATACAATTTGAGACAATAACACTTTGTATCTATCCAAAACAAATAAACAAACAAAATATATATATTGCTTTTTTATGGTTGCACTCACGGCATGTGGAGGTTCCCAGACTAGGGGTCGAAAAGGAGCTACAGCATATTGCCTATGCTACAGCCACGGCAATACCAGATCCAAGCTATGTCTTTGAACTACACCACAGCTCACAGCAACACCGGATCCTTAACCCACTGAGGAAGGCCAGAGATCAAACCTGCTACATCATGGTTCCTAGTCAGATTTATTTCTGCTACGCCTCAATGGGAACTCCAGAAACAAAAATATTAAAGGAAATATGTCTGATATTCTGTGTTATAGAGAAGGGGAAGAGAAACTCTTATTTGGATTTGGTGGGAAGTTGAATTAGCACTGCCCTTGTGGAGGGTACCTTAATATCTGTCAACACTTTAATTCTATGTAATTTATGAATACAAATTCCATCCCTAGACATTCATCTAAATGATTACTCATATATATATATATATATACACACACACACACACAATATGCAAAAATGTGTGCATTTCAAGGGCCTACTTAATAATGCTGTTTGTAAAAATTAAGAGATGGAAACAAGCTGGTTGTAAATGACAGCTTCTTAGATGGTTATCTCTAAGGATGACCACCTCCTAGTGGTTCCATCCTTGTGAAACATCCTCCCCTTGAGTGTGAATAAGATCTAGTGACTCACTTTTTTTTTTTCTTCTTTTATAATGATTTTTATTTTTTCCATTATAGCTGCTTTACAGTGTTCTGTCAATTTTCTACTGACAGCACTTTCATTGAATAGAGTATGGTGAAGATAATGCAATGGCACTTCCTAATGGCTTTTCATTTTTGAGCCAGCTGCCATGTTGTGAGCTGCACAACAGAGAGATCTCCATGGTACAGGCCTGATGACTTTGGCCAGTAGTCACCAAGAACCTGAGGTCTAGGTCTGCCAAGTGCTCCAAAAGTGAGCTGGGCAATGGCCCCTGCCCCAGCCTTGAGGTGACTGTAGCTCTGATCAACACCTTGACTACTGCCGTGTGAGACCCTCAGCTAGAGGGGCCAGCTAAGCCACAGGTGGATTTTTGACTCACAGAAACTGACATAATAAATGTTTATTACTTTAAGCTTCTACGCGGGGGATTTTTAATTCAGCTATGCATAATTAATAAATCATTCAAAACCATAATGCTCTAGTAAACTTTATAACCCTAACCTGTAGATTATTCATCAGAATTTTAAAAGAATTAATTATCCCTATGTGTATTGATATGGAAATATTCTTAAGACATATTATTAGGTAAAAATAAAGTTACAAAACTATATGTACTTGCACTTCCAAGTCTGGGTTTAGGACAATTGTTCTCAAACTTTAGCCTGCATCATAGTTACCTGGAGGGTTTGTTAAACTCTGGTTCTATGACCTTAGAACCTGCGTGGGTAGTAAGTCCCCAGAGAACTCCAGTGCTGCTGATCTCAAGACAACTCCTCAGTGCCACCGCCCTAGAGAACTGGTCTTTCATATGCCCTGGGAGACAAACAAGAATATTCATTGCTCATAGCAAGAGCACTTAGAAGCAACCTTTGTGTCCACCACTGGGAGAATGAATGGAATAGTAACTTGTGAGGTATGCTTAAACAGCAATTATAATTCATCTCCTGGATCTAAACAAAATGTTGATTGGAAAATATGTACAATGTGGTACAATGTTATTAAAGTTTAAAAACACGTAAAACCATCCTGTATAATGTTTGTAAATGTATATGTATATTTAAAGTATGAGTAAAAATATAAAAGCATAATAGGAAAAATAAAAAAACTCGTATGGTAATAAGAGACCAGTTCCAGGACAGAATTTACCTCTGGGCAGGAAAGAGATAATAATGGAATCTGAGAGAGAAGCATGAGGGACATCAGCTGCATCTGTGATGTTTTATTTGTTTTTGTTGACGAAAACACCAGAAGCCCATAGGAAAATGATGAGATGAGGTGAGGACATGGATGTTGGTTACATTATTTTATATTTTTTCTATTTGAAATATGTCATAATATTGCTAATTTCAAAGGAGCTAAAGATACCAATTGAACGCAGAAGGTGATGGTTCTATCGCAGACAGAACATCAGTGTGGATGAATTTTTCATATGACTTAATATTGAGTTTCTTTTATCCTAAAGTGTCAAGGAAAAACAAGAAAAAATAATAAAATTAGGTGTGTAAGAGAAAGATAGGTCTTCTGATTGGTTCAGAGTACACAGTAATAACAATAATTTTGTATTTAATTAATATTCTATGTATTTATATTCTATTTTCATATATATGAATAAAAATAATTTTGTATTTATATATGAATAACAATAATTTTGTATTTAATTAATATTCTATATATTTACATTCTATTTTCATATATATATATATATATATATATATATGTATATATCCTCTCAACAGCTTGTAAACAAATGAAGGGAAGTTATCCCCATTTTACATAGAGGAAACTGAGGCTCAGGGAAGCTAAGGTATGAAAAGCAAAGTGAATTCATTGGTTGGGAGCAGCCACCTAGGTCTGCTAGCATCCATCTCTCTCTCTATCCTTGCTTGCAGGCATCTGAGAGGTAGGAGCTTTATCGATAGATGTCCTAGTCAATCTTATTCCAGTTTGGGAATAACTTTTTTCCTTCAAATTTATTTTGACTGTGACTAATAAAATCTCAAGGGATCCCTTGTTTATTAAATTGCTTTCAGCCAGTGAGTTGTTCTGTGGACATAAACCTCTGTGTTTTCTAGGAGAAGCTCCTGGAGAAAGCAATGTAATCAATGGGTAAAGCCTGGATTTTGCCATTTGTGTACCTGTTTTCAAGCCCACTAGCTGTGGAAACTGGGCAATCTTATCAGTATTGAGGAGTTTTCAGTTTTCTTGTATTATGGGGCCACCTCACTGGTAAAGATTGCAGGTTCTACTGTGTGTGCAGGATGCAGTTCAGTGAGTGGCTTGTAATAACAACTCAATAATTGGGTGCTATTTGTTTAATAATTATTACTTTTGTTGAGATACTGATGACTTATGAAATTTATTCTTTTCTCTCTCACTTCCTCCCATATGAACTCTATCATGTTCAATATATAGTATACTGGAAAGTAAACATGGAAGTCCATTTCTACTTAAGGTTGGCCCTCTGTATCTGTATACTGTATAATGTTTTAGTGGCTTTTTTTTTTTTTTAGGGCTGTACATGTGGCATATGGAAGTTCCTAGGCTAGGCATCCAGTTGGAACTGCAGCTGCTGGCATACACCACAGCCACAGCAACACAGTATCCCAGCCATGTCTGCAACCTGCCCCACAGCTCATGGCAGCACCAGATCCTTAACTCACTGAGCGAGGCCAGGGATCAAACCTGCATTCTCATGGATCCTAGTCAGGTTTGTAACCCACTGAGCCACAACAGGAACTTCCTGCATACTGCACAATTTGATATTAGTGACTTGAGCATTCATGGCTTTTGGTATCCATTGGGTTCCTGGGATAAATTTGCCTCCATAATGAGGGATAACTGTAGTTGGTTTCTGTCAATTCGGAGTGGAAGAAGGGGATTGGAAGAGAAGAGGGAGATAAGAAGAGAGAGAGAAAAAGAAAAATTTCAGTTCTGAAATTTCTGAAAGTTTCCAATTCTGCAAAATACTTGAATAGTTACAAAGTAAAAACAAATGCCATAATATGGATGTAGGCTGTTCATATATATTTATTCAAAAACCTGATCTATGTTTATGTTTTGCAAAAATAACATTATTGAAAAAATAGCTTGGTACTCTTGTGTATTTATCAATGAGATTTTTATGTAATAAAAATTACTCATAAATTACCACAAACACTAAGATTTTCTGGTTTCTTAAGTATTGATATTTTATTTAAAAGATGTCGTATAGGTAAAATATTTGGGAAAGTAGAGCTTCTAGAAAATGTCAGTAAGTGTGGCAGTCCTACCAATTCATTGAACTTGTTCCTTAAGGCTTTCCCTGCAAATAATAAATTTGGAAAGAGATGTTGTAATAAATAATGGCAAGATTTAATTTGAAGCATTAATATCAAATAGTATTTCATGATGGCCTTTGGGTGGGAATGTTATGAACTGAAGTAAGTTGTTCACTAGGAGACTTTTGAAAAGGAAGATGCATGGAACTTGTGGTATAACAGCTGACATCCTTTCCAATCTCCGGGTAGTTTTAGGAAAGTCTCTGCCCATTGATCTGCTGCATACTCATTTCTAAATGAGTGGACTAGTGCTTTACTGCTGGTTTAAACCTCTGGATCTTTGCCTATGCTGTCTCATCTGCCTGCCATGCTCTCCTCCTGACACATCTGCCCCTTCCACCTGGAGGATCTAACTCAACAGTTCAGGAAATAACTTAGGAATTTCTTTTTGTTGTTGTTTAATAGTTAATTTACAATGTTGTGTTAGTTTCCCGGTGTACGGCAAAGTGATTCAGTTACACATACCTGTGTGTATATAACTGAACACACACACATATATATTCTTTTTTAGATTCTTTTCCATTATAGGTCTATTATTAGATATTGAGTATAGTTCCCTGCGCTATAGAGTAAGACCTTGTTTATTAATTTTATATATTGTAGTTTGTATTTGCCAATCTCAAACTCCTAGTTTATCCACCCTCCTGTTTCACCTTTTGGCATCCTGTTTGTTTTCTATGTCTGTGAATCTATTTCTGTTTCATAATAAGTTCATTTGCATCATTTTTTTAGATTCTGCATATAAGAAATATCATATAATATTTGTCTTTCTTTGTCTTACCTCACTCACCATGATAACCTCTAGGTCCATCCATGTTGCTGCAAATGGCATCGTTTCATTCTTTTTTATGGCCAAGTGGTATTCCAGTCTATATATGTAATCATATCTTCTTTATCCAGTCATTGGTCAATGGTCATTTAGGTTTCTTTCATGTCTTGGCTATTGTAAATAGTGCTAGTATGAACATTGGGGTGTATGTATCTTTTTGAATTACGGTCTTCTCTGTATATATGCCAAGGAGTGGGATCACTGGATCATGCGGTAACTCTGTTTTTAGTTTTTAAAGGAAACTCCATGCTGTTTTGTAGGAATTTCTTGAACAACTCCAGCTCCCAATAATAAAATTGTATAATTATGATAAACATTTATTAAATGTTTTTATATGCAAAGAATTGGTCTAACCAGTTTATATAACTTATTTAATCTTCACAACAAGCCTGTGAGGAGGGTGTTATTATTAAAGCAGTCAGCGCATGACTTCAGACTACTTGACTTCTTTGCTCAGCTACTGTACTCAGCCTTATCATTATCTCTCCAATGTAGGGCTTTTTCCTCAAGATGTCAACAGTTAAACCTGAACAATAAAAGGGAAAAAATAAGCTTGTTTTTTCCACAAATAAACTCTTAGAGATTCACAATGCATAGTCTGAGAAAAGCTCTTCAAGGCTCTGAGAAATCCTATAGTAAGAAAAGCTGTTAAATTTTGTTTCTCCCAGCATTTCCCAAAGAAAACCATACCCAGATTTAGATTTTATTTAGTTCTTTATTTCTTCTTCTCCTTCTCCTGCTATTCCCACTCCTTCACTTCCATCCCTTGCTTCTAACATACACACCATAAACATGCTCCAATGCCCACATGTAGTTTTGTACTGATCAATCTGCAGTGTAATTACTTATTTCTACATGTATTTCTTGTACTAACCTATGAAACTGTGTCTTATTCACTGCTAGTTTTTAGCTCTGTTCACTGTGGCATGAAAGTTGTGTGCAGGTTTCTTCTTTGGTTAAGCTTAGAAATGAGTCTGAAATGTTGCTTCATCTGAAGGGAGATACAGGAATCAAGACAATTGATATATTGGACTTTGGTGGCTGGTCGATCAATCTGTGCCCCCGCCGAGTCAAAAATATGAAATACAGCTAAGTAGACTTGCCAAGCACCAAGCTGTTGATGATTAAGGTGAGAGCTCCCCACAAAGGACACATCTAGATCCATTTTATGAAGATGTAAGAGAAGAGTCCTGGGATTGAGGTTTTTTTCTCCATAAAAGTGAATTTTTTAGACTAGTGAATGCTCAAAACTCCTTGGAAATATTCCTCTGAGTCAACCATGAGGAAGTTGAGGGACAGAGAGAAGTAAGTGGTGTAACATCACCTGGCCGAGTTCAATTGGAATAACCTATACCATCTGCCAGTAAAGCAAAACAAAACTCCATGGAACTCTAGCCATAAAATAAATTCACAGGAGTGGAATGGCTTTATTTATGAAAAAGAACAAAGCCAGCACAGATGCCTGGGAGAATCATAGTGGTCAAGAAATTCTTGACTGGTCTATGTGGAATGTCCATGTGGCCAGCCAAAGGAGTAAGGCCATTTGGCAATTTACCAGTTTATGATTCAGAGCTGGGACAATGAGAGTGGCCCAACCAGTGATTCAAGACTGGAAACCTTTTGAGACCCAGGACATCAGAAGTCTATGTGACAAATGATTGCTGGTAGAAGCTCTGACAAAACTCATCTTGTTACATGGAAAGGCAGTGAAGTGTCCTTGGCTGAAGGGGTTTTGATTGGTGAAGATATGTCTGGGAGATTTATTATCTCTTATTCAAAGACTACAAGTAAAACTACAAGTGTTGGAGTCCCTGTTGTGGCTCAGCCTTCGCGAACCCCACTAGCATCCATGAGAATGTGGGTTCGATCCCTGGCCTCACTCAGTGGGTTAAGGATCTGGCATTGCTGTGAACCTTGGTGTAGGTCACAGACATGACCTGATCCCATGTTGCTGTGGCTGTGGCATAGACCAGCTGCTGAAGCTTCGATTCGAGCCCTAGCCTGTGAACTTCCATATGAGGCAGGTGTGGGCCTTAAAAGAAAAAAAAAAAAGCTACAGGTGTTTACTGTGCATTAATCCATACACTCTCAAATAAGAGACAAATATTAATACTTGTTGAGTAATTTCTATAAGTGTTTTATTTATGTTAACTCACTAAATCCATACAGTAAATTCACAAGGTCACTACGATTGTTATTTCCATTTTACAGATGAGGAAATTGAGTTAAGGAGGATTAAGTAAACAGCTCAAAGTCATATAGCTAGTGGTTGACAGAGCCAGAATGAAATAATTGCTGGTTTTACTTCTTTCACTTATTTCACATTTCTTATACTATAATAACCTCTTATATTGTAAGCGACATTTTAGCAATATGTAGTTTGAGATTGTCAGACTGTTCAGCATCAGAATCTGAGAAAAAATATGGTGACATGGTGAAGGGTGGCCAGGAGATTTACAGCCATGGTGTAGCTGGTATAAATGTTAAAAAAGCAAACACGGGATTTGGAGGAACAGGAAGAAGAAAAAAAATCTACACATCTTTTTGACCTGTAAATCTTGTTTCATTTGGAGTAGAAAAGACAATGGGAGCTATAGGATCACCAACTCCATCTTTCATCAAGGTCTCCCTCTCCCCCTTTGAGAGAGCATCTGCTATGTGCAAAGTGCATCAAGGCTTAGGGAAGGTGACTGGCATTAATTCATCCCTCAGATGGTTTATTATCCACTGGTTCATGCACACTAATAAACACAAAAGTGGTAGCACATGATGGAGTGCATAGAAAGGAGATTTCAGGTCCATAGAAGGGACTTGGGGGACCAGTCATGGAAGGATCAATTTGGCAGGGAATTGAGGAGCAGGAACTTTGATTTGCTGCAAAAGATATTCCTGGTGTACCAAAACAGAACAGGACTCAAAGCTGAGAAAGCAATACCATAGTTAGAGAATGAGGAGCAGCCCTGCTGAGGGATAGTCTTGCAGAATGGATGAAGAACTGATCTCCAAAGTGTCTGCTTGAGCAGAGGATATTGACATCCTGAGCAAAGCTCTTGAAAAGCCACATTTAAAGCCATTTCAACATCTCCTCAAGGCAGGTTCCAAATGCCTGGCACATAATAGGTGCTCAATGAATATTTGCTGACAAAAAGAGTGAATAGTACAATATAAAAATGTGAAATTATTTCATAGCCTCTTGGGACAGCCTACCAGTCAATTAGTCTGAGGTCAGATGGTAAACAGCTATAGAGCACATTGGTCCTCAATTCCTGGACCAAATTCCAAACATGAAAATGATGGTTTTATCCTTTGAGCACATTCCAGGATGACCTTAGATACTGGTAGCATGCTCCCTTATGTCTAGCCTATATCTGCTGATATGAACTATCTTTCTTTGGGCTGTGCAAGGTCTTTTCTTGTTTAAAATAACAATGAGAACCACAAACTCCAGCACCTTAGATTTATCCATATATCCATAAAAGCCTAGCAACCGAGGGTATTATCTTTATTCGGAAGAAGTAGAGCACTTTTAAGGTTCAGAAACATATATATAAAAATTGGGTTCTGAAATGGTCATTTTTTTCCCCCTCAGCTATGCCATTATAGTGATCAGCCAAGCTTTGGTAAGGTAAATACTTTTGGAAAATAAGTGGAAATTTGCTGCAAATCAGTCCCTTTTGTGCATGGCCGCGGGAGCATGTTGAAATGTTTGGACACTAATACCCATTCATTTTCTTGGCTCCATAAATAAAAGCCGCCAGCTCTGTGGCGGCCGTGAAATGGTATTCTTCAGGGCCCAGCAGGAACCCCCATCCTTATTACCACTGCAGGGGGCAGGACAGGCCCAAAATAGCAAGACAACTAAATCAAGACATTTTCAATGTCTAACAAAATGACTGTGTTTTAGAAAGAACCAAAAGGTTGGAAAAAATTGGACAGCTTTTGTACTTAGTGTAATACCTTTGTTAAAAGAGTTCAGATGGGAAAAAGGAATCTTTTAAAAATGCATAAGCATATTTCTGAATATCATTTAAAACCTCCAAAGATCTCATGAAACTGTAAATCGGATGCACTAAGTCATCAGAGGATTCAAGCTGAATATATATTCCTTTTGGGGACCCCAGACCATGGATTATCATGTGGGCAGGCAGAAGAATTGGGCCTGTCTTATTATGTGTGTAGGTTTGATGAGGAGGGCGGAACTTCAAAAGGAGGTCAGGGAAGCTATTGAAGGAATCCAAGAAGCTATTTTGGCCGGCAAATCTTTCTCAAATTAAGAATTTTTTTTTAAAAACATAGTCTAGTAACATGTTTCAGCCATTATCGTCTCATCTGTCCAAGAGAAAAATTAGCAGAAGTATTTCCTAAGAGTTCTAAAAGCAGGGCAATAAATGACCTGGAAGGGAAGCACTGGGGAAAAGTGTTCAGAAGATATTTTTGGATTTTCTTCCTCTCCCTGCTACTCCTCCTCCCCCTCCAGTTAAGGTGTACTCTTCACCCATTTTGAATAAACAATTAATTTCTTTTGTTGTCATATTATAACCCATAAGCAAGTATCCAGTCCAATAACAATTAGGGCTGAATTCTTTTGCGTGGTGCTGAACTACCGGCTGACATTGTTATAATTAAGCATAAAAATGTAACTCATAATTCTGACACAAACCAGTCATTTTATGTAGTATAACTCAAAGGGTTTCCTCAAAGTGTAAACACCATCAGACTTGCCAAATCCCTCAAAGTTAACATGCCACTCAAATCTAAAGCCCGGGTCTTCGGGATTTTTGAAAGTTGATAAACAAAGAGAAAACTGCCCCCCCCCCCCCCCCCCACTTCCCCTCCCCTTCCAATCTCATCTTCAGTCTTTTATGACTCAGACTTTAATGAGAGCCATAAACATTACCTTGCCTAATAAAAATTCCAGTATTTCAGAGCTGGCTCAGAGAATGTGAACCACATCTGGTGACAACTGGAGCTAATTAATATCTTTATAGGTGTCTTCCATTCGCTAGAGTTTAAACAGAAATAGTCAGGGGTGCTTACATCAAAGCCCGAGGCAATCGAGGGCTGTTGCTTGCTTTCCAGTCTGAACTGATAACAAGTAGACCAATTTTTATAGGATTGTAAAAGCTAAGTGTGGAGATGGTTCATGCAGAGAAGCACTTTGCCTCACTCTTCTTGCTGTTCGGTCTTCCCATCCCTGGTTTTGTCTGCTTTCAGCTAGCCTGGCTAGTTACTTAGACATATGGACAGGCAACAGGGGGAAAAAAAAATACTAAAAAGAGGTGGGGAAGCTCACAAATAGCTATGCTTAGATTTAGACAAAGCACACAGTGACCCATACATACCAGATCTTCTTGCAAAGATCTTTAAAAATCTGCTCTGTGAAGCATTTGCTTGTGGCACAGATAAGGTTTATCTAACAAGACCAAGTGAAAATTAAAAAGCAAGATGAACTCGCACAACTGGTGCTAATATGTGTTTTGAAGCGTACCAATTGGCCGAGTGCAATGTCACAGCTCTCGGCTAAACATGCAGGTGGTCGAGGGACTTCTTTTTCAAAGGTTACCCTACAAAGAGCATGCCAGCCCTTCTCCATCAATATGGGCCAGTACCCCGGGAGCTCCCGGACAATCAGAAAATAATGACATCAACCTGACCATGGTTAAGTACATAACATGCTGAAGGTTCACGGATGTGTAGTCTGGAACAATAAAGAAAAAATAAAGACGCTTGCTTGGCGGGCCCCAGCTGTTATTAGCCATGCTGTGAGATCAAGGAAAGGTATGATATGGACTGCCATTTCAACTGGGACCAGGTTAATCTCTCAATTGGAGGAGAAGAAAAACAACAACAGAAAAGCAGCCCTCAGAATGAACAGAGGGGACAAATGACAATATCTTTATTTGCATAATCTGTGTTTAACCCTTTACTAATAGAGACCACATTTCCTTCAAATAAGCTTAATTTTCTTTAGACTGGTGGGCAGAGAGCCCTAACACCTCAAAGTTCAGCCAATGAACATACTATCTAATATTCATTTAATATGTATTGCAGAGACTTAAGGCTTAGAGGGGAAAACTCTAACCGTGTAGATTAAAAGTGACAGGCATCTCTTAGGGGAAACACCGTTGGAATTTATTCCGGCCTGGCCTCCACCGCTGACTTTGTGATCTTCAGAATGTGGCTTAATCTCTCAGCTTTAGCTTCCTTACTTGGAGAAAGGGTTAGATTTAAGTAAGAGAGTTGGGAATTAAGTAAGCCTCACGCATCAATACGCTTCAAAAAATTTCTTTAAAAATGCAAAGAACTGTCTGGGTGCTAAAAAGAAAAACTCAACTGCTGATGGCACGCTCAATGATAAAGGCAATTCTGTCTGAGTGTGGGGGTGGGGTGTGTGCCCTAGATGGTGAGTGGAATCCTGGGGGTGATAGGCAGCCGAGAAATATGTGAATCGAAATATGTGAAACTGAAATTTCTTATGAGGAAGGACTGAGTTCAATTAATTATTTAATGTATGCATGTATTTATTTATTTTATTTACTTTTTTTTTTTTTTTTGGCCATGCCCTCAGCCTGTGGAAGTTCCCAAGCCAGCTATCAATCCCACGCCACAGCAGCAACCTGAACCACTGCAGTGACAATGCTAGGTCCTTAACCTGCTGCACCACAGAAGAATTTCAAGGGCTGAATTTTTAGCCCTTGATGCTAGTTTCTTTGTTTTGTATTTGCTTTATCATTTTTTTTTGCACCATCTCCTTCTACCTATGTTTTTTACTTCTGAAATAACAGATGAGGACAAGGAACTTGGCAAATCCATCTATAAAAATTCGCATTATCACTTAGAAAAGGAAAGTAGAGAAGGATGTCTTAAACTTGTTTCTAGTTTAGCAATGGAGGCCGTTTTCATGTTCCAGTGCTACTGTTAATTTGGTTTGCTGATCCTCATGTTATCCTGGATTTGTAAGGAGGTAATGGACAGGCTAAAGATAGGAGCCCAAATAGGTTGCATCATTTTTTAATATCATTAACCTGTGTTCAAGTCTCCACAAAGAAACTGCTTTGAATAATCATGTTGAAGAATTCTTTTTGCCCAGTTATCTACCTTTCTTAATTATAAAAGTATTACAGAGAAAAGCATATTTGAGTAGAAAGTAGTTTGCATAATCTTAGCTTCCAGCTCAAAGAGAATAACTATTTTGACAGTTGATTCTTTTCTAATTATCTTTGTATTTTTCTCTTTTATGGAGTCAAGATCATGTCATATATAAATTGCACTACACTTTTTTCCCCCAGTCAATATTATTGCATATTACTAGAATCTTTATAAACATACTTTTTATTTGGCTGCCCAAAATTTCATCTCCTGAGTTATTTGGTGTTTTATCAAATGTCTTATTTGATATTGAAATAATACTTCTGTAAATAATAATTAAATCATTTTGTTTAAGCCCTCTCATTTGAGATATTTTTCTTAAGGTAAATTCTTTCCAGAAAGGCAAAGTCAATTCTTTAAAAGCAACAAATTTAAAGAGCTTCTTTACTCACACACACACACAAGTATTTTTAGCTTTAGCTCCAAGAATAGAAATGAAAAACATTATAATACTTCAAAAACAAACTTAAACAGGTCTTTCATGCCTACTAGTCAGAATGGGCAGTATATCACACACAGTTTAGAAGTCAGGTTGTGTGAGAACAGTTCATCTCATTATTGGAGAAAACCTTAACTAAACTACTAGCCCAGCTTAGTCTCTGGACATTAGTTTATTGGCACAATTGTCTGAGTATTTAACAAAGCTTGAGATGTAGGAATTTCTTCTACTGTATGTATGGTTAGATGTCCCGGAAAACTTCTGGGATTATGAGGTGCTTTATATTTTTTTGACTTTAACTCACAGAATCATATTTAAGACAATATTTTGTTTTGATCCTAACCTGAGAACATAATATATAAGACCTTCTCTTAATATATATTGTTTCTGTCCTTCAAGTTTTACTCCGGATTATCATCTACTGTCCTGCTAAGGTTTCAAGTCTGGAATGTTTTCAATGGTTAAAAACTAACCCAGTGTTACACAAAGAACCTAGACCACAGCAATTTGGGTAGCTAACAGATAATTGCAGCCTTAAACCAAGGTTATCTTGATAAACTGATATTACATTTTATGAGAAAAGTAGTATATTTTTGAAGATTTAGGCCTAACACTTTTGTATTCGAATTCTGTACTGCTATTTTTATAAATTCCTTCTTAACATAACAAATACTTTTTGTTTGAATTTCCCAGCATTTTGATTGTCTACAGTAGTTTCGGATCTCTAAAAACTCCATGTACCAAGGCCAGCTAGCTGGTAAAATTAAATTACACACTCATTAAACTTTTGGCAAGTTTATTTAAGATAGAAGTTAATTGTGGGTTGTCAGAATTATGAATACCCCTAAACAAAAAGACTGAACACTAAGAATCATAACATTCAATATGATAGGAAAGTAATCCTTAAAGAACACATTTTTCTTTGAACAAATGAATCATAGCTCATCTGTTTGAATAGTTTGCATTAAAGCTCCTTTTTAACAGGATTTGATGATCGATAGAAATGTCACAGATTAGATCAAAGAAAGGAAGATGATGGGGAGAAAACTAGGAAGTGGGGAATTAGGAGTAACATCTTGTTTTTTAGACACTAAAATGTCAACCCATAAAAGTTATGGGTTTGTTAACATAATAAGATGAAGCATGGACAATTAATTTTTAGACTATTTGTCTAAGAATTTAAGGAAGAAAGGCATGTTGGACTGAAATGACAGAGACAGCTATCTTTTGTCAGACTCTTGGTTCCTTTAATTAAAGAATGCAAGACCAGTCTTTAGCTTCAGTCCTTGGTGAAAATCTCACGGAAAATAATTTGGCCAAGTCTCCTGTTTAAGTAAACTTTCCCATTGTTAACTATGGAATCAATTCTTCAGAGGACTCTAAAGACCAATCATCAGCATAGGCTAGTTCTAATCAGGGGTTGGTCAGCAGATGAATTCTCATATTACTGAAACCTATGTTATTTCATACAGAACTATTATTTAATAGAACTGCCATCAAGTCATTCCATTAGAAAGGACAATCAGCCCAAATGAGAAAAGCCTCTGTATTATGAAGGCTATAAAATAGATCATGCAGGCTAAAATATCCTCTCTCAACTTTCTCCTATCTCATTCTCATCAGTTTTCATTGTCAATATACTTTTTATTTAAGTGTGGAATCCAGCAGAGTCTAGCAGTTAAGCCATCATTTTGTTTCCCTGCTAAATAAACTAGTTTCAAAAATGCATTAAATCCTATCTTATTTCATTGAAAACATTTATAATGACAATTTGGAGTTGAATGATAGCCAGACCTCACAGCATCTACAAGAAATGTGTGGAATTCCAGTTAACATTCTGAAATGGCTCCAAACCATTCTGGTCTGGAAACTTAACAAATACGTTTCATCATGAAGCCTCCAGTATAATATATATATATATATATATATATATATATATATATATGCCACAAGCATCTTCTATAATTATAGGCACAATTAAACCTACCAGTGGTTTTTAAGTCTGGGTGGGATTAATATCAAAAACTAATAATATTCCCAGTGAATTTGTTAGTATTCCACATTCAATCTTAAAATATTGTCTGTTTTTTTTCTCATTCATTTATTCTTTCCTCAGGTATTTATTACCAAGGAGTTCTATTATCAAGTTCTATGCTAGAAGAACAAAAGCAGTTATACTACTATTACTTCTATTATCCAAGTGGGGATTTTGCTTCATTAACTAAATGAAGAGATGGGATTAGAGGTGAAGAAAAATAAAAACAGGACCAAAGGGGAATGAGCATTTATGGAGTGTGTCCTCTGCTTTAAAAACTTTATATGCATTTGCATTTAACCCTACATCAGCATTTATTCATTGATATTGTCATTCTATTTTAGAAATGAAGCAAAATTCAAAAAGGTGTGGTCACTTGTTAGAGATCTGAGTTCCAGTGGCCAAATTGGAATCCACAAAAGTCTGTCTGAATTCAAACTCCTTTGTACCATCAGCATATTATTATTATTTGGTTTTTAGGGTTGCACCCATGGCGTATGGAGGTTCCCAGGCCAGGAGGTGAATTGGAGCTGTAACTGCTGGCCTATACCACAGATCATGGCAAAGCCAGATCCTTTAACCCACTGAATGAGGCCAGGAATTGAACCCACATCCTCATGGGTACTAGTCGGGTTCATTACTGCTGAGCCACAATGCAAACTCCCCATTAGTGTATTATTTCTTAACAAATCACTGTGATAGTACTTGGATTTCTAGGGATATATATATATATATATATATATAAAATATATATATATATATATATTTTTTTAATGGCCACAGCCATGGTATGTGGAAGTTCCTGGGCCAAAGATTGAATGTGAGTTGTGGCAACGCCAGATCATTAACCCACTTCTCTGGGCAGAGGATCAAACCCAGTACTTCTGCAGTGATCGGAGCTGCTGCAGTTGGATCCTTAACCCACTGCAGCACAGTGGGAACTCCCTTAGGGACTATTAAGAAAAACACATGCCCTTTCTTTTTCTTCTAATAAGATGATCAAGACTTGATGGCATTCCCGTCGTGGTGCAGTGGTTAATGAATCGGGCTAGGAACCATGAGATGGTGGGTTCAATCGCTGGCCTTGCTCAGTGGGTTAAGGATCTGGCGTTGCCATGAGCTGTGGTGTAGATCGAAGACGTGGCTTGGATCCTTCGTTGTTGTGACTGTGGCGTAGGCTGGTGGCTACAGCTCCGATTAGACCCCTAGCCTGGGAACCTCCATATGCCGAGGGAGCAGCCCTAGAAAAGGCAAAAAGAAAAAGAAAAAGACTTGAGTTTATCTTTCTAACTGGATTCCTGCTGACATTCAACATAGCAAATATCGACTACCTTTCTATACTTTCTTCCATTGACACCACCTTAAGCAAGGACATTTGTGTCCCTGCTACCTCTCCCAACATAAATAATGCCCCTCCGGAAAAACATTTCTAGTCAGTGTCACCAAAACCAAGGTCCAATAGAGGCTCTTAAAAACTGAAGAATTTGTTCTTCTATAAAGTATCTCCTCTAGTCTCTCTGTAATTACCTGCAGAGTTCTACATGAGAGGTTAATACAAATGATTAGAAGGAATTGAATCAATTTTAGTTTCCTCAGTCAGCTTTTCATATTGGCAGACTTCCATCTAAATACAACCTTCATGATTTTTAAAGCAAAAAGTATGAAGAAAAAAAAAAACAAAGATGATGGGTTAATTTATTGCCTGTCATCTTAAATCACCATTCGCAACATATTTTCTTTTTCTTTTGAAAGGAAAAATTTGTGGCTGTATCTCCTTAGTTTTCAAAGGATCAGGAAAACCAGATGAACCAAGAACTGAGTCAATCCAAGAATGTCAGGACTAGAAAAATCTGTTTATCTACAGTGTTGCATCTGTAAGATTCCACAGCTCCCTGAAAAAGTCACTTCTCCCCAAGAGGCCACCTGTAAGAGTACAAGACCTTCAGCCTCTGGGGGCTGTTTTGCCTCTGAGCTTTACAGTCAAGAAGCCAGCACGCATTCTGTGCTGTGCTAAGTCTGATGATGGCTCTTCTGAAGTGTACACCTGTCTATTAGGAATGGCAATGATGAGACTCCCAACTCATTTTACATAGGCTCCTGCACAGCAGTGGATGTTAATGACTTTGGAGTGTTTTGTCTTTGACAATAAGCTGGAATCTTGACTATGCAATTGACTGCAACTACATAAATTGCTATTTGGAATGAATCTTAATATATACACTTGTGTATATGAATACAGCTAGCTGCACTTTCCCCATACGATCATGGTTGTTAACATTCTACCCATTTTAAGTGAGCAAATTTGAATAAAATGGCTGCGTAATACGGTCTGTGTTAACATCAGCTATTTAAAAAGCCCAAGGATTAAAAGTTAATTCCATCCTTTTAATTCAAGGGACATATAAATGGCATTATGGGTAGAGCCAACTCCTCTTTTATCAGTCCTTTCATGCTGCCTCCTCACTAATTCTTGGTTGTTCAAATGCTACCTACATAATAAAAGCCTTGAGTTAATTTACTAAGATTTTACACCAGTGCAAATGAAAGAAAGGAAAGTGCTAAACAAGGCAATTAGCACTCTGTTTAGTGCACTCCCAAAATAAATGTAGGCAATTTACAATTTGGCAAATGGCACTCTATCCAGATCCAACTCATTTATGCCTAAGGGGGAGGTACAGTTCATTAGGGGGAAAAAGTGTTTATATATATTATGCTATTGAGGCCCAACCCATTTTGTACTCCAGCAACAGATGCGACTCCTCCTGAGGTTTATTAGTGTTTCTTGCAGAAAAATGCCAAACTATTATGCTTTCGAATAAATGGTCCAAAAAGAATGCCGTTTACTATGGAGTCTTAGGAGCTGTCTTTACAAGATGGGGGGTGTTTAAGGGTTTGGAGGGGATGGTCTGCAAAACTTATAGCCATGAGTTGGAGCCTCTTTTGTGGCTCTCGAAGCATGTGTTTCCACTCTGATTCCAGTTACCATGAGATCCACTAGAACTGTTCATTTGAAGTACTACTGCCTATTTCTTAATCGACAGGAAGGTTGCTCCAAACCTTTCATGTTTATTCTTATAAGCCTCTTATTAGTGCAAAAATAATGGATGTTGTTAATGCAGAATCACAACCGACATTAATATTTAAGATGCTAGAATGATAAAGGTTAAACATATGTTTATATTGCTTTTGAACAAAGAGCTCTACAAGGTAGTTCAGAAACATAAAGATGGGCCAAATTTGGAATATTTGTGTCTCAGTACAAGTCTCTCATTTTTAGGGGTTTCCTCTTTCTTTGGGGAAGGTGAAGTTTCTGTTCTCCATTGTCACCTATTACTGTCACCTGAAATTTGAATTCCTGCTGGAAAGAACATATGAAAAAATTGACATCTGAGGAAGGAAGAGGCAATAAAATCCACTAGCTTCCCTTGTATTTTTGTTTATTTCTGAGTCTGTATAGTTCCACTTGGTGATTTAAAAAAAAAAAAAAAAAAAGGCAAGGCAAGGTAAAAGCATTCTTTTGTGCCCTCTAGCTGCTGGAAGCATACATGGAAAATAAAACTCTCTGATGATTAAATTCACCAAATGTGGCTTGGGGGGAAAAAACAAAACACAATTCCTATGAACTAAAGTTCTTTTTTCTTTATGAAAATATATCAAAAGAAATAAAAGTTTATCTTCTTGAATTAATTACACTTTCATTTTCAAAAGACAAAACAGAGTAATAATTCAGGAGGGATTCTTAGAAAGTTAAACTGATATTTCCCTTCTCTCAAGCAGCTGATTAATATGACCGGAATTTTTGGACTAGGCATTACTCTGAGTATTGTTCACTGACTTTAATTCTGTTTTTAAAGGAAGTTGTACAAGAATTGCCATCTAGAGTGACTTTGGTATGTTTGTTTGTTTTAGGAATATTGTAGTGGCTTTTAGAGTTGATGACAAAGCTAGGATGCATATATATGTTTATGTAAATCAATGAGGTGTGTGTACTTCATTTACGTGTAACCTTCTGTGTCACTCTTTGGGGAGGGAGGAATGTTACTTAAGTCAGTCCTTAAGAAAATGTTGAATTTGTGGATGGCAGCCCTGATAGCAGATTGGGTTACAATACTTTAAATCTAGGCTACATTTCAAATATAAAAATCAACACTCCGTGTGGCTTCCCCTGCCACTGAAAAGGACAATGTTTTGTGAAGGTGGAAGGCTTACTTGTGGGGTGATTCCACAAAGATATGAATGCTCAGTTTAGTACACAATTCATTTATGGGGAAGAAAAGTCTTGCTGTTGGTACATGCATGCTTCCCAGAATTGCAGGGGGGAAAAAAAAAAGGAAAGAGAAATAAATAGATTGAATTTTGCAGAATTATTAAAAAATAAATCTCTTCAGCTTTCCTAGCACAGTTTTCTAAGCGCCCTGTATTTTTGCGTGTATCTTGGAGAGCGTTTGAGTGTGGGGGAGGGGGCGGGCAGGTTGGGAAGGGAGTTGAACTGTTTAATGATTCAAGGAAATATACAAGAATGTTGAACCCCCCCCCCCTCCCCCGCCCCACCCGCCAGCCTCTCCCCTCCCCTCCCCTCCCTCCCTCCAAAGTGAATGCACGGCTCAGAGGACTTCGCTGACGGGTCTCACAGCCATTCCCAGTAATTCCCGATGCAGCGGAGAGTTCACTCTAAAGGGCTCCGTCTCAACAGATGTTCTAAGTGGCGCCTCCTGAGTCGCTCTTGTGTGGTGGAGAAATACAGAAATCAAGCTAAATCAAATTAGTCAGCAGAGTAAGAAAATAAAGGTCAGGTCCACCAGCATCTGAGTAAACAGCCTATGCCAACATGGCCATCTTCAGTCAGGAACTAATTAAGGGCTGATTGTCCTTCTCAGTGAAACCTCAAAAATGCATGGTGCTGAATTATTAAAAACAACAACAACACACACACACAAATATAAAACTCCCCTACTCTGCAGTAACCAGATGAAAAGATAGGGAACCGTAATATCCAACGGAATTGTCTCTTGGACAGAGATAGTCCTTCAATCCCCAGCTTTCTTTGTTTTGATTACAATTTTTCTTCCTTTAAGAGAGCAGAAAGTAGGCTCGAAGCCTGTCCTGTGTTACAGCTCCTTTACCTTTGTCTGCCTATCTCAGCTGGTATTTAATTGGTCAGCAATAGGAGGGAAGTCTCCTTTGAGGTAATGAATATTGACTGTTTATGTTGAAATGTCACTGTGAAAAGAAAGCCCAGCACCAAAGAGGGAGAACCCAGTGTGAGCGGCTCAGACACAAAAGAGACACCAGTGAAACGGAGGTATTGAAAAGCAAAGCAGTTGAAATTCAAAGAACAGATGAAACAGAAATGGCCTACATGTGTGGGAATTTTAAGCTAGCCGTTGACAGGTGAAAAAGTCATTTATTTTACCTGTTAGAACCAAATGGAATTGTGTGCTTTTCCTAAAATGACAAGGGGTCCGTGACTCAGAGAAGTGTTTTAATTGAGAAACCATCCTCATCTTTTTTATTTTTTATTTTTTTAATTTAATTTTTTAATTACTCAATGAATTTATTACATTTGTAGTTGTACAATGACCATCACAATCCAGTTTTATAGGATTTCCATCCCACAACCCCAGCGCATTGTCCTCCCCCCCAGATTGTCTCCTTTGGAGACCCTAAGTTTTTCAAAGTCTGTGAGTCAGTGTCTGTTCTGCAGAGAAGTTCATTCTGTCCTATCTGTGAATGAATCATTTTTGCTCCATAAAGGTAAACAGGACCAACCTAACGGTTTATCGTTGTGTGGATTCTAAACCTCAGGCAAGGAAAAAGAGCAGCTAAGTGGCACGGACAGCCCTCTCTTAAAAGAATGATGTTCTGAATTTTCCAAAGAACCTGCTGGATCCGAAAAAGTTTTGGCTGTGGTAATTAGAGATTGTAAGGTAAAAAAGAAAGGGAGAGTGGCCTCCCAAGGCAAGTAGAACCTGCTAATTAGCTCAAATGGGCTGAAAACATTATCCTTTAATAATCTGGGTATATCTTTGTAATTTGAGGGTGGCCCTGAGTTGACAGCTGCGAAGGTGTCTTCTTAACCCCTTCGGCTCTAAGCAAGCACCTCCACATTTAAGTTGGATTTTGCAGGGAGGCTTGGCTTTATTCACCCCGATGGATTTTATGTCATGGTGTGAATCGGATTTTCCGTTCTTATATTTCCCCCAAATGGTGACCAGCTGGATGAGTAATCTCAGAAAAAGACGGCAAAACAGAGAATTTCGAGATGATTTAAATGCGTAGGAAGTTCTCAGTGTTGCCAAGTTTTCCATTTTGGGCGGCCTCCTCTCCTCCCCCACCCCCCTCTTTGGGCTTCATGACCATTTTGCAAATTAATGATAGCCACAAGGATTGTATTTCTTGCCTTTTTATTGTGTAAAAGAAGGGGGAATGGAACAAAGAGACAACTATGTAACTATTGAGTCACACTCATGGGAAAAATAAAAAGACTGAAGAAGCGAGATAAACAGAAAACTTGAGTTTCTGGTCCCTATGAATAGGCAGTTGTATTTACAGTGTGGCTTTACCATTCACATATTTAAAGTTCACATAGTTGAACTTTATCATAATTGGGACCCCATCATTGCAAATTTCTGAGGCAAGAGCTCATTACCTTTCTCTCTGGATCATTCCCCCATGCAGAAAGGGTTCCCTGTTTTTATTGCCCAACCATTCAATTATGTTTTTTAAAAGCCCAATAAATAAAAGATGACATCTTGAGTCACACCCAGTGTCATGCTTGAACCCTAACCTGTGACACTCACCTAAAGCAAACTAACAAGCTGCCTGCCCCAGCAAGAGTGATACTTCTTCATTAGCAAGATCCATTTCACCTTTAAAAACCCTTGGCTTCCTGTTTGCATTAAGCGAGATTGAGATGTCTTGGGTCTCTCAATGACATTTAGGAATCCTCCAAGACAAAAAAGGAAGTCATTACATCTCCAGTTCACCTGCAAAGAAGATGTCATTAAAAGAGGAAGCAAAATGAAACCCTGTCAACTTGTTAGTGCCCAAAAGGTAATTCTGCCATCAAATATGGAGTGGGGGAATGATACAGAATCCTATTATTACTGACACCAAAGGACCTACCAGAGTCAAAGGTGTCCAGTGCCAGAAAAGTTCAGGTGTTGCTAAATTCATTAAGGTGTCAGTTTGAAAAGATGTGATGCCATTCCTGTTGTCTGCACAGATGAAAACTGGGATCTACTTGCCCCTGTCAACACACTATCATCTTAATTTCGTTTGCTCTGCACCTGATTTGCCATCTGCAAGGGGTTAAGGGCCATGGGCGATGGCTTCTTAAAAGGCTACTAATATTTGACATATATCATTTTAATCTACCCTTTTCAACACCACTCCCTATCACCAAAAAAATAAAAAGTGTAGTTAAGTCAGCACTACTTGTGATAGTTTGACTGCTAGATTTTTGCTAACGAGGATGGTAGAGGGACAGTGACTCTTCCTGCTCTTTTATTTTTTTATTATTAAATAAAAATATTTTAAAATTTTTATTAAAGATAAATGTGCTTACTTTTCTTTATAAGATTATGTGCTTCCTTGTAACTGTGATAAATTTTGATAGGAATTTGACATTTAAATCTGCAGACATTGGAGAGGTTCACTCCATTTTCATTTATGAATGTTTCCTTCAAATTTTATTTCAATAGGTTCTTTTGAAAATGTGAGGGACTTCAAAGGATATCTTGATAAACAGGACGCAAACGAATGCTATGCATTTGACATGATAAAGCATATTTATTTGGCAACTTTTATCCTAAAGTATTAGGGTGGGTACAGTATATAAAGTAAACTATGGGATAAAATAAATTATTTTGTGGATAAAATAAACCATATTTAATATTGATGTATCATTAAAAGATATAGCACTTATTTTTCTAAAGATATGTGTTATAGGTGATGGTTTCAAAGACAAACGAACTGTAGTAAATTACTTTTGGAAATTTCAAATTTGAAATGTCATACCAGTGTAATCAAATTTCAGTGAACTCTGGATTAGTTCCAAAAAGTGAAATTACCATCTTGTACAGTGTTTTTATATTTATTTGCTTAATTGGTTTTTCAAAGCATGAGGTAGAGTTTTTTGCCATTTTCTTCTAGAAAAATTTAGTAGTAAAGTGATGATGGGGAAATGACAAACACCCTTCCTAGCCAAGGTCAGAGTGTAATTTCTATTAAAATGACTTGAGTGCTTTTTTAGTTTGGGTGCTTCTAAACATTACTATGTAGTTTATTTACAGACAAATAGGGCTTAGGAAACAATGCCGTATTGTTAAACTCATACCTTTGACACTAATCACACATAGCATTATTTCATGCATAGGAAAATAATATGGTCACTCTCTAAATACGTGTGTATGTGCCCAGTGCTGGTGGAGGTGGGATCTGGTTACCCTCCTTCATGTGTGTTCAGATTATATGTCTAAACTCTCTCCATCTTACTATCAGTGTCCCTTGCATAAAACAGAGAACTTTCTTAATGCACACACGCACAAAAATCCACCTGCAAACAGGTATATTGTGAACACTCATGAAACTTTGCCTTTCCCTCTCTCCAACTGTTTCAATTAAAAATCCGAATACTTTCCTAACTGTCAAGCCTGCCTTAAAAAGGGACCTTCCTAGCTCTGAAACATGATAACATTTATTGTGAAGCAGTCTGGGTACATGCAAAAAAAGTTTGAGTGTTAAAAACGACCGTAAATAATATTTGTAAGGTTCATAAATAAGTATGGCCATATTAATGATTTCCTGGCCAATTAAACACCTTGTTATTTTGATGGCAGCCTTAGATGTGATTTTCAGGCCCCAGTTTCAAAATTCCCCCCTGAATGTCCATGCTTGCCCTGGTTATGTTGTGTGTAGAATTTCTATGCGGGAGACAAGGAGGGTTGCAAAAATTGAGACCCAGATAGCTACGGCATGAGTCTGTTGTGGGAACAGGGTTAGCAGGGCTTGCCTTCATTGATAGATGGGGCACTTAACCTAGCGAAAAGCCCAGAAGTGGTAGGAAGTCTCCCCCGGACGAGTTTTTCAAGTTGATCCTGGTGGTTGTATTGTTGGTCCCTCTGGGTAGTAGGCTCGGGGCACACACACTCTGGACTTTCACTTGTAGGAAGAAAGAAAATCAATCTTCGTGCCCCAAAGATGGAACTGCTCACTGAGGCGTTGGAGTCTTGTAAGGAAGACTCTGAGGAAATGGATTCAGGCTTCAAGCAACACACTCAACTCCATCAGCGCTCTCAAGAGACTCAGGGGTGGGGGTGGTGGCTCAAACGGAAGTAGAAAGGGTGTGTATTGGTATTGGCCCGGAGTTGGTGTGCTTTTTGATTAAGAAAGAGGAAAAAATGGCTGAAATTGGGGCTGGATCTAGAGACTGGAAAAAATAAATACAACTGAAATGCTTTGTTCTTTATTCACCAGAGTGTGGCTTGTTCCCTACTCGGGAAAAAAAATCATGCTTAGATTACATCAATCATTTTCCAGAAGAGCTGTCGTAACTCTTTTGATATGTATCAATGTTTGCATAGAGCGCTTTTTGTCTAGAGGTATTATTTGATATTAGTGATTGTTTGCAGTGATGTAACACCCCTCCACCTGAAGATTGCTAATGCCTTCTACAGCTAAAATCATTAAAAAAATATTCTAAGTCACACACCCTAATTTAGTCAGTGACTAAATTGCTCTTACTACTTGGGAAGGCATTGCCTGTGTTGAAAAGAACCATTTTAATGAAGCAATCATTTTAATACCCAGAAGAAAAGGCGCAAGAGCTTTTCATGTAGCATTCAATGTGAACACTGGCCTTGGGGCTGAATTCTCTTGCCCCTTGAAAGCCCAACCATTGTTTTGGGAGCATCCATTTGTGACACAAGAAGATGAAGGACTGCAAGTCTCAGATGAAGCTTCTCCTAAACTTTAAGATGTAGACTATTTTTGGTTCCTACAAAACCATCTATAGTTATACAAATTCACTGGCTTCACCTTTTCAGTGTAAGAGGAGAAAAAATTGTGTAAAGTCAGTAACAGTAACAGTGATCATATCTATTTTTTTTTTTATTATGCTTGGAATTTCCAAAACTCTTTTATTTACCCAAATGCTTTGCTCTAGGAAGGGCAGATAATCAAGAAGAGAATACTAGAGTTCCCCTTGTGGCACAGTGGGTTAAGAATCCCACTGCAGAGTTTCTGTTGTGGTTCAGCAGTAGCAAACCTGACTAGTATCCTTGAGGATGTGGGTTCTACCCCTGGCCGTGCTCAGTGGGTTAAGGATCCGGTTTTGCTGTGAGCAGTGGTGTAGTTCGAAAATTCAGCTTGGGATCTTGCATTGGTGTAGGCTGGCAGCTGCAGCTTCAATTAGACCCCTAGCTTGGGAACCTCCGTATGCTACCAGAGAAACCCTAAAAAGTAATAATAATAATAATAATAATAATAATCTGGCTGCAAGTGCTCATGTCACTGTGGTAGTGTGGGTTTGATCCTGGCCCAGTGCGGTAGATTAAGGATCTGGTGTTGCCACACCTGTGGCATGGGATTGATTCAATCCCTGGCCCAGAAATTTTCATATCCTGCTGGTGTGGCTGAAAAAAGAAAAAGGGAAAAAAAGAAAGAAAAGAATGCTGCTTTTATTTATATAATTCTAAGTAGTTTAAGCTTGTTTGTCCTGTCCTCATGAGGACGGTACCAAGGAAATGGTTTTATGATGGTTCAAGTAGAGACCTCTTTTTTGGGGGGTGGGGATTGTTAAGCTGGATAGGTAAAATAGTTGTAGTAGGTTTTTTTTTTTTTTTTGTCTTTTTGCTATTTCTTTGGGCCGCTCCCACGGCATATGTAGGTTCCCAGGCTAGGGGTCGAATCGGAGCTGTAGCCACTGGCCTACACCAGAGCCACAGCAACAGGGGATCCGAGCCGCGTCTGCAACCTACAACACAGCTCATGGCAACGCCAGATCCTTAACCCACTGAGCAAGGGCAGGGACCGAACCCTCAACCTCATGGTTCCTAGTCGAATTCGTTAACCACTGCACCACGACGGGAACTCCTGTAGTAGGTTTTGAAACCCATTTTTCTCTTGCTGCAGCAGTGCTCTTGGCAAAGGGCCCAAGAAGAGAGCCCTGTAGATGATGAATTTTTTTTTCCACAGTAGGGAAATTTGAGCTTTCAGGAGCAGGTAATATTTGATGTTGGCAAGGCATTTTTTTTTTTGTTTAACCCCCTCTCTCTTCTAAACCTCATCTTCAGAATTATCCCCAGAAAATTAAAAGCAGACAGCAACCCTTGAAAGCTGGGACATGTAGCCAGGGCCCCCCCGCCCCGACCCAGGTTTGCTAGAATCTTCATTGCTCCCTTAAAGTGTGTTCATGGGAATTGAATGCAAATTCTACTTACCCTAAATTCTATTATCAATAACCAGGGTAGTGGCCACATTTCCATTCTTATTCAATGGGTAAGGGCAACCAGCGTCTTTGTTTGTTCCTATAAAACGCAGCCACTTGACAGAATGCAGTAGGTCAGCACGGGGTGATTTGGTAGAACAGTTGCAGAAACCCATAGTGTATCAAGCTGTCTTGATGCTGAAGATGGAGAAAAGAGGGCATGTGCCTCAAGTGGCACTCCGTTATTGCCAACACTAAGCTGTGCTTCTGACAATGGCTTTGAGGAGGAAATTATGACATTTAAAAGATTCTCCCAAGCTTTATAAAAAGCATGTGAATATCTATAAATATTGATCCAAAATGAGTGCAATGAATAATTTATAGTGAAATATATTTTCTTTGTCTTTCAGTTTTTAAAGCAGCTGTTTTTTTTTCCTAAAAAATTATGGTTAGATAAGCATATTTTTCCTCTATCATTTTAGAGCTATTTCTTATTTTTAGACAAAAAAAAAGGTGTTATTTTCAAAGGATGTTTGAAGTGGGGGGGGGTGTTGGAAATCCCAATAATATACACATTACCAAAATGGAAACATACTGTAGATGTTCTAGTTTCAGGGAAAACTGTAACTTGAGTTTTTTTTAAAAAAAGTTTATATAATTTGTTGTCATAATTTTGTTGTTTTTAGTGCACATTCTCATTTTGAAGAATTGCTTAAGCATCTCTTGTGTTTGCTTGGATAAAAATAGAGATTTCATTTGTTGGAACTAATAATTCTAACCCAAAATATACTCTTCTGTAATGATAGCAAAATAAACAGGTGCGCTCAGCATCTTTCACAGTGTGCCTGAAGAGGGGGCAGCCTATTTGGAAGATGCATGAAATATTCTCAGACCTCACCAGGAGTCGGCTTTAATTGATCATGATCCTGGGTCTTTTTTTGGAATGTCTATCAATATTTTTGCAAGGGGTCAAAGTGTTTTTCTCTTTCTTCTTTCTCTCTGTACCTCTAGACACAGTTTCAGAGAAATTAACACCTCACAGGTTTTCTCGGAGAAGCCATTAGGTGTTCATTCATTAGGCTTTGAATATAGTTCTGAATCCACTTTGATAAAAGGGTTTTATTTTTTTTCTTCCCTATTGAGCTGGCATTTCAGAAACATTAATTTCTGTTGTTGCTATTGTTTTGAATTATGTTCATTTCTTTGTTTGACTGTAATGTAATAGAAAAGAAGATAAGAAAGAAGGACTTTATTGAGTCTGAAAGTTGTCTCTTTTGGAAGACTTTGTTGCTGGTGGGTTTTTAATACCACATCCTAGCACTTTTCAGTCTCTTGTATTCACCAGTCTAAGTGGTGTGTTGAGTACACTGGTGATTTGTGAAATATTGTTCACAAGCACACTGAATTCATATGCCTACTAAAATCTAGCAACCATTTTTTGGAAGTCTCCTTGTAAGTCTTTAGGTAAACTTAATGTTTTCCAAAGGCTGAAAAGGAAATCAGAATGTCCTACTGAATTGGTTAGACTATAACCTTAGAGTGCCAGACAGTGTTTTTCTGGAAGAACGAAAGAGGAATTCTATTTGGACATCTCAAAATGCATATTGGCTCTAACCTCCACCTCTGTTCCTCAAAGACAATTTCGTTTGCAAGGTTGTGGAGTCAGAGCAGAATTGGGTTCAAATTCAGGCTCTGTCCTGGTTGCCACTGAACCCAGGCAAGTAACTTAACCTCCTTCATACTTTTTCTTCATTCGTGAAAGAATAATAATAACAACAATAATAATACCTTCAAAAATTTGTTCTGAAGATTGAGTAAGAATGAATATTTGACCTGGTATAGGAAACCTTTTAAGTAAAGTCGTTTCTCTTCCCACCCAGGTCTAAAGAAGTAGCTTCCTAACCGTTCTCTACTACTTCCTCTTGAGAAATATATGTATGTACACACATACACAGTTGGGAGAGATAGCTTCCTGAAATAGATATCTGACTATACAATTTATATGCTAAAAATTTCTCAGACTCCTAGTTATTCATACAATAAAGTCTCAACTCTTTAATCCATGTTCAAAGTCCTGACATATGACCCAGTCTTCCTGGGCTGGTCTGTCGCGCTCTCATGTACCTTGTGTTCCATGGCAATCAATACTCTTCCCTCCACACCCCAATTTCATTTTACTGCTTCAGCTCCTCTGTGAATTCTCCTATCTGGATTAATTTCTTTTCCTCTCTTCCACAGCACTTTGAACCTGAAATATTCTCCCTGTCTATCCCACCTGTTTTACTGTAAATTCCTTAGGTCACAGGTAAAGTCTTGATCCTTTGTTTAGAGCTGCTCAGACCTAGCATGTATGTCATCGCCTTCACACTGGGATTTCTCAAATATACCGTTAGGTAGAGTGACCACATAATTTGTCATCTAAACTGAGACATTTGTTCAAGGAAAAGGATAAACTTGATGATGCCAGTAGTCCATAATTCAGAGATGGAATAAGAATAATAACAAATTAACATTGCCACTCAGTATTCCACCGGATTAAAAAAAAAAATGGATCCGCTATCAAAAACTCAGCCTAGAAAATATTTCTTCATTTCTTGATTTTAGTTCTGCTTCCTTTTAGATGGTGGCTTCTAGTACCACAATGTGGCTCTAGCTCTGGAGATGGTGAGTAGTTTTGCTTGTTTTTCTCAGCCCCACAGACCTGCTAGGTGCATGCTGACAAAAACCTTCTTCCTAACAGCGGGTTGAACTTATCTGTGTTTGAAGGATAGAGTAACTGCTTTAAGGGTTTAAAAAGTTAGATCAGTAGCATCAACACATTCACAGCTGATTGAAATCTAAGCCTGTTCACTGTAGATGTCTGTTGGGAAGGGGTTGACTTTGAAAAGCATTTGATGATGCATTTGATAAATGATTGGATTTCAGAAATGATTATAACACACATACAAGATATCATTGCTCCCAGAATACTTCAGCTAATGATATAAGTGACCACTGGGGGAAGCGTCCCAATTCCCTTTAATTATGACTGTGGCAACCCAGGCTAAGTTGTTTTTGTCTGTGTTATTTAAGCCTTGGCAATAAATTTGGAGTTGACTACTTGATGGAGTGATCATTATGTTAAGCAAAATTATGTTTGAGATCCAAGCATCAGATCTTCTTAAAATCTGTAGTCTTTCCTATGTTGATCTTGTTGTTACAAAGAAATAAATTTTCTAACGTCATATGTTAATCCCATTATCTTTAATGGATTGATTTTTTTTAAATGTGGGAGGGGGAGCAAATCTTACGTTAAGACTCTCTATCACATTTGTGATAGAATGAAAATGTGACAATCAAAAAATGCTATTTGCACCATATTTATATAATGTCTACATCCCATGCATGGATATATTGTTTGCATGGAAAGTTTGGACATCCAACACGATTCCCATTTTTTTCTTAGCTGTCTGCTTTAACAGAGGCAAGCCTAAAGGACTTAATGCCACATCCCTCAGACAATTGTGTAAATAATTCTCCCTGGGTCCCTTCCTTCTGGGTTTTGGCCTTGGCTCCTAGTGTCCACAGCACTAAGAGGGTTAAAGGTTCTGGCATGGTGAATTTATTGTTGACATCTCACAATCCTTAAAGGCAGGATCACTAATGGGTGACCTTGGGGTTCGACCGTTCCAGACCCAAGAAGATCAAGTCTCACCCCCTCCTCCAAGTGCAATGACCCCTCTATTCTCACTCTCCCTGGCCTAACCTTTAACTCACTGATCTTTGACTAAAATATTAAACAAACACCTGCTTGGGTCTGTGGTCAAAGACTGTGGACTTGAAGATCTCCCATAATTTCATGAGAATAAGCTGTGGTAATAATAATGAAATGTAGACCAGATCGGTGGACATACTTACAGTAAGTAATTATATTGTTACTGACCACATGCAACACAGATTCTGTAACAACATGTGTATATGGTGAATCGATGTTAATCAAGTTGACCAGAGTATTAATGAATTGTCTGTGGATACACTAAAGCTTCTATTATTTGCATTAACACTGACAACAGTGCAACAATATTTATTCCCTATGACTGCAAGAAGACCAAGTCTCAAATTAATTTTAGAATACCTTAGATTTACAACATTGACAGTAATGCAAACTGCATTAATGTTTAACAGAGGTACCAGGAATCATTTGAATGATTAGATGAAAAAATATTTGGTGAGGTCAGCTGAGATGAGTTTTGTGCTTGGAGGGAAGGAGGGAGGGATAAGACATTCAAAATGATTCTGAATAGTTCAAGATAAAAAGAAGCAGGGTACTTTGTGTTGCCAAATTATCCCACTGATATTTTATAAAAACTTATCATGTAAAAACTCGGTATGATGAGATGTCCTAAGTGTGAAATCATACCAATAAAAATTTCTAAAAACGATGAAGGATATTAAAGAAAGATGTGTTTACTAGGATTCATTAGTCTAGTGTAAATTGTTAGGGCTTGCCGTCATAAAATGAAATAAAATTAAATAAATTTAAAAATACTAAATTAAGCCACACAGCTAAGATTTAACTATTAATTATCTGAATGTTTTTAAATGTTTTAGAAATAACTATTAATTATCCAAATGTTTTAGAAATAAATGACAAATATGTTTTGTCACATGACTTTTACTCCCTCCTTAGAAATCTTTCATTAACTTACAGTTCTGTTTTACTGTGTTACTGTAAGTAAATTTAGGGACCTCCACTCTCAGAGAGCACCTGCTGGCTTTCCAGATGTTCCATCAAAATGGAATTATATGAGGTATAGAAGAAATTTCACACTTCATCCCATATTTGCAGCTTTTTTCTTCATACTGTAGTATGAAGAAGTTTGAATGAAATAATTAATAACAATGAAGAATGTTACATCAAATTCAGATTTTTCCCCCTAAATTAAAACTGACAGTGTTTTTTTTTCAAGACATATTGAAATCTATTCTGTCCTATTTCCCCTTTGATTTCCACTGAGTTTGTCACTTTTTTCTGATTTTAAGTAGATATCATGTATCACTTCTATGTGGAATCTGAAATACGGCACAAATGAACCTATCTACAAAACAGGAACAGACTCACAAATATAGAAAACTGACTTGTGATTGCCACAATTTGGGGGTGGGGGGAGAGTGGGATGGATGGGGAGTTTGGGGTTAGTAGGTGCAAACTATTACATTTAGAATGCATAAGCAATGAGGTCCTATTGTACACACAGGGAACTATATCCAGTGTCTTAGGGTAGAATATGATGGGTAGATAATAAGAGAAAAAAATGTCTGTATATGTATGACTGGGTCAGTTTGCTGTATGGCAGAAATTGGTACAACACTGTAAATCAACTATATTTTAATAAAAATATAAATGTAAAAGAATGTATCATGAAGCAGAGCCATAATTTTAAAGCCTGGATGTCATCACCTGTCCCATCTTCAAGGTATTGTTTACAAGAGCTCTTTGTGCCATTCTCACAGCTCCCTCCATCACTTTAATTCAGACTCCTTACTCATTGGCTGGATTAAGTAAAATGGGGACTATCTGCATCTTCCTTTTACAGATGAGGAAACTGAAACAAGTCACTCAGCAAGCAATTTGGAGATCTGAGACTCAAATTCAGGCAATCTGACCCCAGAACCTTTCTCCTGAAAACTATGCCAACTGCCTTACAATCCAAGTAATAACTCTATTGAAAAGGCCATGCAACTTGGTTTCTACCTCTGCCATGAAAACTTACTTGCACTGCACTTGTTTCAGCCAGATGTGTCAGCTCCCTCTATAACTTCCTGAGACTGAAAGCTGAACCTCACTCATCTTCACCTTCCCCAAGTACTTAGCATATTGTCTGGAGCTCATCAGACAACTAAAATATATATGAATTAATAAAATGATAATGAAAGTGTATATAAATTAAAAAAATAAAATTTCTAACCCAGTGTAAATCATGTATGATAAGTATCTTTCCTTATTATGTTTATCCGGATTGATAGAAGAAATTTAGTTAATTAAAAGCCTTTCCTCTGTGAAACATCATGGTTACCTTGACCCAAAAGTCATGAAGATGCAAAATTGTGATCTTGATTAATCTGGACAGATCCTTTGGGCATGCATGTGTGTCCTGTTCTGGCAATGATGTTGTCTAAAACAACCAGGATAAAGATGTTTATATGGATCATTTTGCTTCTGAATCATACAGCGAAGGAATGAAGTCATCTGAAGGCTGAGGATTCTCATGCATAAAACATAAATGCCAAATAAGTTAACTTGCTTAATTAAAAAGAGAATGTGCATGGGGGTGATTAGACAGCACAGTAAAGAATGAATTTCTGATACACTTTAGATATCTGGGGAAAAAGTATTCAACTTCCTCACTTACTTCATAAGCTCAACCAATTGGTCCTAAGTTTCAAATAATAAAAAATAGATCTTAGAAGCAATGTGGAAATTACTGGAGGCTTGAGCAAGCGGGGGACAGGGAGGAAAAGTTGTTGATCCATTCATTTCCTTTTGTTGTAGGCGGTAGTTAAACCATGGTCTATGTTTCATCATAATGACTCATTATAAATTGATGGGCTGGCAAAATCCAGAGCCTGAAGAGAGACATTATGAGTTACATGATCGAAGCTTAAAAACACACGTACCTAAACCCTGTCTTATCTGCCTCCATGAGAAAACTTCCATATACAAATTTCTGCACCAATATTAGAAAGAGGCTCTTCTTTCCTCAAAGAGTGTTTAGTAGTGAAATGACTCAAACAACTTTAAATGATGCTTTGAATTAAATTAAAGTGTCTGCTACTAATACTGTGGTGGGACTCTGAAATGTCTTTAGCTAGATCTCAGAGTTAGAAACCAATATGATTTCTTCTCTGGAAGCAAAGGTTTTTAGGTCTATGCCTAGGGATGGGGAAAAGAATAGTGTCATTGCTTATTACAAGTGGCTTCAGAAACATAAAGCGTTCTGAATGTTCAAATTAGAAAATTTAAAAAGAAACCGACAATTAAAAGCTTTCTCAATGGCTACTTACGTACATGTGTATATGGACACATATATGTGATCATCTTTTAAAAGATCATAGCTTGGAGTTTTCAAAGAGAAATTCAATGGTATAGGAACCATTTGAAAAGAGCATTCCTGAATGAAAAATGTGCATCAGTCAAAAGCATCAATAAATTCTTCTTTTCATATGCAAATGAAAATTTCTAAAGTAAAAAAGGCATTGTTTTATAAATAGTGAGATAATATTCTTGAAAAGGTTACCAGTGATTACATAAGTTATCTCCTTCATAAAGAAATTTAGAGCTCACAGTTGCTCTTTTCATTAAAACGGGCTTCGCATCCAGACTTCATGCTGAAAGCCAAACTCTGAATTTTAATTAGAGATAATAAATAATTATATCACTTAGGAAACTGAAACTATTAAAGATTGCTGGTACCATACTACTGTATTCGAAGGGTGGGTAGCAATACATAAAGCACATTCAAGGCAATATGTAGTAGGTGGGAAATTTGCAATAAATGTGGATAAATTTTAAAACTAACCAGATAAAAAAGTAAATATGCATTGGGCCAGTCAGTATTTTGAGTCCATGAAGAGCTCAAGTCTTTATTTTGGGACAATTATAACATTCTCCATTCTTCAGATAAGGTGGTTACTGTTTTTTACTTTTGATGAGGGGCTGATAGGGAAAAGGGAGGGTGAGGTATAATTTGTATTTCTTCCAACCAGAAAGATTCAACTTTTTCCCCTTCCCCCTACTCCCCCCCCCCCCCTTATTTTTTTAAAGAAAGTGTGTTGACATCTCAAGAGTAATTACTACCCCAGAGTCAAGGGCAAAAAAAATGGAGAGACAGACTTCCCCAACCTACACAGCCCAGAGGGACCAGCTGACTCGGAGAAAGCAGAAACTTGAACCATTAGAGCCGGGGTTGGGGCTGACACTGACCTGCACTGACACCCAGCATTGTCCCGCCATCTGCACAAATGTGAACTTTGCCTCCCAAACTTGGCTTCTCAATTAACATGTCCAGCTGGGGGAGAATTCCGTCATTTCCCTAATATCCTTATTGCCACTGGCCTGACATATTAATATTAAAAATATATGTGCACAGATCAAGGATTTTTTTAGGCACTTCTGTTTTTATTGCAGATAATAGGCAGGAGGTGAAAGCAGACACAATATAATTTGAAAAGCATAACCCTGATTAGGCGCTGATTGGAACGCTGTTATACCTTACATTTAAAACCTTTTTATTATTAGAACTAGCTGTCAAAACCAGGCTCTGCATCTCCTATGAGATAGATGCAAGGGCAGGCAATGCTCCACTACTTCAGTGCAAATAAATTTATAGCTCAGAGTGCCATTTTCTTTGAATAAGTCCTTAAGTATCAGGTACCTGTCATGTGCATTGCGGAGGTGTTGGTAAGGATGTGTCTAGCTTTAATTTGTTCTCTCTTAATGGATGCTCATCACTATTCTCAGTTATTGTTCATTTGAACGTGTTATGCATTGACATGGTAAAGGAATAAGACCATAGTATCGCTATTTGATGATAAATGGATGACACTTATGAGTGTGGGGAGACAGAGAAGTTATTATCTCTGATCTTGAAAGGCAAGGAGATTTTCATAGAATCTCAAAGTTAGCAGGGCCATCCAAAGCCCCTTGGATAAAGGCATGACTTCTAAACCCTACTCCCTGAGCTCAAATCTGCTCTCACCCTTAAGAGCAAATTGCTTAACCTTCTAACCATCAGTCTTCATATCTTTTGAATGGGGTAGTACCCAGGTTTTGGTGTTGTTGGGAAGATGAATTGAGATGCTATGTGGAAACTCTCCAGAAGAAAACCTGGCTCAGTTAAGTACTCGGTTGTATTAGCTACCATCTAGGTATTGGGCTGTGTTCTAACAACATTGCTGAATGGTTCTCAAAGCCTCTGCTTAAAATACATGTCATGATAAGGAGCTCACTAGCTCCTCTGGGCAACCTTTTGCATAGTTTTTCTTGTTAGAAACTCCTTAAAGTATCCTTATGTGCTCCTTATCTGCATAACCCTTTCACCCTGTCTTTCTCATCACAGAGGTGCTTCTGGCAGAACACCCAAGAAAAGTAGCAGGAGGAAAAAGCATGAAGGCTGTTACTCTGAGTTCTGTCCTTTAAATGCTTTCTTTTCTGGGCTAATTCTCCAGGATCCTTAATTCCTCACATCACCCAGATTAAAATTCCCCACTGGGAGTTCCCATTGTGGCTCAGCAGTTTAAGAACTGGATTATTACCATGAGGACTCAGCTTCGATCCCTGGCCTTGCTCAGCGGGTTAAGGATCCAGCGTTGCTGCAAGCTGCAGTGTAGGGCAAAGACGAGGCTCAGATCTGGCATTGCTGTAGCTGCAGCATAGGCCAGAAGCCACAGCTCTGATTATACCCCCAGTTTGGGAATTTCCATTTGCTGCTGGTGTGACCCTAAAAGGAGAAAAGAAAGAAAGTCCCTACTGTTCAGAAGTTCCTGGCCCAATCTTAGTCTTCAATGGTCCAGAATTTTTCTAAAAACTTAGTTGCCTTTAGCATAAGAGCCTGGACTCTGTTTTATTGCTGGTGGTTTGGGCTTTGCAGTCTTTTAGAGCCAGGTTCAAATTTGATGTCTATTACTTCCTAGCTGAGTGGCTTTGGTAGGTGGGTTAACTTTCTGAGCACCATGCTTATCATTTGTAAAGTCGAGATGTTTCTATTCTCTCTGCTGTGCCATGAGGATGGGTGGCAAGGTGCCCAAGAGAAGTAGTAGAGCATCGAAGCATGAGTCACATGCTTTTCATCATTTAAGGCTGGATTCTGTTTTCCATCATATCTGAACAATGATAACAGTTTATCTTCTTTGTGTCTTGATGATAATAGGATGCATAGAACAAAAATTAGCTCATAGCTTGAAAGAAGATGTTGATCTTCAAACATAGCACATGTTGGAAAAGTAAGGAAGGACAGGAGAAAGTCTAGTAGGAGAATTTTCATTCATAGGGGGATATTACACAATATTACATGTACTCAAATAAAGGAAGGAAGAGCCGAAGATTGGTGACCTAGGCCAGTGTTTTATGGAGAAAATGAAATCAAAGCTGGGTTTACTGTCCAGTTAAATATCTGCATATGTGGATATATTGATCAAACATAACATGAATGCACACATTTATTTATGGGCATAAGTTATTCAATCCTGCACATATGCACATCTCTGTTATTTATCTATATATTATCTCTCTCTCTAACTACCTATGTATCATCTATATAGAATTTCAACAGACAGAAATTCTGTTATTTACATTTCAGGAGTAGCTGTAGAAAGGAGAGACCAATTCCCCTCAAATAGCTGTAACCAAGTTGTGCTCAGTGGAGGCAAGGGAAAGAGCAAATAGGAAGACAATATTGGTCAAACACAGACTATGTGCCATGAATCATGCTAGATATTTTGTCTTATTTTATTTTATTTTATTTCAATTTCTTGCTTTTCAGGGCCACACCTGAAGCATATGGAAGCTCCCAGTCTAGGGGTCAAATCAGAGCTGCAGCTGCTGGTCTATGTCACAGCTCACATAAATGCCAGATCCTTTAGCCCACTGAGCTGAGGCCTGGGATTGAACCTGCATCCTCATGGATACTAGTTGGGTTCATAACCCACTGAGCCACAATGGCAACTCCTGCTACACAGTTTTAAGTACATGACTTCAACTTAATTCTTATAACAACCTTAAGATGAAGACATTATTATCTTCAGAATGGTGATGAAGAAGCAGACTCCTGGAGGTAAGTAACTCACAGAAGATTCTTCTCTGTTCGTGGCAAAGCAAGCTTTGGACTCAAGTCGTTCTGACTCTTAAGCGTATTATCTTTCCATTATAGCCTATTCCATCCTAAGAAAATGAAACAATTGGCCATGGATATACAAAATTTCAACACATAGGAACACAGCTTAACTATTGTCCATAACAGGCAAGAAAAAGCCACGTATATATACACACACACACACACATACATGTATATACATTTATAAATGTGTGTGTGTGTGTGTGTGTGTGTATACATGTGTATCATCTCATATTGACTTTGTCTGGCTAAGTAACCTTGAGCAGGTTGATGCCCTTCCAGAGCCCCAATTTCTTTATCTGTAAAGTGTAGGGCTTGTGGTAAATTATCTCTAATGTCCCTTCACCTCGAATCCTCTGAAGCGTTTTCATTATGTCCCACAGTCCTGGCCCTCACGTGTGTGCCCCTTGCTCCTGGGAGCTCTCTCTGAACGGACCGTGTGAGTTTGCCTCTGCCTGACCTGCTTCATCTTGAAGTGTAAACCCGAGGAATTAGCAACGCACAAAGAGTTTCATTCCACAATGCCCACTAATGATCCCTAATCAAGACACAATCTGAAAGGTAAACAAACCAACAGCTCCTTTGTTTTTGTGAAGTGAGAACTAAAGGTTATTGATTATTCTTCTGACCCAGGACGGATCTGTATAGATCTGGGGAAGATTGATGGCTCTTTTGATCTGGGGATCAGCCAAGCCTGACAACACAATGCCACGTTAGAACTGTAGTGTCAGTAGAGCACCTGACTGAGCTCTGCCAGCTTCCCCTTCCTCTTCTTCATTCATTTCGAAAAACTCCGGTCAATTATATTTACCCCATCACGAGCTATGTCAGAACGAAGAGGTCTGCTTCTTCGGCTCATGGTTCTCAGCCAGGGCACCTCTGACCTTTAGGGATTGAAAAACCAATAATAGTAAAGACATTTTTCCAAGCTGTATCATTCATATTTTCAAGGCCTCAGAGAACTGTGTATTTATCCCCCATCATGTATTGCAGGCTATTTGCTTAACTGTGGTTGAATTGCCTGCACCATGTTAAAACAACAAATCATTGACTTGGAGTAATGTAGTCTATGCCACATATTTTAGGGGCTCTGTATTTCATGCAAAGTCTTGACATCTCCTCTGCTCAGTTGCTGGGAGTACTGTCCCAGGACATCACCCAGACCAATAACTGTCATTGGGGGTTTAAAGTTGATCCTGGGTACAGCAACGAAGAGTCAAGGCTGCTGAGGGTCTCGAAGAGAACGGTTTACTGCCTCAGGCTCTGGGGTTGAATTATTTCTTTGAAGAGCTCAACTGTAGCCCAGTAGAGTCTTTAGGACCACAGCACTTCTGCCTGGATTTGTCTGGTATGCAAAAGAAAAGGGTTTTGAGGAAGGATACAAATCATTCCAAACATATTGGTCTTAGGTCCTAAACATCTACCTGGAGTATTTGGAGAAACTGGAAGTTAAGGATATCAGCTACTTAATCATTTGCATAAGGTGCCTTACAGGGGCCATACACTAAGTATTTGGACATAGCATATACATTTATTTATGTACTTCTATTTGTAGATATATTTTATAAATTCTGTTGGTATTTTTATCCACAGTTTATCCCAACATGATTATACTTATCTAACGAGAGACTTTACATTGCAGTGGTTAACTTTCAGAAAGAGTTGACCACATGTTTGCTCAGCTGTGTAGTTAGGATTTGAGAGAAGTCAGATGTAGGAATAGAGAGGGAAAGGGGGTGACATTCATCTTCTCCAAGAAGTATTCCTCTACTGCCGAGTGCTGGTTATTTTGGGGAAAGTGTTTGGTTGAGGTTTTTTTTTTTTTTTTTGTCTTTTTAGGGCCGCACCAGTGGCATATGGAGGTTCCCAGGCTAGGGGGTCCAATCAGAGCAGTAGCTGCTGGCCTACGCCACAGCCACAGTTAACTCGGGATCTGAACTGCATCTGCAACCTACACCACAGCTCATGGCAACGCCAGATCCTTAACCCACTGAGCAAGGCCAGGGTTGGAACCCACTTTTCATGGATGCTAGTCGGGCTTGTTAACCCCTGAGCCACGATAGGAACTCCAAGGTTTTTAAAAATTTTAAAAAAAATGTTATTGAAGTATAGTTGATTTACGTTGTTAATTTTTGCTGTACAGCAAAGTGATTCAGTTATACATATTATTCTTTTTCATAATCTTTTCCATTATGGTTTATCACAGGATGGTTAAGGTTTTAAATTATCCTTAATTGCCTAGTGGTAGAGTCAAGGACCATGTCGTAGACATAGGCCAGATTATGTACACGTCTTCTAGCTGCTGGTCCCCTGCCTCTCTCAGTCTGCCATGCTGCCTCTAGGTCTCTGAGATAAGTTAGGAGGAGGTAGCTTCATGTTGGGGGTGTTACTCAGCTAGCTCAGCAGTGGTTTCTGATGTTCTGCTCCCCCCTGCCCTGTACCTCTTCTCCCATCCCATACATTGTCTGTCATCAGGAGGCCCCCAGGGTTTATTTTAATGATCCCAGGGAGCAGGAAGCCAGTGCCCCTAGGCTACCTATACCATCAGTTGGGAACTCCTCACTGTCCCTTGCAGCAGCAGCTTCTGGACAGAGGACAGAGCCCCACCCCTGCCAGTCAGTCTGCTCTGAAGTGGTCAGATGTGATTTCCAAGTGGCCAGAGTTAGGTCACTTACAAACATAGAATGTGATACACCTTCCATAAGGCGTCTGGACTAACAGACTGTTTTGTCTGTCAGCACAATTGTAGGGAAACGTTTTCATTCTACAATATGGCCAAACATACTAGTCTGAAGCATATGTTGGGCTGACATGGTTTACAAGGTGGCTTCAGTTTCACTAGGAATCAAAAGCACAGTTCCTTCCAAAATGTTTCTCATGTACTTCTCTTTTGTTTCTATTATATTTCTCAATACTTCCCTAAAGAATGAGAAGTAACTTCAATAAACATATGACAGCAATAAATCATTAAGAACAAATTAAGAAAAAGTTAAGTCAAAGGGGAAGAAGATGAGAAAGTTTCATCAAGGTTGAAAGAAACTGCAGAGATAGAGCGTGACTTTTTTTTTTTTTTTGTCTTTTTGCTATTTCTTGGGCCGCTCCCGCGGCATATGGAAGTTCCCAGGCTAGGGGTCCAATCGGAGCTGTAGCCACCGGCCTACACCAGGGCCACAGCAACTCGGGATCCGAGCCGCATCTGCAACCTACACCACAGCTCACGGCAATGCCGGATCGTTAACCCACTGAACAAGGGCAGGGACTGAACCCGCAACCTCATGGTTCCCAGTCGGATTCGTTAACCACTGCGCCAAGACGGGAACTCCGAGCATGACATTTTCTGTGAGCTTCCTAATAGCCAAGGCAAAGAAATAAGCTAGATTGATTCTCTTAAAGAAAAGAAGCCTGCCTACTTATAACGAGGTAAATAGTATTTCCCTGGTTCTGTTCCATTAAAAAAAAAAAAAAAGCAGGCGGTGGGAGGTAAATTACATGGAGATATTGAATATTTAATGTCTTCAAAATAACTTAAATGATTTCTGGTAGAAAATGGCTTGGTCCATTGGCATCCCACTTATACAGGGATGATTTTTTGTGAGACTAGTTAGCTATATGGTTTGGATTTACGTGGTGGGAAGAACTCTCTGTCCTCTCCCTCCTCTACCCCAACCTTCCTAATTATTTGATTAATCTAGACAGTGTTTCCAGGCCAATTCCAGTCCACCTCCTGTTTTTGTACAGAAAGCTTTATGGGAACACAGCCTTCCTAGTTTTATATAGTCCATGATTGCTTTCGAGTTACCATGGCAGAGTTGATCAAAGCAACAGTATCGTCGGCAAAATCTAAAATATTTATAGCAAAAAGACAAAAATAAATAAATAAATAAATAAATAAAATAAAATATTTATAACCTGACCCTTTACAGAACAACTTGACCAGTCCCTGGTCTAGAGAAAGATCTGAAAAATCTGACCTTAAATTACCTCTTAAGTTCAGTTACGCTGGGATACATAACCTGCTAAGTCATTATCAGCAGTTAAGAACTTTGTGTAAACAGATCTTTGTCTAAATATCCATGCATGCTGGCTAACAGCAAGAAGACAACAGAGGATTTCCCGTCGTAGGACAGTGGTTAAGGAATCCGATTAGGAACCATGAGGTTGAGGGTTCGATCCCTGACCTTGCTCAGTGGTTTAAGGATTCGGCGTTGCCGTGAGCTGTGATGTAGGTCGCAGACGCGGCTCGGATCCCCCGTGGCTGTGGCTCTGGCGTCAGCCGGTGGCTACAGCTCCGATTTGACCCCTAGCCTGGGAACCTCCATGTGCCGCGGGAAGTGGCCCTAGAAAAGGCAAAAAAACAAAAAGACAAAAAAAAAAAAAGAGAGAGAATGGAGGGAATGGGACCCAGGACAAGTCAGTTTTGCTTAGGAAAACAGTAAAAAGAAACAATCGAGAAAGTGAGGTATTTTCAGGGTGGACAAGCCTGGGTTGAGGTTTCAGAGGGAGGGGGTCTGAAAAACCGCTATGTTGGGTGATGCCAAGATGGCCTCAGGGTGAAGGGAAAGGACGAGGTAAGACAAAAGGTGGGCTGACCTGCTTAAGTCTCCTGTTTTTAATTTGCGGCTTAATATAGAGGTATGTGTGTCTATATATACATGTATATATATTTAAATAGCAGTACGGAATTGTAAATTTTCATGCTCTGAAATTTTGTGTGCAAAATTTTTTTTTTTTGGCCTTTTTGCCTTTTCTAGGGCCCTCCTGCGGCATATGGAGATTCCCAGGCTGCAGTGCAGTCGGAGCTGTAGCCACTGTCCTATGCTAGAGCCACAGCATAGTGGGATCCGAGCCATGTCTGCAACCTACACCACAGCTCTCGGCAACGCCAGAAACTTAACCCACTGAGCAAGGCCAGGGATTGAACCTGCAACCTCATGGTTCCTAGTCAGATTTGGTAACCACTCACCACTACGGGAACGCCCCCCAATTTTTTTTTAATCTGAGAATTTTTGACTTCATTTAACAGTGCAAAGTAAGAATAATTAATGGGGCTAATGTTCTGAAACTGCACTCTATTTTTAATCTTCACTTACAAAAACATGAAGCAAAATCTTTCAACCTTTCCTCCTTCTAATAAGGAGGTTGGGAATTAGTGTCTGGAAGGGTTATTAAGGATTATGCTTATGAAAAACAGGAAATCTATAAACTAAAGTGAAAGAGTATGGATGATGATATACTATGCTCAGGGATAAAAAGAGAACAGAGCCCAAAACTGAAAATCTGGTTAAGGTAAAGAGTGCAGTGCACTCAGGACACTCTGCTTACCTCCCCCTGATGTCTTAGGAGGCATTTTTTTCTTCGTCTTCATGTCCAGTCGATATGAAAGAATGGAAGGCACACACACAGCAGCTAACTAGAGAAGAAAGAACTAGAAAAGCAACTTATATGTCCATATGTTGCTTGTACCATTTTTGTGATTCAATTTTTAGAAATTCATTTTCTAAAAAACTGCAAAAACTCATTTTTCATTGTTTAAGAGCTAGAAAACCAAACCCTTCATTCTAGGGGTATTTTTCCCAGTGGAAGACAAATAGAAAATAAAAATTATTGTAAAGAAAAATATATCTTATAGAGACCATTTTTCTCCTTTAAGATAAGCCATGTATTCAAAAATAACCAGCAAACTGAATGGTAAATGACATATTTAATGAAGTGATTTTGCAATTTTCCTAACTATTTATATAGTACACAGCAATGTCAAGAGTTATTTACTTGAACCCTACATGATATAAAAATCTTACCCTTTTAGCAAGTTCTCTAATTAAGAAATGTGAATTTTACTATATGTAAACTTCTTCATTGAATATCAACCCTGATCTTTGCTACAAACTCCCAAAGGTGTCAAAGTGAAGGATTTCTATCTCGAGAGAAATGTACAACACTAAGTTTCAAATTTTCATGTCAGTTGGGTGCTGTACATGTTGTATCTCTATGTGGTAGATATTCCATTAAAATGTCTCTCAATAGCAGAAACATTTTCCCCCATTTGCCTATTCCCATTTTAAAATAAAGAGATGCAATTAATGCATTTCACTAAATCACAAAAATAGTACTTATTCATATTAAGACCTTGGAAGTTTCAAAAGCTATGGCTTCTCTCTAAGGTTTTCTTTTTTCTTCTTCTGAAATGAAGTGTTTTGTGATCAAAACAAGAAGACTTCCATGAACTTTTCTAGAAATACTGACCAAGTGAAATAGCTGTTGGACCATGCTGGCAATATGCAGATAATGAAGATGTCACTTAAAATGTATATGCATTTGGGATATGCAAAGAAAAGTAATCAATAGCAATGATATCTTTGATCATGGACAGAACTCAGAAATATGAGAACTGTGTCGAGGGTGCTTATCAGCAGCCCATTTTCTTTTCTCTGTGCACAAATCATTTCATGCATTCTACAGACCAAGCCCCGATGTTGGGCTTCAAAAGCAATTTCAGCAGCAAAATAAGGTGCTTTTCTTCAATTTTCAAGCCATTTGTACGAGGTTAGTGTTGTTTACCCACCTGGTACACTGATATTTACATACCCCTTTAAAGAAAATTGGTAGGTATGATTTATGGAGTACTGTAAGAGCACAATTTTCCATGTAGTGCATCTAATCTGAAAGGGCACTTGCAAAGGTCATTCTGGCCATACAAATACCAAGTCTTCTCTTTGGAATAAGTTAGGATATTCATTTTTCTTGGAAAATGTCAGCAGTACCCTACTCCAGGGGTTAGTTTATGCAGATAAATGCGTAAGCCTTTAATCTTAGAGCAAAAATACTCTACACAAATGTAAAAGCAGTCCATCTATCACTGTTAAGACCTGTAATTTGTTTTTATTTAAATCTCAAGCCAGGGCGGAGTGGGCAACAGGACCGTTAACATGGTATCTTACACATAAGCCGAGATCAAGGCGCATAAACACGCTTTGACTCAACCCAGGTGGCTGGGACATTGAGAGGCTCCAACAGCCCTGACTGCTGTTCTCAGCTTCTCTGCACTGGTTCCCTGAGCAGTTAGAGACTTCCTGTCCAACTCAGAGCGTGGGAATTTGTCCAATAAGTTTCCTCTCCCAGCAGGCATTTTTATCCCAAAACACCAGTTAAAATTTAGGTGAATGAAACAGCATTACTTTTTTTTTTTAAACATAAGGGTTCACTTCAACCCAAAGAGAGAAAAACCAACAAATTATATTCTTCCTGAATTTGATTTCTTTTCCAAAAAGAATAGTCGTGTGCAGAGAAACTCCCTTAATTTTCCCATAAGTAGTTGTCCCCAATGCGGAAATTTCTACATTGGCAACTAGCAAGAAAAGCCGTGAGCAGCCAGTTGGATGTAATACGTATTGGCACGTTTTATACTCTTGTCTTCTTTTCGTGCTGTCTAAAATCTATCCTTTATCCCAAATCACAGTTATCTGAAGACCATTTTCTAATATTTAATTTAGCCATCATGAATAAAAGGTAAAATATGATTTTGAAATATTTGCCTTTATTTCTATAAAGTGAGAGGAGAAGGTGGGAACAAACGCAGGGAGAGATGCTGTGTCTTTCCTCAAGTGAGATTTTGCAGATGAGCATTTGGAGTTTGTGAGAGGCAAATGGACAACAGAGTGTGATCCTTTCAGCTTGGACCAGCAGCTGACAGTGGTTTTACCATCTCGATGTTGTCAAAGTGGAAGGAAATTACAATCATTCATGCGATAGACTCCCTTTTGAAAATGTGGATGTCACGTGGAGCTGTATCCCAACATGATAATAACAGCAGATAAAAACATAATCCATTTTATGTTTTTCATGGAAAGGAAATGCAAAAATATACCGCCTGTGTTGGATTCAGGCTTTATCCAAAACTTTTTTTTTCTTTTCACTTTAAGCATTTAAATGGATCTGGTGACTTGATCAATATATGCAGCACTCTTTATGCTAAGCTGAGATCAATGATATTAAGTCAATCTTAAATATAAAGATTTTAAAAAGACCACCACTGAGTTTAGCAACCTAAGAGAAAATTATAAAGTGTCAATAGTACAATCTCTAATTTCTAGGTGATAAAATTAAGTACAAATTCTCCAGCTAATCACATCAAACATTAGTAATAGGAGGGCAGATAATTTCCAAACAGTGATATACTCAAATCAGTGGACCCTGGCCAAACTTCCAAATTGTTGAAAAATATAAGGTAGCAGATGGAAAGGAAACTTGTACTGGACGCATTCTCCATCTGCAAGTTGGACCAGGACTGGGGGTTTATCTTCTTTTGTTCTCCTGCCTCTATCCCTGAACCTACGATACATACTCCATGTGTGAATTTCTGACTTTTAATCTCCAAATACCTATTCATACCTCTGCTTTGGTATCTAATATACAAGTCAAACTTGTCATATCCGAGAGTTCCCACTGTGGCTCAGTGGGTTAAGGACCCGACAGCGTCTCTGTGTGGATGCTGGTTTGATCCCTGGCTTCACCCACTGGGTTAAGGATCCAGTGTTGCCACAAAATGTGGTGTAGTTTGCAGATATGCCTCGGATCTGGTGTTGCCATGGCTGTGGTGTAGGCTGCAGCTGTAGCTCCAATTCAATCCCTGGCCTGGGAACTTCCATATGTAGGTATGGCTGTAAAAAATAAAAATTATAAAAAACAGCAAAAAAAAAGTTGTCATATCCAAAACAAAGCCTTTGATCTTCCACTTGCCCCTGCCACTGTCTTCACAATTTCAGGTACTGGCAACTCCATCTTTCCTAAGAGCCTGGGGAATCATCCTTGATTCCTTCTTCCTCTCATGCCCCATATCCCATGGCTAGTAAATCCTGTTGGCTTAGATTTCAGTCCAATCCCTTCTTATCATCTTAAATAGACCGAATGTTTGTGTTCCTCTCCCAGATTCATATGTGAAATCCTAACCCTAAAGGTATTAAGAAGTGGGGCCTTTGGGGGCTAATTAGGACATAAGAGTGGAATCCTCATAGATGAGATTAACGGTCTTATAAAAGAGACTCCAGAGAGATCCATACATGAGTCAGGAAGAGCACTCTCACCAGACAACAAATCTTCCATTGCCTATTCTTGGATTTCTTGAATCATGAGAAATGAAAGAGTGTTGTTTGTAAGCCACCCGGTCTGTGGTGTGTTTTATGGCAGTGAGAACTGTCTGAGACACCACCTTTAACATTTGCCACCCCAATCCAAGTCCCACCATCTCTCCCAAAATGATTATAGTCATCTTAACCCTCTTTCTACAATCTCTTCTTAATACAGCTTATGGAGTTATCCCATCACAATAAAAATTAGATCAGATCACACCATTCCTTTTCCAAAAATGCTTTGGTGATTCATTCAAAATGTTTTCCATTGGGCACCAAATCTTGGAATGCTCCGCCTGCCACTTCTCAACCCCCACCCTCTCCCCACCTCATCTCTTAATCATATTCCCTTTGCTCTCTTGGCTCTGCCACCCACTCTCCTTGTAGTTCCTCTGATGTGCCTCTAGGACTTTGCTCTGGTCATTCTTCTTTCCCTGGAAGGAAACATGGTTAGGTCCCTCACTTCCTTTAGGTCTTTCCTCAAACAGCATCTCCTTGGTGACGCTCCCTTGACAAGCCTCTTTGAAATCATGTCCCTGTCTTTCTCTCCCACCCCCACACCATTCTGGCACTCCCAATCACCCTTCACTGCTTATTTTATTCCCACAGCACTTATCACCATCTGACATAGCATATGTTTTACTTATTTTATTGTTTACTGCCTGTCTCCCCCCCCAGTATAACATAAATCCCTGAGAGCAAGGATTTCTGTCTATTTTGTTTACTGCTGCATCCTCAGTGCCTAGACAAATGTTTAGCACAGGGTAGATTTTCAAATATAAATATTTGACAGTTGAACTGACAAATGCCTCTAACTACTTGTGAGATGCCAATAATTTTATAGCTGGATTCTTTTACTTACATAGTTTCCCCCAGAGCACATAATCATCATGCCTCACACGTTTGTCTCTTCACATTAATATTTCTTAAAGGAAATGTGTGAACTACATGGGAAATTAGAGACCAGAAGTAGCCTCATGTGAGTTCAGGCTAAGTTAGGTTACAGTTGTGACCAACTGAATTAAGGTCTGGATCTTGAGTATAGAAGACCTGAAGGGATAAGAACCCATAGGAGAGAGAATGGAAAGGTGTGGATGGGTTCAAATTCCAGCTCTTCTACACACAAGTGGGGTGGTCTTAGGTAAGCCACAGGGCTGACCCTCAGATATGTAGTATGGATTACATGTAGGATAATGTCAAGTCCTACGTAAAACTCATGAGGTTGTGTTTACCTGCCGTGATTACCATTGAAATCACAGGAAGGTCATGCATGTCATGTATATACACATATGCATTATCTTTCCCAGTGCCTGCCAAGTCGTATGCAGCCAATCAGCATTAACCCAAATGACTGTGCATATTTAAACATTGCCTGAATCCCACAACCCAACTGTAAGAATCAGTCTCCATCTAACATCAGTATTTAGGCTAATAAAATTAAATGTCTCTGTCATCACACATGCTGTAATTTCAAAGGCTCAAACTGAGATTACAAAAAAATAGGTAGGAAAATATTCTACCAGCTCAGTTGGGTCTAAGACAGGAGTTGAAAATTTGTGGCTCAGTGGTCAAATTCCACCAGTTTTTGTAGAGCCTGAGAATTACATTTTGTGTGTGTGCATTTTTAAGTGGCTGACAAAATTCAAAAGAATAATATTTTGTGACATGTAAACACTTAATGAAATACAAATTTCTCTGTTCATTAATAAAGTGTTATCAGAACACATCCAGGCATTTTCATCCACATATGGTCTCTGGCTGCTTTGTGCTGTAAAGGCAGAACTGAATAGTTGGGGAAGAAAATGCATAGCCCACAAAGCCTAAAATTCTTCATTATCTTGCTCTTTACAGAAAAAGTTTGCCAATCCCTGCCTGGTCTAATAAAACTGTAGTGCCTTGATTTGACTGGTAAACCTGGTTTTGTCTTTATTGTTAGAGTGGCAAAAAGCAGTTGAGGTGAGCAGAATCCTGTACAAGTATTTACAGGAATTAAATACGTGACCCTTGTCCAGCAGAAAGATATACACAGAAACACTGCTAATGTCTCTTTTTTCCCTCTCAGATGGTCTTTTTCCCCTCCAAATCTCTGGAACAAAGAAGGTAGGGCACCTTTTATGTCTTCAGAAAAGAAAGTCTCACATGGACTTTATTCTTTATCTCGCATTGCCTTCCAGGGTGCCCCGTATCCCATGTCTAGAGAGAATTTGGCCTTAAAATGTAGTGCTTTTCCAGAATTATTTATTTAAATTCATTCTTCTTCCTGCCAAACTTTGCATAATGTCACGCAGCGCATTTTTCCTGAGATGTCAAAACCTTCTAAATTAAGGAAAAATGTTGCCTTTCTCTGCCCCAGCTTTTGCCTTTTCTTTTTATTTCTCCTAATGTAAAGCCACCATCTCTCAATTTCTCTCTAAAGTTTATTCATTGACAATTTATTCAAATAGAAGAAAAAGATACAAATTCCAGATATAAGATAAAAACAAGGGCTCTTATGTGTAACATGACTATAGTTAACACTGTAATAGAAAAATTGTTAGAAAAGTAAACCTGAAGAATTCTCATCACAAAACACTATTTTTTCCTTCATCTTTCTTTTCTTTTTTATTGTATTTATATAAGAAGATGTTTGTTAGCTGACCCCATTGTGGTAACCATTTCACAATATATGTGAACCCAACCATCATGCTCTACCCTTTAAACAGTGAGGTGTATTATTTTTTTTTTCTCCATAAAATTGGAGGGAAAAAGTCCAAAGTAAAAACAAAACTGAAGAGCCTGGAATTTTTGTTTGTGTAAAGGACGTGGGTGGGTGAAAGACAGCTTTTGAGGGGATGCTTGGGAACTTCGAAGTATGCACAGGGCTGACTGCTGAGTCCTTAATTTCACAGTGTTCCTTCTCCTCCCTGTCGGTGGAGAATTCCCATGGATACAGCTCCCAGGCTCCCGGCCCAAGGTCCGCTCCTTCTCTGCTGAAAGGCCCTTGACTGGGAGACAGGACAGTTTCTGAGAACCCACAGAGCTTGCTGCCTTCTATTATGAGCTCTGTGACAGCAAGGAAATAGCAGACCTACTTTCCCAGCTCTCAGCTTCCTCCTGAAAAGGGCCCTTGCAGCCAAAGGACTGACATTTCCCCGCATTTCTGCTTTAATTAATGTCTAGGAGATGAACTTCGATTCCCACCCACAGCAGCATAAATTAGACAGAATTAAATGTAGTGATTCTTTTCAGGTCTGCTATTTTTACCTGCTGGCCATCCTTTTCTCCTTTAAATAATACAACCATGTAGGAGAATTTTAGACTGAGTCCTAGAATGAAACCTATGACCACAGGGAAATCTGTCACTTGATACCAGTCCTCTGAAATTCAGCAGAACTTGGGGTTTATTGACCTCTGTCACTGTCAGGGGTAGGCACTGCATAGGGCTCTCTGGTATTTCTGATCGGGAACTTCAAATTCAGGGAGCAATCAGACACTCCTGGTTAAACATTGCAAAGAACTGGGCCCATGTTTGCTAAGCACAGTTTTTCACTAACTGTTGATGGCACCTTCTCCACTCACCTTGACGCTGCTCACTGTTCCACTGGTGCCACTGCGGAGTGGAGAGAACTAAGTTGAGTTTGCCCATCCTTTGGAGTCTCATGGTGCCACCACTTTGGGGACTAGAGTCTTCTTCAGTAAGAAAACATTTGTGTAAGAAGAGAGAAATCCTTCAGTCTAGGGTCTCAAAAAGTTTCTGAGCTTCTGCCGAGAAGGCCATTTTCTACACTGATTAACAAAAGCACTGAAGACAAAATTTTTGTTTACCAGCTCCGTGGCTTTAGGCAAGTTACTTAACCTCTCTGGATCTTCCATTCCTCATCTCTGAAAGGGGCATAATGATTGTCACTTGTTCATAGGCTTGTGATGATGGCTAAGTGGGACATATCATATAAATAACATAGGTAACTATACACCTTAGATATTGGGTTGGCTCTTAATAATTCTTAATGCTTAATAATGCTTAAAAATAATTAGATTCTGTTATTGCTGCAATGGTGGTGATCAAGACATGTCAGCATTTTTCTAGACCCAGGGCAAAGCTGAATTCCTTTATGTGGCACTGAGGGGCCTTTTAAGATTGTAGACTCTTTAGTTTCATAAAAAAGAAGGTATGACATAAAAATAATGCATCAAAGTATTTTAGCTGAAGACTTAAGGGTGTTCCTGCTTCTAAGGATGCTAAAGCTTTCTTAGATTGTTTTTGTAGAACTATAACATCTAGAGTCCTAGAAGCAATTGTCCTACTGGGGTAATTGGGTCCAGTCCTGGGGCAGTATTGGGTGTTTTAAAAGGGCTATTTGCCAGCTGAGGAATGATCAGGGAGAGGTGACTGGAGAGCAAGGGGCCATCCAGGAGCCACATCTCATGAGAAGTCAAAGATGGATGAAACTATATTTTCCCTGGAGCCAAGAAAACTAAGTGACAAGGTGGTAACTGTCAAGAAACAGGGCAACCGTTTGTTCCTTTAGCGCCAATCGGGAAAGGTTTCAACAAGAGAAGGATTTGAGCCTGGATTTATGCTTAATTTGTAAATCAACCGGTGGATTTAGTGAAATTTCCCTTCCTGGGGAGTAGTGTAAGTCCATTCATCAGAAGGACTGTCTTTCTGAGAGGTCTTTGAAGGGTAGTCTTATGATGAGGAGGTTAAATTAGCTGGCTTTTGAGTTCCTTTCCAAATCTGAATTCTGAGAGAGATTTTGTTTGTTTATTTATTCCTGGGAGAGACTTATTTGTGTGGGCTTTGTGCACTAAACTTTCTTTTCTGTAGTATTTAGATTTACTCAATGGATCTGAAATATAAATTTATGAGTCAGGTCTATCAAAGAAGCAGCTTTTACACTAGGAGATATTCTTTGGAGAAGTAGAAGCATTAAAAATGCATATTTCCCTTTTTAAGGAAAAAATGTCACTTATGTTCTTCACAAATGAAGTAAAGGAAAGGATTCATATGGAAATCCCCATCTTCAAATGTGACAGCCACTTCACACTGTTGCCACACAGCCACCCAAAGTAGTGCAAACTGGAGGAGCTTCCAAACAGGCGGTTAGTTTGCCATTGAAGCATGACCGATGCCTCAGCTACAACAAGCAAACAAGCGGCTGAACATGTTAACATAATTTTCTATCATTTCTGTTTGATGTGGATTGGGTAGAAAATCTGGGATGCGAGCCATGATGTAGATTTTCAAAATTGATTAGCATTTTCTGGACATTGGCAGCCATTTCTATGGCATTTTAACGTGAGTTAAAATTGATTAGTGCTTTCGGAAAAAAATGTGTACCAAATTGCTGTGCAAATTGAGATAGCTCCCACCATGGGATGATGACAGGATAAAGGCATACAATAGAATGTGAGATCCATGCCACTAAGGCCACTCTACTGAGACGAGATCTTGGAGGAGAGGGTGTAAATGGTTCTGTGCAGTTTTAGATTAGCTGTTGGTGCTTGTCCAACACTTAGCCTATACTTGTGACAATGTGTAAAATGGGCTGCAGGCTTATAGGAAAAAAGGTTGTATGGTTTTTTGTCATAACATTAATCATGGATAAACTCATTTTAGTTGATAATATGGGGGCACTACATACTTTTCCAGAACTTGCCTTGTAAACATCAAAAATGTTGATGTTTACTCTCTTTAAAGTTTCTCTGGTTTTAAGGATGGTCGTGGCAAATATTCAACTGATTCCAGATGACTGTTAGTAGGAATAATAAATTGGTAGCCATCTTGCAATTTCTTGATTCCCTTCTAGTCTGCCATATTCAACCACAATTCCTAGTGTCACCGTGTCCCTTTTCTGTTATCAAATACAGACAGAAAGTTAAGAAGTGAGTCATAGCAGGACACTTCTCAGAAAAATGAGAGCCTTCAAAGGTCAGCTTTTCTTGCTTGTCAATAGCTGACATTTAAGCATTTATTCCAGACATTTCTGATAATGTTTCTTGAGATAGTCAAGCAGAAGTGCTGTGTTGGTATGCAATTATGTCCATAATGAGATGCAAAAATGCAAATACAGTGGCACGTGCCAGTCCTTTGGAGTGCCTTTTGTCAGAATTGCAGGCACCATGAGACTTTGATAGATACCATGTCACTATGCAGAGTTGGAGGGCTGATAGCTTTTATAGAAGCATCTATAACATAATATCTCTAGATGCTAATTAGCAGAAAACTTTAGTTATGATAAATGTAGAGGTCATTTGTTTTTTGTCGGTAAATTTTGAGAACTTCATCAAATCAGTTGTACCAATAGGATTTGTCAGTAGATGCAACAACCATCTTTATCCTTTTAAAAATTTAACATGCCATACCAAATGCATTGTATATTCATAAGCATAACCATTAGAAGGCTACCTCTCATGATCGATTTTTTTAAGTTCATTTAAAATGTAAATAAGAGTATAACCCATTAACTGACTCCATCAAGTACTTAAAAACTATTTGATATCTTTTCAATATATTATTTCCATCTTTGCATTTTGTGCTTTTTTAAAAAATAAAAATCAAAGAGGCCATGTAGATGATGGCTTTGAGAGGTATTACATATCATGAGTCATTCTAATTGTTAATCTGATATAATTTTCAAGAATTGCCAAGTAATTACAGCAAAGGAACTGGCATAGTAAACTCTTATTTCCAGAGTGTTTCCTTATTTCCAGAGTATTTCCTTCGTCAGAGGCAACACATTTATACTGAACTCTCACAATGGCAACAGGAAGTAATAATTTGGTCAGCAAATCAATTAGTGAGACATGAGAGCTGAGGTATGTATTCAACAAACTTTCCATGACTGTCTCCTGGGTGCTGTTCTCTGGCCAGATATGGCTGAATGCAACACAGCTATTCCCCTCAAGAGTCGTAAGATGTAACAGAGAAATCTTATATGAAGACAAACAATTACTATATAAAATGATAAGGGCCACATGGAGATACAGGCAAAGGGCAACAAAATTCTGAGGAAGGGGGGGTCTCACTTTCCAGATGACCTGATTCTGTTGATGAAGGTCTTTGCCCATGGACAATGTACTCTTCTAGCCTCACTCACTGATTCTAGAAAAGGGTGGTCATCTTCTACTTTCTGTTTGTGTTATAGTAAGGCAACCACATGGAGTGTTCATGGATAACAGCTCTTCTGAAGGAACAATGTCTTTCTCTAGTCTTTCATTTTTCCTAGGACTCTCATTTTTCCTAGGACACAGAGGTGTAACAATAAGGAAATTGGTTTGGGTCAGTCAGTAACTTAGCTAGAAATGACAGCTCCATGAGGTCAGGAACAATGTTTTGTCATCAATCACATTGCCTGGCAAGAGTAGATATTTAAAAATGTGGTTAAGTGAATCAATAGCCAAAATGCTTTTTTTTTTTGCCTTTTCTAGGGCCGCTCCTGCGGCACATGGACGTTCCCAGGCTAGGGGTCGAATCGGAGCTGTAGGCACCAGCCTACGCCAGAACCACAGCAACGCCAGATCCGAGCTGCGTCTGCAACCTACACCACAGCTCACAGTAACACCAGATCCTTAACCTACTGAGCAAGGCCAGGGATCGAACCCACAACCTCATGGTTCCTAGTTGGATTCGTTAACTACTGCGCCACGATGGGAACTCCCAAAATGCTTTTGAATATTCCATTTGGTGTGATAAATATGGCTCAGAAGGAAAAAAATTCAAAATTATTGTTCAGAAATAGATGTCAAGTCAAAGAAATCCAGCCTAAGATAATTTTCCAATTTACTTAATAAGCAGTGGCTGGCACAAGGCTCCTAGTTAACTGGTACTAATCTGAGATTATCAACTGCTGCCCAGAGTGGAGTTACTCTGTCAAGCAAAGGTCAAGAAGCCACATCATATGTAGAGCAAGTGAAGGAACTGTTGTATAACCAGGAACAGAAAAGATTTGAAAGTCATGAGTGCTGTCTTTAGCTGTTTGAAGAAAGACCCTGGAGATGTCATATAGACCAGAGGTTTATTTTATTATGCATGCCCACAACAACTCAGATTTAGGTTGATGTTTGGAAGCTTAAAAGGGAAAGATTCAGTATAGTAAGGATATTTCTAAGAGTTCCCCTTTATAAGAGATGCAGAACCATAGAATGGGTAGTGCTTTGTTTGCCCTGTCATATAGGGGATTTGGACACTAATTAGATGGTAGAAATCGCCAGCTGAACTGCAAGATCCTTTCCAACCTACAAGTGAAAAGAGATAATACTAAGTTAGCAGCTGAGCTCATTTTTAGCTCTACTCTCACAAGAGCGAAATCTCTTATGAACTATTTCCAGGAAAGGGCAAACCAAGTTTACTATTTAAGACATAAATTCACTGGAAATAGCATAATATTGCCTACACTTCTGAGACTAGTTATCTGAAACTCAGGAACTGCATTTCATCATATAAAATCATCATATAAAATCATGTTCTTTGGCCAGGTTTCTGCTAAAGTTTTGGCTAAGTCTCTCTTTCTCCTCCTATACTCTCTAACTCCATTCCCTCCCCTAGCATTATCCACTCAAAATTACAGAGTTGATAATACAGATGTATACTACTAACTTTGAACATCTTTCATCTTGGAAAAGTGTCAATGAGTCCTAAGTGTTTTGACCGCTGGTTCCCAGCTCTTGAATTTAAAACCCATTGGGTGTTACAGTCCCTTCAGATGTTAGCTAGAGCTCTATTTCTGCCACCACTATCTATTTTGGTAATATGCCAGCATGCTAGAGAATATTCAGTCTGCAACATGTGGAATGAAAAATAAATGTGCACCTAACATTCATTACATTTTATAAAAACTATTTACCCTAACACTTTATATTCAGGACCAAGATAGTAGGAAGGGCAAAAATTCCATCAATAATAGGGATGGCTATGGTCATGAGTGGGAAGGGAGGATTTAATGAGAAAGCAAAGGGTTTGGGGTTGTTTTTTCTGTTTAAAACGTTCCAGTCTCATTGTTAATTATGAGCTAGTTTTCACATTCTGGACACTCATATTTCTGACTGGCTGTCAGGGAGGCTATAATAATAAATTGTATTCCTCGGGTATCTACTTGGATAGAAAATTTCCATTTCAGAAAAAAATGATACCTCAGACATTGCATTTCACGGTGATAATTACACTTCTCAGGTGCTTAAGAAAAAGATGATCTATAAATAATAATTAAAAAGTAGTACCCCAAGGGAATGGAGATGTCAGGTAAGGAACTCAAACATATGAAATGTTAGACTTATGGCCTGACCTGGTTCCACTGTGTTCAGTGTTATAAATTCTAAGCACATTTATGCTTCAATATTTGGAAGTGACAATTTGAGGGTGTGTTAGGTGGAGGAAAAGTAACATTTAGACTAGTATATTAAACTACCCCTTTCATGACATTAGCTTCTTCTCAACACTTTAAGTGTCAGGCTATTAACACTCATAATTAATCAGCTCTGAGCTCTCCTCTGTACTTTAAAGGCACAGGCTTGGGGGAGGGAAGTCTTATTTTGCTTCCCTGATTGACCATGGAACAGGATTAAAAGAGGCTAGGTAAAGCCAAGGTTGAAATTCCACAGGTGTGTTCTATTTGGTCTACACGGTATTTTAGATGTTTGAATTTTTCTTGTTTTTGAGTGTGAGAAACTAATATTAAAAAAAAATTGCGTTTTTGGAGTCTCTCATTGGGAGATGGTGAGGGTTGGGGTGGTAATCAAATGACCAACCTATACTGAGTCCACAGTTGTGCACAGTCATGATCAGCTGGAGCTGAGTCATGACAGCTGCCTCGGAGCCAGTCTTGAATCACAAGGGCTTCGGTGTAACAAGTCTTCACTGAGCACTGAGCACACATTATTCATTTCACTTCTAGCATTCACCTGGCTCGTGTACAGATTTGAGTTTCTGCTTGACTTTGATTCCAAAGGAGGCTAGCTCTGCCTGTGCTCCACAGATCAAAAAAAAAAAAAAAGCTGAAGTTCACAACAGGATGGCAGAGGTTCCGCCATGTGCACATTCTTCTAGTGACCGGCACCAAGACCAGAAATATGCGACTCTTCTCTCAAGGAGGTCAGAATAGCTTGCAAGTGAGATATATGGATGAATAAGGATGGAATGGCACCGCAGATGTACATGCAAAGAGCTCTGAGCACCAAAGGAGGAGAGACTCCTTGTAGTACAGGGCAGGGGTGGGGAGGCAGCATCTAAACTGGACCTTGAAGACCAAATACATGTTCTCCTTGTAGAAGGAGGAAGAAAGACATTTCAGGGAGAGGAAACATGGCTAGTAGATGCCTAGAGGGGCCCAAGAGAACAGTGTCTTTGGACATTGACATATAGTACCTTATGGAGGGAGAATGAGAAGATCATGAGAGGTGACTTGTGCACCAGCTCATTCTCCGGAGTTTGTCTTTAACATTTACGAAAGGGAGGGGGGCAGCCATGAAGGCATTAAGCAGAAAAGTGACCCATCAAGTTGACTTTTAGAAAGAAGCTTTTGTGCAATTTGCTGATATGTAGGTTCCTCAAAAGGTGAGCTAGCAATAAGGCAACAGCACAGTGAATCCCCTATGACTTGGAAGAGTTTGATTCCATGAGCAGAGGCGTGGGTTGTTTCGCTGACTGATACAGCTTTTTCTTATGTGGCATCCGTACATAGCCATTCGAGCTTATCAGATGACTGCCAATGATGCGAATTCACAGTATCAGTGCATAGGTTCTCTCCTTGCCATTGCCATATGCTGCCCCTTGAACAATAGGAATAAACAGATTATGTGGCGTTCGAGTGCTCCTGCCAAGAGAAT